>NC_058376.1:59345000-60545000 GCF_018350175.1 Felis catus
AGTTTGTGGCTCATTTCTTCCAGACTTTACCTTGAGTACCTTTCCCTTTAACAGTTTTGCTTTGTATACTTTCACTATGACGAGTCATAGCCACAAGTACAATCACATGCTGAGTCCTGGGAGTCCTCCTAGTGAATCACCAAATCTGGGGAGTAGTAGTCTTGAGGACCCCTAACAAAATCTATCTGTAAGTGGATTAAACAGTCTGAATGCATGTCAACATCTCTGCCTCTGGAAAGCCATCTCATCTACCCAGGGTGCCAGAGGACAAACCATTCATTTACAATAAAGCAATGAAGATATAGATTAGAGATATACTATAAGGTAAATTTACCCATTAAAATAACCTTCTCTTAGGCAATAAAAATTTAAATGTTAAGGAAGTTATCCGTGAGAACAGGAAAATCCATGGTTTTTTTTTTTTCCGGCAAAAAAAAAAAAAAAAAAAAAAACACCCTGAATAATATAAAAACACAAGTTGAAGAGTGTTCAAAAATATTTTAATAGCAGTAATATGGCAGGAAGATCAAACACACAATTGCCAATGAGAAAAATTGACTACCTAAAACAATTTTTTTCTATTGAGAAAAACAACCCTGAAGGAAGTGAAGCTCTACACTACCCTTCCTCCAAACCCAAATCATTCTAAGAACTCACCTCCTACACATGAGCACTGTCTGCTATTTAATCTCCACATCGCTTTAAAGAAATCTGGTGGTACAGCAGGCACAACCTTAAAAGAAAGCTCAAAAGGCTTCTCTGAAGGAAATACCCTTTCTGAAGTTAGAGATATTCTCTAAAGATACATTAATGAAATATAAAGTGAAACTAAATTATTTGTTGAGTTCCCAAAGAAGAGGATCACAGGAAATACATCTCTGCTGTTTTTTGAGTAATGGCAAAATAATAAATTTCAAGAATAATGATTTATAATCCAGTCAGAAAATTAGAGAAATAAGTCATACATCATGTTGCATGTGTGCACCATGAATTTGGGTCAACATGTTAAGGGATATCTAATGTACATTTTTTTTAAATGAAATGAGCTGTTGCACAGAAAACTTGAGAAAAACATAATTAAATGCATTTTAAATTTATGGCATTCAGGGTGCCTGGGTGGCTCAGTCGGTCGAGTGTTCAACTTCAGCTCAGGTCATGATCTTATGGTTCATGGGTTCGAGCCCTGCATTGGGCTCTGTGTTGACAACTCGAAGCCTGGAACCTGCTTTGTCTTCCTCTTTCCTCTGTGTCTTCCTCTTTCTCTGCCCCTTTCCTGCTCATGCTTTGTCTCTTTGTCCCTCAAAACTAAAAAAAAATGTTAAAAAAATTTTTTTTAATTTATAGCATTCATTCAGATGGTAGTTATTACAATTTAAGCAACTTAAGATACAGGTGATAAGTTCTTTCATGTTACTCTCATTCATTTAATGCCTCTTCTTTCTTCCTTCCCCCCAGTATTTTCCTCCTAATACAAGAGTTTGAGTCCCAATTAGGTTGTGCCCATGTTGTTCTTATATTTTATTCCTGGCACCTAGATCAATTCTGGGTATTCTGGGTAAATGCATAGCAGGCACTTAATACATGTTAATTACTGTTGTTAAAGCAAGGGGAGAGTATGGTAGGAAAATGTATTGTGTAAACTGGACACTGAGACCTAATCTATTACCTAGATTAACTGTATCTATTACTTAGAATATTGCATCTAGAAGTCAGTTTTCCTAGAATCCCTGCCTTGGCTTCTGTCAGAGCAGGCAAATCATTTTTAGTCCAAGATAAGAGTTAATCTATGTGTATGACTTGCTGACTCCCTGATGTCATTGATTCTATTTAGGCATACAATGTTTGCCTTCTTGGCATCTTAGATGAATTCCCTAAACTTGACACCTATAGAATTTGAACATAAATTGAGATCACTCTGGAACTAATGGCCAATCATTATAGAGACAGATGTCACTGATGGAACACTTGAGATAACCCTGTCCTAAGGATAAGATCTTGCCACTGTTCCACTTCTGTTCTTCTCATCCTCATTAGATGAACATGGCAGAGTAACAGTATGGCATTTAGGCCGGATGGACTGTAGCAATAAAAGCTGATGCGAAGGAATGTATGCAAAGTGTGTAATACCTCTTCAAGTCATACTAAATAGTAAAATCTTGTTAACTTTGCGGTAACTATCTCCTAAGCTGTCAAACAGAAGGTAGTTTTTCTCAGGAGGATAACTCAGTTAATTTTTACAGTGTACTTGATTACTGATGTTTACCGAAGATGATAAATACCCACTGAATGAGGAAATATCCTAAGTGGAAGGGAGACTTGAACTCCCTGAAGTCCAGCCATTACATTAGGGAGAGTAACATTTGTTTTTAAGTTTATTTGTTTATTTTGAGAAAGAGGAGGGGGGGAGCAGAGAAAGAATCCCAAGCAGACTCTGCACTGTTAGCACAGCACCTGACTCAGGGCCCGATCCCAAGAACCATGAGATCATGACCCCAGAGGAGATCAAGAGTCGGATGTTTAACCAACTGAGGCACCCAGGAACCCCAGGAAAATAACACTTTGGCCTGCCGAACCAGCAGCCCTAAAGCTTTACCATGTCTCCTCTTTAATAGGGTTGAAATTTACATAGGACCATCCAACTATCCCACATTGTAGTCTGATGGCTGTGGATTTACATGAGGAACCACACAGCATTTTATAATACTGTATTCATCAGGAGTCTTGGTTGCAGTCAAATCCATGTCAAATCAGGTCCAGTAAAAGCAAGGAGAGGAACATATTGACTTGTGTGATTGAAGAGCTGAGGGACAGAACATGATATTCAACATAGTTCATCAGGAGTCACGCTGCCTCTCAATATTGTTTTTCTTTGTATGTTTGTGTCATTGTCTCTTAAAGCACTGTGGGTATCCTCCACATAGCTAGGGAGAATGGCCATGATGAGTGCTGGACTCACATTTCAGCTCTGACTCAATAGCAGAGCCAGCTGCCCATCCAACTTCAACATAATGACTGGTTCGGTTGGGGTCACTTGCACATTACTCACATAGTCATTATTCTCATAATACATACAATATATGGCCAAACCCGATCTCCTGTAATCAGGAGGAGTTCTATTATCGACAGTCCCAACAGAACTACATAGAGTGGGAGCAGATGGTTCCTCTATGTGCAAGGGATGCCGAATAGTGAAAAACAACATAATTCACTTCAAATGTTTATATACAGACTAATTTGATAGGGATAGCTAGAGTCACTCCCAACATCCATCCTCGTTTACTCCATTCTGGCCCCATTGGCCTCCTTGCTGTTCTTCAAATAAGCCATACACACTCTTGCCTCTGAGCCTTTGCATTTACATCTGGAATGCTTCTCTCATCTCCAACAGTCTGCACTCAAATATTACCTGTTCAGTGAGGATCACACTAAAATGCAACACCCTGACAACTCTACACACACACACACACACACACACACACACCCATGTGACTCAGCTTTAGCTATTTCCTAAGTATTTGTTATCTAATATAGTCTTTTACTTATTGTAAATTAATTAGTATTTATCATATTATTATCAAGACAATAACATGAGGACAGAAACTCTTTTTATTTACTCACTGATCATATCTCCAGCACCTAGTGCAGTGCCTGGCATATAATAGGTGCTCATTACATATTTGATGAATTAACAAATGATGGAATCTAGCAGGGATGCCTTATCATCTATTGGATAACATACACTACAGTATTATACAGGAGGGTAGATAATAGTACAGTATATGAATACAGTCCTCATTTATCGGCCTCCCCTGACTTCTACAGTTTAGCAAAATACATCCTAACCTCCTTGCTGTGCAACTAGACCAAGGGTGGGATTTCCACAGTTCTCTGGGAGGAGCGATGCCCTTGGATCAATTCAAGTCCTGTCTCACTTCCATGTTCTGTTTGTGCAATCTGCAAGACTAAGTAGCTGCTTGGTTCCCCAATCCACATTCCTTTTCTCCACTGGGATTTAAATCCTATTCTGAATCTAAACCCTGACACCCTGCCTAGCAGGAAGCTAGATACTTTGGAGAGGATGCTACTTCACCCAGATCACCTGGAAACATGACGTCAGTCAGAATATTACAAGAACACAGAAAGTACTATTGCAACATCCCATCCACCGGACTGAATCCCCTTTAGTACTGATTTGGCGGATTTTCCTGGACTTTGACAGTTCCCTCTTGGACTCTATATATAATTTCCATTACAGCTCTACAAGGGAATTAGTTTTGCCTGGTGATGTGTACATCAACATCAACGCCAATGATCCATGAGACTACCAGATACCGCGAGGAGTAAATGGGCCCGGAATCCACCAGAGCTTCACACGTTTGCTCCTTCGTTTGACACTCAAGGGCCACACAGCCCAGGTACCTTTTCACCTCTGTAAACCGTTAAACGGCCTCCCCACAGTGATACACAAGTCAAAGGCACAGTAGTCAGCGGGCCTGCGTGTGAAAGTCAACCACCAGCCTCCAATCCCCCGCCCCCACCTGCCTGCTCTGCGCCGGGAAACCCCAGCCCCCTTCTCCCTGGAATCAAAGCTCAGAAGGAAACGGGTGAGTCCAGATGAGACTACAATTCCCATCAGGCGTAGCGGGAGCGGGATCACGCACGCGCAGACCAGACCCTGGCCCTGTTGGCCAGCCACGGGGCTTCTTGGAGAAGAAAATGGCAATACTGAGGCTGCGGCACGCCGTGAGGACGCTATTTGAGGTGCCAGCGGCGCTGCGGCGCTTGAGCCGAGCTTGCAGCACGTTCCACGCCTTCACGGACGTGCTCAGGCTGCCTAAGAGACAAATGACGAAGCTCGTGTTCCCACTGCAGGAACTCGAGCGGCAGCTCACACCAGACTCGAGGTTGGACCTTCACGTGAAGATCTTCGACCCGAGCCTGGAGGACATCTCCAAGGCGGAGGCCGTCTTCACGGCCACGTCCCGGAACCGCATCAGCTACCTCAGCTCCGCGGTGCGTCTCGACCACGCCCCAGACCTCCCCAGCCCTGAGGTGAGAGCCACTGCCGCCCTCTGGTCGTGAAGACTTGGACAGGCATATTGCCCTCACCTGTTCTTGTCACCGAACGGGAGAGAAATGTCTAGCTTCGTGTGGACACATATAGTTATTTTAGCCAAAAAAGCACATATAGTTAATAGTTATTTTGGTAATGAATATAGAAGATTTTAAAAGATTGTAAAAACCCAAACCAAGCGTACAAAAAAAAAAATTAACTGGCCTTTCATTATCGTTTTCCTTTTTAATTAAAGTGGGGAAAGCATGCCGAGACAAATGAGACAAAGTGAGGAATATGAAAATTATAATAGTTTCATAAATGTGGTGGTCCTTACTAATATGTAATTTTCACTCAAGCCAAAGTTCCGGCCATGCAAAAATAAGAATTATATATACATGGCAATGATGTAGGTTTTTTTTTTTAAAAACAACTTTAGTGAAGTTGCACGAGTGTGCATTTTAGGCATGTCTGGCAGATCTCATTATCTATTTGCAGTAACTGCACCACTTCAGTGGAAACTTTCCTTCTAATCAGAATGGTTGTGGTAGTTTATGTAGTCAGAACTAAGGACGTAGGTAAATCATTTAATAATTACAAGACAGCATCGTGTTTCCACTTAGGCTCTTAGTTACTGGACTTTTTGTGTAATTTGTTTTTTAATAATCAGTTTTATTTAGACATTATCATTGGATTTAATCTGGCAAAGTTTTTGAAATATATGCAGGACTCAGATCAATTCATGTTGAAGGACTGACCCCAGTCTTGTGAAATATATAGTGCCCCTGTCCCCCGTGCACTAAGTACCACCCACTCATATTGATAAGCAGAAATGCCCTTACAGATTTCCACCACCCCCCCCCCCCCCCCGGGGAGGGGGGCGGGTCATACTGCCTTCACTTAGAACCCTGATTGGTATTGTAACCCCTTCATACCATGTTAAGAAGCAGAGTCATGTATGTTAATGGTTAGTATCAGGAACATTTTGTGTCTTTCTACACTATAGAGATCTAAAGGAGAAAAGCTTATTTGGAGCAAGAGAGGTCAAGAGGAAGGAATGTAGTTGTACTGTAGAGTAAGTTTTGTTGAAATGCATCTAGTTTTTAACTTAAAAATTTGTAAATATGGAATGCTTAATGATTGTCACAGACATTCTTGAGTAGTATACTGTCATTAAAGGCACAGGTTCTGGAGATAGATGTCCTGAGTTCAGTTCCAGCTTCTTCACTTTCTAGCTGTATAATTTTGAGCCAATTATTTAGCTTCTCTCTGCCTCAAGTTTTAATCATTTGTAAAATGGGGATAATACTATTACCTCCCTTATAGGGATGTTGTAAAAAGTAAATCAGAAAATTCACGTTATGTGCTTTGAACAGTACCTGGCATTGGAAATCATTCAATACGTGGTAGCTGTATGTTAGAATTTGAGGTTTGACTAAATGTAAGCCACCTCGTTTTGTTTTGTTTTGAATGTGTATTCATTTTTGAGAGAGAGAGCACAAGCAGAGGAGGGGCAGAGAGAGACAGGGACGGTGGATCTGAAGTGGGCTCTGCAGTGACGGCAGTGAGCCCAATGCGGGGCTCAAACTCACGAACTGCAAGCTCATGACCTGAGTCAAAATCAGACGCTCAACCAACTGAGCCACACAGGTGCCCCATAGGCCACCCTTTTACATGGCTAGGCAAGACAGTAGTTTGACAGATTTTTGCAGCTAATACAACATATAATAAAAATGTGTATATAAACCTAGTATTCAGTTAGCTTCTTTTTTTCCTTGTATAAGGTGTGTTTTATAGGCAGAAGCAATGTTGGAAAATCCTCTCTAATAAAAGCCCTTTTTTCACTGGCGCCAGAGGTTGAAGTCAGAGTCTCCAAAAAACCGGTATGTTGAAGGAAAGGGATGGGGAGGTGGAATTTAAAAGAAACAGTATATTGAAATGTCAAATTGTCTGAACTATCTCTGAAATTGACTAAAATAACTAATAAATGTTGAGAGGTACAAGAAACCATACTTGCTAAGTCCCTAGAACAGGTCTTCTTCTTCTTTTTTTTTTTTTTAAATGCTCATTTATTTATTTTGAGAGAGCACAAGCTGGGGAGGGGCAGAGAGCAAGGGAGAGAGAGAATCCCAAGCAGGCTCCACACTGTCAGCACAGAGCCCAGCGCAGGGCTCACACTCAGGAACTATGAGATCATGACCTGAGCTGAAATCAAGAGTCAGACGCTTAACTAACTGAGCCACCAGGGTGCCCCTAGAAAGGTGATTTCTTTCAAATAAGTAGTAAAGTAAGACATTTCATTAATGCCTGTATATTTCCCTGAAGAAAAAAGAAAGTATGTCTGTATTTATTTTAGTAGTCTTGCAAGTTTCTTGAGGAAATCCTTTTGTCCAGATCTTTTCCAAAGAGTTGCCATATAAAGTGTTCTTTTGCCATTCTATATTTACTTCTTTAAGAGTGATCGTTTAGTTTTACGCTGATTTTAGAGGAAACTGTTTTGAATTATTTTTTTCCTCCTATAAGCTTTTATATCTTGCAAATTCCTTTTTCCCTTTCTTCCCCTATTCCCTCTCTCTTTATACATAGATATAAATATATATACATACATACACATATACAATTAGACAGACCCAGGTTTACCCAGGGCCGAATTATGTGATTATGTCAGCTAGTTTGCTGTAGTAACTTTCTGTAAGTTTTTAATTTTCTCTACTTCTTTCTCAGTGATGCAGACTGTACCAATATCTAAGATACCCTCTCCTTATTTTTTTTTTATTATTTTTTTTAACGTTTATTTATTTTTGAGACAGAGAGAGACAGAGCATGAATGGAGGAGGGTCAGAGAGAGACGGAGACACAGAATCTGAAACAGTCTCCAGGCTCTGAGCGGTCAGCATGAGCCCGACGCGGGGCTCGAACTCACAGACCGCGAGCTCATGACCTGAGCCGAAGTCGGACGCTTAACCGACTGAGCCACCCAGGCGCCCCAGATACCCTCTCCTTAAAACTCACCCCCAGTTCCCTTCACCTTGTTATATATTCCCACCAACCTTGTGCTCACTGCCTCCCTTTCCTTGCATTGGAACCCTTCCATGAAACTTCACTAGTCTTCTCTTGCTCCCCATTTCTTCATATAGTTGATTCCCTGGCTCCATCGCTGATGCCGATGATTGTTGTCATTCGTGAAACCTCCTATGCTTATGCCTACTCTGTCTTACCAGATAACCCAGCTAAATTCTCATTTCTAGGTAGTGTGGTTCCCTTCTCTCTACTAGAGGACAATGGAAGAAATGTATTCTTTTTTTTAATTTTTGTTAATGTTTATTTATTTTTGACGGAGAGAGAGAGAGACAGAGCATGAGCGGGGGAGGGGCAGAGAGAGAGGCAGACACAGAATTAGAAGCAGGCTCCAGGCTCTGAGCTGTCAGCACAGAGCCCAATGTGGGGCCTGAACTCACAGACCGCGAGATCATGACCTGAGCCGAAGTCGGACGCTCAACTGACTGAGCCACCCAGGTGCCCCTGGAAGAAATGTATTCTTGACATTCCTGATTTGTCATTTTCCTGTGGATAGACACATCAGCTGATGGGAACCTAAGCACTGTTTTATAAAATCTTTCCTCTGGAAGTATTTGTTCCAAGTTCCAAACAATTGACTTTTTAAATTTTATATCTTAACTGTTTGTTTTCTGATTAATAGTGTCATTGGACACAAAACCATGACTTTTTATCATCTTTACATCATTTTAGTTTAACACATATTTTATAGTGTTGTATATGCTTTTAAAAAATGGTTTAATGAAAGCACAAAAACCATCTAATGAAACGTGCGAAACATCTGATCCTAGGGAAGGAGTAGTCTCGGCGTAATAAACTATCAGGCTTTGCATCTAGGTTTTATGAAAAACTGTATGACTGACAGTAAGTATTTTTAGTTTAGCCAGTCTATGCCATAAGACAGAGAATCCCAAGCAGGCTGTGCCACTGACAGCAGAGAGCCCAATGTAGAACTTGAACTCATGAACCATGAGATCATGACCTGAGCCCAAGTCAGACATCTAACTGACTGAGCCAGCCAGGTGCCCCAATTTATTTCTCTTTAAAGTGGAGATCTGTTATTCATCAGAGAATATTAACTAATACAGTCACACCATTACAGGGTAACTTTTTATTGAGACAGAGATAATTAATGAAAAGACTCCAACATAATTTGGCTACATATTCTTAATCCAGAGTTCTTAAATCATATAGATTCTCTTAAAAATGAATTGGAGGGAAGCAGTAGTATCATCGAAGCTTATCTCCAGCCACTTCTCTTTTATCTTCTTTGTCTGTATCATCATCAACCCAGCTAGGATTATATTCATAATACTTAGGCTTTTAATAAATTGAATAAAAATATTTTGAGTCATTAAATATATAAAGGACATATATACCTGTATATATTTGTATATTTTAGTTAAAATACAGTGCAGTATTGGTTTCAGGAGTAGAATTCAGTGGCTCTTCACTTACATATAAAACCCAGTGCTCATCACAACAAGTGCCCTCATTAATACTCCTTAACCATCTAGCCCATCTCCCACCCACCTCCCTCCATCAACTGTCAGTTCTCTATTGTTAAGACTCTCTGGTGGTTAAGGACATATTTTAACAAAGCTTTTATTTTTCCATTTATTTTATCAGGGGCACACAAAGAAGATGAATTTTTTCAAAGTTGGAAAATATTTTACATTGGTGGACATGCCAGGTTATGGCTATAGAGCTCCTGAAGATTTTGTTGACATGGTAGAGACCTATCTAAAAGAACGAAGGAAGTAAGGAAAAAATTCTCTTGTAAGTTTAATCCAAAAGCACGTTTTCACTAATGGAATATTCTGCACCGTATGACTCTACATTATCAAGTGACTTCTTTTAGACGGTCCACTTTATTCTCATAATATTCTACAGTACAGCATGTAGGGCCAAGGTGTATACTGCTTGCTTAATTTTTTCTTGTAGATTAACTTAATTTTAAATTTCAGTGTTTTCCTAAATTGAGACTATAACTAGTTTTTCAGCAGAGTTCACTAATGTTTTTATATCAAACTCTTAGCTAATTTTGAAAATAAAGATTATTGGTTATTGTGGTATTTACCACATTTAGATAAATTCAGTGCATTTTAAAAATACTTCTGACACCACATCCTCAGTAAATGTAACTTTCTTTGGTCTCCATAGGTAGTCAAATGGCAGTTTTATGTTTCAGGCATTGCACAACATATAGAGAAGTTAATGTTAAACTTTTGAATTATAAAAAAGTATAAGTATCTTGCTTGTAGCTTTACCTATGTAAACTAAGATGAAATATTTACACACAAAAAAATACAAAACATAATGTGTCTGGTTTCCATTATTTGTTAGTCTTAAAATAATGTTTGAAAATTTAGACATTTTTGTGACAACATCGTTAATTGGCTTCATGTCTCTCCCACTAGAGTTCAAGCTTTTAAGGGAAAGGACTCATTCATCTTTGTATCTAGTCTTAGGCAGAGGATCTTAGGTTCAATACATGGTATTAAAATAAATTAATATTTAGTACATTTAGTTAATGAAAGTAACAGCATTGAGAGTTATTGGATTATAGAATGGACTTCCTAGTGAACTGAGAATTCCTTTTGCCTAAAGAAATTTTTAAATTTTGGAATGCAAAATTATTCAAAGGAAAATGTCTTAGGATAGTAAAGCTCAGGGGAGAAATGAATGAGTGTATTTTATATTGTCATTAATTTTTATTTCTGCATTCTTACAGTTTGATGAGAACATTTTTGTTAGTGGATAGTGTTGTTGGAATTCAAAAAACCGACAGTATTGCCATAGAAATGTGTGAAGAATTTGCATTACCTTATGTGGTAAGTGTTTCTTTCAAATCATGGTTGCGGTTAGAAATACCAGTTTGTGTGCATGTGCAAATGCGTGTGTGTGTGTTTGGTGAAAGAGCAGGTCTTGTCTCCGCAAGAGTCCCTTTTGACTAATCTTTTTGATTATCAGCCATTAAGACAAGTTCTGTGGTACTTTTATTCTCTTTTCTCTCCCTCAGCTTTAAGGTTTCGAAATTATAGTCAAAGTAAAGTATTTTCAAGTTGTGCTCTTCCCTTTCATTTTTCTGTGGCAATATAAATGTTTGTCTAAAACATGTTAGTAGTTGGTTAACAGCAGTTTGGCAAATAGTACTTATCAAAAATGTAAATGAAATTGCAACTGAAAATTTGCTAAAGTGATTTGCAATTTAAGAACCATTGCAAGAAAATAGGCTCCAGCACACACAAGTAGGATTTTTACATTCTTAAAGAAAACAAAATTTCTTTCAGGAATATCTTACCAAGGCTTTTTCTGTTGTTTGTCCTAGAATAGAATACAGGTTAGTAGGTTGGTATCCACATTATATTGCTTTGTGAGTTTTGCAGATAAGATAGCACTCTAAAGTTTCTTTCTAAGGAAGAGTGAAGAGTCCATTGAGTATAATTTGGTTTCAAAAAAAGTTAGGAAACCACTAAAATGTAACAGTGGAGTTGAATGCAAATCAAACCATGTTACTAATCAGCAGCATTTTTGTATTCTTGAGGTTATGGAATTGGGGTTTGCAAAAGCTCTGTGAAGCATTAGTGATAACTAGTTAGTTATGAGAAGTCAAAGGTCTGATATAGTCCACATAGTAGAAAATACCCAAATAGTGCCAAACTGGTTTTATTAAGTGATACAGTATTCCTAATTTGGTATCATAGGTACCGGTTAGTGAAATTTTATATTTTTCTCAGTTCAACTTTAAGGAAATAACTATTTTCTTCTTTGGAAAAGAGCTTGTGATAGAGGAATTATGTTTCCTTTTAAATATCAGCATATTTAAAGATAATAATAACAAAATATATAAATAAATATCAGCTTTTTTGCTTTTATGTGGAAAGATTGCCATTTGGAGGGATTCACAAGTAGTTAGAAACCACACACTTTCTGCTTCTCACTTCTTTTACCCTTAACATTTTTTATAACTGAAAAGCATAAATGATGAGTCAGGAAATATAATTTTATAGAAACTCCCCAGGAAAATATGATAGATCAAAGTCGTTTTAATTCATTTTATGATCATTCCTACAACTGTATCAGATACAAGATACAAAGAGCCTGATTTCTTTTTTTTTTTTTAATGTTTATTTATGTTTGAGAGAGAGAGACAATGTGAGTGGGGGAGTGGCAGAGAGAGAGGGAGACACAGAATCTGAAGCAGGCTCCAGGCTCCAGGCTGTCAGCACAGAGCCCAAAGCGGGGCTCGAACTCACAAACTGTGAGACGATGACCTGAGCGAAATTGGACACTTAACCAACTGAGCCACCCAGGCACCCCAAATAGCCTGATTTCTAGGGGTTTTTCTTAACATTATTACATGTAAGACAGAACCATTTTGTAGGTCAAAAATGATGATGTTGGCATTTTTATATAGATCAGCCTGATAATGCTCACTGTGTATCTTAGTTAACATGAGATGTATAGTGATCATATGCAACATTTGTCATACATCAATTGCAAATATGACTCAAGGGTCCTTTTCACTGGTCTTGAATCCATGATATTATGGCCCTGTGTAGTTAAAGCACTATTAAATAGAAATACATAGTATATGCTTTATCCATTGTATACATGTTTTTGTTTTGTTTTTTTTTAATGTTCATTTACTTATTTTGAGAGAGAATCCCAAGCAGACTCCGTGCTGTCAACACAGAGCCTGATGCAGGACTCGATCTGACAAACCGTGAGATCATGACCGGAGCTGAAATCAAGAGTTGGACAGTTAACTGACTGAGCCACCCAGGCACCCCAGTATATTGCATATATTCTTATTTAATATTCATGGTAACTCCTTTAGGGGGTGTTGCTTTTATTTTATAGATGAAGAAACAAGAGAGATTAAGAAACTGATAAGGATCTACTAGTTACTAAAAATTTGTAGTGAAAAATGTGCAAAACTGTGTATTAAAAGATACTTTATTTCTAATGCTTAAATATTTGTTTTCTTACAGATGGTATTAACAAAAATTGACAAATCTTCCAAGGGACATCTTTTAAAACAAGTGCTTCAGATCCAGAAATTTGTTGACAAAGAGACACAAGGATGTTTTCCTCAGTTGTTTCCTGTAAGGTAAGAGTTGAATTGTTTTTATTACTTTTATGTACTCACAACCTTTAATATTAAACAGTGTTTCTTAGATTGAGGTATTACTTAACATAAGAGGAGTTTGGAAAGCTATGCATTTAGCCATGATTTATTGGCTCACCCCATCAGCACTTTTGTTTTTTCCTTCCCTCTAGTTTGTCTTCTTCTACAGGCTCTTGCTAGATTTTCCCTAGGTATCTTCATTTTCTTTCTGCCTCAGCCTAGCTCAACCCTAGACTACAGAAGTGAAAACTTTTTACTTCTTAAAATCAGCTAAATAGCAACCACAATATACTACCATGCTTTTCTCGGTTTCAGAGAAAAGCAAATTATCTTTATGGTACAAAGCTCATTCGGGCTGTGAGGGATAAACATTTTTCTTTAAAAGGACCATATGTAAAGAAGAAGTGCTTCATATAAGTTAGAATTAAGCACTGGTAGCAGACAAAATGATGATTTCTTTAGCTGGCAATTTTGAGCTAGTTGATGCCGTTTAGTGATGAAACATGAGTCTATACTTTGAGCATATACCTGGGATGTAGTAGGTAACTTGTACTAGAGCACAGATAAAGTGCCATTCTCGTATGATTTTCTCTCTCTTAACTTCTTTGTGGAAGGCACTATGGTATTTGCTATGAGAAATAATAAAACCAACTAATACTTGGTTGTATATAAAACTTTCCTGTAATCATTCATTCAAAGTCCTGCCAATCCAGATCACATTTAAATTGTTTGTAGTTGTGAACATGCCTGTCAAAATCCTTCATTCATTCATTCCTACAAAATGGTCTTCTCTCTTGACTTTCATTCAAGGGTTTAACCTGTTTATTTGTCTATATCCTATCTATATAATAGAGACTCCTAGGGGCAGGAATGAAATCCTACTTCTTACAGCCCTGAGCATTGTCATAGCAGGACAGCTGTTTATTCTGTTTAATAAGAAGGAAGTGAGACCTCAGCTAAAAAAGCAGCAAAAACATAAGATGGGCAGATTATGGCTTAATAGCAGCATTTATTGGGAAAAAAGTTTTAGTTGACTGTAAGCTGAATTTGAATTGACAGTATAATGGGGCTAGGGAAAAACTGACAATGTTTTCTTGACCTATATTAATAGAATTATAGTGTCCCAAACAAGGGAATGATCAAGCAGTAGTCCCACACTGCTGTGAGCTATATGCCATCAGATGAGTCAGGTTAGGTTGTGACTTGACATTAAGAGAAACTAGATCTGAAAACAGATGGTCTTGGGGAAGGTTACATCACTACATCACTCATAAGACTTAACTGATCCTCACAATAAACATCTCTATTTCTAGTTAAGGTTGCAAGTCAAAGAAGTGAAGTGAATTGCAGAGAGGTATCTGTTTAAATAGAGCATGGACTTTGGGGTCAGAGAGCCTTTATTTTGCATGATTCTTCTTGTTTCTTGACCATAGATTTTAAAGTAACTTATTTCATTTTCTGAGCCTGTTTTCTCACTAGTGAAAATATGATTATTAGAAGGATTAAATACAATGTATTGTGACAGATATACACACAGCCACATAATAAATGTTAGTTTCTTTTCTTGCCAAAAGTCAGTCAGTAAGTGGCAGGGTTAGGCCAACAACCCAGGTTATCAGATTCCCAGTACTTTTTAGAAACATTCTCTTCTTGAGACGTGTCAGCATTCTCTGCTGCATGACCTTGGAATCACTGCTGCCACACTACTCACCATAAGTGACCAAGGCTCTGCAGAAGCCATACAACACTCAAAGGCTAAGACTTGAGATGCGGGATCTGGTGACTTTCAAGAACTTCACTATTCACTATACCATAGTGACCACATACAGGAATTTGTCAGACTGTATTCTGTACCTCTCAAAACCCAATTCGGAAAGTAGAGTTGTATACATTTGTTGGTTTTATGTGCATGACCAAGTCCTAGTCCATCCCTCCAGAAAGAAGTTTGGCCTGTCCACAAAATAATTATTATGAGAAAGTGCAGTTTTGTTTCCTTCTTTTCTTATATCATCCTTATAAAAGAAAGGTGGGAGTATAGTCCAGCAGGCTTTGGCCTTTAAGGCTGTAGGCAAAAGCTAAATGCTAAACTTCATGACAGAACTCTGCCCCAGTTGAGTAGAAATGTATAAATGGTGAAAGACCCCTAAAGATTATTGCTGGGATCAGTCTGTTTTTATAACTGGCATGGAAGAAATATGTAAGTAGGTAGAGTGCAATTGCTCTCTATGTAGTGGGATTCCAAGCAAAGAGAACGTACTCCAAGAACAGAATTACAGTAGTTGACAGAAATGTTGCAGATGAGTTCAAGATGCCATAATTAGCGTGTGGACTACCCAGCTTGTGTCTCTCCTTTAAACCATATAGCTTCATTTATGACCCAGGAATCATTATGGGCTGTTTTCAAGCAGGCAGTTTTGGTTAAAAAGTCTAAAATGCTGTACTTTATCAAGAACGGAATTAGCAGTGCAGTAGAAAATATTCTCCCTGTTTTATGTATAGGTGTATACCACTCCTGTACCCATAAAAGTCATAGTGTATCCATAAAGTCCATGTATCCTGAGAAACCGTGTGCTCACTTCCATGCTGACAAATGGATGGATGCATATGGATGGATATAGTAAGACAGGTAGATAATAACAGACATAGTAATGGTGATGATGATTCTTAAAAATAATGAAAAAATGGTCTAAGTTATCAAGGTTATTGAATCTTTGTCACAAAAAGGACAAACTAAAGAGATCGAAACTTTTAATCTGGGAAATAAAAACCAAAATAGAAGATGTTCCAGTGGCATTTTTCACAGAAATAGAAGAAACAGTCTTAACATTTGTATGGAATCCCAAATAGCCAAATCAGTCTTACAAAAGAAGAACAAAGCTGAAGGTATCATAGTCCCTGATTTCAAACGATGTAATAAATCTATAGTAATCAAAACAGTATGATACTGGCATTAAAAAAGGCACATAGATCAATGGAACAGAATAGGGAGCCCAGAAATAAACCCACACACATATGGCCACTATGACAAAGGAGCCAAGAATATACAGTAATAACTGGGCATTGTCTTCAATAAATGGTGTTGGCAAAACAGGACAGACATATGCAAAATAATGAATGCAGTAATGAATACAATTCAGCCATAAAAAAGAATGAAATCTTACATCATACACAAAAATTAATTCAACATGGATTAAGGACTTGAATGTAAGGTGTGAAACGATAAAACTCCTACAAGAAAACATAGGCCCTTAACATCAGACTTGGCAATGATATTTTGGATGTGACACCAAAGGCAAAGGCAACAAAAGCAAAAATACACACACAAGTGGGACTACACTGAACTATAAAAAGCTTTTGCACAGCGAAGGAAACCATCTTCAAAATGAAAAGGCAACCTACTGAATGAAAGAAAGTGTTTGCAAATCATATATCTGATAAGGGGTTAACATCTAAAATACAAAACTCCTACAACTCAATAGCAGAGACAAAAAAAATCTGATAAAAATGGGCAGAGGATCTTAATAGACATTTTTTCCAAAAAAGACACACACATGGCCAAAAGAAAAAGGTGAAAACATGAAAAGATGTTTAGCATCAGTAATCATCAGGGAAATGCAAATCAAAACCACAATGAGATACCACCTCATACCTGTTAGAATGGCTATTATCAAAAAGCCCCCCTGCCCCCAAATAAGGCAAGAAATAACAGCCTTTGGTGAGAATGTGGAGAAAAGGGAACCCTTTGCACTGTTGATGAAATTGGTACAGCCACTATGGAAAACAGTATGAGGTTCCTCAAAAAATTAAAAATAGAACTGCCATATAATCCAACAATACCACTTACAGGTATTTACTTGAAGGATACAAAAACACTAATTTGAAAAGATACCTGCACCCCCATGTTCACTGCAACATTATTTACAATAGTTAAAAAATGGAAAAAACCTAACTGTCCACCTATAGATGAATGGACAAAGAATGGGAAAACACACACACACACACACACACACACACACACACACACACACACACACACTGGACACAATTCAACCATAAAAAGAATGAAATCTTGCCATGTGTGACAACATGGGTGGATATTTGGGGCATTATGCTATATGAAATACATCAGGCAGAGAAAGACAAGTTACCATAAGATCTCACTAATATGTAGAATTTGAGAAATAACAAAACAAGATCATAGATACAGAGATTAGTGGTTGTCAGAGGTAAAGGATGGAGGATGGGAGATATGGGTGAAGGGGATCAAAAGGTTCAAATTTCCAGTTATAAAATAAGTTATCAAGATGTAATGTGCAGCATGGTGACCATAGTTATTAATACTGAATTGCATATTTGAAAGTTGATAAGACAGCAGATCTTAAAAGTCCTCATCGCAAGAAAAATTATAATGATGTGACAGGTGGTGACAGATGTTAACTAGACTTACTGTGATTACTTCACGATATATACAAGTATTTAATCATTATGTTATACACCTGAAGCCAATGTTACGTGTCAGTTATACCTCGATTTAAAAAAAAAAAAAAGCACTTTGTGAAGTAAAAGGCAAAGTAGTAATACATTGAAATTTTTAGAATCCTGAAGGAAATCGATCTGATACTATGGATCATCAGAATACAACAGGCTGGTGGGAGAGAGGAAATGCAGGACAAATTAAGACATTCTGTTTCATACATGGAACTCAAGAGTTTTTAAACAGTTCTTAAGTTGGATGAAGTCAAATCTGTT
This sequence comes from Felis catus, assembly GCF_018350175.1. Classification (NCBI taxonomy): domain Eukaryota; kingdom Metazoa; phylum Chordata; class Mammalia; order Carnivora; family Felidae; genus Felis; species Felis catus. Next base: position 59,362,994 of record NC_058376.1, read on the forward strand.
ACTATATCTGAAGTAAAGAAGAAAATGATTTTTCTTTTTTTTTCACAGTTCTGTGACCTATTCTGGAATCCATCTGTTGAGATGCTTTATAGCAAATATAACAGGAAATCTTAAGACTGATGGCCTATAGTTTAGCTGAAGATTCAAAATTCTCTATGCCAACTGGAGTTTTGAACATCAATAATTTCAACATTTTTTTATATTAAATATAATTTATTGTCAAATTGGTTTCCATACAACACCCAGTGCTCATGCCAACAGGTGCCCTTCTCAATGCCCATCACCCACTTTCCCCCCTCCCCCACCCCCCATCAACCCTCAGTTTTGTTCTCAGTATTCAAGAGTCTCTTATGGTTTGCCTCCTTCCCTCTCTGTAACTTTTTCCCTTCTCCTCCCCCATGGTCTTCTGTTAAGTTTCTCAGGATCCACATATGAGTGAAAACATGGTATCTGTCTTTCTCTGCCTGACTTATTTCACTTAGCATAATACTCTCCAATTCCATCCACGTTGCTACAAATGGCCAGATTTCATTCTTTCTCATTGCCAAGTAGTATTCCATTGTATATATAAACCACATCTTCTTTATCCATTCGTTCGTTGATGGACATTTAGGCTCTTTCCATAATTTGGCTGTTTAAAGTGCTGCTATAAACATTGGGGTACAAGTGCCCCTGTGCATCAGCACTCCTGTATCCCTCGGGTAAATTCCTAGCAGTGCTATTGCTGGGTCATAGGGTAGATCTATTTTTAATTTTTCAACATTTTTTTTAATGTTTTGCTTTTGAGAGAGAGACAGAGAGACAGAGTGTGAGCAGGGAAAGGGCAGAGAGAGAGGGAGACACAGAATTTGAAGCAGGCTCCAGGCTCTGAGTTGTCAGCACAGAGCCTGACGTGGGGCTCAAACTCTTGAACCGCATGATCATGACCTGAGCTGAAGTTGGACGCTTAAACAACTGAGCCACCCAGGTGCCCTTCAACATTATTTTAAATGTTGTGCGTCTGTAATTTGCAGAAGGATCATTTCAGCTGTAAAACTTGCATCTCCCCAAAGCAAGTATGAATTTGTGCCTGGGGGAAAATGTTTATAAATAATTTAATTGTGCTGTTCATTAGAACAAATAGTGTTCTATTTTAACAGTTCCTATTTTAACAGGGCTCCTGTTTTAACAGACTGAGAAGAGTACATAGAAGTCCATAATATGGAAACCTATTTACTACTGTAAATGGTTTGCCATTTACAGAATGGTTTGCCGTGTTTTTATTGGGCTTTTGTCTTTTAAAGACAATGTCTATTACCTACATTTAAATAATAAAATGGACTAGGTTAAAAGGGGCTACTTTTCTATTAAGCACTATTGGTAGATGGAAGACCATTGCTCCTCTCTATGCTTATAAGTTATCTTTTTTCTTAGACATTGTATATATTCTTCATAAAATCTCAGTCCATGCTCAAACACCAGTCATTTCAGGCTGGGATCATTCACCTTCAGGTGAACATGGTATTCAGAATCAGAAGACCAGAATTCAAGTTTCAGTTCTAATATTTATTACATTGGGCTTTGGGCGTGTTACTTGATTTCTCTGCACTTTATTTATAATTCACAAAGCTATAAAGATTACATTGGTATTGTATGTGTAAAGGATATCTTTATGTTTTGTGTATTTGTAAAGTAAACCAACCCAAGAATACAGCAAAATTCAGATTTATCACAGAAAACCTGTTGTCATTGAGGAGATAACATTTTCTCTAGTAAAAGGCAAAAAACAAAACCAGTTTTAAGTGAGAAAACTGATATTTACAAAAGGCAAGAGAAAAAAGTTAATGAGAGTTTAGAATTGGTACAGTAAGATTCAGAATGGAAAGATAAAGCGTGAACAGAAAAGGTTTTTATGAAGATGCTATGGACCTATTCATGTAAATGGCTTAGCTTCTCAAAGTGAGGCTGAGTATTAAAAGATTACAGCAGTAGCACTAGATAAAAACTTAAGGCTGTAAACAACTTTGTGACTTTTTTAGGAAATTCAGTATTTTCAGTTTTACAGTTGATAGCACTGGTTTATTCTAAAAGCGGTGTTTTAAGCTAAAAACAAGAACAAAAATAATTTTATGCAAGCATTCACAAAGCAAAACATATGGTGACAATAGAACGATCTTAGAAGTCAACATTTTGCTTGCCAGTGTCACTGTACTGCTTGTCTTAGCCTTTGTTCTCCTAAAAGCAGAGCCCAAGACAAAAGTTTGCATGCAGTCATTTATTTGGGAAGTGATCCCAGGGAACGGGAGCAATAGAGAGAGCAAACAGAAGAAAGGAAAATCAATCAAGGATGCAGGAGTTGGACATCACATAAGTACTAGTGCTTGATCTTGATGGACCTTCTTTGGAGCCTTATGAAATGTGCCTCTGAGTTGTCTTTGAAGTGGGAGAAGGTGGCTCCATGCCTCTTCCAACTTGTGGGTGCCCAGTGCCAAGAAGTTCCTTCAGCTTGTCAGAAGGAGCAGAGAGGAGGCGAAGTGTGGTTATCTACTCCTACTGTAAACTGTTGCCACAGCAGTGGCTGAAGGAAGAAGGCCAAGAGGATTTGGCATGGGAGATCTCAGCACAGTGCTATCAGGAACGACCTATTGTAATGCTACCAGAACAGTAAAATTGATATTCACTCTGATGATACTAACAGTAGTTTCTAACCTAGTTTACTACAAAGTTGTAGTTTGTATATTTTAGATTTAATTATATTATTATATATATTAGATTTCATTTTCATTAGAATTTTAAATTGTTTGGAAACATTAACATCTAGAATACTGCATTTCTTACAAATATGTATAAATTATCACATTGTAGACACATGTGAGGCTTTTTTACTATTTCCCCCAGAATTCTAAGGAGCAAGAGAGGGGGAAAGGGAGGAGATGAAGAATCTTACTCCAAAGAAACATTAATGAAGTACAAAAAAGTGTTAGGCCTATAGTCCAATCCAGGCTTTATAGTGTTATCTCCTTAACTCACTGAACACTGGTTTTTCCAATAAGGGATAATCTCCAAAGTCTCTTTCAACTGTAAAAGTTTATGATTCTTGAACAATAATGCCACTTCAGATGAAGCAATCCAAGCCCAGGGAAACTAACTCATTGGAGTCATAAACGAATAAAAGCAGAAGCAAGACTGGACCTTAAATCTTAGAATCATAGAAGCTGATGGCTATTTTTAGACTTGTCCTGAATGAGTATTATCCATGTTTTAAGGTACTAAGTAGCTACTACCTACTCTGTAGGAATCCAGGAAAAATATATACAATGAAAAGGGACTAGAAATTTATTAAGAACTTTGAATTAAATCAGGATATTTAGCAAGGCTCCAGGAAAGAAGCTAAAGCAGTGTTTAACTGCTTTGCAGCCTGTGTGCATCAAAATCACCTGAGCTCCTTGCTAAAAATGCAGGCTTCTGTCCCCAGCCCCTGGCTGTGTTTATCAGTCTTTCAGAAGGGAATCCCCATTTTTAAACCACCCACTAAGTGATTCTCAAAACAGCCTCAAGTAGGAGAACCACTAGTGTAGACAAGTGGGAAAATGTGCAAAAAAACAATAGGCCAAATAAGGAGTGGAAAGGAAATAAAATGAAGATGGCCAAGGAAAAGAAGGATGCGGTATATACTAGGGCACTGTTTTATTTTTCTCTACATCCATATATAACATAAAACTTAAGGCTACAACCTACTTAACAAATAGAATAGTACTGACCTAATTTTAGTAAACTAGAACACTTGAAAAATACATCAAACCTTGTATTATTGAAAACACATAAGATTTATCCTCTCTGAGTAATGGTACAAACAGTATACAACTATCAGATGACAGCATCAGCACCAAATTATAAATTTATGTGTGGCCTCACCACTGGGTCTATTTTGTGTAAACTAAGCTTTCTTTTTCTTCTCTTCTTTTTTTTTAACTTATTTATTTTGAGAGAGAGAGAGAGAGAGAGAGAACAGGGGAGGGCAGAGAGAGAGGGAGACAGAATCCCAAGCAGGCTTTGCACCATCAGCATGGAGACCCACAAAGAGCTCAAACCCACAAACTGTGAGATCATGACCTGAGCCAAAATCAAGAATGCGGTGCTTAACCGACTGAGCCACCCAGGCACCCAATAAGCTTTATTTTTCATTTGACTTCCTCATCTACTTCTATTTTGTTATCTTGTACTTCATGTATAACCATACGCCACCGTACGTCCTTTTTGGAGAAAAGTCTATTTGGAATTAATCACTGGCACCCAAATAATAAACCAAAAAAAAAAAAAAAAAAAAAAAAATCCCAGAAACTTTTGGAGATCTTCAAAAGCATTTTAATATGCCTTTCTGTGAGGTATGGTGAAAAGATGAAGTGAAATAATGGTTGTGACCAGTCCCTAATACACTTAGTGGCAAAATTTTTTAGTCCTTTTTGATGATTAATTCTAACATATAATCAAGAATTATATGCACAACCATTAGAAGCTACAAACCTTGGTGTTCAGAGGGGGACTTACCTACAATGGAGCCATAAGACCAAAGTGACCTTTTAAGTACTCCTTGATACTTTGCTTTCCATCCCAGCCCATCCCCATATATCTAAGGCACAGAGTAGGTTTTTATCAACCTAATTACTCAGTTCTTAATTCCCTGGTAAATCATAAAATTATTCAGTTTTTAAGGGACCCACCAGCCTTTTTTTTTTCTTTTTTAATGTTTATTTTTGAGAGACAGAGCACGAGTGGGGTAGGGGCATAAAGAAAGGTAGACACAGAATCCAAAGCAGGCTCCAGGCTCTGAGCTGTCAGCACAGAGCATGACGTGAGCTTCAAACTCATGAACCTGTAAGATTATGACCTGAGCTGATGCTGGGATACTTAACTTAACCGACTAAGCCACCCAGGTGCCCCAGGGACCCACCAGCTTTAATTAAGGAATTACATCTGCTTCTCAAGGACAGGATATGGTAAATTTTTTCATCTTAACCCCTGGTACAAAGTCAAAATTTGGCTATTTAGTAGTCAAGTACTTGTCAATTAAATGACACAGAGCTACTATAAATATTTATTGAACTGACATTACTGCTGTACAGCGTTACACTAAATAAGCTCCTGAGTCCAAGTAGTATTTCCAAATCTTTCCAGAACTCAGCAAGTTCCACGTAAAACAGAACACTGGACCAGTTTGTTAAGCACTTAAATGTCTCATATATGAGCATTTAAACACCCATTAAGGCAAAAATATCATCAATGTCATCTGTCTCCTTAATGGTTCCTGATGTATTATGTTTGTTCATTTGCATCACTGTCCATGAATTAGTTTCATTTTCATTGTTTCCTGTAAGGTTTTCATGAATTTGTTTCTCTTTAGTTTGTATGACAGGATTTGAAACTCTGCTCCTCAAGAGTTGCTTATTGTTGGAGTAGAGATCAGTTCTATGAACTGAACAGTGTGAGCGTTTCCATTTTCTGCTATCTGTAGCATTCTGCATCCCTTGAGGGGACTGTTGAATTTCCTTTGAAAGAGTCAACTGCAACTTTCTCTGCAGTCTCTTCTGTCCCAGTAAAAATCTACTCTGAGATCTTCTTTGTCTCAAATGATGCTTTGAAGTCTTGATTCCTGAGCCACGAAGAAGGCAGTTGCAAATAGATGCTTTTATGCACTTTAGTTTCTTTGGTAAACTTTAAAGGATAAGAGAAAGGAAAATTCTGGGATTAAGACACAGAAAACATTTTCAAAAACTTTTGTCTTCCTTTTACCAACACCTAACAGAAAAGTACACAATTTATCTTTAAGTCTTGTGCCCGTGTACAACCCCACAACCATCGGAAAAAATAAAGAAATAGAAGCTTGAACCCAAATCTGTGTTTTCAGAGCAAAGGTTTCCTCTGACTCAGGTTGTAGACGAATATGTGCCCATTATGTTCCCAAAGTAAAGTAGCTCCTACAACTGCCTAGCAAGGTAGCTGAATGGTGAGATACCTCCATACTTTAGTGTCAGAGCTTTTCCCTGATAACTACTGTTCATAATGTAATAGGGGTGGAGCTGAGGAAAGGATATATCACAATTAGGAATATTTGGATTTTTCATATCTGGATAAACAACTTCATGTTGTAGAAGGAAATAAGGGAAAAGGAGTAAATGTGAAGAGAGAGTTTAAGAATGAAAAGATAGAGCTTCTGGCATAGACCAATTGGGCTACCCTAATTGTGATTCATGTACCATCTTCAAGCTTGGGAATTCAGAACTCAAATAGCTGATCATTTTAGGTGTTTTGCTTCTGAATAAGGTATACTGCCACAAGGTGTATCAGTACCTTGCTAACTCCCTCACCACTTGTGATAGATTTCAAAAGATTAGCATGGGTCTGTAATTTCTACCCCATCACCCTTCCCTTTTCTTTTCTTTTTTTTTTTTAATTTTATTTATTTATTTATTTTGAGAGAGAGAAAGCGTGAGTAGGGGAGGGGCAGGAAGAGGAGAGAGCAAGAATCCCAAGCAGGCTCCGCACTGGCAGCATGAAGCCCAACACGGGGTTTGAACCCACAAACTGTGAGATCATGACCTGACCTGAGCCGAAGTCAGACACTTAACTAACTGAGCCACCTAGGTGCCCCCTCTTTTGCTTTTTAAATAAATACATAACTTTGAGAAAGCCCATTATAATGTAGTGAATCATGATCAGTTTCCAAACCCTTTTACTTGTCTTACTATAAGTGGTAATTTTTAAGTGTACCTCCTAATTAAAATGGGAATAGAAAAAATGAAAAAAGAATCAGAGGATCTGAATGGAGTTCTAGATCTCCCAACTGTAACAACCTAATCAAAATCCCCTATTTCCTCATCTACAAAATGAGAGTAATACTGCCTATCTCAGAGAGTTATCGTGTACATTAAATAAATTATAAATTGGACTATAAATATATTATTGAAACAGCAAAACATGGCAGTTTGAAAGAGCGCTATCTTTGTGGGGTATGGAATAATGGTTGAACCAAATAAACACTAGTTTGTTACCATTCTCATTAACTTTTATTTATTATCATCTCTGTCTCAGGCTGAGTTTTCCACTCTAGAATAGATCCTTTTTAGATGGCTACAGGTCTTTAAGGGACGCTAATGTAGATACCTTTCCAACAATTTCATCCCTTAGGAATACTTAACAACTTCTCTCATAGCTCTTAATCAAAACTTGTTTTTGTTGATCTTTGCAGCCAGTGGTCTGAAATTGTTACCATGGGCATCTATTATTTTTCAATAAAAATATAAAACCCTAGGGGTGCCTGGGTGGCTCAGTCAGTTGAGCATCTGACTTCGGCTCAGGTCATGATCTCGCTGTTCGTGAGTTCAAGCTCCACGTTGGACTCTGTGCTGACAGCATGGAGCCTGGAGCCTGCTTCGGATTCCGTGTCTCCCTCTCTCTCTGCCCCTCCCCTGCTTGCACTCTGTTTTTCTCTAAATAAACTATATATATATATATATATATATATATATACACACACACACACACACACACACACACACATATACACACACACACATAATATATATAAAATATATAAAATATGTATATATATATATATATACATAATATATAAAATATATATATATAAAATATATATAAAATCCTAAAGTATCTAACTTCATTGTAGTGCTTCAAGTAATACTGGTCACAATAAAAGATAATCATCCTTAAGTGGTTCTGTGACCCTAAGGACCACAAGAAGAGGAAATCAATACCCGGAGAATCTGGCACCCATGAACGAACATGACCTGACCCTAACCCCAGAGTCTGGTGTGTGCCCTTGTAAGAGGCAGACTGCTTCTGCTCTCACATCCTCATCCTGCTATGCTGAAGCTGCGGGCAGACTGGCTGTCTCTCCTATGAGAGCAAGGGCTAGAGCTAGTGCTCCATGAGAATTAAGTCTGTCTTACACAGGAGTATCCCCAGGCTTAACATACCACAGACACTCCTAAGGCTCTCTGAATTAACAGATGGAATGGGGAAGAGTATAAGTGAATAAATCCAATTAACCAAGTTAACTTTCTTCCTCTCAATAATAAAGCTGTGCCCAACAAAAGCAAACAAAACTGCATTTGGAATAGATCCCTCTTTTAGCCCCCCTAGAGCTACTGGACGTACCATTTTTTTTAAAAAGCTGACTTGAATATATATAGGTTTGCCTAAATGACAACAGCAAAAGTTAAGGATATAATTTTTATTATATACCTACCTATGGCCTTGAGCTTCCACATGTTTAAGCCGGTTACTTTTAAGAAGTTTGTTACCCAGGAAGGAGGCCTGAGCCTTGAGTTTTTTGCTCCTGCACCACAAAATTGCTATTTGGATTTCTTCAGAAAGTTGAGTGAAAGTCTTAGCCCCTCGAAATCTTTGCACAAAACTTTTGGCACAGGGAGTTCCTGATGCTCTCTGAGAAGAATGTTTGGTTGCCTTTAGTTTGGACTGAGAACATTTAACGCTGGTCTCCTGAAATATGGAAAGGTGAAAAAAATATATTGGATTTGTTACTGACTTACAAATATATAACAACAAAGAAAAGTTAACTCACCATGAGAATTAGAAAATGTCTTAAGAAGGAAACCTTTTTTTAAGCTCACTGTGCTTTTCTCTGTCTCAAAAAACTTAATTTTTTATCAACTGCTCCTAACACAAGATGTTTTTCCCCTCTGTGCAACAATAGATCTCATCTCTAACTGAATTCAGGTGGGAAACATAGATGGGAAGTATACTATAAATATTCTGACAGATAACCTACTTAACCTATACATAAAAATGAATAAATATTGGTCAAAGTCTATCTAGGAAAAAAAATCACTGAAGAGACCTTTTCGTAGATACTACTGGATTACCACAGATTTGTTTTTCACTTATTTCTATACCCTAAGTTACCCTCAACACTGGGTCACAAACGTCACTGGAAATGCATGGAGATACGGATGGCTGCTGAAAATATGTTAAAAATGCTTAAACCGAGCATCATTTCTGATTCAATCATCTTTTGATGTGGCACCTTTGTCTCTTCAACCCCATCTTTCTATATCAAGTGGAGTTTGAATTGTACCAACTTTTATTGTTTATGAAAATATGCCACTTACTAGATTTGCTTTCATCCTTCATTCAAAACTTGCCTTCTTCCAAATTTCTCACTCAAGAAAAACATTAAAAAAGTAATAGAAAATGTAAAAGTAGAGACATAGCAATACTTTGTGTTGGTGATCAATAAAAGAAATTTGACCTTGAAAACAAGCTGAGCATGTTAGTGCTAATTGCTAGAAATGTGGTAGTGATGAGTCATGACTAAGCTGACCAACCAGCCAGCTTCAAAACCAGCTCACCTAGGAACAGCAGGATGGACTGCAGAGAGCTACAGTTCCTGAGACAGCTGACAAAACTATTTGGGGGACTGATGTAATGGTAAAGAACAAAGACTGTGAAACCAAACTGCCTGTGTTCAAATCCCAGCTCTGCCCCGTATTTGCTGTGTGGCCTGAGCAATTTCTTATCCCTTCTATACTTCAATTTTCTCAGCTGAAATATGGAAACAGTAATAATATCACCAGCCTCACAGGGTTTTTGCAAGGTTGATAGGAGTTAATACATGTAAAGCATTTCGAACACTGCCTGGCATAGAGTAAGTGCAGTATATGTGTTAGCTGTTATTACGATGATGATGAAGACACTGATGAAGATGATGATGATGATTCCTCCCTCTGGAACTCATAAATTGGACAGAATATAGATCCAAGCTAGAATCCTTATAAACATTCAAGAAAGTACTCTGACTTACTAGAAATGATTAAGAATTCTTAAATAGAACGAAGAAATAATCCATGCGAGAAACCAGGAGAAAACAATTTGAGAAGAACAGATGGTAATAGAAGTCAAGTAGTTACCACATGAAAGAGGGTGACACTGATGTCCTTATCTGTTGCTAGGTCCAGAACAGAATTTACAGATACTAAGAGGAATCATGTTAAAACTTGAACCCTGACAGGGAAAGAAAGAGAAGCCTCATGACAAAAGACAAGGATGACAGTAACAATGAAAAAAGTAGCTAATGACATCTAACAACAGTTAAGTGCTTTGAATACTTTACATGAATTAAAACTGCATAATCCCATAAGGTGCATACTGTTATTAGAAAACAGAGGTTTGGACAGGTCAAGAAACTTATATAAGGTCATACAGCTAGTACCAACTGAAGCCAGAACTCAAACCATTTCTGTCTGACTACAAAGTGCATACTCTTAATATAATCCACACCTGCAGTGGATCCTAAGGGCAATTTAAAATTCTAGTGAAATGCTTAGTAAAATGTTTCTGGAGGCATTCTATAAACTGAATTTCCTGGATACGCTCAGTCCTTTGGGAGTGCCTGTATTCATTCAGAAACAGGCTGAGAACTAAGATGGCACTAAGCCGAGAGCTGGTGACAAAAACAGAGGATTCAATCTCTGCCCTTGGTAAGTGGTATCTACTTTATAAAGTAGCAGAATCATAAGCCATAGTAATAGAAGCCAGACAAACCTGAATAGCCTTGTGCTTCAGCTGTTTGCAGAAAGCTCTCAAATCAAATTCTGATGACTTCTCTGTAGAGGTGGAGAGACCACAGATACAAAAACTTAAGCAAACAATTTTCAAATCAATGAATTCTCAAGTATATAATATTTCTTGCCAAATTACTACAAAAGAAATAAAGGGAATTAGATGAGTATGTGCTAAGAAAAAATTACCTTTGAAGATTTTCTTACTCTTTACTGGCTGTCCAAGATCCACATTATTCTGAATATTGATCTTCATTTGCTTAGTTTTTTTGGAAATTCTGTGTACAGTTTCTTTGCTAGACCTTGGTGATTGATTTTTTGTTAAAAACAGTTTATTTAACAATTTAGTTACTCCTTTAGCTGCAAAAGCTGTGGGCATTTTTTTCTTAAAGACCTCAAAATAGGGCTGTCCTAAAAATTCGGCAATATCAGAAGGAAAGGTAAAATCTTTGAAGTAAGGCAGTGGTTGAATCCTAGAGACTTCATGAAGCAATCCAAACAATGGCTCATATAAAGAAGTCAGCCTTTTTAAAACACCTTTATAGAGAACCCTAGAGAAAGAGGAGGTCATGAATTAGCCAGTAATTATAATTTGCAGATTATTTAATAACCACAACAGATTCAAAACTGAAAATAAATGTCGATCAATCTGCCACTACAGATAAAAAACGCTCTGGGACATATTTGCATAGAGCCAGATTTGTCCAGCCCAAACAGAAAAATCCAAGTACAAAATTTACTTTAAGTACTACATGGAACAATGTCTCAAAGGATATGCAACAAAATGTAAAGTGTGGTGAGATTTTAGGTAAATTTCAGGTTCTTCGCTCTCTCTTTTTTTTTTTTTTTTGGAATGTCTTAAAATAAACATGTATTATTACTATAATCAGCAAAAATTAAAGCTATTTTCGTTATAGAAAAGAATGGAAGGTTTGACATTTTAAAATAATATGTTAGTTATTAGTAGTTCTAATGTTGTTACCCCTAAGAATAAGCAGAATAAACAAGATGAAATAGTACTTGAGATACCCAGGTTAAGACATCAAGGACATAACCATCAACACTCTAGTTCCTAATCCATCCCAAATAAACTCTGACCAAGTGAAGAGATGGAACCCCTGCACCATCAGCATCCCACAGGAAAACAAATATGAAAACCACTAATGAGAAACCTAGGTGGAGTTAGATGAAAAACAAATGAAGGATTTCAGAGGTAGGTGCATACATACCATAACCTGCTCACCAGCCCAACCATCACAAGGTTTAAAATAATGAATTCTTGTAAACCTAGATGTTTCACAGTCAAGCTGGAGAATCAAGTTAAAGTTGGAAAACAAAACCAAAGTAACTGGGTTTTGTAAGTTACATTTATGAAAGAAACAGATTGGAAATAGAATTTTCTTGAAGAAATTAAAGCTTTAAAACATGTTCTGGGGGCGCCTACGTGGCTCAGTCAGTGAAGCCTCCGACTTTGGCTCAGATCAGGATCTCAGGATTTGCAGGTTCAAAGTCCTGTTGTCGGGCTCTGTGCTGTCAGCTCAGAGCCTGGAGTCTACTTCAGATTCTATGTCTCCCTCCCTCTCTCTGCCCCTCCCCCACTCACACTCTGTCTCTCTCTCAAAAAATAAATGAACATTAAAAACAAATTAAAAAACAAACAAACATGTTCTGTTTCAGGCATGGAAACTTAAAGTAACATGCACTCTGCAAGAACACTCATTATTTTACTTCTAAGATTAAGAATTTCTATCAGTGCCCTTATGATAAGACATGTTAGAAAGAGACTGGCAGTCTCTGGCAATGGCTGTATCAAGCAATTCCTAGAAAAAGGAGGCCAAGAAGCAAAATGTTAAGAATAGGTTATAACTTCCACAAACCTCCTAGCTTTCAAACAAATACTATTAAATATATCCAAACAATTCCAATTCAGGGGAAGGCATTTCAGTTGATTCAAGGATACAGAAATGTCTTGCAGCAACAGTCCAAGAGGCGAAGTAACAACTTGCAGGCTCCCAAAATCTTCATGAGCACCAATTCAACCACTGGTTGGCTAGGGATGACATATGCTTCGGTAGTTACACGATGATTTTCACTTCACAAAAAATGGAAAAGTATGTTCTTTTTATTCTTAAAGTTCATTAATTATAAAGCTCTTACATAGCAGTTTTCAAGTGCAGGTGAGCTTGAAGCTCAATTTGAAATAGTTCTGCTCAACAGTGACTTACTAAGTTGATGGACACTGATATTTCAATGTAATCTATTGTGACCCAGATGTCAGTATCCTGCCATCCCTCCACAAGCCAACAGAGGAGACATTCTCACAAATACCAGGTGCCCGTTACTAAAACAAAATCTGCACAACTGAAGCACAATTGATTATATCCCAACACCAAGCAAAGTCCAAAGAGAGACCGCACGAAAGACAGAGTTCCCAGCCCACCACAAAGCCCATCACAAAGCAGCTGGACCACTTACTTGGAAGAAAACAACTCAGACAGATGTTGAATTGAACCCTCCAAATCCATGTTTTTCAAACGTTTTAAACATTGTTCAACCTGGAAGGGGAAGAGTAGCTCAAATTCATAGAATACGGACATGGCCACTGATGGGACGAGGAAAGCAAAGATACGCAAAAGTTCAAATTATGGAAGGGGCGCCTGGGTGGCTCAGTCAGTTAAGTGGCGGACTTTAGCTCAGGTCATGACCTCACAGCTTGTGAGTTTGAGCCCTGCGTCGGGCTCTGTGCTGACAGCTTGGAGCCTGGAGCCTGCTTCAGATTCTGTGTCTCCCTCTCTCTCTACCCCTCCCCCACTTGTACTCTGTCTCTGTCTCTCAAAAATGAATGTAAAAAAATTTTTTTAAAAATTCAAAGTATGGAAATACACTGAACACTACAGAATATTTTCATTTTAGGTAAAATAATCTGTAGCCCAAAGCAACTGCTCCTGCTCAAAAATTGGAAATTAACCCACCTGAACACATTTCTCAAACCCAGTTATAACTAAGAATTTACTATATGCCAGGATGTGATTGATGCTATAAAGGGCACTGAAGTAAGTATGAGATTATTCTCAAGATTATCATTTTTCTGAAGCAACATGATTTCTCACAGTGAGACAATTAAAACAAGATAGTAGATTAATTAACTACTTGATTTCAACAGCTTGTAAATGGCCTCAGAGATGAGCAAAGTGATTTACTCACTTTACAAGTATATACGGGATACTTTATGCAAGGCATGCTGGGAAATAAAATAGTATATGACACTCCCCCATCTCTAGTTGCTAAAAACCTAGTAGTAAAAATAAGAAGACATACAAAATATTTAAATGCTGAAATAAAAGATGTGCCTTATTTAAAATTGCAGTCCCCTCAGCACTCTACCCTTTCCTGCTTTATTTTTCTCCATGACGCTTTCGATGGACGGACTGACTGATGGCCTTTCTCCTCTCAACTACAGTGTAAACTCCATGAGGGCAGTATATTTCATCTATCTTATCCACCACTGTAACTCAGTACTTAGCACAGTGTTAAGAAGGCACTCAGTAGCATTTTTACTTAATAACAAAACAACAAAAAGCTATCCATTTTACAAAATGTGGTAAGAATTCTATGATCTCCAGGAAATACCACACAAAAGACATGCATGGGATGGCATCCAGACTTTGAAGAGTGTAAAAATCTGGATGGGCACTGACACTGGCAAAGATAATATCTTGCTAACGCTATATATATGCTAAAAACTTAAGTATTGATTCTGTTGTAACAGCATAGCTTTCAGAATAGTGAAGGCAACGATCCTCAAATTCTCTGGGGTTAGCTCCTATCTTTTCAGTTTTTAATTCCGGATCCTATACTTTGAGAGAAGTACTGACAAACCAAGATGGGAAAGCACTTGGGAAATACAGTGAGCGAGCTATGGTTCAAAAATAAAAACAGGAAAATCATTTTGAGAATTTAAGCAAGGCAGAACAAGGAGGAACATAACAGTCTTCATATACTCTCTTGTCACACATAAAGAGGAACTGACTATTTTTTGTGCTTCATTTATGGGAATATTAGAGATAGGGTAATTCTACTACTCTTCTTTCTTCGAAGGGAGAAAAAATAACGTAGATGACAGTACTGAGTAAATAAGGAAATGTTAAGCAGGTCTAAGGCAGCAGTAGTAATGGAGATGGTAGTTGCAGGAGCATGAGACACGTTCCCTACTCTAAGGGACGGCAGGAAAAATAAACCATACACAAATAACTGCCACATGCAGACTGTACTCAATACCATAAGAGAACCACAAAGGGGAAGCCCAAATAGCCCACAGTCATAAAAAGAAGAGGTCAACCACACTAATAATCAAAACATGCAACTTAAAATGAGATTACCACAATATGCCCTCATGTTACTCTTTGGGAAGAAGTTTATCACTGCTGGACAGCTTGAAATGGGACTTACAGGATGGCAAGGCTTTTACCAGGCAGAGATGGAGGGTCTGGGCATGCTAAATATACAGAGCCAGATAAGCAAATGTTCAGGTGAGAGAACAAATGTGGTGAGCACGAGACTTGTGAAGAGTTCAGGTTGTCTGGAATATAAAATATATGAAGGTGAGAGAGAAGCCTGAGCTACAGAAAACTGAAAAGGCCAGATCATGGAGGATCTTACAAGCTAAGCTAAGAGGTTTCATCTTTACTCAGGAGCCAGTAGAGAACCATTAATAAAAATCAAAGCTGTGCTTCATGATGATTAACTCGGCTTTGGCATATAGAATATGTCAGAGTATAGGAAAGACTGGAGTTGAGGAAAGATCAATTAGGATAGCAAGACAATTAAAAGTTGACATGGTCTAAAAAAAAGAAGATGCAGCCAGAACTAGAATAAGGGTGTAGAAGCATAGAAAATTTTTGACTAACCAACTGACTTATGGGAGAGCTACATAAGAGGAAGAAGCAGAGAAAATGGAACACCAGATTTTTCTGACTGGATAATTATTCACAGCTTGGAAAGCCAGAAGGAAAAGCAGGTTCAATCTGACACTTTCAAGTTGAAATATACTCAAGTTTGGTTTTGGAGTAAAAGACTCATGAGATAAAAAGCTGCCCCAGAGAAGAAAACTTAGGAAAAGACCATGCTCCCAGATCTTTCTTTGAAGAAGAAATCTCCCATCTTTTTTTTGCCTTAAGTAATGGGAGCAGAAAATTAACCAGAAAGCACGAATCTGTAAGGTTAGAGAACACGTCTGTGTTCTTCACCCTGTATACTGAGCACCAAGCGCAGTACCTGGCACATAGGAAGTTACAAAAAAGGGCGCCTGGGTGGCTCAGTCAGTTAAGTGTCAGACTCTTGATTTCAGCTCATGTCATGATGTCAGGGTGGTGAGATGGAGCCCCGTGTCAGGCTCTGTGCTGAGCATGGAGCCTGTTTAAGATCTCTCTCTCTCCCACTCTCTCTCTGGCCCTCCTCACCCTCTCTAAAAAAAAGGGGGGGGGGGGCTACACAAAATACCTGCAGAATTAATAAAGTGAATGAATGAATGAGATTATAAAGAACCCAGCTTAGGAGATTCAGCCCTGTAGTGTAGAGGGCCCAATCTAAAAATTATAGGAAACCACTTTCCATAACTTGTTATATAGCCATTTACTCTAATATATTACTGATTAGATTATATGTCCCACAATATATAAACCATGACTTTGTTCTTTTTATGATATTTAGGATTTTGATTATGCTCAGGAAGTTGTTCTTTAATCCGGCACTTTGTCTTGCTTAAATCACTGTTATCTGTGAACCAGGCAAAAGCATTCTCAATATAGATTATATATAATGACGAAAACTTTTCATAAAAATTACCCACTAGAAACAAGACTGGGGAAGAATTAAACATAGTTCCTTTCTAAAGAAGTTGCGTTTTGAAATGCTTTCAGGGTGGGGGGTGAGGATGAAAGCCCACATGCAGCTTTGGACTGAAGATCTATTAAGTCACAAGTAATACTAAGTTTCCATACATAACAAAATATTAAGTGGCAGTATGATCTCATTTTCACCAAGTAAACACGTTGAGTCATAAACACAGGGCTTCCTCCTTACCTGTTTGAGGGCTAAATGGGGCTTGTGGTGGCCCATCCTGTAGTGATTGCTGTAAAGGACTGCACATAGCACATCTGTTTCTGCATCCAGGGTTTGGCTCTTCAGTGACAGTGTAACAAGACCACATTCTCTAATTACAGCTGCAACACAAAGGTCTAAACCAGAGACATTTAATAAAACTTAATTTGGGGGTGCCTGGGTGACTCAGTCAGTTAACCATCAACCTCCGCTCAGGACATGATCTTACAGTTGGTGAATTCGAGCCCCGTATCAGGCTCTGTGCTGGCAGCTCAGAGCCTGGAGCCTGTTTAGGATTCTGTGTCTCCCTCTCTCTCTGCCCCTCCCCCGCTCATGCTCTGTCTCTCAAGAAGTAAATAAAAGTTAAAAAAATTTTAAAAAAACTTAATATGTATTTCTACATTAAGTATATTATATAAAAACACTGTGAAGGAACATCTTTCCTTATTAAGGGGATTAAGAACAAATTAATATAACCAGCTTTAGCTGTAAGAACATAATTAAGGATTCTAAGTATGTGAGAAGATGGAAATGGTGACAGATACAAAGTCCAAAATCATTAAGAGAACAACTTCTAAACAAGAAAGTATATTTTTGTAACACATTTTTTTATGATTTTTAATAATCTTTCATATGAAGACTTTGCCATCATGTGGTGGACTCTTACACCTACTTACCTTGATGGTGGGTACCTGTTATACACTTCTCTAAATCCCCAGTTATGTACATAAGCAAGGCAGAATGAATAAACTCATACTCCTAAAAGCAGTGGTACTTTAAGGTAAGAATATATTCAGAAAAGAGAAACCACTATGGCAACTGGAAGTTCCATTATTTGATGCATGCCCGACTGGACACAGGATGCTCAGCAGAACAAAATAACAGCTTCCTAGTCCGAAAAGCTGTGAAGTAGATGGTGGAGTTCATGTGTTTCTCTGTGGCTCTAAGGGTAGCACTATCATCCTAGATGGAAATAACACAAAGGCAGATTCCTACACAACAGGGAGAACCTAATTTTGTTTTGTCCGAACTATATGAAGCCAGAATGGACTACCATGAGGATGGAGAATGAGTTACTGAATTTCCATGCCTGATAGGAATCCTGTTAAGGAATTTTTGAATAGGGGTGCCTGGATGGCTCAGTGCGTTAAGTGTCAGACTTCAGCTCAGGTCATGGTCTCTGATCTCACCGTTAGTGGGTTCCAGCCCGCATCCGCCTCTGTGCTGACAGCTCAGAGCCTGCAGCCTGCTTCAGATTCTGTCTCTCCCTCTCTGCCCCTACCCCACGCATGCTCGCGTGCTCTCTCTCTCTCTCTCTCTCAAAAATAAATAAACATTGAAAAAATTAAGGAACTTTTGAATAGAAGAAGAGGGAAGATTGATCTATAAACTGCCTGGGGATGGATGGGGAAGAGGATGTCATGATTAGATAGGTTGTATTTAATATTAACTATCATTTGAGTGTTTATTTACCGCATTAGGCACTGTTCCAAATGCTTTATAACAGTAACGCTTCTTCAAAACAGCCCTTTGAGGCAGGTGCTATTCTTTATCCACACTTAAAAATGAGCGGAGGCACAGAAAGATTAAATAACGACACTTCCCAACCTGCCCAGCTCCAGCAAAGCGAAGTGCCTGGATTTTCAAACCCAATCTGGCTCCTAACTATTGGGCCCTACTGCCTAAAAACAGCAGTACTATTGGTAAAACACCTTCGTTTAAGAGCACTCTCCCCTAATTATATCATCAGATGCTCCCAAAGCCGGTGGAAGGTAGGGAGGACTAACCCCGTTTTACAGATAAGGAACTAGAGGCCCAGAAGGACTGCAGTCTAAATCCAGCGTGCCCCAGCGCCCTTTTAGAATATCAGGCAACAGACTTCAGGGTGAACGGGGCCGCTAGTGGCCTGTGGGGAGCCCAGGGTTTCCAGACAATACTTCTCCCTAACGCTAGCCACGTCCACCTCTCTCCGCCCACTGGCCGCAGGGCTGGGCCTCGGACCTTCATCGCTCCAGCCAGGCCGTGAGGTAGGTACAGTGAATTAAATGGGGGACGCCAAAGTCAGAAGCACCACAGGCTTCTCCGGGTAACTCGGTAGCCCACGCACCCCAAGTCAGATCCTGCCCCGCGCCCCTTCCCAGTGTCCCGCGGGTTCAGGAAGTCCCGCCCCCTGCGCACGTGCGCTGGGCCCGGTCAGACACCGCCTCCGGAAACGTCTGTGGCTCGCCGGGCCCCCTCACTCACCCAGCGCCGCATCGGGGTCCTGTACCGTCACTGTGCTGTGGCTCCCCGCCTTCGGGATCTTTACGCGGTTCCACGGCTCCGGGCCCGGCGGCACCGTAGCCATCTTGGGACGCGGGGGAGGTACTGGGAAAGGCGGAGCTGGGCGAGGCCTAACGGAGCCACGGAGGGAGGGGAGGTGAGAGGAGATCTGGGGGAGGAAGAGGGCAAGGGGTGGTGCTGGGGCGGGGCCCAGAGGTGGGGGCGGGGCCTTCACGAATCGTGCACCAAATACAGTGGACTGGGAGAGTCCCTAATCACCAAAACCTGTCGGTGTTTCGGAATCTCTCACTTGGAAGAGTTTGGGGGTGGGTGGAAGCCCCATCCCAGTATTACTAAATAAGAATCTCCGAATGAGGAGAGGAATCTGCATTGTGTTTGGGCTTCCCACGGGATTCTGCGGCACAACCAAGTTTGGAATTACTTCAAGGCGTTTTACAGTTGTAGTAACTGAGGCCACCCATAGACCCCTATCTGCAAATCAGACATTGGGGGGAGGAGGAAATGAAATAAAAGAAATGCAAAGTGTGACATTTGAAACACAGAAGACGGCATTTACCTTGTCTGGAAGGCCCTTCTGTCTTCACCAACAGGAAAACTGCCATCACGTCAAAGAAACTTAGAGCCCCTCTGACTCTATCAACCCCGTCCTCTATCATTGTTTAAGACAAGATGGTATCGCAAGCTCTGCTGATCCTCTCCTTATTAATAACTTTCTAATAGATTATTTATCTTCAGCCACAATGACGTCACCTTACTTGAATAAGCCCTTCACTGTAGTGTATTACAGAGGCAATTCGTAGATTTTGGAGACAGACCACCAAGGTTCTGATTCTAGCTCTAGTTCTCAGGAGAGTTACGTAACTTCTCCAAACCTTAGTGTCCTTATGGGTAAAATGAAAATAATAGTCTTTACCTCAGTGTTGTAAGGTGCTTTAGAAGTGTCTGGCATACAGGTACTTACTCCTATCACAATTAATATTGTTATTATTTCTACTGTTTAATGCAAGTAACCTTGCCCTATTGAAACACTTGCCATGCTCTTCCTGTGTGCCTTGGCAAATACTAATTCCTCCACTTGGGTCATCCCCTGAAACACAGTCTCCCTTCCTCAGCTCTGGTGTCATCACCTCTGGGTAGTTCTTCCTGAACATCCCATCCCCACTCCATAACTTGACATAGACTACCATAGTGCCTTGAATTGGCCTCTGTATTAGCTTTCTTTTGCTACTGTATTAAATTACTACAAACTTTGTTGCTTAAAAGACATTATATTTCTGAAGGTCAGAAGGGCAAAATGGATCCCACTGGACTAAAGTTGGCAGGGCTGGATCCTTCTGGAGGTTCTAAGTGAAGAATTCATTTACTTTTTTCAGTTTCTAAAGGCCACTTGCATTCCTCAGCTCATGTCTCCATCCTCCATTTTCCAAGTCAGTAACATAGCATCTTCCAATCTCCCACCACCCTCTCCTACTCTCTCTCATCTTCCTGCCTTCTTAGAAAGACCCTGGTGATTACTTTGGGCCTGCCAAAATAGCCCCATATAATCTTCCCATTTCAGAATCTCTAACTTAATCACATCTATAAAATTTGTTTTGCAGTGTAAGGTAACATAGTCACAGATTCTGAGGATTAACATGTGGACATCTTTGGGGAGCTATTACAGCTATCACAGACTCTCATGAATTTACTTCCCAGTGTCTATTAGTGTATTCGTATGTCTTCAGTGGTCTGTGAGCTTACTGAAGGCAGCACTACCAGTAAAGTTCACTGATCTTTCTTTATGTCTTAATTCTCAGCTCAGTGCATGGCATATAGTAGGATCTCAATAAATTTTAATATTTTTATTGAAGTATAATTGCTATCCAAAGAACCACATATATGTAATGTATACAATTTCACAGTTTTTCAATATTTGCCCGTTGAATAAGAGACTAGAAAATGCTTGAATAGAGCTTTGAAAAGATGATTAGGAATTTCTCAAGCAGATAAGGGAAGAAGGACATCCCTAACAGAAAGGTGTTAAACAACATGGGTTGGAAGAATCAGTGGTCTTGGGTCAGTATTGCTGGCGTTGGTGTGTGCTGAGGGATGAAGCTTGGAGTGGCAGTGTCAGATTCTGGGCAGAACTTGGATTTTACACTGAAGGCTGGTGGTTCCCCACCCTGGATGATCATAATTACCTGAGTAGCTTTTAAAAAATAGAAATTATCTGGTCCCACTTTGGAAATTCTTATTAGGTCTGAGTAGGACTCTAATTTTTGTTTCTTAAAAGTTCCTTGTGATGGTAGTTAGGATTGGGGAGCCCTTGCTGTAGGTGATAAGGAGTCTCTGAGTCTTAGGCAGGACAATTTTGGTTACTTTGCATCAAAGAGCACCCTAAAAGATTTAAAGGAGACGAGGCTGGTCATGAGGAGGTAAAGGAATCTATTGCAAACACTGAGGCAAGACATGATGGTGGCCTGAATTCAAACTTTAACACTGAATATGGATAGTAGAACTTATTTAAATATCTGGTATTTAGATATTTAGATGTCTAGCATGACTTCCAGATTGTTGTTTTGAGTTTGCAAATAGCATTAAAAGGTAGAATAGAGTTAGGTGGGTGGCAAGGATAATGAGATAACTTTTGATACACTGAGTTTGAGGTCACCCACGGCCACAAGAATATGACCAATTCACCAATGGAATAAATGAGACTATAGCTCAAAGGGTGACTGCAAAGGGAGGAAGTAGAATTGGTGAATCTAGGATAATATTTTTAGAAGCTTAGAGAAAGGGGGACAGTTTAATTTATAACAGATATGCAGGATCCATCAGAGTATTGTTTTGTTTCTTATTTTAAGGTAGTGTGTCAGTCAGGGTTCCACCATTCACATAGAATCAATAGGATGTATATATATCACACATATATATGTGTTACATATATATTTTTAAGGGATTTATTGAAAGAAATTGGCCTGCACAATTGTGGGGTTGGATAATCAAGTTTGAAGTCCATAAGGCCAGCCAATAAGAACAGGCTGGGGAGTGCTTGGGTGACTCAGTCAGTTAAGCGCCCGACTTTGGCTCAGAAGGTCTCACAGTTCATAAGTTTGAGTCCTGTGTCAGGCTCTGTAGGCTCTGGTGATAGCTCAGAGCCTGGAACCTGCTTCAGATTCTGTGTCTCCCTCTCTTTCTGCTCCTTCCCCACTCATGCTCTCTCTGTCTCTCAAAAATTAATAAACGTTAAAAAAAATAAAAAAGAACAGTCTGGAAACTCAAGCAGAGCTGAAGCTGCAGCCTATAGAGGGGTTTTTTTCCTCCTTCCTATTTTCAGGGAAACCTACTAAATTTTCAAGGCCTCTTAAACTGATTGGATTGGGTTTACCCAGATTACCCAGGATAATCCTTTACATAAAGTCAGCTGATTTGTAGCTGACAATCTCATCTACAGAATACCTTGATAGAAAGACCTAGACTAGTGTTTGACTGAGTAACTGGATACTAGAGCCTAGCCCAACTGATACACAAAACTGACCATCATGGACAGGAAATGACTTGCTCACATACATGCTAAAGGAAAGAGGCCAAAAGAGTTAGAGAAGCTGGCCATACTATGGATAAAGAGGGGAGAGAATGAACAGAACAAGACCCATTATTCATTCAATAAAATTTTTGAGCATCACTTCTTTGCCAGGCACCATACTAAGTCCCAGAGGAGACAAACAAGGATGGGATCAAGTATTCAGGTAGAGAATTTGCCTTGAAGATCAAAAAAGCCTTTATTTTCTGAGCCTGGAAGAAAAATAAAAATAGCTTTAGATATGAAGATGTTTAGGATGGGGTACTAGGAAGATGAGGGACCCCAGAACAAGAGCATCCATGTTGTCTGTAGATTTCCGATCATTACCAAGAATAGAGTGCAGCAGGGAAATGGAGTTGCAGGTAAGCAGTGGATATTTGAAACCAGAACTTCCTTGAACTGGAGGGTGTGGAAGAGGCCTCGGTTCTGTATATTAGACAGGAAGTAAGGTTTTAGCGTCGTGCTTAGAAAATTTACAGTCTGTAAGGAAAGACTAATTTGAACGCCAAAATGGAGAGACATGACTTCTTACTCAGTTTATAGACTCAGGCAAATTCAACAACAGATTCCCTTGGTAGACAAGGAAGCCAGTAAAAAAAGATGCTCATTGCTGTTACAGTCACAAAATTTTGGAAAACATTTAAATATCCATGTGTCAGTTACCTATTACTGGTTAACAATCAACAACTTAGTGGCTTAAGTTGTTGGACTGGATCTAGAAGACCCAAGATGGTCTCACTCACAATTTTCGCACTCTCCCTAGGATAGCTCAAATAGCTGAAGGTGAATTGGGATGGCTGGGTCTCTCTGCTTTCATGTATTAGCTGGGCTCACACATATTGTCTGGGACCTTGGTTCTCTTCCATATGGCTTTTCTCTCCATGTGACATTTCATCCTCTAGGACCTATCTCTCCAAATAGACTCTCTGCAGTAAGATAACCTGGACTTCTTTATATGGCGGCTGGATCCACCATGAGCAAAAGCAAATGCCACAAGGCTTTGTTTTTTCTGGGCCAGAAGTCCCTGAATGCCACTTTTATCACATTCTATTGGCCAAAACAAGTCGGAAGGGCAGCCAGATTCAAGGAATGGGAAAACACACTCCAGCTCTTACTGGAAGAAGCAATAAAGATACATTGCAAAGAGGCATGGACACAGGGAGAAGTGATTCATCCTATGGGGGCCATTTTTAACAATGTACTACAGTCTAATAAACATTTCTTTTGAAAATTGTGGTAAAGTTCTCCTCCAAGATGGCAATGTAGGAAGACCCTGAACTCCCCTTCTCTCCAGAATTACCAAATTACACCTATCTACAGAGCAATTCCTCCTGAAGAAGAACAGCTTTTGCACAACAAAAGATGGAGATAATAGCAAAACCGAACAGCAAGAGAGACAGACATCGGTAACAAAGGGAACCCCCACCCCAAATACCCACAGTGGAGAGGGAAAGTACTGAGGTACTAGGAACAGATTCCTCTGGCCTTGGGCACAGATAAATAAATAAATAAAATCTTGGTTTAAAAGAGCAACTAGCATATAAAAGTGAGCCCTAGAGTTCCACCAAATGGTGGAGGAAGCTGCAGGAATTGAGTCAGAGACTGGAGAATGACAAGGTTTATGTCCCTCCACCTTGAAAGCACAGACTGGAGCAGGGGCTAGTCACTATGCCAACTTTCAGCTTCAGCGAACCCCAGGTCCTTTAATGCACACCAGCCCCAGTCATGCTGGGCACGGAAAGAACTTGTGGTTTAAAAGAGCAACTAGCATAAAAAAGGCCCAAGCTCAGAACTCTACCTAATGGTGGTGGCAGTGGGAGGGGAGCTATTGGAACACTCTCTGGATGGGAGGGACTGGTGGGCACAGTCTGCACTCCTCTCCATCTTAATAATGTAAATGGGAGCAGAGCCTGGGAGCCCTTGCAGGTCTGCCACCTCAGTGAGCACAGGTCCCTACCCTATACCAGTTCTAGGCACCCTAAGTCACAGAGAAGTCGAGGTTTAATAGAACAGTTAACATATAAAAGAACAAGCCCTAGAATTCCACCAAAAGTCAAGGGAGTTGCTGAACTCTCTCCAGGTAGGAGGAGCTAGTGGATGGGGTCTACACTCCACCTCCACCATGAAAGCACAGACCAGTGCGTAGTCTGGGTGCCGTAACCAGCTTACCCCAAGCCTCTAGCCCACAGCAGCCCCAGCAATCCCACCAAAGCAGCCACAGAGTGATGCACACCAGGACATGCCTGATTAGCATTCACTACAGCTCCAGTTTTCACACCAAGGTGATACAGCCACAAAGCACCCTGGAACACTCCAGGCCCACACCACTTCAGCCTCAGACACTTTGCTAGGGCACATCGGGCACACAGCACTTTGGAACCTCCTGGCTGTCATGTTTCCAATCCAGTGGCCCTGCCAGGGAGTCCCCTGCGCAGAGCACCCCAGCAACACCGGGTCCATGTTTGCTTTGGTTTCAGCCACTCCAACAGGGCACCTTCTGCTTGGAGCACCCCAAAACACCTCCACCCACACCAGCCTCAGCTCCAGTCACCTAGCCAGGGCACTTCCTGTGCTAAGCACCCTGAGACGTCCCAGCTTGCATGGAGTTCAGCTTCAGCTGCTCTGGCAGGTTGACCTCAGTGTGGAGAGCTTGGGACAACCCAGCTTGCAGCTACTTCAACTTCAGCTGTCCTGCTAGGACACATTTTTCATGGAGAGCCCCAGAGATCACACTGGCCTATGCCCACTCTAGCTTTAGCTGTCCTGCCAGAGCACCCCTCTCCCTGCATGGGATGCCCCCAAGACACCCTGACCTGTACTCTGCCTAGGCTCCAGTTGTCTCTGCAAGGAGCACTGTGTGGAGAGTGCTGGAACACTCAGGCTAATACCCACTTTAACTTCAACTATCCTGCCAAGGTGCCCTCTGTGCTTAGAGCCCCAGGTCCCCCTAGCTTGCACCCACTTTAGTTTCAGCTCTCCTGCCAGGGCACCCTCTGCACAGAGAGCCTAGGGACCTCCTGGTCCACATACCACCTCAGCTCCAGTTGCCCTGCCAGGGCACCCTGGCTTGCACCCATTTCAGGTTTAGCTATCCTGCCAAGGTGTCTTCTGCATGCTAGGGGCCTCAGGACACCCCAGTTTACACCCACTTTAGCCTTAGCTGCCTTGTCCAGGCACCTGCTTGGTGGAGACCTCAGAGACCACACCAGTCTGCACTCACTTCGGCTTTAGCTGCCCTGACAGGGCACCCTCTTCATGGAGAGCCACGAGGCTCCCAGTCCACACCAGCCACAGCTCCAGCCAGTCAGCAGGCGTCACAAAGAGCCCATAATCTACATAGGAGATGACTGAACACAAGTCCATTCCTTCAAACTTAGAAGTTGCTCTTCCACCTAATTCATAGAAACAAACACAGAAATTCAAGCAAAATGGGGAGATAGAGGAATATGTACCAAAGGAAAGAATAAGACAAAACCTCAGAAAAAGAACTAAATGAAACAGATAAGCAAAATGCCTGATAAAGAATTTAAAATAATAATCATGAAGGTGCTCACCAGGCTGGAGAGAAGAGTGGAAGAACTAAGTGAGACCATCTATAAAGAAATAGAAAATATAAAAAAGAAGTAATCAGAGTTAAAGAATATAATCACTGAAATAAAAAAAAATACCCTAGAGGGAATGAATAGTAGATTAGTGGATGCAGAACTTATCAGCAATCTAGAAGAGAGGGTAATGGAACTCACCCAAACTGAACAACAAAAATAAAAAATATTTTTTTAACGTTTATTTATTATTGAGAGGCAGAGAGACACAGAGCATGAGCAGGGGAGGGGTAGAGAGAGGGGGAGACACAGAATCTGAAGTAGGCTCCAGGCTCTGAGCTGGCAGCACAGAGCCCAACGCAGGGCTCGAACTCACAAATTGCGAGATCATGAACTGGGCCAAAGTCGGTCGCTTAACCAACTGAGCCACCCAGGCGCCCCAAAAAATAATTTTTTAAATTAAGGGATCTCTTGGACAATATCAAGTGAATAAACATTCACATTATAGGGGGTCCAAGAAGAAGAGAGAGAGAATGGGACAGAAAACTTATTTGAAGAAATAAGAACTGAAAACATCTTTAGCCTAGGGAAGCAAATAGACATTGGTTCAACAAGCACAGAGTTCCAAACAAGATGAATCCAAGGAGGCCCATGCCATGACACATAATAACTAAGATATCAAATGTTGAAGAGAGAATTTTTATTTTTTTATTTTTTTAATCTTTATTTTATTTTAGAGAGAGTGTGTGCACAAGAGAGGGGGAGAGGGGCAGAGAGAGAGAGAGAGAGAGAGGAAGAATCTTAAGCAGACCCCATGCTCAGCACAGAGCCCAGTGTGGGGCTGGCTCATTAACGGAGCCCAGTGTGGGGCTAGCTCATGCACAGAGCCCAGTATGGGGCTAGATCCTATGACCCTGGATTCATGACCTGAGCTGAAATTGAGAGCCAGATGCTCAACCACTCAGCCAGCCAGGCTCCCCAAGAGAAAAATTTTAAAGCAGCAAAAGAGAAGCAAAAAATTTCCCATAAGAGAAACTCTATAAGCTGATTTTTTAAAAACTTTTTAATGTTTTTATTTATTTTTGAGACAGAGAGAGACAGAGCATGAGCAGGGGAGGGGCAGAGAGAGAGGGAGACACAGAAACTGAAGCAGGCTCCAGGCTCTGAGCTGTCAGCACAGAGCCTGACACGGGGCTCGAACTCACGAGCTGTGAGATCATGACCTGAGCTGAAATCGGATGCCCAACCGACTGAGCCACCCAGGTGCCCCTATAAGCTGATTTTTTAGCAGAAACTTTACAGGCCAGAAGGGAGTGGCATGATATATTCAAAGTGCTGAAAGGGAAAAACCTATAGCCAAGAATACTCTACCAGTCAAGATTATCATCATATTTGAAGGAGAGATAGGGTTACCTAGACAAACAAAAGTTAAAGGAGTTCATCACCACTAAATAAGCCTTATAAGAAATGTTAAAGAGATTTCTTTAAGTGAAAAAGAAATGGCCATAATTAGATGAAAGAAAATTATGAATAAAATGATATAAAATATGACAGCATATGCATAAAAACATGGAAGAGGGAGTAAAAAAAGAATTTTTAAAAATGTGTTTGAACTTAAATGATCATCAACTCAATATAGACTGCTGTATATTAGGATACTATATATGAACATCATGGTAACTTCAAACTAAAAACCTATCATTGATACACAAAAAATAAAGTGAAAGAAAGCCACACATAACACTATAGAAACTCATTAATCACAAATGAGAGCAAGAGAAGAAGAAAGGAACAGAAAAATTACAAAAACAATTAGAAAATGAACAACAAAATGGCAAAAAGTATATTTCTATCAATAATTACTTCATTTTTTTGAATATTTATTTTTCAGAGAGAAAGAGAGAGAGTGCGAGTGGGGGAAGGGCAGAGAGAGAGGGAGACACAGAATCCTAAGCAGGCTCCAGGCTCTGAGCTGTCAGCACAGAACCTGACATAGGGCTCGAACCCATGAACCATGAAATCATGACCTGTGCCAAAGTTAGACGCTTAACAGACGGAGCCACCCAGGTGCCACTCAATAATTACTTTAAATTGAAATAGCCTAGATGTTCCAATAGAAAGACACAGGGTGATGGAATGGATAGAAAAAGAAGACCATCCAAATGCTGCCTACAAGAGACTCACCTCAGACCTAAAGACACACACAGGCTACAAGTGAAGGGATGAAAAAATATTTACCATCTGATGGAAGCAAACAAAAAAAAAAAAACCCAAAAAACAAAAACAAACAAAGCTGGAGTAGCAAATTTTTATCAGACAAAACAAACTTTAAAATAAGGACTGTAACAAGAAATAAAGAAGGGCATTACATACTGATAAAGGGATCGATCTACCAAGAGGACATAACAGTTGTAAATATCAACAAACCCAACACTGAAGCACCTAAATACATGAAGCACGTATTAACAGACATAAAGAGATAAACTGATGATAATACAATAATAGTAGGAGACTTTAACACTCCACAAATATCAATGGATAGTTCATCCAGGCAGAAAATTAACAAGAAAACAGTATTTTTGATTAATGCATTAGACCAGATGTATATAACAGATATACAAAACATTCCACCCAAAACAACAGAAGACACGTTGTTTTCAAGTGCATATGGAACATTCTCCAGAACAGATCACATGTTAAACCACAAAACAAACCTCAATAAATTTAAGATTGAAATCATACCATGCATATTTTCCAACTACGATGGCAGGAAACTAGAAATCAATCACAAGAAGAAAAAAACTAGAAAGAACAGAAACATGTCGAGACTAAACAACCTATGAGTCAACAAAGTAATCAAAGAAGAAATTTAAAAATATCTGGAGATAAATGATAATTAAAATACAACAATCCAAAATCTTTGGGACACAGTGAAAGCAGTTGTAAGAGGGAAATATATAGCATTACAAGGCTACATCAAAAAATAAAAAGTTCAAATAAGCAACTTATTTTTGCTTATTTATTTCATTTTAGAGAGAGAGAGAAAAAAAACACAAGCAAAGGAGAGGGGCAGAGAAAGAGAATCTCAAGCAGGCTCCATGCTCAGTGCAGAGCTCAATGCAAGGCTCAATCCTATGACTCTGGGATCATGACCTGAGCCGAAATCAAGAGTCCAACTCTTGATTGGACTCTTGAAATCAAGAGACCAACTGAGTCACCCAGACAGTCCACAAATAAACAATTTAAACTTACACCTAAAGGAAGTGGAAAAAGAAAAACAAAGTCCAGGATGATTGGGAAGGAAATAATAAAGATCAGAACAGAAATAAATGACATAGAGACTAAAAACAAACAAAACAACAACAACAACAACAAAAAACCAATAAGACCAAGAGATGGTTCTTTGAAAAGATCAACAATATTTACAAACTTCTGCTCAGACTCATCAAGATAAAAAGAGAAAAGGAAAAAAATAATAAAATCAGAAATGAAAGACAAGTAACAACTGACATCACAGAAATACAAAGTATTATAAAAGAATAGTACAAAAACAAACATACCAGTAAATTGGTCAACCTAGAACAAATGGATGAATTCCTAGAAACACAATCTTCTAAAACTGCACCAGGAAGAAACAGAAAATCTAAACAGACCAACTACTAGTAACAAAACTGAATAGGTTAAAAAAAAATAAAACACAAAAACAAACAAAAAAAAAAAACCTATCAAAAACAGAAGTCCAGAACCATATGTATTCACAGGTGATTGATAACAAACATTTACAGAAGAGTTACTACCTATTCTACCTATTCTCAAATTATTCCAAAAAAAAAAAAGTAGAAGAGAAAGGAAAACTTTCAAATACTTTCTGCAAGGTCCACATTACCCTGATTCTAAAACCAGGTAAAGACACCACACACACACACACACACACACACACACACACACACACACACAAAGAAACCTACAGGCCAGCGTTCCTGATGAACATAGATACAAAGATCCTCAACAAAATATTAACAAACTGCATTCAATAATACATTTAAAAGATCATTCACCATGATCGAGTGGGATTTAATCCAGGGATGCATAGTGGTTCAACATTCACAAATCAATCAACATGTTACACATCAACAGAACAAAGGATAAAAGTCATACAATCATTTCAATAGATGCAGAAAAAACTTTTGACAAAATTCAATACTCGTTCATGATTTTAAAAAACTCTCAGCAAAGTGGGTTTAGAGGAACATATCTCAACATAATAAAGGCTGTATATAAAAAATGAATGGTTAACATCTGACTCAATGGTGTAAAACTGAGAAGTTTTCCTCTAAGATCAGGAACAATATAAGGATGTCCACTCCTACCACTTTTGTTCAACATAGTTCTGGAAGTCCTAGCCACAGCAATTAGATAAGGAAATGAAGCATCCATATTGGTAAAGAAAAAGTTAAACTGCCACTATTTGCAGATGACTTGATACTATACAAAGAAAACCTAAGGACTCCACCACAAAACTACTGTAAGTAATAAATGAATTCAATAAATTTGCAGGGTACAAAAATTAATACCCAGAAATTGGTAGTATTTTTAAGCACTAGTAACAAAGGACCAGAAAGAGAAATTAAGAAAGAAATCCCATTCACAACCACACCAACAGGAATAAAATGCCTAGGAATAAACTTAACCAAGGAAGTAAAAGAACTGTACTCTGAAGACTATAAATCATTGATGGAAGTGCTTGAAGACAACACAAACAAATGGAAAGATATTCCATGCTCATGGATTGGAAGAACTAATATGGTTAAAATGCCCATACCACCCAAAGCATTTCAAAGATTCAAAATACTAACAGCATTTTTCACAGAACTAGGACAAATAATACTAATATTTGTATGGAATCACAAAAGGCCCCAAAGAGCCTAAACAATCTTGAGAAAGGAAAACAAAGATGTAGGTATCACAATTCCAGATTTCAAGATGTATTGCAAAGTTGTGGTAATCAAAACAGTATGGTACTGACACAAAAATAGACATATAGATCAATAGAACAGAATAGGGAGCCCAGAAAGACCCATGGTTATATGGCCAATTAATCTATGACAGAGAAGGCAAAAATACACAGTGGGGAAAAGGCAGTCTCTTCAGTAAATGGTGCTGGGAAATTTGGACATCTACACATCAAAGAATGAAATCTGGACCACTTTCTGGCACCATATACAAAAATAAAGTAGATTAAAGATCTAAATTTGAGACCTGAAACCATAAAAATGCTAGTAGAGAACACAGGCCATAATTTCTCTGACAGCAGCCATAGCAACATTTTTCTAGATATGTCTCCTAAGGTAAGAGAAACAAAAGCAAAAATAAACTATTGGTACTGCATCAAAATAAAATGCTTTTGCACAGCAAAAGGAACGATCAACAAAACAAAAAGGCAACCTACTGAATGGGAGAAGATATTTGCAAATGATGTATCTGATAAGGGGTTAATATTCCAAAAAATATAAAGAACTTACACAACTCAACACCAAACAAACAAAAAACAACAACAAAAAAAAAAACCCACAAAAAACAGTTGAATTAAAAAATTGGTGGAGGACCTGAATAGACGTTTATAAAAGGAGACATACAGATGGCCAACAGACACATGAAACGATGCTCAACATCACTTATCATCAGGGAAATGCAAATGAAAAACCACAATGAGATATTACCATACACTTGTCAGAATGACTTAAATTTAAAAAGACAAAACATAACATTACCAAAACATTGGTGAGGATGTGAAGAAAGGATGTACACTGTTGATGGGAATGTAAAATGGTGTAGCCACTATGGGAAACAGTATAGAGGTTCCTCAAAAAATTAAAAATAGAAATATCATATGATCCAAAAATTCCACTATTGGGTATTTACCCAAAGAAAATAAACACATAATTCAAAAGATATGCACCCCTATGTTTATTGCAAGATTATTTACAATACCCAATTTATGGAAGCAACCCAAGTGTCTTTTGATAGGTGAAAGGATAGGATAATGAAGATGTGGTAAAAAATACACATACATAGGGTCACGTGGGTGGCTCATTCAATGTGTCTGACTCTTAATTTTGGCTCAGGCCATGATCTCACAGTTCATGAGTTCCAGCTCTATGTTGGGCTTTGCACTGATGGCATGGAAACTGCTTGGGATTCTCTCTGTCTCTCTGCCCCACCCCCACATCCCCCTCTCAAAATAAACAAACAAACAAATAAATAAGTAAACTTTTAAAAATACACATACACAATGGAATATTACACAGCCTTTAAAAAGGATGAGACTGTGACATTTGCAACAATATGGATGGATCTAGTGGGAATTATGCTAAGTGAAATAAGGCAGACTGAGAAAGACAAATACTGTATGATTTCATTCACGTGTGGAATCTAAAAAAACAAATGAATAAATGAACAAAAAGCTGAATCAGACCAATCAATACAGAAAAAAAAACTGATGGTCTCTTCAGCAAGTGGTGCTGGGAAAACTGGACCACAACATGCAGAAAAATAAATCTGGACCACTTTCTTACACCATACACAAAAGTAAACTCAAAATGGATGAAAGACTTAAATGTAAGACTGGAAGCCATCAAAATCCTCAAGGAGAAAGCAGGAAAAAACCTCTTTGACCTTGGCCACAGCAACTTCTTACTCAACACGTCTCCTGAGGCAAGGGAAACAAAAGCAAAAATGAACTATTGGGACCTCATCAAAATAAAAATCTTCTGCACAGCAAAGGAAACAATCAGCAAAACTAAAAGGCAACCAATGGAATGGGAGAAGATATTTGCAAATGACATATTTGCAAATGCAAGATATTTGCAAATGACATAGTATCCAAAATCTATAAAGAACTTATCAAACTCAACACCCAAAACACAAAGAACCCAGTGAAGAAATGGGGAAAAGGCATGAATAGACACTTCTCCAAAGAAGACATCCAGATGGTCAGCCGACACATGAAAAAATGCTCAACATCACTTATCAGGGAACTACAAATCAAAACCACAATGAGATATCACCTACACCCGTCAGAATGGCTAACATTAACAATTCAGGCAACAACAGATGTTGGCAAGGATGCAGAGAAAGAGGATCTCTTTTGCATTGCTGGTGGGAATGCAAGCTGGTGCAGCCACTCTGGAAAACAATATGGAGGTTCCTCAAAAAATTAAAAATAGAATTATTCTATGACCCAGCAATTGCACTACTAGGTATTTATCCAAGGGATACAGGTATGCTGTTTCTAAGGGGCACAGGCACCCCAATGTTTATAGCAGCACTATCAACAATAGCCAAAGTATGGAAAGAGCCCAAATGTCCATCGATGGATGAATGGAAAAAATGGATAAAGTATAACTCGGCAATCAAAAAGAATGAAATCTTGCCATTTGCAACTATGTGGATGGAACTAGAGGGTATTATGCTAAGCAAAATTAGTCAGTCAGACAAAGACAAATATCATATGACTTCACTCACATGAGGACTTTAAGACACAGAACAGATGAACACAAGGGAAGGGAAGCAAAAATAATATGAAAACAGGGAGGGGGACAAAACAGAAGAGACTCTTAAATATGGAGAACCAACAGAGGGTTACTGGAGGGGTTGTGGGAGGAGGGATGGGCTAAATGGGTAAAGGGCATTAAGGAATCTACTCCTGAAATCATTGTTGCACTATATGCCAACTAATTTGGATGTAAATAATAAAAACAAAAGAATAATGATTAGTGAGTGGGGTGCCTGGGTGGCTCAGTGGGTTAAGTGTCCTGACTCTTGGTTTTGGCTCAAGGCATGATCTTACTGTTCGTGAGATCAAGCCCTACATTGGGCTCTGTGCTGACAGTGCAGAGCCTGCTTGGGATTCTCTCTTTCTGCCCCTCCCCCAGTCTTGCTCTCTCAACATAAATAAATAAACTTAAAAAAAATAATGATTATCATCCAGAACCAGCTCTACAAAGGTACTTTACTTCAACATACATGATATCCCTGCCATTGTTTCTATAGAGGCCAACTATGGATCCCAGAATTGTTACAGAAAAGCTCTTTCCATGATAGAGATTAAAATAGCAGGAGCACATCTTTACTCAACTTGTGTCACCCCTCACCCCCTCCAAGTTCCAGCAGCCAGAGTTGGAGCTTGTACCCTGTGGTATCCCCAGAACCAGTTTATCCACCATATGGAAAGTAGGAGCCAGCACTCTCAGCAGTGAGCCCCTGATGTGGTGGGAGACAGGAGGTGGAGGGGAAAGCTGGGTCCTAGACCTGGGGCAGGGGCTACCATGTGGCATCATCATATGAGACCCAGGATTCTGAGGGAGAGACAGATTGGGATAATGAGGAAAATGCTAGGGACTCAGAGAATGGAGAAGAGATGCTTTTCCATTCACTTTTCCTTCATTGAAGTAGTGATCTTGAATACCTTATGGGTATTCCTATGGGTCATTTCCTAAATCTTGTCATCCATAATCGTTCCATTTCTGAAGTCATAAATTCAGACATTTTCCTTTCTCACATCAGCTTCGTATCTTTTCAACTTTCTTACTCAGGTCACTCCTTATGAATCTGATCTTAGACCTAATTGAAGTGCCAGTCCTTAACTCTTTCTCTTTCCCCCCAGGTACCCTTTCACCTGCACTCTGATTTGTACACAGCTTAGATTCTTCCAGCCCATCACTCATCGATGTTCTCAATTCCCTCACCTCATTATACTTCTATGATACCCGCCTGGCAAATGCCTAACCCTACATTAAGTCTACTCTCTGAAGTTTCTGTGATTGCAGAATAATAACAAGTCCTCAGACAAGAATTCTGTCAACTTCATACAAACCTACTTGTCCTTCCTACCCATCCTGTCTTCCATCCCTCCAGTTACAATGGATAAAGCAATCCTCCCCTCACTTAAGGCAAGTCCCCCATCTGTGTTTCATGTCCCAAATATTTCTGCCTTCTCAGACACTTTAGGCAATAGATGAACCCCCTACTCTTGAATATCAACAATATACCCTTCTCTATTGGCTCTTTCCCATCAGCATTTAAACATAAATGAGCCTCTTCCATCTTGGAAAGAACAAACTCCTCCCTCCGTTTCAGGGTGTTAATACTGGTTATCCTCTCTCTCCTTCCCTTTCACAATGAAAGGAGAGAGAAATTAATTCTATGGTCAAACTCCTTGAAAGTCTAACTCCTTTTTTTACCACCTACTCAACCTTCAACCCGTGGCAATTTGGTTTCTGACTTCCTACTAAAATTACTTTATCAGTCAGTGTGCCAGCAGGAAGGGGTTACTTACAGAGATGTAGGCAGCAAACATGTGATGGTGATGCACTTGGGGAGTAGGGACAGTGGTAAGCCATTATCATTCCTGGGGCTGAAGAAACGGGGAAAGGAACTGTAATAGTGAGAACTAGAACCAGGGAGAACAGGACACCTGGTGGGAACTGAAGTTAACGTGGGGTGTACCTACTTTATGAGACCATACACCAAAACAGGGAGGGAATGGGGGGAAATATCTTGTCCTCTTCTGCTTTCTGACCTGCCATTGGACAAGCCCAACTGGAAGCCAGAGGGCAAAGGAGTTCAAGTGATAAAGTCTACAGGCTCAGCCTCTGAAGCACAGAGAAGGGGAGAGAAGGATGGGTAAACAGAATAGCCCACACATTCACACAGCCTCTTTTTCAAAATATCCAGTGTCTTGCTTAGACACTGTAAACTACTGCCTACTTGAAATAATCTCTTCCTGTGGCATCCCTGACATCATATTCTGCCATTTTCCCTTCTTGCTTGGGATGCTGCCACTCAAGTATCCTTTGCTAGTCCCTCTCCCTCTGTCCATTCCTCATATATGGTGTTCTCTACATGGTCCCATTGCTACATTCACAAGTTGAAAACACAAATCCCCATCTGCAGCTCAGATTTCTTTCTTGACTTTTAGACTTCAAGCAGGTCACTAGAGCATGTATTTGTATTTTCTCCCTGATGTTGCCAAAGCACTTCATATTCAATACGTCCCAAACTGAACACACCTTCCCTGAAAACCTGCACCTCTTCTTTGTGTTTCACTGAATAACATTTCTCTCCATTGGGTCATTGGGTCAATCAGCCATGCCATTCTCTTTGCTGCTGATAGAATGACTTTTATAAAATTAAAAATATGATCATGTTACTCCTTTGCTATCAATGGCATATTAAGTCCATGATAAAGCCTGAATGTGTTAACATGACATACAAAGTGTGTGTCAAAGATTGCTAGCTGTTCGACAAGATCAATGTTCTCTTCTTATTCCTGGATGCACAGTTGGGCTACCCTTCCAAGGATCTCTTGAGTTCCGGGTGACCACGTCACAGAGTTCTACCCATTGGATGCCATCCCAGACCAGTGCTTTTAAGAAGTAACTATGCCTCTTCCACACTCTCTCTTTCCTGTTCACTAGTTACAGCAAAGCCCTAGAGGATGGCAGAGTCACAAAGTGGAATCATAGCCTGGTGAAAAGTCATTTTACACCAGGAACACCTGCTTAGACTTTTTAGGTGCTAGGGATATATTTCTATTAAAAATTGAAGTGAAAAAAAAAGTTGAGTAAATAGCCCAAGGTCACATGATTGAGTATTTTTTTTTTTATTTCTTTTTTAACGTTTATTTATTTTTGGGACAGAGAGAGACAGAGCATGAACGGGGGAGGGGCAGAGAGAGGGGGAGACACAGAATCGGAAACAGGCTCCAGTCTCCGAGCCATCAGCCCAGAGCCCGACGCGGGGCTCGAACTCACGGACCGCGAGATCGTGACCTGGCTGAAGTCGGACGCTTAACCGACTGCGCCACCCAGGCGCCCCATGATTGAGTATTTCAATCAAGCCCACGTTGGAATCCAGACTGCCTTATACCAGAAGACAGGTTATTGAATTCTGGTATGTACTGCTTTTCTTATTGTACATTAAGAGTTCTTACTCTATGGCTTATTTGGCTGTCTCCATCCAGCAAAAACTTTTTCAGAAAAAGGATCATGTGTGCTTGTTAATTTTTGCCTTCCAGTAGTTAGCAGAATATCTGACATGTAAGTGCACACCAAATATCAAATGAGTAGCATGGGTGACTTAAGGAAAAGATAGGTACAGAGAGAAGGAATAAAATGGTGATTCCTCCTCTCTTGTTTTACTGCTTTTAGTCAGGAGAGAGAGGAGTATTTTGAGAAGGAAAGCAGAAATCTCATATGTAGGGGATGGAAGTCTATCAAGAACTGACAGTATATGACTTCTTATTAATTCTGACATTTCAAAAGTCACCTGAATGGGTGAAAGTTTATTGCTATGGAACTCATTGCCAGTAATTTATTTTCCTAAGGAAAATTATTCCTTTAGAAGAAATTTCCAAATTTCTGCCATGTAGAATAATTTTATTCCAAATCCTATTCATTCCTTAATTCCTAGTCCAGATGAACCTTGTTTCACCTACCCCACAGGCTGGCATTCATCTCTTCTGACTCTGGTCTTCCATCTCACTTCATCTCTACCTCTCTTATGGTACTGACCACAGTTGGCCTTGTTCTTGAGACACTTGTGCTCAGTTCTGTAAGCACCTCCAGGTAGAGGGTGTCTATCCTCCAACCTCCTGGCATGTAGATGCTCAGTAAATGCCTGCTGAACCAACACTGAATTAATTCATACATAAATAAGCCTTCCCATAAGAACCAAGTGCTAGCCTGGCATGAAGCATTTTCTTTCTTTCTTTCTTTCTTTCTTTCTTTCTTTCTTTCTTTCTTTCTTTCTTTCTTTCTTTCTTTCTTTCTTTCTTTCTTTACTGTTTAATTTTATTTAAGTCCAAGGTAGTTAACATATAGTGTAATAATAGTTTCAGGAGTAGAATTTAGTGCTAATATTAGTGATTCATCACTAGACATATGACACCCAGGCTTATCCCAACAAGTGCCCTCCTTAAAGCCCATCACCAATTTAGCCCATCTCCCACCCATCTTCCCTCCAGCAACCCTCAGTTTGTTTTCTATAGTTAAGAGTCTCTTATGGTTTGCCTCCCTCTCTGTTTTTATCTTAGTTTTCCTTCCCTTCCCCTATATTCATCAGTTTTGTTTCTTAAATTCCACATATGAGTGAAATCATATGACATTTGTCTTTCTCTGGCTGACATTTCACATAGCATAATACACTGTAGTTCCAACCACGTTGTTGCAAATGGCAAGATTTCATTCTTTTTGATTGCCAAGTAATATTCCATTGTATTTATATACTGCATCTTCTTTATCCATTCATCAGTCGATGGACATTTGGGCTCTTTCCATAATTTGGCTATTGTTGATAATGCTGCTATAAACATTGGGGTTCATGTGCCACTTCAAATAAGCATTTTTTGTATCCTTTGGATAAATACCTAGTAGTGCAATTGCTGGGTTGTAGGGTACCTCTACTTTTAATTTTTTGAGGAACCTCCATACTGTTTTCCAGAGTGGCTGCACCAGTTTGCATTCCCCCAGCAGTGCAAAAGGGTTCCCCTTTCTCCACATCCTCACTAACATCTGTTGTTTCCTGAGTTATTAATGTTAGTCATTCCAGCAGGTGTGAGGTAGTATCTCATTGTGGCTTTCCCTGATGATGGGTGATGTTAGCATTTTTCTTTTCTTTTCTTTTTTATTGTGTTGATGTTTTTATTTATTTTTAAGACAGAGAGAAAGCATGAGCTGTGGAGGGGTAGAGAGAGAGGGAGATAGGAACCTAAGCAGGCTCTGCACTGACAGCAGAGTCCAATGCAAGGCTTGAACTCACAAGCAATGAGATCATGACCTGAGCTGAAGTCAGACGCCCAGCTTTCTGAGCCACCCAGGCACCCCTGTTAGCATCTTTTCATGTGTCTGTTAGCCATCTGGATGTCTTCTTTGGAAAATTGTCTGTTCATATCTTTTGTCCATTTCTTCACTGGATTATTTGGTTTTGGACGGTGTTGAGTCTTTTTTTTTTTTAAGTTTATTTGAGAGAGAGAGAGGGAGGGAGGGAGACTGCATGTGTCCGAGTGTATGTGTGGGGAGGGGGGGAGCAGAGAGAGGGAGAGCAAGAATCCCAAGCAAGCACCACACTCAGCACAGAGCCCAACATGGGGCTCAATCTCACAACCAACCATGAGATCATGACTTGAGCTGACATCAAGGGTCCGATGCTAACTGACTGAGCCACCCAGGCATTCCATGAAGCATTTCTTAATTCAAAAAACAAAAAACAAAAAAAAATAATAGCTCTGGAAGTCACTAGAACATATTTGAAATGTCAGCCATACACTCACTATTATGCATAATGTGTTAATATCCCATACACTAGTCTCCAAAAATTTTCCTGATTCAAAATGTATTCTGTCATAGATTTCAACTTAAATTGCATGCTTCTACCTGTCTGTAGTTTTTGAGAATTTTGGCATTTTTAGGGCTTAAAAAGAAAGTATGTTTTCCTTCAAAATGTAATTTGCATGCAAAAGTCTTTAAAGAGATAGTCTGACACTTGCATTGAGGGATTCTCGGTATAAGACTAACATGATTCACTTGAATTCTCAAGGTGAATTTTCATTTGGATTTTGATCTGAATATACAGGTATAAACCCCAGTTTAAGATTTGTAGTGTGTAAGAATTACAATTTTTCTCAATCAAATGCTGGTTTTCACTTTCTAAAAATGTTTAAAGGTAACTCCTTACAAGAGTAAGGAGTTATTATAACTTATATTATATATACATATATATAACATATTATAATAAATTATATTATACATATATATAACTTGTAACTTGTTATAACTATCTCAAGATACATGAAATAATGGTTGAAGAAAAAAAAGAATTTAGAGAGAAAAATGAGAAACAAGTTCCTAGCAAACAGGAAAAGGGGATGGTATTAAAGCTCCCATTATTGAGAAATCAGATTCTTATAGAGAAGCCTTTCAAACTCCATTTATTTAATGTATCTTTCTATTGTGACATGTAGATTCACATTCTAGTGTTACTTAATAGCTTTAGGTATAATCCGTCCCTTTGGACCTTGGCATGGACAACCTTAATAGCGTTTGCTCAGGCATTGAGGCTTTATGGCTAGTTCAATACCCATGTTTTCCATCAGAGGGCAGCAAAAGGCTGTACCCAGATTGCTGTCTCTAAATTGTTCATTCTGGCTTTGGTCAAAAGCCAAGCAGGGGAATTTAATCTACATTCCATTCCTCCAAGGGAATCCTAGCTCTGCAACCTCAGACAGAATGGAGACAAATCATCTTATCCCTCCCTGGCAGAGAGATTCAGATAATCAAGGAAACATCTCACAGGCAAAGTAGATGCACATGATTTCAAGGCTTAGCCCCTTGCTTTGGCCAGGGGTAGCATAACCTAGGTTTATTTCCAAGGACCAGAGTCATCTGATCCTGGGAATGGCTAAAAAACAAGTTGATAATCAGATAATTGGATATTTTGGGGTTTTTTTCTACATTAAAGACTAAATGCCCAAGATCTGCCTGGGAATCATTATTTCTACTTTTTGACAGCCTTGGGGCAAAATTTCCAAGGCAAATTTATAAGGTGTGTAGGGATTTGATTGCTTGTTTTGTTTTCTTCTCTCTTGCCAGTTACCTCCTGAGAGCTGGGCATGGATTAGTAGGATCCCTCCGTTGTGGTGGCTAGCAAGTCTGTGCCTGATTTGGCAAGTTTCTGAGAAGGTAGCAGGGCCTCTAGTGGAACATAACACCCTCCTACTATGCCAGGAGACAGAGCCAAGCCACATTTCAGTGTCTGCTACTCAACCAAGCTCTGAGCAGAGGCCATCTTTCCTGCCCAAGAAGTTGTTACTGGAATCTTCCAAGTGTTTGCTTTTGCAACTAAACTAGTCAAGAAAATGTTTTTTAAAAACTAAGGTTCACTCAGAAAGGAGATAGGCTTTATACACCCAGCATTTTCAAGAGACCTGCCCCCAATCTGTTCACCCAGATATACTCACAAACACACATACACACATATACACCTTCAAGAAACAAGAAGTTCTCAGGATAGTCATTCCCTAAAAGCTTTCTTTTTCACATCAGTATATATCACTGTTTATTCTCATAAAATCTACTGTGACAGATGTCACTTAGCAGGAATTTTGTCCCAGAAGTATATAAGAAAACATGAACAGAGCCATAAACAGATGTACTCAAATAGTGACAAGGAACCAAAGTGTGATAAAGCCAGTACATGGAGTCTTGTCTAATTTAGGTCAATTGTAGGATATAAATTAAGGATATTAAAATTAGTATTAAAACTCTTCCCCCATAAGCAGATAGGTATCACAAGAACATACTTTCTTAAGTATGCTCAATTAATATTTGTCAAATGAAGAAAATACTTAAGAAATGTACCACATCAGAGACCAATATCTCTGAGTAAGCCCTCTCCAGACAGCCTTTTCTCCACCTCGAGCATTAAAGCAGACTATGATTTCTTCACTTGAACACTAGGTAGAAGTAGTTGTCTTGGGTCAAGGGCCCATGTGGTGTCTCTCATTAATATTCAGAGAGGCAAGCTGCTCACCCCAGAGAAGCATGTGGGCACACATGTGGACTGAGTAAATAGGAGATTCCCATCTCATTCTCTCTCTGGGGTAGGATTGCCAGATTTAGCAAATAAAAACACAGAGTGCTCAGCTAAATTTGAATTTCAGATAAATGAATTTATCATGAGACATATTTATACTATAATAATACTCATTATTTATCTGAAATTCAAAATTAACTGGGCATCCTATATTTTACCTGGCACTCCTACTCTGGAGCATATACTTTTGGAGCAGAAGGGTGAGGGAATTGTCTGACTTTTAAAATTTGTGATCTTTCTTCCTTTCTGGGCACATAGGTTGCATCGTTTTAACTTCAATGTATGAATGCTATCATCGTATGGTGCTAACAGTAGATTCCATTTAATCCCCTTAAGTGTGTCATCGAAAATTGCAGTGCTTAAAAATTTCCTCTGGCCTCAGAGTTTGGAGAACCACTTGCACACAGCCTTAATCAGTCTTCTTTGATCTGAATGAAGGGTCTACCCCATAACCCTCTTGATCTCCCATACTTTGGGAAATACTTTCTGGGTAGATACCTTATTTTAGAAGGTTGAAACTAGGCCTAGGAAGTTCTGTTTCCTAAGGAATTTCCAGCTAATTGCCAACTTCCTAATAATGGAGTGGATCTAACACCCAATTCTGGGGGTGGGGCAGGGATTCATAATGCAAGAATGTGGGGGAAAGTACTGAATTAAGTGAGGATAATATGAACTCAGCTTTTCTGATATAAATCAGGCTTAGAAAAAGTGACCCTCAGACTTCTGTTCGCAAACATCCAGTATTAGTCCTGGTTCAGAGCCCATCATTCTTGAAAACCCATACCTAACTGTAATTCTAAACAAGTAAGTAGTTCACTCACAGTCTCAAAGGGACCAGGTCCACCTTTACCCTGAGCTCAGCCCTTGTACTTAATGGGTCAGCTTAACAGGAAGGTTCAGAAGATAACCCTGGACACCTTAGGTGGGGGTGGGGAGATAGTGGCAGGAAGTGGCATGGGGCAAAGGAATCTAGCTAGTAGTGAGGGAGGGGACACAAATGAACACTTTTCCGTAAGAAAATCTTTGTTCAAATGATCTCAAAGCTTTTAGAATT
Organism: Felis catus; assembly: GCF_018350175.1. Taxonomy (NCBI): domain Eukaryota; kingdom Metazoa; phylum Chordata; class Mammalia; order Carnivora; family Felidae; genus Felis; species Felis catus. The sequence continues at coordinate 59,405,762 of NC_058376.1, forward strand.
TTATCCAGAAAATGCTCTTTTATCAGTTGTAAACATTACCACCTTTAATTGAACTCTACTATAAATTGAGTAAAATGAAACTAACCAAATGAATAAAAATAAAACTCTTGCTTTTCTAGAAACCTCCATTATATTATATTATATGGCATTTAAGAACTTTCACAAATTAACACTATTCTATCTTCCCAACCTCATCTCTTGCCACTTCTTTCTGTGACTGCCATACTCTACCCCAGGGTTTCTGAGACAGCACTGTTGACATTTTGAATGGGATAATTCTTGGTTATAAAGGGCTGTCTTGTGCATTATAGAACATTTAGCATCAATCCTGGCTTTTACCTACTAGATGCCAGTAGCACTCCACCCTAAGGTCATGATGATCAAAAAATATCCAAAGACATTGCCAAATGTTTCCTGGGGCATAAAATCACTACCGTTGAGAACCACCAGGGATCACCACCTCGCCTCCATTGAGAACTCACAGCTCTAGCCCATGAGACAACATGCCCTTTTATGAACATGTTTTCACACATTGTCCCCCACCATATATACACTCACACATACCTTTCTTCCTATTCCTTTCGCCTGAAACACCCTACTTTTCCCTTTTTCATTGACAAACTTATTCTTGAAGGCCTAAATCAAAATGTAAATATGTATATTGTTTTCCTTTACAATCCATGCCAACTTAATTTCCTTTCCCTCCTCTGGCTGCCAGAGACACTGCACACATCTTTGCCAGTACTTATAGTATTTACCATATGAAGATGTTATTCCCTCCTCCCTAAGAGACTGTGAGTTCCTCAAGAGCAAGGTCTGCGTATCTACACTACCCAGCATGGTCTTATATGTGTGTGTTTGTGTGTGTACACACATGCGTGCACTAACAAAAATATAAAGGACTCAAACAAATGTTTTTGTTGAAGCATCAGCCAAAGTCCTAAGTTATGCCGTTTACTCTCTACTTCCTAAAGGAATATGTAGATTTTCATACTCACCAAGTAGATTAAATTAGACTAGATAGCTTTAGCAAATCTGGATTATTCACTATTTTCCAAACATGCATGGTACTTTCCCATCTTTACACAGTTGTTGAGATTGTTTTCCCTCACCTGGAAAGTTCTATTCTCATTTCTCTCTGTCAAAATTGGCTTGGAGTGCTTTAGGAACAGCTGTCTCTGGGAGGAGAAAGGACCTCTTCCTCTGAGAGAGAAGGAAAGAAACGGGGAGGAGTGAAGCACTTAGATCACTGAGGTAAAGAGGAGAGTGGAGGGACCTCACCTCCAGACATTCTCCTCTGCTAGGGCAAGATGGTAGAGCGTGTGCCAAGGCCTGCCCAGTGTGCAGACCTGCGGTTCCACAAGGATAATCCTCAGACAGATGTTTCAGGGAAATGACAAGAGATGATTTAAAGGATGGCAAAGCAGTAGTGAGGTTTCAGGGTTCCTTTCAGATGGATACATCTTTTCCTGGAAAACTCCTACCTCTACCTCAAGACCCAGCTCAAAATGGCCCCTTCTCTGACTCAGCCAGGTGGAAACTGAACTCATGGAGTCATTCCCTCCCCAACCCCACCCACAATCCTTATGAAGGTATTTGCCTCGTTGTAGCTCAGGTTTTATGTTTAGTCATTTGTCTCTCCAGTTAGTTCTGGAGCTGCTTAAAGGTCATAATTCATCTCTATATTCCCAGCACCTGGCACCATGGCCAGCACATATTAAGTGCTCAAAAAATGAGGAGGGAAGAAAAGAAGGAAAGAAGGAGGGAAGGAAGGAAGGAAGGAAGGAAGGAAGGAAGGAAGGAAGGAAGGAAGGAGGAAAGGACAGAAGGAAGGAAGGAACATATGAATGAATGAATGAAATTCCCTCCCTGATGGAAGCTGACCTGTGCTCGGTGTACTAAGCAGAGCAGAGAAAGACCTGGGGAGAGGCTAGTTGTCTCTGGCTACACAAGAACAGTGGAAAAGGGCACATGTGGATGCACATGAAGTAAAGCAAACAAGAATAATAGCCATGAAATAAATGTGAAACTCAAATGGTTTTCTCAAAAGCCATATGCAGTCCTGAAGAGCAGGGGAAAGAGTGGGAGGATGGCAAACTGAGTGGAAAAAGTAACAGGCCCAGGAGATAATTTACAATCGGGAATGGTATAACTTCCTAAATAATATAGTGTGTGGTCCCGAAAGCAGGGCAGCGCGGACGCACTTACTGTAAAAAACCACTCGTGACTCTTTTTTTTTTTTTTTTTTTTTGGTCAAAAATAAAGTCTGTTTTGAATCTATCTTTCTAGCAGCACATCACCTTGCTTTAAAAAGCAGTCGCTCCCTGAAACCATCTTTCAGCTGGGATTCCATTCAAGGTGAATACGTGGTGCACTGGCGCCGCTGCTTCCTGAACCCTTACCGCGTGCTCAGCTTGGTTGTCTTGATCCATCACAATGTTCCTGCTAGGCGGGGCGCTCCGTCTGTTTCTCTCGCAAGGAGCAGTTAGGTGGTAACCCAAGATCAGGCGCTAGCGCACAGGACCAACATGGAAGACCAAGTCCTTCTGACCACAAAGCTCCTATTCTTTCCACTGTGTTAAGCACATGCTCCATCAGATGTAATCAGTAAAGGGTAGTGATGGGGCCATGAGGAGAATCAAAGCTTCACGGGCACAGTGTTCAGCGAGGTGTACAGGGCCCCGCCCTCGGACGGCCCCGTGCTTCCCTTCATGGTCTGCTGTTGCTGCCGTAAAATTCTTAATACTTTTTTTTTTTTTTTTTTAACAAGGGGCCCTGCATTTTCACTTTTGTTCTGGACCCTGCAAATGATGTAGGCAGCCCTGAACAGAATCATAGAATGTTTGGGCTGGAAGGGATTTGAGAGGTCATGAGTTCCACCTCCATGCATTTTAAAGATGAGGAAACTGAGGCACAGAGAGGAGAAATGGCCTGCCTTCAGTCGCACAGCTGATTGCTGGAGAGCAGCAGCAGAACCCACGTCCCCCTATTCTTTCGCCCTCACCACACTGTCCCCTGGAGAACCTTTAACATTAGAGAAGGAAGGCTTCCCCCTTCCCTATGGGAGCTTATCTCCAGCCAAAATGTCATTTGTGGCTGAGCTGGGTCAACTCATTTCACTCCTGGGCAAATGGCCCTGGGCATTTCATGAAACCAAATGCACATAAACCTAAATGTGATTTTGACAAAACCACAATGTCTACACTGTGGTAAAAGAAACCTTTAGCAGAGTCTCTCTCCTAACGCCCCTCTGCCCTGCCCCAGCCTCCCTGACATGCTTTTCTTAGCAGAGGGAGGCTAGCTCAGCCAGGTCAGGCTGGGGTCATTGCCAGGGCAGCCAGGGGGAAGCCAGGCTCAAGGCCAAGGCTGGCGCTTCCACCAAAGCTGACCCAGAGAAGAGAAAGCATTTTGGCATTGCCAGTCTTCCTCTGGGGTCCGAGGCATAGATACCTGCTTCTCCTAAGTTGGTAACACGTTAACCCCAGTCAGCAGAGCCTGTCAGAGCTGCGCTCGGGTTAAGACAGAAGGTTTGTATTCACCTCTTCCATGCCCACACATTTGGAATTTAAAGTAATGAAGACGTAGCTCTCTGATTTCCAGAAAACATATATTTTCCTCAGACACATGAGAGAGCTGGTGCTGAGAAGCATTTGACTGTATTGAAGGTCACATGTGTGCCCCCCAGCCCCGGGGGAGAAGAGGTACGGTGCACACAGATCACCAAGGAAACCTGGTTATGTCCTAAAAGAGCTTTTCTCAGTTTCCTGGTATTGTGGAAAGGTTTTGCCAGTAGGCAGTCTGAACGGTTTCCATTTTCAGTCAGAATAAACAGCATGTCCTAATACTGCTATGATGTGGTCACAACTTGGTGAGATGGTACCCACCAGATGACCCCTGTCCTTGGGTTATGGACGACACACACGAATCACCATGTAATGTAGAAGCACCACAAAGGCAGGGGGTTCTTCCTTCTTGTTCACGATGAGTTCAAGCACCTGAACAGGGCCTGGGGCATAGTAAGTGCTCATTAAATACTTGCTGTGTGAATGAATGCTACTTGTGGCTTTGAAGGATTAGTAAAATATTGGCATAGGGTGCTTGGGTGACTCAGTTGATTAAGGATCTGACTCTTGGTTTTGGCTCAGGTCATGATCTCACAGCTTCATGTGTTCAAGCCCCACATTGGGCTCTGTGCTAGCAGCGCAGAGCCTGCTTGGGATTCCCTCTCTCCCTCTCTTGCTGCCCCTCCCCCACTCACTCATGCTGTCTCTGTCTCTCACAATAAACTTAGAAATATTTTTAAATTTTTTAATGTTTATTTTTGAGAGAGAGGGAGATAGAGCATGAGCAGGGGAGGGGCAGAGAGAGAGGGAGACACAGAATCTGAAGCAGGCTCCAGGCTCTGAGCTGTCAGCACAGCCTGACATGGAGCTCGAAGTCACAAACGGCAAGATCATGATTTGAGCTGAAGTTGGATGCTTAACCTACTGAGCCACCCAGGTGCCCCTAAACTTAAAAAGTTTTTTTAAAAATTGGCATAAATTAATGACTAGTGTAGTGTCATAGACTTTTATTCTAACATGATGACAACAAAGGGGTATTTCATGAACTCTGAGGAGGTCAGATGGGCCCATGATGTCTTGTGTGCATTTGATCCAAATGATGACAAGTAAAGGTAGGGAAAATATTACAGATTACCATTTTTTTTTCTCCATTATTCTCCTAGGGCTCTATGTATTTCTGCTAATTTTAGTAACTCTAACACACACACACATACACATATATATGTAAGGTATATTTATAAATTTATTAATAAGAGATGCATCCTTTTTATTTGCTTATCTGTTTATATAGATGTGTGTGTGTGTGTGTGTGTGTGTGTGTGTACACAGAGGGGGAGAATAAGTCTGTCTTTTTTCCAATATTATGACTCATGACTCCTTAAGACTCCATGTCTACTTCCACAAAACAAGAACACTTTTTTTGGAACCATCAGACCACTGTCCCAATCTGAAAATCAACATTAACACAACACCAACTCCCAATCCACTGACCGCATTCAAACTTCTCCAACTGTCTGAATGTCTCTTTTTTTCACATTCCTCTCCAAGAACACCCATTGGCTTATTGTTCTCCTTCATTCTGGAATGGATTCTGTGTCCTCGATAGTCTTAAAGAGGCAGACTTCTCATTCACTAGGATGACCCTCAACTTCGATCAGTCAGATGTTTCCTTACACTCAAGCCATGCATTCTTGGCAGAAAAATTGGAGAAGAGATGCTATGCTCTTCTCAATGCATATATTAGGAGGCTACACTGTAGCCTGTCCCCACTGGTGATGTTAACCTTGATCATCTGGCCAAATTTATGTCTGTCAAGTTCTCCACTGCAAAATCACCACTATTCGTTGTATTCGATTAGTATTTTGTGGAGAGATAGTCCAATATTACACCAATATGCTGTCCATCAAACTTGCACTTATAATAGTTGGCACTGTACTGTGAGGAAGAGCTACTTCTTTTCCTTCATTTGCTTATTTATATATTTATTTATATCAGCATGAACTTATGGATTCTTATTTTATTCATTGAATTTCAATCCAGTGTTTTTATCTTTTTTAAAATTTTTATTTTTTTTTAATTTACATCCAAGTTAGTTAACATACAGTGCAGCAATGATTTCAGGAATAGATTCCTTAGTACCGCTTACCCATTTAGCACACCCCCCTCCCAAAAACCCTCCAGTAACCCTCTGTTTGTTCTCCATATTTAAGAGTTTCTTCTGTTTTGTCCCCCTCCCTGTTTTCATATTATTTTTGCTTCCCTTTCCTTGTGTTCATCTGTTCTGTGCCTTAAAGTCCTCATATGAGTGAAGTCATATGATATTTGTCTTTGTCTGACTAATTTTGCTTAGCATAATACCCTGTAGTTCCATCCATAGTTGCAAATGGCAAGATTTCATTCTTTTTGATTGCCAAGTTATACTCCATCGTGTGTGTATATATATATACACTTCCATACTTTGGCTATTGTTTATAATGCTGCTATAAACACTGGGGTGCATGTGCCCCTTCGAAACAGCTTACCTGTATCCCTTGGATAAATACCTAGTAGTGCAATTGCTGGGTTGCAGGATAATTCTATTTTTAATTTTTCAAGGAAGCTCCATACTGTTTTCCAGTGTGGCTGCACCAGTTTGCATTTCCACCAGCAGTACCAAAGAGATCCTCTTTCTTCGCATCTGCGCCAATATCTGTTGTTGCCTGAGTTCTTAATGTTAGCCATTCTGACAGGTGTGAGGTGGTATCTCATTGTGGTTTTGATTTGTATTTCCCTGCTCAGTGATGTTGAGCATTTTTTCAAGTGTCATCTGGCCATCTGGATGTCTTCTTTGGAGAAGTGTCTATTCATGTCTTTTGCCCATTTCTTCACTGGATTCTTTATTTTTTGGGTGTTGAGTTTGATAAGTTCTTTATAGATTTTGGATACTAACCCTTTATCTGATATGTCATTTGCAAATATCTTCTCCCATTCCGTCAGTTGCCTTTTAGTTTTGCTGATTGTTTCCTTCTCTGTGCAGAAGCTTTTTATTTTGATGAGGTCCCAATAGTTCATTTTTGCTTTTGTTTCCCTTGCCTCCGGAGACGTGTTGAGTAAGAAGTTGCTGTGGCCAAGGTCAAAGACGTTTTTGCCTGCTCTCTTCTCAAGGATTTTAATGGTTTCCAGTCTTATATTTAGGTCTTTCATCCATTTTGAGTTTATTTTTATGTATGGTGTAAGAAAGTGGTCCAGGTTTATTTTCCTGCATGTTGCTGTCCAGGTTTCCCAGCACCACTTGCTAAAAAGACTGTCTTTATTTCATTGGATATTCTTTCCTGCTTTGTCAAAGATTAGTTGGCCATATGTTTATGGGTCCATTTCTGGGTTCTATTCTGTTCCATTGATCTGAGTGTCGGTTTTGTGCCAGTACCATACTGTCTAGATGATTACAGCTTTGTAATACAGCTTGAAGTCCAGGATTGTGATGCCTCCTGCTTTGGTTTTCTTTTTCAAGATTGCTTTGGCTATTTAGGGTCTTTTCTGGTCCCATACAAATTTTAAGATTGTTTGTTCTAGCTCTGTGAAGAATGCTGGTGTTATTTTTATAGGTATTGCATTGAATATGTAAATTGCTTTGGGTAGTATTGACATTTTAACAATATTCTTCCCATCCAGGAGCATGGGATATCTTTCCATTTTTTGGTGTCTTCTTCAATTTCTTTCATAAGCTTTCTATAGTTTTCAATGTATAGATTTTTCACCTCTTTGGTTAGATTTATTCCCAGGTATTTCACGGTTTTTGATGCAATTATAAATGGGATCAAGCCCTTGATTTCTCTTTCTCTTGTTTCATTGTTGGTATATAGGAATACAACCGATTTCTGTGCATTGATTTTATATCCTGCTACTTTGCTGAATTCATGGATCAGTTCTAGAACCCAGTTCTTTTGGGTTTTCCATATAGAGTATCATGTCATCTGCGAAGAGTGAAAGTTTGACCTCCTCCTGGCCAATTTGGATGCCTTTTATTTCTTTGTGTTGTCTGATTGCTGAGGCTAAGACTTCCAATACTATGTTGAATAACAGTGGCGAGAGTGGACATCCCTGTCTTGTTCCTGACTTTAGGGGAAAGCTCTCACTTTTTCCCCATTGAGGATGATATTAGCTTTGGGTCTTACATATATGGCTTTTATGATCTCGAGGTATGATCCTACTATCCCTACTTTCTTGAGGGTTTTTATCAAGAAAGGATGCTGTATTTTGTCAAATGCTTTCTCTGCATCTATTGAGAGGATCATGTGGTTCTTGTCCTTTCTTTTAGCGATGTGATGAATCACATTGATTGTTTTGCGGATATTGAACCAGCCCTTCATCCCAGGTATAAATCCCACTTGGTTGTGGTGAATAATTTTTTTAATGTATTGTTGGGTCCGGTTGGCTAATATCTTGTTGAGGATTTTTGCATCCATGTTCATCAGAGAAATTGGTCTATAGTTCTCCTTTTTAGTGGGGTCTCTGGTTTTGGAATCAAGGTAATTCTGGCTTCATAGAAAGAGTTTGGAAGTTTTCCTTCCATTTCTATTTTTTGGAACAATTTCAAGTGTTCCTTAAATGTTTGGAAGAATTCCCCTGGAAAGCCATCTGGCCCTGGATTCTTGTTTTTTGGGAGATTTTTGATTACTAATTCGATTTCTTTACTGGTTATGGGTCTGTTCAAATGTTCTATTTCTTCCTGTTTCAGTTTTGGTAGTTTGTGTGTTTCTAGGAATTTGTCCATATCTTCCAGATTGCCCATTTTATTGACATATAATTGCTCATAATATTGTCTTATTATTTTTTTTATTTCTGCTGTGTTGGTTGTGATCTCTCCTCTTTCATTCTTGATTTTATTTATTTGGGTCCTTTCCTTTTTCTTTTTGATCGAACTGGCTAGTGGTTTATCAATTTTCTTAATTCTTTCAAAGAACCAGCTTCTGGTTTCATTGATCTGTTCTACTGTTTTTTTGTTTTGTTTTGTTTTGTTTTGTTTTTGCTTTTGGTGTTTTTTGTTGTTGTTTGGTTTGGTTTGGTTTGGTTTTGATAGTATTGATTTCTGCTCTAATCTTTATCATTTCCTGCCTTCTGCTGGTTTGCAGTTTTATTTGCTGTTCTGTTTCCAGCTCTTTAAAGTGTAAGGTTAGGTTGTGTATCTGAGACCTTTCTTCCTTCTTTTGGAAGAACTGGATTGCTATATACTTTCCCCTTATGACCTCCTTTGCTGTGTCCCAGAGGTTTTGGGCTGTGGTGTTATCATTTTCATTGGCTTCCATGTAATTTTTAATTTCCTCTTTAATTTCTTGTTTAGCCCATTCATTCTTTAGTAGGATGTCCTTTAGTCTCCAAGTATTTGTTACCTTTCCAAATTTTTTCTTGCGGTTGATTTCGAGTTTCATAGCATGTGGTCTGAAAATATGCATGGTATGATCTCGATCTTTTAGTACTTGTTGAGGGCTGATTTGTGTCCCAGTATGTGATCTATTCTGGAGAACATTCCATGTGCACTAGAGAAGAATGTATATTTTGCTGCTTTAGGATGAAAGGTTCTGAATATATCTGTTAATTCCATCTGGTCCAGTGTGTCATTCAAAGCCATTGTTTTCTTGTTGATTTTCTTATTAGATGATCTGTCCTTTGCTGTAAGTGGGATGTCGAAGTCCCCTACTATTATTGTATTATTATCAATGAGTTTCTCTATGTTTGTGATTAATTGGTTTACATATTTGGGTGCTCTCACATTTGGAGCATAAATGTTTACAATTGCTAGGTCTTCTTTGTGGATAGTCCCCTTAATTATGATATAATGCCCTTCTTCATGTGTTGTTACAGTCTTTATTTTAAAGTCTAGATTGTTTGATGTAAGTATGGCTACTCCAGCTTTCTTTTGTCGACAATTAACATGATAGATGGTTCTCCATCCCCTTGCTCTCAATCTGAAGGTGTCTTTAGGTCTAAAGTGGGTCTCTTGTAAACATCATATAAATGGATCTTATTTTATTATCCATTCTGTTACCCTATGTCTTTTGATTGGAGCATTTAGTCCATTGATGTGTAAAGTGAGTACTGAAAGATATGAATTTATTGCCATTATGTTTCTTCTAGAGTTGGGGGGTCTGGTGGTGTTCTCTGGTCCTTTCTAGTCTTTGTTGCTATGTATGTATGTATGTATGTATGTGTGTGTGTATGTATGTATTTATCTATTGTCTTTTCTCCCCTCAGAGAATCCCTCTTAAAATTTCACACAGGGCTGGTTTAGTGGGCAGGAATTCCTGTAATTTTTGTTTGTCTGGGAAACTTTTAATTTCTCCTTCTATATTGAAAGACAGCCTTCCTGGATAAAGAATTCTTGGCTGCATATTTTTCTGATTCAGCACATTGAATATATCCTGCCACTCCTTTCTGGTCTGCCAAGTTTCTGTGGATAGGTCTGCTGCAAACCTGATCTGTCTTCCCTTGTAGGTTAAGGACTTTTTTTTTCTTTGCTGCTTTCATCATTCTTTCCTTGCCTGAGTATTTTGTAAATTTGACTATGATATGCCTTGTTGATGATCAGTTTTTATTGAATCTAATAGGGGCCCTGGATTTTGATATCTGTGTCTTTCCCCAGGTTAGAAAAGTTTTCCGCTATGATTTGCTTACATAACACTTCTACCCCTTTTTCTCTCTCTTCATCTTCTGGGACTCCTATGATTCTGATGTTGTTCCTTTTTAATGAGTCACTGATTTCTCTAATTCTTAAATTGTGCTCTTTTGCCTTAGTCTCCCTCTTTTTATCTGCTTCATTATTCTCCATAAATTTGTCCTCTATATTGCTGATTTGCTGTTCTGCCTCATCCATCCTTGAAGCCATGGCATCCATTCAAGATTGCAGCTCAGTTATAGCATTTTTTATTTCATCCTAACTAGCTTTTACTTCTTTTATCTCCACAGAAAAGGATTCTAATCTATTTTCAACTCCAGCTAGTATTCTTATTATTGTGATTCTAAATTTCAGTTTAGACATCTTGCTTGTATCTGTGTTGGTTAAGTCCCTGGCTGTTGTTTTTTCCTGCTGTGTCTTTTGGGGTGAATTCCTTCATTTCGTCATTTTGAAGGAAGAAAAGGAATTAATGAGGTAAAAAACATTAAAATTAAAAAAAATTGAAATTAAAAAATTAAAAACAACACACACACACACACACACACACACACACAATCAAATAAATGATGCTAGATCCTAGGTGTGTTTTGGTCTGGGTGTTGAAAGGTCTTGATTGATTAGGGATAAAGGGTGAAAAAGAAAAGAAGAAAAAAGGAAAACATTTGAAAATTTGAAAAAATGAGTACAATGAAATAGAATAAAATGAATGATGGAAGTAAAATAGAATTTGAAGTTTACACAAAAGTAAAAAATATGGTAGAAAAAATTAAAGAAAAATATTTTTAATAAAAATCGAAAATAAAAATAATTTTTTCCCTTTCTGTATTCAAGAAAAAGAAAAGAAACGAAAAAGAAAAAACAAAGAAAATTGAATAGATGGACCAGCAAACAGACTGCAGTACAATTGAAATTACATCATTTTCCCCCTAGAAGTCAAACTATGAAGCACTTTATAGTCTGTAAACTTAGCAGGCAGAGAGCCTTGTGGTGTTCCTGAAGAGCGAGATTGGCCCAATTGGGCAGGGCTTAGTGTAACAGCTCCGTTCTCCACTAGATGGCATTGCTTTGCTTACTGGGGTGTATTGTGGTGCTTGTAGGTGTGTATGCACATGCGTGGGAGGGGTGAAAATGGTGTTACCCAGCTACTCAGTCTCTAGTATTGGAACTCTGTTCTCCCCAATGAGCAATTGCACACCCATCCTTTGTCTCTGGCTTCTGTCCACTCCCACTTGTACACTGTCTGTGACCAAGCCTCAGGCAGCACCTCCCTCCTGAGTTTTATCTCAGATGAGGCTGTTTCTCCAGACCCCTTACTTCTGAGGGACTGTGGCTTTGACCGATTCTGCCCCTCTGAGGGAGGGTCTCACTGAGCAATGGCTGGGTGCCAGCTGCACCTACGAACGTTCACGGGACTGTGCTGCTGCTGATGCCCAGAGACTGTGGCTGGGTGCCAGCCCACCCTAGGAAAAGTTCACGTGATCGTGTAGCAGCAGCATTTCAGGGATTATGGAAAATCACAATACATGTCTGGCACCAGGCTTCACCCTTAACGACCTTGTTCCAGCACCAGCAAATGTGGTTGTTCTCCAGTGTTCACTGGGGCCTTTGGGGAGGTCTCACAGCCCCTACAAAATGTCCTCTCAGCAGGGGAACCGCTTCTCCCCATGTGGCCCTAAGATCCCTGGACTTCACTCTCCTCCTGGGGATTCACCCTTCTCACCAGAGCACCACCAGGTAGCGAGCTGTGGAGTTTCAGACTCTGTGCCCCCCCTGTTAATAAAATCTTAATGGAATTTAAACCTTCTCCTTTCTCCTTTCTTCCTTTTTTGTTCAGTCCCTGCAACTGTTTCCACTTTAACACTTTCTCTCCAGCTGCTTTGGGGTGGGGAGTGCTTTTCCTGTACTCTCCCCCCCATCTCTGTCTTCTCTCCATAAGCAAAAACAACTCCCTGCCCTCCACAGCTTCCCTCTCCCCCAGTTCACCTCTCCATACCATGTACCTGCTGAGTTCTTGGTTCAGGTTGTGCAGATTGTTGTGTTAATCTTCAGATCAGTTTTCTAGGTGTGCAGGATGGTTTAGTGTTGATCTGGCTGTATTTCATGGACATAAGACACAAAAAAAACTTCCATGCTGTTCCGTCATCTTGGCTTCCCAATGTTTTTATTTATCTTGATGCTTTTGTTGTCCTAGATTTGGCCAGTGGGAGCTCTTCAAGCTGACTTATATGTCTTATTGATATGTCCCCATCATTCTTAGAGCATTTCTTTACTTTCTGTTACAACAGGATGATTCAGGTTCTTCTTGTTCTTTCCTTGCCCTAGCCTTACAATCAGTAATTCCTCCAAGGATCCCTGGCTCCTTTTAGTGGAAAAAGTATATAAAACCCAAGACCTGGGGACATGGTATATTCAAATTATTTTTCTATCTATCTATCCATCCATCTATCTATCTATCATCTATCTATCTATCTATCTATCTATCTATCTATCTATCTATCTATTTACAAATTCATGAATTCATACCAATACTTCAAACTTCAATCCAATACCTCAGGATCTTTCTAGCCTCCTCTATTTCTATGTTTTAAAATCTTGTCTCAGATGGTGAGGAATATGGATTGACTATCCTCAATATATTTACCTATTTGCTCAGGCAATTAACTTATTTTAACTTATTTGCTAAAGGTAACCAATCCCCAGCCTTCCAGCTTCCTTCTCCATTTGTCACCTCTACATCTTACTTTGTTCCTCAACCATCAGGCTGCTTCCCACCACATCATCATAATACCACTATTCCCTTACTGCCCTTCTTCTTTGGATGAAAATGAGAAGGGAACGGAATGGATTGATATTTTGAAAGGCTTCCCAAACTATTCTAAGTTTGCATGCAGGTATGCACATCATTGGGATAGGAAGATGATATTTACATCTAAACCTGAGTCCCAAATTATCAACCCCCCCCCCCCTTCATATGGCATTCTCCTGGAAGCATCCTTTTTTGTTTGTTTGTTTTAGCTAGAATTCACTGTCTCACGGAATGGGTAGGAGTTGGAAAGCCCCTGGAAAGGGTGGGGAGTCTTGAGACTTTAGAAGCAAGATAAGATGATAGGACAGCAGAAGTAGGGGATGCCAAGAGAAATCATAATTTTGCTACAGGCTGGCCCTGAATATGCCTTCTCAAAATTATCTCATGTACCCCTTTTGGAATGTGCATATGTGTTACTGCTCCCTAATCTAATTTGCAATTGACCTCCTAATGCTTTGATTCCTAAAGCCTGTGAAGAACATGATTGCTTTTAATTTGTTGAAGGCTTTACTCTATTTCTGGTACTTTTCTTGTACTTTTCCACTTTGGAGAATGGATTGCACTCCTGGGCATGAGTATAGTTAGCGCATGCACAATTTAGTCTTGAGCACATCTCTGCCAACACACCTCACCCTTGACCTATGATATCTGCTCTTGGCTGATCCAGCCTTGGACCCCTCCTCAACAACCTCATCACCTTCTTTATTTAGTCTTTTCCATGTAGCCTGGTAGAAATCATAAACCCAATACTAAACTCCACAAAGCAGAACTGCCAGAGAAAAACAGTATTGACATGCCTGAGCCAAAATTACTGCACTTCCTCCAGCTCCACACTAATGAAGAAATTTGTTGAATATTTATTCTGGAAGAGAAATTGAAATCAAATTAATAGGAAAGGAGGAGGAAGGATTGAATTCTGTTATTGCCTTTCCTGGCTTCCTACATTGTTGGAGAAAGCCATAAAACCTTATTTGTGCTGTTCATTTTCATATTTTCATGCTTACATTATGGCTGAAAGAAAAGTCAAGGCTGGCTCCAGATGAAACATCACTGCCTGAAAAAAGGAACACTTTGTCCCAGAGCCACAACTGGCACAGTCCTACAAAGTAAGCTTTCACAACAAAGTTAGGGCAAAAGTTAAACAAGGAAAGAACTAAGGAGAAAGAACCTAACAGAGGCAGTTCTTTAATTTATTAAAGCTTTTGTGTAGTCAGTATCTGATTTGCCAATAATAGGTTAGTCTCTAAAATTTTCCTCTGACCTGATGGTCCATTCCAGAGATCACCATGATTTCAAGAAGGAATCCTTGAGTAACTCACAGACTTCCATGGACCCCAAGAAAACTCCAGTGTGAGATAAAGTCAACTTGGCTTAACATGTAGCTCTAGGAGCACCTTCTTTTTCCAAGATACAAACAGGGAAGCTTAAAGGTGATTTTGTTTTCACGAATGTGTATGTGTGCATTAAATATCAAAGTACCAGAAGAGGAAAGAAAAAGAAATAAAAGCAAACCAGACTAATTTGTGACCTGAAAAGATAACCATGATAAATAAAATGAATTGGGGTCTGGGGCCAAAACTAGCTTGGAAAATTATTACAGGTACTTTCCATAAGAAAGATTATGAAGGTACCTTAGTCTGTTTCGGCTGCTATAACAGAACACCATAGACTGGGTGGTTTATACACAACAGGAATTCATTTCTTATAATTCTGGAGGCCAAGAAGTCCAAGATCAGGGCACCAGTTGATTTGGTCTCTGGTGAGGGTCTTCTTCCTGGTTCATAGACAGCCATCTTCTCACTGTGTCCTCATATGGTGGAAAGGGATGAGAGAGCTCTCTGAGGTCTCTTTTAAAGGGTACTAATCCCTATTCATGAGGGCTCCACCCTTATAACCTAACCACATCCCAAAATCTCCACCTCCTAATACCATCACACTGAGGATTAGGTTTCAACATATGAATTTTGGGAGGATATAAACCTTTAGTCTACAGCAGAAGGTAAGGATGATTGTACTTATCAAGACATGAAGAGGCTCTGTCAACCAATGGCTTCACTTGTGTTCCTACTATGTGCACCGGATTGTGTTGACACCATAGACTAATGAAAAAAGTAGAAGGTCTGGTTTCTCTTTACAGTCTACACCAGGCCAAGTGGTGTACTGGAATTGGCTCATATAAGCTCATGAGAACAGTGTTAAATATTCAGGAAATTCTCAAGCAGTTTGTTAAACCATTGTTAGCTTGAAATCAGCCACTTACACCATGAAAATGGACAAATACTATAAACTCGGACTTTGTTTTCGGAGAGTCAGCTTACCAGCACATACTGCCAGTATCATACAGGGACACTCCCCAAAGTTGGAGATTGTAGAGTTAGCAGGAATATGAAGACTGACATGAGAGAGGACAATATGCCTTCTATGAAGCCAGCGTCCAGAGGAGGTCAGAGCCATCTGGTTCCTTGGGGAGATTCCTGTTGAAAGCAGGACTTTAGTATGGTATATAAAAGAAATATCCTTTTTTTTTTTCCTAGCCAATCTAGGAAACCACCACCCCCTCCTCATCCCTGACAAGGGCCATCTCATCAGACTACTCAGTTTCTAAGGAGAGGTGGGGAGGGAAACAAACTAGTAAAAGAAGGAGAAATTAGAAAAGCTGCTGAAGCATACAATTCATTGGGTTTTAGAGATGAGAGGGGGCTTGAGGATGACCTAACCCAACCCCTCACTTAAAGTTGTGGAAATAGAGCCAAAGTGATGGAATAACTCATAAGTCATACAACTAGTTGATGCCATAGGCAGGGCCAGCAACCAGGTCTCATCCATTATCCCTACTCTGTGCCAACCACTGTGATGTTTCCTAATTCTTGCTCTTCCTACTGCTGCCTCCAGTATGACTTCCTCACAGGAAGGGGAGTAAGACTGGAATTAAAGGAACAGAACCTTGCTAATCCTTCCCTCCCAGCCAGCTCATGGAATATGTATTATTTCAAGAAGAATTGGGTTTATTAACACCAACCGTGAAGGCCCTACCAAATTAGAAAAGGGGTGTGTTTGAAGAGATGATAATGAAGATGCTGTGCATATACCATCTAGTGTAAGTGGAAAAAAGCATCTTTTGTCCCAAATTGAGTTCCTAGTCATAATTCCTTAAATCACAACCCTTGCTCCATAGGAAACTACCAAAAGTGAACTGATGATTTCAGTTCTTTCCAGATGGAAAAAGGTTGATGTCATCCCAAGCCTTGCATCTGCGAGAGTCATTTATTCTGCTCGGCATAATGGGGCAGTTGAGGCCAAGGTGTTACAGTTGGAATGAGTCCCTGAGACCAAACAGGCCCCTCTAGAGCTACTTCCTACCTGAGAGTGTTGTAGCTCTCAGACTTGGGGAGAGAAACTTGTGCTGTAGCTACACCAGCTGAACCTTCTCAGGGAATAGAAGACTTGGTTCTGCACTTGCCGTCCAGCCCCTGTCATCAGTATTAAACTAACATTATATTTTTTAAAAGAAAGGCTCTTATTAAGCCAGTCTAAATAGTTTCTGTGAGAGAACAGTTCCATGCTGGTCCCCAGAGGGGTGGATGGAATGTATGGCTTGATTGATCCTCTGCCTCTCTGATTGCAGTGATCATTCCAAAAGAAGTAACAGGAGAATAAAGTCCACCATTGGCAACATAGACTTGCCTTGGCAAGAGGAATACAGAGGTTTTCTTTAAAGAGTTACTTAGGGGCTAGTCTGGGGAAAGGATTATTCAGATCAGTCTTCAAAATGCTTATTTTGTGCCTAATAATCACTTGTATTACTGAGATGACTTAAAAGACAAATCCATCAGGGGTGTCTGGGTGGCTCAGTCAGTTAAGCGTCTGACATCGGCTCAGGTCATGATCTCACAGTTCGTGGGTTCGAGCTCTACGTTGGGCTCTGTGTGACAGCTTAGAGCCTGGAGCCTGTTTCAGATTCTGTGTCTCCCTCCCTCTCTCTCTCCCTCCCCTGCTCATGCTCTGTCTCAAAAATAAACATTAAAAAAAATTTAAAAGACAAACCCATCATCCATAGATATGTCCACCAAATGGACAATAACCCCCCCCCCCAATAGTTGGCGATAAAGTAGAACTGTAGGACACAGAATAAAGGAAAACTGAAAACATTTGCTAGGTAGTTGTCCTCTGACTACTCACTTACCCTCCCCTGAGGATAACAGCTCCATCCAGATCAGATGCACTATTACATGATATGTGAGCTTCATAACAATTGTTCTGGGTTGCAGTGTGACCAGCCACCCCAGTCTGCCCAGGACTGGGAGGGTTCCTGAGATACAGAATTTTAGTTTTAAAATCAGGATAGTCTCAGGGGAACCAGGAAGAGCTTGTAACCATCAAACTCCAGTTCTACCATCTCCCAAAACTCTCTACAAAACTGATGCTATAAGTAATTGAGAAATTTGCTGAAGATCATAAACCGTATGATGGCAGAACCTGAATTTGTATCCCAGTCTGATGTCAAAGACAGGACTTCCCTTTCAATGATCTGTAAGGAGATTTATATTTATTGACAGAGAAAGGGTGAAAATATTAAAATGATGGATGTTACCCCGTAGCCCTTCACATTGGAGGCCTATTTAACAAGACAACAGGCTTAAAAACCAGGCTTTGGATGTAAAAGATTTCTTAAATTTCTTTGGAAAGGAAGCATAGGGAACTCAGATCATAGAGGATCCCCATATTTTATGAAAGATATAATTTCTGATTACAAGGACTAGGTCATGAGTGAGGAGACCATATATACCAGTTTTCTGGGACAGTCTTGGTTTATTCCTGTTATTCTTATGAATAATTAAGAGTGCTCCCTTTCACTCAAAAAAGTCCTGATTCGAAAGATAAATTATATGATTCTCCCAGCCAAGAGGCATACCACCCCATAATAGAAGGATAATGGGAATAAAACAAAGCCCACTTTTTCTGTCTGTGGAGTTGTAAGAAGAGACAATAGATAAATAAGAAGGAAACAAAGGCAGATAAGGGAAGGTTCCAGGCAGCCGAATGCTAGAGTCAATTTATACTGGCTAGTAAGGTCACTTTTTAAATATTCAAAAATTTTCTGAGCAGGTTGCTAAATCATTGGTACCTTGAAATCATTGGTACCTTGAAATATTCCCATGATGGGAATATTTATACCACAGAAATCAGCAAACACTACAAACCAGGGTTTTTCCCCTTCAAAGATCCAGATGACCAACACACTATTAGATCCATAGAATTCATTCTCTCTCTGTCTCCTCCCACCCCCATTCATACACGAATGTACACAGACCATGAGCTGAAATGGCAGGGTGTTTTAGAAGCACCCAATTAAATAAATCAAGTGAATTCTGAGAAGAATCCTTATTCTGACTCATCACTTGGGGCTCGGGAAGATTACTTCCTTTGCTGCCATTGATCAACATGGGGTGTGTTCCTTTAATGCAAACCCAGGGCTATAGTGCAGTGGAGCAGAGAAAGACATATAAATTTAGCTTGTCCAAGCCACCTTCAGTTACCCAAGGCATGCAGAACTCAAATTAGTCTGAGTATCTATCTGTAGAACTTGCCAAAGATGGCCTGCCAACCCGGCATGGGGTTATACTCAGCAGAGGAGACCACTTGGACCAAGGCCAAATGTAAGTCTTAGCTCAATTCCAGAGGGGTCTTCATATGAGGCAAGACTGCCAGTGATGATTACTATTCCCAGCTGAACCAAAAGGGACCTAAGTAAGTATTACACCAGCTGCTGACATTAGCCATGAGTGCCAGCAAGGTCAGTAGTGATGAGGTGAACAAAGGACACCACTGTGGGGCCCAGAAGAGCAGAGGGCACATAATAGTAAGCACTTAATGAATATCTTCTCTCCCCAATTTATGTCTAATTTCCTTTCCTGACTATTGGTCCTGGTGACTTTGGATACCACATGAGATGTGGTGCATGCATGGGCCTTAAGTAGACTGATTAACCATTGCTGTGCAAGGCCTAATCCCTATTAAATGCCCCTTACTCTATGTCACTCATGGCTTTGCTTCTCTGCAAATCCTTACTGATAACAGAAATTAGTACTGTAAGTGATTTTATAGAAACAGAGCCTTAAGGTTGGGTTCTCTGAATTAGTTTTGGGTTTTCTGGAATTGTTCCTTTGATCTGATTAGATTTATAGGTATTAATTACCTTACTGCCAGTGATAAATGGAATACTGGTAGTCTATGTCATGCCGATACAAAACTTACATTATCACCTATTACCTGCAAACATATATAATCAACTGTCAACAGAAGTCAAGGCTTTTTGTGACAAAGCAGATATTGTCATAAAATATTTTTGTAAAGATAAGGAGTATAAAGGAGCTAGTTAGATGCTTCTTAGTATGATGGAGAACTTGAGAGAAAGAAAATGTTGAGTTCAGGTCTTCAAATTCCCAACTCATATTTTAATGAAGACAAATGGGCAAATACTGGCCTTAACCCCCTAAATTCAGCTGAGCCTTCTTTGCAGAAAGTAGCATTCCTTCCTCTCCTGTCTGTGGGGGTTAGTCTCCCCTCACCTGAAAAACCTGAAATGGCGAATCCTGAGGTAGTGGCCTTGCAGGAGACTGATGATCTTTTTCTAGACCTTCCCTCATGCATTCTCATTGCTTCTAGACCTACAGCCAGACTCAACTCCCAGCAGGCCCAAAGGGTAATGTACAGAACGGATGATCCATGAGAAGGTGCAACATACACACACAAAAAATTGCACAGTCTTGTCCATTTTCACTGACAGAACCATGGGGGAAATGTATGGGAATCCTACATAGATCCTAAAGGTGATAGGTCAGGTTGGAAGGAATATAATGTTGGACATAGCCAAATTCATTGATATTGGGTGCACTAACCAGAGATTCTGGATTCAAAGTACTAGCTCTAGAGCCAAAAGCAGCTAGGAGTGGCTCCAACATGGGTTGGTTGATTGAATTCTGGATGCAAAGGAGGCCTATCCTAAAGAAAATGCCAGAACTGGGGCGCCTGGGTGGTTCAGTCGGTTGAGCGTCCGACTTCGGCTCAGGTCATCTCACAGCTCGTGAATTCGAACCCCGTGTTGGGCTCTGTGCTGACAGCTCGCAGCCTGGAGCCTGCTTCAGATTCTGTGTCTCCCTCTCTCTCTGCCCCTAACCCACTCACATTCTGTCTCTGTCTCTCTCAGAAGTAAATAAACATTTAAAAATTTTTTTAAAAAAGAAAGAAAATGCCAGAACTTCCTTGATACCCTGTAAAGCAGTTCTTACAGTGTAGTCCACTGAGCCCTGGGGGTCTCCAACACCCTTTCACAGAGTCTGTAAGACCAAAACTATTTTCATGATACTAAGATATTATTTCCATTTCTCACTATGTTGATAGTTCCAATGATGGTGCAAAACCAAATATGGGTAAAGCTGCTAGTGTGTCAGCAAGAATCCAGCAGGATCACCAAACTATACCAGTCATCATTATAATCTTCACTGCCACACACTCATAATATAAAGGAACATATTAATTGCACTAAAGGATATCCTTGGATGAAGCAGTAATAATATTAATTGTACTAGGTTTTATTCTTTGAATGCACATCTTTTTAACATTCTGTGTAATGAAATGAGAAGTAGTTATGAAACACTTCTGCTGCATGCTGAAATATGATAGTTGTCTCAAGAAACAGCGTATCTTACTTTGTCTCTGCCTCCTCTCCTCCACATCTGTCAGTTTTCTCAGTCTCTCTTTTGCTTCTGCCTTGTCTTTTCCCTTAAGTTTTTGTCTGTTAGCCCAGTCAGTGGCAAGTTTGTCCCAGATGAAAGAGGAGTCTTTTATATTTGGAATTGAGAAGATACAGGCAAGGTACCTAGAGCACCAGTGTTAAATCTTTATCAGCCTCAACTTCACTTCCCATCCCAAAGTAAAGCTACATCATAAGAACCTTCCAACTTTTGCAGGACTTGAAGGCCTTGCCATAGTCTTCCTAAAGGGCTGGCACTTCATCTTACTCATGAAGGAGTTGGTTCATTGAAGGAGCTCAGGAAACGTGTCCTGAATGAATGGATAAATGTTTATTCTCAACCCTGTTGCATGTGAGTGTTGAGGTTATCAGTTCCCAGAGCACCTGAACGCTACAACATAGTAGTTAGAGAACCACAACTCTGTTCCTCATATGAGAACATATAGTACATATGTTTCTAGAGCAAGATAGAAAGGTATATGCCTTGGTATACAACTAGGATATATAATGACAATAAACTGAAATATCAGACCCCACCTACTGGGACCTTCATTACAAGTCTTTTCTAATGTGAGTTTTCTGTATAGCTGAGGATGCATCCCTTTAAGGATCAAATATTTTCATTGAACTATTTTGAAATTATGAATATAGATATATTCATTTTTATGTACACTTTATATATTTTTCATTTACTATATATACTTGTATATAGCAAATAAAAATGTTATATATGTGAGATCTGCCTTCTTAACCAGAGCCTATTGCACATAATTTTCTGCCTGAACATCAAATTATGAATATAAAATATGGTTTAATGTAGTAATCCAGTTCCTATAGCAACTGGATGTCTACAAATTAATCAAGAGTGAGGCTCTGTTGGAAAGAATAACTCTATAGCCAGGCATTGGAATGAGCTAAATGTCCCCCTAATTCTTTAAGTTCAAGTCAACAATTCAAGAATATGTTTATTCTGTGGCTCCTTCATGATGGGCACTGTGCCAGAGGCTGGGTACAGAAGAAGAATAAGACCTAGAGAGAGTTCTCAGGCCATAGTTCCTTAAGACACAGAGAGGGTGAGAAGGAGCCCCGGGAGCCTTCCCATCCACAGTCAGTTTGTTGTCTACCTCATCCAAATTGAATTGTGACCAAGTATCTCTTCCAAGGTTCTTGTTCACTGCTCTCTTTGTCTTGGAGGAAAAGTTTCTGTGGCAGCAGCAGCAGCTCTTTCTATGTATTGAGTACTTATGCTAATCAGTGATCTGGCAGCAGTTTTCTGATTCTTTGGTCTGATTATTTATTATTTGTGGAGTGTGGTAAGTGCAGATGGCATTTTGCAAAGCACAGAATTCTGAGAATGAAACCTCAGCCTTAAGGCGTTGACTGTCTGATTTAGGCTTAAACAAAACACTGAATAAACAGGGAGACAACTGGTTGAGTTGATGTGGCTGGGAAGGAGGAAAAAACTGAGATGGAAAAAAAGAAGTAAGTTTTATGGAGGGATGTGAAAAGCGATAAAGGAGCATAAAAAAAAGGTGAACTATTTCAAGGGGCACGCAAGAAAGGTTACCAAACCAATGGGGTTAAAAAGGAAACAGAAGGAGCACTGAGGAGAGAGTCTCAGGAGAGGAAGATGTTCAATGAGACAACCTGCTTGCATCTTTTGGTTGAAGAGATGAGAAGCAGGGATGTCCAAGTTAAGGAAACCTGAATGACCATGGACGAATTGACAAGGTTATGGATGAGAATTTACCTTCTGGAGAGAAAGGGGAAAAGATGCCAGTCTGAAGTGGGAGAAGACTTGGGGGAAGTCTGATTGAAAAGAGAGAGGAAAAGACATGGAGAGTTCAAATGATGATTTTTGAACATGGGTCATGGGAGCTGGCCACTTCTGTCCACTGGGCCACATGCACCTGATTATAACCTTTTAGCTAAGTTCATAAATTTCTTCTTATTGATTTATCCAGAGATGATCATAGTCTCAGTACCTTAATCAAACTAATAAAATTCACAAAAGCTCTTATATAAACAGGAATTTAGATGTGTTTGATCTTGAGTAGATGATACAGGTTGAAAGCAACTGGGTAGAAAACATAAACCATGCAAGCAATAAGCATAAGAAGGGTGGAATGTTCTATTAATATCAGATAAAATGGACTTCAAGACAGAGTATTTCCAGAGATAAAAAGGGACATTTCATAATGATAAAGGGGTCCATTCATCAGGAAGGCATAAAATAATAAATGAGCATGTACCTTATAACAGAGCTTCAAAATATACAAAGCAAAGATGTACAGAATTAAAGGGAGAAATAGACAGTCCATAGTCATGGTGATGGATTTTAACACACTTTCTCAACAATGGATAGAACTAGACAAGAATTAGTGAAGACATAAGTGACTTGAACACTATTGACCACCTTGACCTAATTAATATTTTAAAACATTTCATGCATCTACAGAACATACATTCTTTCCTAAAATGGCTGATAACTCTGACCCCAAAACTTGAGAGGTTACCTGAATGCATTATCCCCACAATGTAGAACGTTTCAATGTCAACCAAATCTCAGGTCCCTGCATCCAAATAGATTACAGTTTACCTTACGTTCGTTGTAGTGTTTCAGGTTTTCAAGTAGTGGTTCTAGGTTCCTCAGTAACACTTGAGGAATACTCTACTCAGTTAAACCTGCAAATTGTCTTTGGGGCCGAATTATTTTTCAGAGACTATATTGTCCTTGTTGACTTCTTCAGTATAAACAGAAAATTCATTATCCAGTCACTCTCTCCAATATTAACATAAAATATTCTGTACCTGCGTCCTAGAAGACCTGGGTTCTTGTCTTCCCACAGCCTGCCAACCACCCACACAAAATTCCTAGCTATGTGACTTTGGACATATAACCTCTTTAAGCCTGACTCAGTTTCCTTGTCTGTAAAACTCTTAGGACTGTAGCAAAGTTCAACTGAAAGGTTAAATGAAACCTTTTTATGAACTGTGAAGCACTGTACAAATATCATGGAGCAGTTATTTTAGTACTAATACCAGTTGGGTTACCTGTACTCCTGAGAAAGCGAAACTGGGGTAGGTATCCTGCCTCTTCCTCCAAATACAAGTGAATCAAGCCTAGGGTGAGTAGAAATTGTACAATGGGAGAATAAAATAAAGGTTGAACGGTTTGTTCTGAAGCAAAACCTGTGAGAATTTTTGATTTCCTATCTCAGGAGAGATTATAAGTGTTATGGGTACCATTTAAAGTTTGCAGAAGGAGGAGATAAGGGGAAATCTTGGGCATAAAAATAAGAAAATGGTATTGGAGATTTTGCTGGGGGACATGTTGGATGACATTCATCTCACAGCAAGATGGGTGGATTTCAGCCTAGGAATGATGAATTCTAGACCTTGTTCTACTGTGGAGTTTTCTGAGTGATCATTTCTCTAAACCTGTTTCTCTGTCTGAAAGCAGAGTTTCACCTACAACTGTCCTGAGACTTGATTAATGTTTTAAATGCTTTGAGCAATTTGGAAGGACAAGGTATTTAAGAATACAATGAATTATTTAGAAAAGTGAAAGAACATGATCAGAGAGCACTCGGAACATCTCCCTCTATGTAGTCTTTTCATGAGATTCCTCCTTCCTTGTCTTATAAGGAAAGAAAATCTAGTCGGGAGATGACTAACATCACAAACTAATCTCTTCCCCATTAATGTTCTCTGGACACGCACTCTTCTCCTATAGGAGTATGTTGGAATTTTGTCATTCAGATTTCCTCATCAGTACAAATGCATTCTTTCCTAGAAATATAATAGTGAAAAATGAAGACTGTGGTTTTGCAAGGAGCTGGCTGCGGCCCGGCAGTCAGATGTTCTCTATCCCTTGCTTTACCTTGGGTTTATGCAAATCACAGTGCTGTTCCACTTCCTTTCCACATATGTACCATTGGAATAAAAATGCCCCTCTCTGTGAGGTCAAGTGAAAACTAATTAGCTGTGTTTTCTTGAAGTTTCTCTCCACTGACATTTCAGTACTCTCTGCAGTCATTAATTGGAACAACACTTTTAGACATTACTTCTATCCCATGGCCACAAAATTCTTTTTTTTTTTTAATGTTTATTTATGTTTGAGAGGAGGGAGAGGGGCAGAGAGAAGGGGACAGAGGGTCCAAAGCAGGCTCTGTGCTGACAGCAGAGAGCCCGATGCAGGGCTCAAACTCACAAACCACGAGATCATGACCGGAGCAGAAGTCAGGCACTGAACCAACTGAGCCACCCAGGGTCCCTGGCCACAAAATTCTTACTGAAAATGAATATGAATGAATCTGGGAAGTTAACTAATCACCAAAGTTTTGAGATTCTGGTAACATTTCCTAGCTTTCCATTTACAAAAGGCACAAGGGACTTTTGCCAAATCTATTAGCCACTTTCAATTGTGTATTTAAGAACACCAAAAAGAAATTTTTATTTCTTTCTCCCGTTTCGTTCTTCTTTTTGTTGTCTTTGTTGTTGTTGATGATACTTCTCTCTGAATCTCTCTGGGTTTCACTCTTTCTCACTCTTTCCTTTTCCTTGTCTTATTTCGCTCAAGTTTGGGTAACTTGTGAACACGAAAGTTCAGTTGAGAGTTATCACAAAGTTAGCCACCTCACAGCCTTGCTGGGAAATAAAACTCTTTAAAATACAACTGTCATCAAACTCATTAACATCCTCCTCCCCTTACCTCTTTCGCATTGGGTCACTAACAAGTTACAATGTTTTTCTTTTTCCTCTCCAGTCCCTGTTGTTTTGGGGTTTTGTTCTCTTCTTCCTCATTTCTGCGTTGCTTGCTCCATCTTAGAAGCATGGGTCACCCCTGCTGCCACCACTGCCATCACTCCCCGGCAGACAGAAAGGCTAAAATGTCAAAAGATGCCTCAGTTGCCTCTGACAAAAGTGCAGATCCGCTCTGAAAGGGAATAAATATGATAGGGGGCACAATAATAACAGTGTGTGCTTGTTAACTACAAAAATCCAGCAGGACTGGGGGCAGGGAGGGAGGGAACCATGGAGAATAGAAGCTGCCTGGGCAGGAGCCCCTGGGGGACCGAGTGGAGGGGGGTCCTCCAGCAGCAACCATCAATTCTCTGGGCTGGTTTTGTTTTGTTTTGTGAGGTCTGAACTGAGGCTCAGCTGATGGGGCAGGGGGGTGGGTAGGGGGTGAATAAGGGATTTTACCCAAACCAGTGACTCTGAATGGAGGTCTTGGGCTCCGTGGAGGGGCCTCAACAGTGGGAGCTTGAAAAGAGGGTCTTTGGGCTGTTGGGGAGGGGGGAGTGGGGGGTTTGGGTGGGGGCTGGGGAAACATTTTGAGGTGGGAGGGATGGGGGAAGGAGGAGAATGGCACAATAATGGGAAAAAGGAGGCCAGCTTCTGAGCTCTCATTTCTGACAATGAGTCCCATGTGGTTCTCTTTATCTCAGCCATTCAGGAGTCAATAGAGAGAGCTTTTTTATTTTCAACTCTCAGTATACAACCACCCCACCCCCATCACACACACACACACACACACACACACACACACACACACACACACACACACCTAAAAGTGTGGGATGCTGGGCAAGACTTTAGAAACATCTGAAAATGTTTTTTCCTTGGGTCAGTTTTGCTGAACTTTACATCCACCTGCCAGAACAGTACACATGGGCTGTTCAGTTCACAGCCAGTGCCCTCCACTACTCTGCCTGTCTTCTCCCACCACCCCACACTCAGCCTCTGCTCCCTCCATCCTCTGTTGTGCACGTCTCTCCTCCTCAGGCGGATGCCTCTGTCTTAGACTCCTTATAAAGACGTGAGTCACATGATCACAAGTAAAGCAAACATCCACGGTGGAGTGATGGTAATTTTCAACCCAAAAATGTAAAAATAAAATATTGGAGCAAACCTAAGCTTGAACAGCAGACTGTTTTAGAAAGCAGCAAACAACAAAAAGTTGTTTTTGATGGTAGACTCCTCTGAAATGTTAAGTCCCCAATTAGACAAGTCCTTTTCAATTTAGTCCTAAGTCTGTGATTGAGGCAGCTGCTGCCTCTGAACTTACTCAGCTTGATAGAAAATAATTCATCTATTTTTCAAACAATATTGTTATGTATTCTCATGGGGTACCCAAGTCTGAATAGGTATATCATTCTTTTTTTTTAAATGTTTTATTTACTTTTAAGACACAGAGAGACAGAGCATGAGCGGGGGATGGGGCAGAGAGAGAGGGAGACGCAGAATCTGAGCACAGAGCCTGACACAGGGCTCGAACTCATGGACCGTGAGATCATGACTTGAGCCGCAGTTGGATGCTTAACCAACTGAGCCACCCAGGTGCCCCAGTAGGTATATCATTCTTAATCAGGAGTAGAAGCTTTTAAAAATATGAATTCCTGGCCTCACCTCATGAGTGTGTGTGTGTGTGTGTGTGTGTGTGTGTGTGTGTGTGTCAGGTCAGAGGGGTATTAGTCAAATAACAGGCACTGGTCTGGTGCCAGGCAAATGGTCTGCTGCTCGAGCTGGATCCATCCATCCAGGGAAAGACTCTCAGCTACCAAGCAGTGTGGCTGAATGAAAGGAATAGGAAGGAAGAAACTACCATTTTCATTACCAAACAATAAAGATAAGAGAAGGAGAGAGTAATTGAAAGGGACAATCAAGCAATTGCATAGTGCCACACACTTTTCCTACAACAATTATTACCCCATTGGAGGGATTCAGTGGTCTCAAGCCACTTGCCCCAGGCCACACAGCGGCTAAGTGGCAGGGCCAGAATTCCCCCCCTAGGCTTGCAGGATCTGAAGAGCATTCTGTGAAGTGGAGGGAGGGGAGTGGGGGAATGGGGAGCATTGGGAAGCAGTGTCCACCACAGCCCATAGGAATGTTCCTAAGGGCTGTGCATGCACTTGGCAGCTTTGAGCTGTGGAATGGCTTCTGGCAGCTGCCTTCTCATCAAAGACTCCATGATGACTGTACTGAACAATATTGCATTGTGTGTTTGAAAGTTGAAAACAGAATACATCTTGAAATTGCTCATCACAACGGGGGAAAATGTAACTATATGAGGTAATGGGTGTCAACTATCTTATTGTAGTCATGATTTTGCAACATATACATATATCAAATCATTGTGTTGTACACTTAAGCATAAATAATGTTCTGTGTCAACTATATCTCAATAAAACTGGGGGGTGATTAATTTAAAAACTTTGTAAAAAAGGACTCCAGACTTCTCACCACTCCCAAATCTCATTTTTTCCTCTTCACACAGCTTGCTCTGCTGAGCAGAGCACCCCACACTAGGCACAGAATGGAGATGAGCATTGCTTTGAGATCTTTCTCTGAGCAGGGAGAATATAGCTTTCAGGTCTCCTTCACATGATAAGAAAATCACAGTTACCCTTTCCTTGGCTCCATTTCCAACCTCTTGAAGGTACAGCTGCATGGGTTGGCTGTAACTATTGGTGAGGATGTGAAGAACGTAGGATAGGGGACGACTCCCATTCTGCCACCCTAGCTACTTCTCAACCGGCTCTGCTCCAACCAACTCTTCTTCCTGGTATTAAAGGCCTATCTCTACTGCACAACGTGGATGTGCTCATGGGGGTCAATTATGCTCATCCCCGCTGTCCACCTATGCTGAAGCTCCTGAGGGCAGGAACACTGGTGATTCTTCTGTATCCTCAATGTGCCCAAGCCCAGGGCTGAGTGTACGTTGCTCAGTAACTTACTGTCTTTGGTTTGATTCCCAACAAGTGCTTTTGAAATAGCCTTTTTTTAAATAGTTGCTCTTGTCCAGGACTCTTCATCATCTACCTCTTGTTGATATGCTATAGATTCTGGATCATGTCAGCTTGGGTTATTAACCCCATGGAGACTCAAAGACCAGCCACTTTGATGTTGTCTACAACAACATCTTGTGTTCTGGTGCTTCGTTGTCCCCAGTCTGTTGTGTTGTTCCCACATCCCTGAGTCATGCCCACTGTTTACTGTCTTTGGGTGCATATTTGTGCTTATTTGGCAAATCAATGTTCATTTCAACTGTTGTTTAACACTGCTTTTTAGGGGCACCTGGGTGGCTCAGTCGGTTAAGCGTCCAACTTCAGCTCAGGTCATGATCCCAGTTTGTGAGTTTGAGCCCCACGTCAGGCTCTGTGCTGTCGGTTCAGAGCCTGGAGCTTGCTTTGGATTTTGTGTCTCCCTCTCTCTCTGCCCCTCCTCTGCTCACTCTCTGTCTCTGTCTCTGAAAAAATGAATAAATGTTAAAAAAAATAAAACAAAACAAAACAAAAAACAATGCGTTCTATTCACCTTTTGCGTATTTCCTAATACAATGGCCCTTCCAAACATTCTCCCATTCTTCCACTTTACCTCCATACCTGGAACTTGAAAACAGTCTCACATTATTGAGGTGATAGGACCCCCAGGAACCTGCACTGCTTTCCTTTCAAATATACTAAGGCACGGTTGTTTGGGAAAGTTTTTGGGTTGTGGTTGGTTTTGTGTTGTTTTGTCTTGTTGCCATTTATAGGGTTCACCCTTTTACCAGGAGGCCTATCTCCTTCAGGACTTTACCACCTCAAATTCCTGTCCCTCTGCAATTTTTAAGATACAATTTCCCCCCCTCCCATTGTTTCCTTTTTTCTTAATCAATAAGCAGAGAAACCTGTGTCACCATGATAATAAATGAAAAAGCAACAAAAGCACTTGTCTTAATTTCCCCCTCAGTTTCCATTCTATTTTCCCTTTTATCTAAAGGGAAGTCCGTAAATTCTAACTTTGTTATGACTTACTCACCCTTAATCTTCTGTCATCTGGTTTCCACCCTACACTTCGTTCACTGGGAAAGGTACCAGCAGCCTCGAACGACCTTCCCTTGATCTGGTCATGCTGGGCTCCTCTGCAACATTCGATGCTGTGGCCCCTGCCTCTGGCCTGACACCCTGTCTTTTTCCCTCTCTTCTTTCACCCTCTGTGTGCCTTTGCTTCTCCTCCCACTTCCATTTCTCCATCCAGGCCACACATGTGGGCATTTCCCAAGATTCAGTCTCTGCATTTTTTTCCTTGGGGATGCCTTTCACTACCAAGGCTTCAGTTATCACCATGTCTCAGCAGGGTCACACTGACATACTTCCAGTTATCTATTGGATTTTCCCACTCATCTGTCCTACTACTTAAAACTTAAAATATCTCAAATTGAATGCCCTCTACCCCACACTGTTTATTTTCTATTCTACTAACTTCAAGCCTCAAGGTCACTGCCCGTCCATTAACTATAATCAGTCATTAAAGTCTACGATTCCTTCAGATCAACCCTTCTACCTCACATATTCAATTTCCTTTGTCACAATCCTAATTCTGTCCCTTATGCTTTACACTTGGGCTATTGAAATCAATTTATTAATATGCTTTGGTTAGAATGTACTCTTCTACTCAAAACATCCAATGGTTTACTACTACTATTATTGTTATTATTATCAACAGAATCAAGTCCAACCTTCTTAGGCTAACATTCAAAACCTTTCTTTTTTTTTTTAATTTTTAAAAAATTTACATCCAAATTAGCATATAGTGCAACAATGATTTCAGGAGTAGATTCCTTAGTTCCCCTTACCTATTCAGTCCATCCCCCCTCCCACACTCCCTCCAGTAACCCTCTGTTTGTTCTCCATATTTATGAGTCTCTTATGCTTTGTCCCCCTCCCTGTTTTTATGTTATTTTTGTTTCCCTTCCCTTATGTTCATCTGTTTTGTCTCTTAAAGTCCTCATATGAGTGAAGTCATGTGATATTTGTCTTTCTCTGACTAATTTCACTTAGCATAATACACTCCAGTTCCATCCACATAGTTGCAAATGGCAAGATTTCATTCTTTTTGATTGCTGAGTAGTAGTCCATTGTATATATATATACCACATCTTCTTTATCCATTCATCCATACATGGACATTTGGGCTCCTTCCATACTTTGGCTATTGTTTATAATGCTGCTATAAACATTGGGGTGCATGTGTCCCTTCGAAACAGCACACCTGTATCCCGTGGATAAATGCCTAGTAGTGCAATTGCTGGGTCATAGGGTAGTTCTATTTTTAGTTTTTTAAGGAACCTCCATACTGTTTTCCAGAGTGGCTGCACCAGCTTGCATTCCCATCAAGACCTTTCTTAATTTGATCACAACTTTGTTGTTCCCACATTCCTCTCTCTACCATATTTCCTTTAAATAGATCAATCACTCCAGCAGACTGCTCTGCCCATAAGCTTCCACACACTTTATATTCTCTTGTCTCCACAAAGTTGTCTGTCTTTCCCGATGCATTCTTCACTCTGTTCCCATCTCTCCTGGCCTAACCTCCCTTCAAATTCTAATTCATATCTTACCTTTCAGAAGACCTTCCCTGACCATCTCAATCTCAGTAAATCTCTTCTTCCCATATACTCCCTTTAACTCCCATATATGCCTGGAAGTTTATGGAATAATGTAAATTTATGTAAATTTATTTACATTATGGAATAATGTAAAATTACAGTTTATGTTTTAAATTATTGCTTCATTTTCATTATGTTATATTCCTAATGAGACTGTCCACTCCTTTTGGATCTGGACCCCTAACTGCACCTAGCCCAGATTTAGTACACATTAGCTGTTCTCTCCTGAATTACTGTAGATTTATAAATACAAGTTGACCTTGTATATTGAGTCTCAAGCCTGTGTGTTTATGAGAGCAGATACTTTGGGCAGGATATGCAGGCGTGGATATTCTCTTGTACTTCTTTCCAATAAAAATCGTATTTATTGGCTACCCATGGAACTGTATATATGTACAGTTACCTTGACTTTTCTTTTTGCCTCTTCTTTAGCATGTAGGAAAGAAGCAAGGTAGACAGCTAATCATACTCTCTTCCAAGTATCATACAATGACTCATCTTTTCCTTCATGATGAAGTAACTCCACTGTTTAAAACAAAAACAAACAAAACCGAGACTTTGTAATAGAATCTTATTCAAGTGCGTAGAAAAAAAATGAAATTTACACTGGAAAAACAGCGTTAGCATATCTAGCTCATGAGTTCATTGACTATTTCCAAGCACCCCATACACTCTTTTACCAAAAAGGAAAGATATGAGAATCACAAACACATCTTTTTTTTTTCTCTCTCTCTCTTATCTGAGGAATCAAAATCTTTATTAATGAGACTTTGGCTTCTTTAATTCAGGCTAGAGTCACTCTATCTTTACAAAGCCCTCTCTAGTTCTTGCCAAGATGATGGAGTCAAGTCTTGCTATTCAGTGCATGAGTGAACCAGCAATAAAGCCTCACCTGGAGGCTCATTAGCAATGCAGAATCCCAGGACACTCCTCAGAATGGGCATTTTCATGTGATTGCCAGGTGATTCACATTCACATTCACATTTGAAAAGCACTGAAGGAAAGCAGACTTGATAAACAGCATTGGAAATACATCTCAGATGGCATAAATATGAAGCTTGAAGAATCTGCAGGAATCTTAAAGCAATATGTGGGTCGTGATGGGTTGGCCATATAAAATAGCTGCATTTTGCAAACTAGAGTCCTGCTCTGGGCAGCGCCTACCCAGTAATGCCCGAGACTGTAGGAGCCCTGAAAGAGATGCCTGCAGCCTTACTCTTGGGCTCAGGAAATCCCTCCAATGTCTGCTTTCCTCACTTATCTCCATCACATTGCCCTCTTCTGGATTTTTCCTCTGCCCTTCTATAGATGTCTGGATTCAACAGGCTGGAAGTGTCTTCCTGCCACCGCCCTTGGGTGACTCCTTGACACCCTGCACTAGGCCAGGCTTCAGGAGAGGAAGGGCCTGGAACAATGTACAACCCATGCAGGAAGTGCCCCAGAGAATGTTTTTCTCTAGTGTGTTGTTGTCTCCTACCTTAACTCTGTCATCTTTTCAAACCCATCAGAGAAGTGTGACCTTAGGCATTGTATTTATTTCCAATGGGGACCTGTTTTTCTCCTCGTAGGCTTTTCCTAATCATATCTATCTTTGTTGTGAATGGTAAGAAAAGCCTGGTACTCCTACAAAAGAGCAAAGCAGATCAGCAACAGGCAGAACAGTTTTGATGTGATGCTGGGGTCTCCTTAACCCTGAGTAACACCAATGGCATTAAATAAATGCCTTTTTATGCATCTTTCATTTTAAGCCCATGATACCAAGCTCCTGCATGTGGTAGGTGCTATTCTATGGAGTACAGCTCTATTGGTGAACAAAACAAAGTCTTTTATCTTGCTGTGATAAATATTTGGGGTGGGTAAGTTAGGGAAGAGAGAGAACAAAAATGAGTAAAACAAAACCCCTGGCCTCAAGTCTCCAGAGTAAACAGAATGATCTAGGCACAGATAGGAGGGGGGAAAGGGGGATATTGTAAGAAAGTAGAGGAGACGAAGGCACGAGGTGGAGAAAGAAG
This sequence comes from Felis catus, assembly GCF_018350175.1. Taxonomy (NCBI): domain Eukaryota; kingdom Metazoa; phylum Chordata; class Mammalia; order Carnivora; family Felidae; genus Felis; species Felis catus. Next base: position 59,438,986 of record NC_058376.1, read on the forward strand.
TCAGAAAGACCCGGGAGTGGCAGGAGATGCCAAGAACAATCCCCCGCCCAACTCAGTGACCGCATGAATGGTGCAGTGGGCTCCAGACCCAGAGTCGGTGGCCAGAGGGAGTGCATTTCTTGTTTGGGAGGAGGATAGCTGCAGAAGAAAAATACACTAAAAAGCCAGAGGCAAAAGAGGCACTTGGTAACAAGAAGCCTTCTGAAGAAGTTAGGAATCAAACCGTAGCAAAGATATATATTGGAATTTCAAACCTCCGTGATTTTCAGAGGCTATAAGGACATTTCAGAGCCTCCTCCTCAGAGAGTTCTCACAGTCCTGGGTGATATTCACACAAACACATCAGTGTGTGAATATAGGAGAGCATGTGTATATGATGTGTTGGGATCATGGGGGGCGCGGCGCTAGAGCATAGGGAAAGAATGAAGGGAAGGCCATTAAAAGCTTTGCTGAGAAAGGTATTTCTTGTGCACAAAAAAGAATCAGGCCCCTCGCTCCCTACTGGGCCCATTTCTCCTGCCTTTACTCGAGCTGTCAGGCATGAATCCCTGTAGCATTCCGTAACTAATTGACAGTAATGGGGGCCATTGGGAGTCTAAGAATACATGGCATTGCCCGGCATGCACTGGAAAGAAGGGGGGCTCCCTCGGGGGCAGCTGTGGGGAAAATAAAGGCTGTCTTGTAAACTTGTTTTTTTAGTTGAAGGTAGGAGGTAGAAAGTAGAGAGGAGCAGATTTAGACAGACTTCTACTTTAGCCTAAAAATTAAAAAGTTGTAAATGTCATATCTTATCCTGAGTTAATATCCCAGGATCCTAAGTTTGCCACAGAGAAGAAACAGATGGAATTTCAATTAACCCCAGGGCCCCCTGTGAAATCTATATTGTACCCTCTGGATTTACAACATATTGTAATATATGACTGCAGGCTTTGGAGATTCCATCGCAAATCAACCCTCTTTATTCCAGGGGTTCAGAAAACAGCTACAAAGGCCCACTTCAGAATCAAAAGTGGCCAACTTTTTACAACTCCATCCTCAGAGTTGAAATCAAATTTCTAATCTTACAACAGATTTCATTTATTGAGCAGTCTCCTGTTTTTAGAGGGACGTTTATTTTTTTTTCCATGAACAATGATGTTTACATGCGGAAATTGCTTAGCCCAAATAGAAAATTGGAAAGATACACCATTATCACACCTTGTAGAATGACTTACAGACCCACAGTAAATTATCTCCCAAGGACTTTTATAATCTAAAAATTCATACCATAAAGAACATAGTCTTCAATAGTAAGGATATTCAAGATAAAAACGAAATCAGTTACCTCTGCTATAAACATCGGAAGAAGTTGTATACGTTGAAATAACCTTTAAGAATTCCACGTTGTTTTCCAAACCAGAATTGTTTATCAGGTATCTATGAACTGATGATTTTGACCTTGAGTTCTTTTCCTTTATTACTGGCCTTGCCTTCCTGCACTTGTTCATTTCAAAAATAATATTTTTACATGCAAAGAAACTTTTAAGACTAATGTTGGCCTTTTACATTAGGGATAAATTTTCTGCACATTTTTCTTAGCAGACTACTTTTCCTTGAAATTGCACTTCACCTCAAATCGTCCATGACCTTCTACAGAGATGAGTTATGTCCATGCAGTAGTATGGATTCTTTCCTACCCAGCTTGCTGCTCTGTTGTCCCGCATCTTTTGATGGAAGATTTGCCTCCGGAATATTCCTGTGGAATATCTCTAGGGATTAGATAAGCAAAATTCTTGTTCTTTGAGAAAAAGTAATTTGGGGGCACCAAAATGTGTCTTTTTAAAAGAAGATTGGGGGTTGACATGTGATGTGAAGGGTCTCCCTCATCAAAGTGACCATGAGGAGGTGAGGACTAGGACAACTATTAGACTCATAGATGTTGACAGCTGGAAGAAATGGAAGAGACATCATCCAGAGAGCTAAGATATTGTGTACTCCCACTTTTCAGTTTCATGGAAGAAAGGAAGAATTCAATGAGGCAGTTTTAGAGATGTTCCTTTCCAGATAGCCAGGATGGCTGAATTCTCCAGCCAGCTGGTCTTTTCCTCCACCAAATGCACAGCTTTGCAGGAACACGTCAGGGGCCTATCTTCCAGCACGTAGCTAGATCAGCAGGGGTCATTATATGGTGAGGACATCCATCCAGATGGAGCAGAGTTTAGGTGTGGCACCAGGACTCGTGGGGGCCACCAGAGAAACCCAAGGAACTGGACAACTCACTCTCCCAGCAGGCTTGGAGCATTGGCTCCAAGGTCAAAAGAAGATTCTTTTGATGTAACAGACCTCTCTATTTCTAGCAGTATTGGCTTATCCTCTTAAACCAGTTTTTAATCAGAAAAAAATATATATATTTTTTAAATAGTCTGAACATTTGCCTGTCTTGGACGTCTTAACATCAGGCATTCAAAGGTCATTTTAATGTAATGATTAAGGTTTATTTCCTCATCCGAACAATAACATGAATCTGTTATTAAACCCAGACCAACATTCATTTAAACTGTCTCACTTCCGTCCTAGATATCATTTATTTTGGAAAGAGCAAATATGTGGTTACTTAAAAATAATATACCAACCAAATGTTAAGAGTGACTGGGTTTTTGTTTGCTTTTTTTTTTTTTTTTACCCTTTGTGTTTATTTATCACATATGAATAATAAAATTTAATACCATAGTACTTACTATGTGCCAGGCACTGTTCTAAATGCTTTATATGCATCTGTTTTTTAATTATTACAATACTCTGAGGTACTATTATCTTTCTTTTCCAAAGGGAGAATATTAATGACATAAACAGTGTTCCAAGGACATGGTTGTTTTCAGCCTTCAGAGGTGATGTCCACACATCAGGTTTTCTGATGGCCTGTTCATTTGCAGAGTGGCAAGTGACTTGTCTTTTACAACACAGTCAATATGGCTCTTCCTCTTCCTTTTCCCTCCCCTCAGCTTCTCCAGGTCTGCCCTAAACTTGACACTACTTACAACTTCTTATTTGAGACTCCCTGAGTTATGTTTGGCAACTTAACTTTTGGTAAAGTTTTCATTTTTATCCTATGAATTTCCTATTCCAACACCACCAGAAGTTAAATCAAGATAAAAGGAGAAGAAAAAGGATAATATAGGAAGTGTTCTGAAATCACCTGGGTTTAAGGCTTCGTAATCATATAAAGTAGAGAAAGTATACTGAATAAGTCAACTGAAAAAATAGATGGTCGGTGAAATTTTTTACTTTTTCCTTGTGTTTCCTCTGTTCTCCCAAGTTGGTTTTACTATTTTATTATATCTTTTCCCAAATACCCAAACCACAATTGTTTTTAATCACTTTGCTGGGCCAACAAAAATGTGTACATTAGAACAAACAAGATTCCTTTTAGATCTTACATAGCAGTTTTTCCCAAAAGTTTTCACTGACAAAGCTTTCCCACAGGTATCTATTCCTGTCTTTGAATCCTCTTGGCACTTACATATACAGATAGTGCCTCACCGCCAAGCCTTTGTTTATTATCTTGGCTTGGAACCCATCTCTAGTCATTTAATTTACATATATCTTAGCTTCAGAACCAGGTTCCCAGGAAAAGAACTATTCTTTTTCTTTGCAGATTCTGCTGTCTTATTTTGTAGGTCAGACAGATTTGTTGAGCTGAATTCAAGAGAGTGCTATATATAAATGACATATTTCCCTGAAGTCTGATTGCTGAGGATAAGAGTACTGAGTTGATTGGGAAACTAGGCCAAGTAGACAAAATCTTACAGCAAGAATAGGAGAAAAGTTGGTGTGGCATGGGCTAGAGTCTGGCATGTCGGAAGATAATCCTAGTTTAGGACAGGAGTCCAGGAAGACTGTCCAGGATTTTGGAAGATGCAGTGATTTTAGAAGATTGGATTTTTGGAAGATGGAGCGGTTTTAGAAGTAAGATTGGATTTTCTCTAAACAAAAGAAAGGACATCCACTGTACCATTTGTGGGCAAGAGTTCAGGAGGAGCATCTGCCCTGCAAATGGCAAGCAAACCAGAGGTGACACCAGAGGTGAAGATGTTCAGAGAAAAGCATCGATGTGGCTGCGTGATTTGGCAGGAGTCTTCAACTGGGCCATTATGACAAAACTGATTCCAGGATCTCACTTTTGTGATTTCAACAACTGTTCATCCGTTCTCTGCAGATTGCCCTTCTTTTCATGAGTGGGAATTTTGACCTTTCATTCGCTTTGTCTTTGGAAGGTCAGAGGGGAGCATTGTTTAAAGGCAATCAGATTCTGCTTGGGAGAGCACCATGTGGAGGAGGCTGAGCTTGGGACACGGCGCCATGGCAGTGATGCGCCTCAGTCTGACTCTTTCAACCTGTTATCTTTTTCTATATATTATTAGCAAGCTGTTTTTATGTCTTCAGAAGTCATTTCTGCCTTTCATTAAGAATGATAGTATAAATTAGCATTTATGTAGGACCTTCCCAACAAGCTGCTAAAAGTCAATACTGAAAAAAGGGTTTGTGCTCTCTCTCTATTTTTAAATAATAGATTTTATTTTTAAAGCAGTTTTAAGTTTCCAGAAAAATTGAACAGAAAGTACAGAGAGTTCTCATATAGCCTCTCTTCCTTTCCATTCCCTTACCTCCTTCCTCCATAGTTTCCCTATTACTAACATCCTGCATTGGTATTGGTATATTTCTTACAACCTATAAGCCAATGTTGATACATTATTATTAACTAAACTCCATAGTTTACATTAGAGGTCTCTCTTTGTGTTGTACATTCTATGGGTTTTGACAAATGTCTAATGAAACATATCCACAACTACAGTGTCAAAACAGAGTAGTTTCACTGCCCTAAAACCTCCTGTGCTCCACCTATCCATCCCTTCTTTTCTCCCCTCTCCCCCCTGCCATTCACTGATATTTTTAGTGTCTCCGTGTTTTTGCCTTCTCCAAAATTTCATATATGTACTTGGAACCATCCACACTGCCTGATATTGACTTCTTTCACTTAGTAATAGGCATTCAAGGTGCCTCTGTATCTTTTTGTAGCTTGATAGCTCATTTCTTCTTATCACTGAATAATATTCTACCGTATGAAATACCAGTTTGGTTATCCATTCACCTTCTGAAGGACATCTTGGTTGCTTCCAAGTTTTAGCAGTTGTCAATAAAGCTGCTGTCAACATCCGTGTGTAGCTTCTTCTCATTTGGAAGCTGAGGGACAGAGGCAAGCCTCCCAGAATTCTGTATCTCCACACTTTCCCTATCTGCCTCGTCGACTGACTGGTCCCTCGTGACTTCCTGATTCCTCACAACTGCTCCTGGTCCTCCTCCAAGCCTACCATGGCAGAGTTAAGGGCATAGTTACATCCAAATTGCCTAATGTCTGATCCCAGACCAGGGAGAAATGAGCCCTAAGTTGTTACCATTGTGGAGAAGAGACAATCTCGACTGAGCTGGAGGAGCCCGTTACCACCAGGGCTTCTGGCCCATGACACTTAGACTTGTGTCCTAGAAGTCACTAGGAGATGCCATTTCTGGTCACATGTCACAGACAGAAAGCTTTCGCCTTCTGAAGCCAATCCCCAGCTGGCTGGATACTCTCCTCATACCCCACCCTAATGCTTTTCCAACTGTTCCCTGCTTTAGCCTCAGGGAAAGTTCTCTGTTCCCTTAAAAAGAGAGGTTCTGATTAATTAGAACTCTCCACTTTAGATTTCTTCCATTGGGTTCTTCTTTGTGTTAAGTTCCTGTCCTCTTGACTCCCACATACATTAAAGCGCATTGGGATTTTCTGTGGAAGTGGCACAAAGTCACAGAGGTGGTCTGTCTCTGCAGACTGCCCTCTCCTCTTTTCATGCTCAATGGTGAAAGGCTGAAAATAGCAGAAGCACCTTGCCTCCCTTATTGCATTTCAAGAAGGGAATTTGCAGGTCCGCCAGCAGCCGAGTGGTCATGTGAAGTTTCAAGACACCTAATCCCACCTCAAGGCACAGTGGTTGGGCTCTCCTGAGATGTTGAGAAGGGGCTTCCCGGCCACTGAAAACCTCCTCTCAGGTCAGCACCTCACTTTGAGCTGCCTGAATATTTCTCAGAAACATTCGCATCGCATGGCTCACCTTTTGAACATTCGCCGAAGAGGATCCACTTTACAGTTTTCTCTTGGTGACTCTTTGGGGGAGTTCACACTCCACACTCCTCTTCAGAGATCTGTTTGTGGAAGAGCTTCTAGTTGGAGAACCCAATCATCATGCTGGTTGTCAGCAAAGTGGGCTTCTTCTGACCGGGCCCATGCAACCTCTCCCCACTTTGTTTAACTGTATGTGAAATGTGGCCAGCTGCACTTCACAGGAGAGCACCCACAACACTGCACATTAACCCGTTAGAGGAGAGGGGACGACACCGTGCCTTTTGACAAGAAGGGGAGGACAGTACGATGTGGGTTTTTGAGACAGCAGTTATGGCAGGAAAGGGAGCAGGAACTGGGGATCCAATGTTGGCAGTCCTGAGGTGGAAGGAGGAAGAGAAAGGGTGAAGAAGCAGTGAGGTGGATTGAGTGGGAGGGTTTAATTATGACGTATTTTGTGCACCGGGATCTCTGAGGACAGAAATAAAGCAGTCTGCTCCCAAGACTGGCTTGGCAATGAAAAACAATTCTCTATTTGTCGTTCAAATAGCAACACTGGGTTTGAGGTGAGAGAAAGCCATTGATTATCCTACTACCAGAGAACTCTTTGAGTCAGCGCTGCCCTGTTTCATAAGGGGCCTGAGCAAGGAAGTAGGCTCTAATATTTGTGCCGTACCCGCCATGTTTTCTGAACCCCCTTCAAGGGGATTTACATACATTACCTCAGTTTAGGCTGTTATCTCTATGTTAAAGCAGAGTCCATGAAAGCAAGAAGGGCTAAGTGACTTGCATAAGGACACATGATTCATAATTTTCAGTCTTCATCCAACTGTTTCCGAAGCCTGTTCTCATGCTGCATAGGAGGTTTAAAGTCCAGCTCTCCTAGTCCCCTACTCCAGACCTTCCTCCCACCAAGAAATGGTCCTCCCCCAGGCAGAAGGAGCTTGAAAATGTTCAATTAGAGATGTATTTCTTTTTTTTTTATTATTATTTATTTTTGGGACAGAGAGAGACAGAGCATGAACGGGGGAGGAGCAGAGAGAGAGGGAGATACAGAATCGGAAACAGGCTCCAGGCTCCGAGCCATCAGCCCAGAGCCCGACGCGGGGCTCGAACTCACGGACCGCGAGATCGTGACCTGGCTGATGTCGGACGCTTAACCGACTGCACCACCCAGGCGCCCCTAGAGATGTATTTCTTTATCTACCACTTTATTCTTTGGCAACTGAGAGGAATGAGCCATTAAAAGGGTTGTCATTAATGCATTCCTTACTGAAAACATATTTAGGAGAAAATTCCCAACAAGGAAATTTTCACTATGTGCATGAGGAGCATGGGGCAGTCAGAAAAGGGACAAGGTGAGAGATTAACACAAAGGAAGATAGAAGACACCCTTGCTTGCTCCTCATTTTTTGTGGGCAGGGTGTGACCTGGGAGAAGCCCTTCCCCTCTTCTCCCTGTCCAGGAAGCAGGGAGGGTAACTGGCTCCTTATCCCCCAAAGGATCAGGGAGTGAGAGGAGGCCAGAGAGAATGTGGCAATAGCAGAGATGGGGGGTGGGGGGATGCGGTAGGGTGGAGACAAAGGGGGAAGTAACTTTTTTAAATAAAAAATGATAAGTGATGAATAGAATGGCTAATCCTGAGGAGCCCTGAGAAGGCCAGACTGCCAAGCAAGGGCCTCTCTTTTTTGCACTTTCCTTTTTCTTTTCTTTTTAATTTTCTTTTCTTTAATTTCGCTGCAGCACGTATAATCAATTACAGCCTGAATTGGGATAAAGGGAGGGGAAGCACTTTAATTCATAAATCAATTTTATACGGTCATCAGTCAGGTTGTGAATGCAAATACCTCTGTCGGTTTAGGTTATTCAGAATTAATTGACTCCCACCGGGCTGGGCTGCAGATGGAGAGGGCCTTTCTCACAGAGTCTCCTTGGACCCAGCATGGGGGCCGACTGCTTCCTCCCTTCCCCCTCAGGCCCTCGACCGCCCCCTCCTCTCCTTTACCCTCTGGGCCCCAAACACGGAGATGATGGGGGTGGGCGTCCAGCAAAGAAGCTGGGTGGATAAGAGCGCAGAGTGTTTGAAGAAGGAAGGGGATACACAGAAAGATGAAAGCCCCCAAACAAACCCTCTTCAGCCCAGGCCCTGCAGAGACACCTTTATGTGATTAGAAATGCTTAGCTTTCAAGGGTCTGCTTTTAAGTTCTCTTGAGCTTCTTAAATAAGAAAGAAAAAAGAAAACAAACAGAAAAGCCAGCCAGAGTCCCTGGGCTGCAGCTGAAGGGATATCATTCAGAAACCACCGAGTGGTTTGTGTGGCCGCCGGATCTGAGCAGCAGAGAGCAGCCCAGGACACAAGGGGGGGAGTGTCTGCAAGGCCCAGCAGGAGTGAGCATGAGGTCCCTGCCCAAGGCACCTTAGGCCAATGGGCTCCCTTGATGGCCCTGCACCATGCTCAGGGTAGGGATGGGATGAATCATGGTGGAGGAAGGATTGACAGAAGCTTCTTAACTGGGCAACACCTTGTTTCCTAAGTTGGGGTCTTCGATCACGGGAGTTCATTCTAGTTTGGAAAAGACACACACCCATACATTCAGCATATCCTGTCTTCTACTTTTCCACTTTTTACCCTCAGCTGAATATACCGCTAGTTGTGTTGCTCCAAATCAGATTTAGTGGATTTCAATGCCAGCCCCTACGTTAGATTCACCCAGGGACTTTTTTATTTTGCTTTTTGTTAATGCCACTGTCCGGTTCCACTTCTAAAACTTCCACTTTCTTTGGCTCTAGGAGAGCTCCAGGAATTGGTGTTTTTTAGCAGAGCTGCAAGTGAGTCCAATGTGAAGTTAGCATTGGAACCACCAAAGTGTCTAGAACTCCCCAGTCCTGGCTTCCGGCCACACCCTGACAGTGTTTCTCAAAGTCTGGTGCATTAGAATTGCATAGAATTGATAAGAATTGATAAGAATTGATAAGAAAAAAGAACAAAGTAGTATTTGAAATTATACATGTATAAGAAATTGCATAGAATTGCATAGAATTGATAAGAATTGATAAGAAAAAAGAACAAAGTAGTATTTGAAATTATACATGTTGCAGATTCTCTGCTCTCCTCTAGACACATTGTACAATAGAATCACTGAAAATATATATATATATATATATATATATATATAACTTACACAAACTCTCAGTAAGTGTAGGAACCCCAACTGAGGCAAAGCACCAAGATGTTTGAACTGTCTTGATTTAAAATCAAATCCTAGCCTGCCTGTTATGCATCATATTTTGCCTTGACTTAATAGTTGCCTATTTGTGGATTTTGCCAGAGAGATTTCCTGAGACACCAAAACCCAAATCTAGAAGCAAAAGGAAGGGAATTATTTGAGGACATGATCTTAAAGGTTGCATGTTCCAAAACACGGATTGTTAATTCAGGTTGAACCTCTAAAAAAATCAGTGGCAAAATTCTTAAGCCATTTTAAACAGAACTCAAATAATAAGCCCCTGGTCTTTAACACAGTAGTTTGTATGCAAATGAGCCATATTCATTTATCTTAAAAGGCTAAGAGGAATTCTTGGAAATCCTCCTTTAGTCATTCATTTGTATTACCATGTGTTATTGAAGGCAATAAAACTGCCTTTCTTTAAAAATTTCAGCCTTCTTTCCCAAGTCAGACTTCCTCTCCCAAAAGTCTGAAGGTCTTAATGGAGATTAAATGTGTGCTTTCTCCTGCTGTACTTAGCCAGCAGTAAAGAGAAATTTGGGGAGGGGAGATTCAGAATGAAAGAGCACCTTGTTTGCAAAGCCCCATGTTTCTAAGGTAGAAGACATCCATTAGGAAAAAAATATCCTAAGACCATTAAAGCAGTATGGCAGAGTGATTAAATACACAAGCTTCAGTCAATACTGCTCAGCTCTGAAACTCGGCTTCACCACTTACATTAGGCAAGATGTGTAACCTCTCTGTGCTTCAGTTACTTCTTTAAAATGGGAATATCAACAGTAGCTACCTCAGAGGGTTGTTGTGAGGGCTAAAGGACATAAAAGCATCTAAAAAGCTAAGCAGAAAGCAAGCTCAGTAATTGGTAGCACTTACTGTGACTGAGGGAAACTGGCTGAGTGGCTTCTGAAGAGTGTCAGTGGGCCTGGTGGAATGATGGGGTCTCCCCAGTGGCATCAGCATCTCCTGGGAACTTGTTAGAAAGGCAAAATCGCAGGACCCACTGAAGAACTACTGAACAGAGACTCAGAGTGCAGGACTCAGCACCCCGTGTCTTAATAAGCCTTCCAGGTGATTCTGAACCATGCTTAAATTGGAGAACCACAGGGTGGGTAGGCAGGCTGGAGGCTTACTTAGCAAACAGAAGTTTTTTTAGGGTCAAGCTTTTTAGGGTCTTACTTTTGTGGTAAAGGAAGAAATAGGACTTCCTTGTCTATAGAGGAAACTGAGACAAAGATATCTCACACTATTGTGAGTTTGGGAGGAAAGGCAATTTAGAGGGACTGCAGTCAGAGAGTCTAACCAAAGGATGAGAATCTCTCAGGAGCCCTGAGGCCTGGAGCAGGGACAGCATCTCAGACCTCACAAGCACAGACTGCCTTCTCTCCCTCACACCCCCACCCCTCCCCAGGCTCCAGGGCCCAGGACCTCCAGCCCCATCTCACTCTGGGATGCCAGCAGATCGCACCACCCCACTGGGGCGCCAGGTGAGAGCGGCAGAGATGTCTAAGGCTCTAGGCTTGTGCAAAGAGGGAGGCGCTGCCAGGAAAAGGTTCACAGAAGAGCACTCAGCTGCTTTGAGATGCCAGAAGGGTGTCTTCTTCCTAGTGCTCTCCTTCTCCCAAAATAAGGTTCCCAGAGAGCCAGAAATAGGCAATGGGGATGGTGGTTTGGAGCGGTGAGAACAGAGGGATTTGGAAGTCATCTATATAAAGGCACTTTTTTAAGTATTAAAAATACAAGCAGAGAGAAAGCAAAGTCGGGGGGCTTCGGAGAGAAACAACATATTCAGATCTACAAGAGGGCCACAGAAGGAAAAGGACACACAAGGAGGAGCTCAAGAGAGTGGCTGAAATGCTCCCTTAAAGATTTCTACTCCTTTCCACAAACAAGAATTGAGCAAATACCAGGTGCCAGCTACTCTGTTAGAGAGAAATGCAGAAGAGGAAATCCCTGCCCTCAAGGAGACTTGAAAGAAATACAGGAGAAATGGAAGAATTTTGCACATTCCTCCTAAAGTGACATCTGAAGAAACAAAAAGAACAAAACAACTCCCAAAGTTTCTTTAAATACTTGACTCAAATTTGAGATGTGGGGTTCAGCAAACAGTGGTAATGCAAATTATCCACTCCCAACCCCCTCCTTTACATGCACACGCACATGTGCATGTGCATACCCACCGACACACACACACACACACACACACACACACACACACACACACACCCACACTCTTCAGCAGCAATCATGTCCTTGGCCAGCTGGCTAACAAAGGACAGACCTAGCTGCTGCTGGCCCTGCCACTGTATTCTGATCTTGATCAGAAAAGAATTAGAAGTTAATTAAAGAAACAAATCTGAGAGTGTCTGGTACAGAAGCCAACTCCAACCTACCCTCCTTTCAATGAGGTAGGGGTATAGGAATCTGACAAACACAGATTTCATTTCCTGTGAAATGCACTAGGGTTTAGAAAGTAAGAGGGAAGCAGGATTTGGACAAGTACATTTGGGTTTTATCACACAGGACACATAAAACCTTTTTGTGGTGTTTATCAAGAGCCAGGGCCCCCTGGGTTCACCCATCCTTGACACGCACATGCATTCTCAGTCTGAGCTTGGCCCTCCATGCCCCCACTTGGGACTGCCTCTTCCCTGGGGGAGAGAAGTCAAAGCAACCTTGTTGTGATGTTTGATGGCTGGGACTTAGGTCACATGGCTCCCAAGATATCTGTCCCAGTGGTGACTTTCTCAGGTCATTGTCCAACTTTCAAACTTTCTCTAAATGTGAGTGTGTCAGTTATTAGGTGAAGGCAAGGGAACTCTAAAAGGGGCCCTTTTGTTACTCTTCCTACATCAGCTCCTTCGTCCCCCCAGGTGCTCCGAATCTGCTCACTTTGCCCCCTGAAGGAAGAAATGAGCTCCGAGTCCCTCTCAGGCTTCCTCTGATACTTATTTCCCAGCTGAGCTCCAAACAGCCTAATGAATTTTTCAGAAAGACCACAGCTGGCTTGTCAGGGCCCAGGTAACAATATTAAAAATAATCAAGAGAGGAATAATCCCAGAAGCCCTCGGGTGTTGTTTTCACAAAGATTTTTTTCTGGGCATCCTTACATGCTCAGGGTTATTCTTGTTTCCTTTCTCTTATCCTTCTTGGCCATTTTCCTCTGCCTCTTCTTTTCTCTCTGTACTGCTCCCCAAAGCATAAACTATGTGTCTATGATCCTGAACAAAGTTAATTCCAAACTTTTTTTTTTTTTTTTAAAGAACATTCTTTAGACAAAACACAACCCTGGCTGCAGCTGGAGACTGCTGGGATTTCTGTGCCTTGTTTTAATGCATGGCCCCTTTCATGAAACCCGGGAGAGTTCATGGAGGTGGGGGTGGAGGAAGAAGAGGAGGAGGGGGAAGGGAGGCGTGAACCTTTACACCCAAAGTGGGACTTCAGAAGAATTTACGGCCGTCTTTTCTGGAGACCGTTAAGATTTTATTACCCCAGTACCAGCAGTTACAATGCTCCATGGAGCTCAGAGCTAAGCTCAGGCCAAGGATCCTCCAGCCTGCTGAAGCTGGAGAGAGGCCAAGTCTCCTGCAAAGTTCACTTCAGAAAAAGAGAGGGAGCCAGCTCCAGTGGGAGGTGGGTCGGAGGAAAGATAGAAGCCCAGAAAGTAAGTCAGGCGTTATAAAGTCACAACCCAGGCTCTGCAGTCAAACAGAGCTGGCTGTGAGTGACTTTCCATTATTTACTAGCTTATGATATTAAACAAGCGGTTTAACTACTCTAAGGCTGGGGGTTCCCCTCCGTAAACTGGGGATAATAGCAGCACCTACCTTATTGGATTGCTGTGAGGATTAAATAAGGTAACGCCTGTAAAGAGTTTAGTACAGTGTCCAGTTCACGGTAAGTGCTGTTATTTTATATTACTATAATTACAAATAACAGCATTGCAGGAAGGGAGAGGCCACCGAGTCGAGTTCTTATGTTCTTAAATGTCAGCGTGTATGGAGAAGAGACCTACTTTCTTTCTTAGCTCTGAACAGTCCCCTCCATGGTAACTCACCGGCCCAAGCCTGCTGGGTATGTGGAGTGTGAGGGGAAAGGCTAGGAAAAAGGAAACGTGAAAGAAAAAAGATGATACAGTCAAAAGAGGTTTCTGGGGGCAAAAACCGACAAAAGACATGCAAAAGAAAACTAAGTGAAAGAAAAGAAAATGGAAATTGCTAAAGATGGAAACAGGTTCTGCTGCTGGACATAGACTGAATGGGAAATGTGGATGTGAGGGGTACGAGTCTGGAAACGCGTGGGGTTGGTTTGGCGGCCAGACCTCCTTTTGGGAGGTGATGACTCCCAAAAGCCATGAGCCTGTGGGTATTTGAAGGACCTAAGCAGCAGAGTAGAGCTTTCTGCAGAACATAGAACTCCTCTGCATCCTAGCTGTCAACCACAGTTCCTGACTGTGATTGACAAGTCGCTGGCGGATGACCCACCCCTACCTGCCATGCTCTCACGCCTGTGCACTCTATTGTAACCCTGAAGACTTTTGCTCCCTAAGGTAAAGTTTTACACTTTGTGCTGTGGAGCCTCTGTGACAAAAGGTGGGCTTACGTTATCCCATGCCCAGAGCTAGGTAAGGGGTCAACAAGTGTTTGTTGAGTGAAGGGGTAATGTTGTATAGTTAAGGCAGACCTACATACAAGCAAGCCTGTAAGATGCCAAAGTCTACAAGGTTTCTTTCTAGCGGCAATGGCATGTTCTGGAATTGGAATAGTGGTGAGAGTTGTACAACCTTGTGTACATACTGAAACCTGCTGAATTGTACACATTAAAATGGTGAATTTTGTCATATCTCCATCAAATAAATAGAAAACATAAGCTCTCGCCTTGGAGAAGCAAACCGTTATGACGAGCACTTCCCTTCCAATGTACTAATGGCAGGTCCTCTTCCCATCTCTTTGCTCCTTCTCAGAACATAAGGACAAAACAATTACCTTAAAAAGCCTTTATCAAGTCTTTCTTGGATTTTCACATTCTCTTGAAGTCTAAGTCAGACCAACAATGGTCAGATCTCAGAAATGAGGCAGCCAAGTAGGAAGGGCTCAGATTCCTCTTGAACATGTCTCTAGGAGCTGTGAAAACTTTTCATGCTTGAATGTCCTGAGGAAGAGAATCACTTCCCTAGTGAACCTCCTCACATGATCCCAGCCACCAGATTATCAAGCATCAGAGAAATTCTAGGAAACTGATGGCAGTATTACCTGATTTTGAGTTCTGCTGGTCTTGAAGGGCTCTTATGGCACACCTTCTTTTCCCTGACAGTCAAGGGCATTCAAATGAGCAGAAAGAGTTTTTCAGATGGGACAAAGGAGAAAGACAAAATCTAGCAGTAGATTCTCCTTCTTTTCCAACTTCCGTGTCCACTGAGAACCTACTTCCCCACACATTCCCCACACATTCCTAGACGCACATAGAAAACTTCTTAGTGTTCGACAGTATTGTTTTCTGTGGACACTTCCGTCTCGTGAGATTGCGTGGTTAAGGATTTCATGTGGCTCTTAGTTTAGTAGCTTGTTTAGTATTGGTGAAGGAAACTGCTAAATCTTAAGCTACCATTTAATACCTCAGTAACAGACTGCTTAAACAAATAGCATTTCAGGTGTGGGGGCTGGTGTCTACTCTGTTCCTAAAAAAAAACAAGAGAGAATGAGTCGATCCATTTCTGCATTCTGCCCTAAGGTTTGGGTCAAATGCCCGGTCTCCAAGAAAAACTGGGAAAGCAGGTTATATTGTTTCATGTTCCTTCTCCAGCATCCTATCCTGAGCAGAATAAAAATGTGAAAAAGTAAAATGTTACTTATTCAACCCTAATCTTGAACTAAACAAGCATTAAAAGCTTCATTCATTCAGAGGCTTTCCTTGAATTGAGAGGCAGAAACCTCATTGCCCTTTGCAGTTTCTGAAAAGCTCCCCCAACCCAGTCCTTCTGTAATAACTTGTCATACTCACTGAGAATCTCCGTTACCAAACCTACCAAACAAAATTTAATCTTGACCCTTGGTTCCCAGCTTTGTCACTACTAAGGTGCCCATTCCTATATTCTTGCAATGATGTCATCATCAGCCAACCAGAGCCCGAAATCTTCTTGTGCTATCAGTGCTAACAACTGAATTGCTTGGTGCATAATCAGTTGGAGAGTTTGTTGGAAGTTAAATGTATGGTTCCTTTTAAGCTTTTAAAGTCATTGGAGAAAAGCTTTTTGAGTCACATTTTTACCTTTGAGGATCCCCATCTCCACAATTTGGGAGCTGGAGACCAGATGATGCATGAGACCCTTCCCAGCGTCAAAATTCTCCAAGTCTAGAAAATTGAGGGTGAATGAGTAAGTCCTGAATTACTTGGATTTGCCCCTCCTTTCAGCCCCCCCTGAATATTCTCCCTGAAAAGCAGAGCTGCCGCTGGCTGGACTGCCCACTTAGGACCAGCTATTCCTGGCCTCAGAGTTGGGGGAAACAATGCAAAACCGAAGAAATGGTCATTATTTGGATTTAAATCCTGGTTGTTAACTTGCACCCAATGTCTTTGGTCTAGAAATTTAAGGGAAACAGTTTTTCCTGACTTTTCCAACAAGACTTTGTAAATATAGGAGATGGGGAGAAAGATTGTTATCTACTGTGCGCAAGATATTAAATCAAAAAACACATGAACCGGGACACCTGGGTGGCTCAGTCGGTTAAGCGTCGGATTTTGACACAGGTCATGATCTTGGCTCAGGTCGTGATCTGACAGTTGTGAGTTTGAACCCTGCGTCGGGCTCTGTGCTGACAGCTCAGAGTCTGGAGCCTGCTTCAGATTCTGTGTCTCCCTCTCTGCCCTCTCCTGCTCACACACTCTCCTTCAAAAATAAATAAGCATTAAACACACACACACACACACACACACACACACACACACACACACACATGAACTCAGAGGGACTCTAGAGTCTCCTTACACAGTAACCCTGCAGGCTGTAACCCTGAAGGCTTTGCTCCCTAAGGTAAAGATGGACACTGTGCAGTGGAGCCTCTGCGACAAAGGGTAGGAAGAGCTAAAATTGAAGAGATAGGGAAAGGAAGGGGAAGAAAGAAGACACCCAGAAACCTGGAGATTCTATAGCTTCTTTCTCCAGTCCCTGTCCTCTTGTGAGGGGGCAGACACCCAGCTCCCAGCCACCCTCCCCTCCTATCTCTTAATGTTTACCACCGCGAGTGGCAAACCTTTATTGTTCAACCTCCATTAGCGCAAAATCTGGAGCAGTGCCCTTTGCTGTGAGAAAATGGCCCTTCTCACTGTGGCCAGCAGGGTCGCAGAGACCGTCTCCAGTCTCAGCAAGCTTGCCGCGTGGCTCCCCTTGTCCAGTTTTACTAAAATGTTTACTTTGCCACTGTCTAATTTTTTTCAACGTTTTTTATTTATTTTTGGGACAGAGAGAGACAGAGCATGAACGGGGGAGGGGCAGAGAGAGAGGGAGACACAGAATCGGAAACAGGCTCCAGGCTCTGAGCCATCAGCCCAGAGCCTGACGCGGGGCTCGAACTCACGGACCGCGAGATCGTGACCTGGCTGAAGTCGGACGCTTAACCGACTGCGCCACCCAGGCGCCCCAGCCACTGTCTAATTTTTAAAGACCAAGATACATTTTTTTTTTTTTACCTCAAATCTAGGAGCGTTTCCTCATTTGTGGGGCGGGGGGAGATACTTCTTCAGCATATTCATAAGTGATCTAATGGATTCACTCAGAGAATTTATTCTCCTCTTCGGAATCTCAGGGGAAGACATTTCTGGCAGCCACAGTTTGTATCGTTTTCATTGAGCCTCCCTAGGCCTCTCTCTTACTTCCCAGGGCATCTTAAGCATTGTACTTCCTTTCCTTAATGCTCCTTCTAGAAAATGCTTCATGTTTCAGGTTGAGCATGTTCCTAATACACGAGTGTGTGAGACTTTCTGGGAAGTTAACCCGTTTCCCGGCAGCCCCCAGCAGAGGCTTTGTATATTATTTGCTTATTGCTTTGATTCTGTACTGTTCTTCCAGAGAAATTGGGAAACCATCCAAAGAATTTCTGGAAATTAAGCATTGCTGAAACACTGGTTTTTATTCTTTATCATCATTGCCCTTATCATTTATATCTCTTTATAAACAAATAATCAAATAGACTTCCAGTATTACAGCAGCGAGACGGCTTGCTGTTTTCCACATTTATTGACAGTGTCCTGGAGCAAACCCAAGCTTACCGTCCTTGGACTTTAAGGAAGTAAATGACACTCAGGACATTGAACCTTTCCCTTCAACTCCTATCCTGGGCAGCATCTTTAAACACAAAGATGAAGGGCGAGTGGAAATGACTCGTGAGCCCTGTGCTCGTGTGACAGGCTGTGCCCTGTGCCTGTGCCTGTGCCTATCAGGGATTCTCACCACAACCCCCTGAAGCTGATGTTAGTACACACGTTCACACTTTGTTATCCACAGCTGCTCTGAGTTAACCACTTTATCATCTTTAGTCTGTGCAAAGCTCCCCCGTTCATTTGTTGATTCCCTCTATCCCCAGAGCTGCTCGTATGTCACTGCCACAGCCCGTAGGCAACATGTTCAATACGTTTTTGAAGATATTTTAGCAGGGGTGCCTGGGTCCAACTCTTAGTTTAGGCTCAGGTCATGATCTCACGGTTCATGGGTTCAAGCCTCATATCTTGTTCTGCGTTGACAGTGGGGAGCCTGCTTAGGATTCTGTCTCTCTGTCTCTCTCTCTCTCTCTCTTTCTGTTCTTCCCTCACTTGCTCTCTCCCTGCCTCTGTCTCCTCTCTCAAAATAAATAAAACTTAAAAAAAGATATTTTCGCAAAAGAGATTAACCTGTGCACGTGTTTTTATTTACATAAATGGATTCTAAAACAACATGTTTTTCCACATTTTAATCTCTGACATCAGGATGCACCTTGCAATCAATGGTCTCTCACAGCTTAATTGGCAGAGATTGTACTCTCTTAGTCAAAGCATAAAATATTGGTGCAAAGTACAATAAATGGTAGTTAGATTTGAGAGAGACGTGGTATATATCGCATCCTATTTCCTCCCTCCCCTCCCCCTCCCAGGGTGTCAGTTTAAGAGCATGCATTTTGTCATGTACTCCTGTCAACCGACACTTCTAGTTGCAGCCTGGCACTCCAGTGTGGGCCTCTGTCATACTTTATCAATGCTCCCCCAAAGACTGCCAGGTTGGCCCCGACTCCCTGACACCACAGACAGCACTGGAATAAACTTCCTGTGTATGTCCCCTATGGAATATTGTAAGTGTTTCACATGGGACAATACCTCTAGGAGTAAAATTGCTGGCTCCTAAGTTTCTAAATGTTAATTTGACTCAGTAGTTCTAGATTGCTCTCCAAAATGGCTGCATTGTCCACATTCCCCCAGCAGCGTATGAAGGTATTCCGTGCCCACGTCTCTGCCAACACTTGGCATTATCCAGCTTCCTCATTTTACATATGAGAAAAGAGAAGTTTGTATGTGTGGATTCTCTTCCCTTTTATCAACAGGGCATAGATGTAGTTAGTGGCACCAATGCCTGGACCATGCCAAGACACCATAGGTGAACCATGTGAATTCTTAATCTGTATTTCTTCCATCATTTAAGAATGTTCCTTAGCCTCTCTTGGCATCTGTGTTCTTGTTCCTTAATGTGAGTAGTATTTGATGATGTCCAGGGCTCTTTCCAAAGCTATAATTCTCCAACTGTGAATACTTATCATTAGCAATTGCCCCTGATGGCATCTAAATGCCAAGATGCTGGAAATGGGCTATTCTTTGTACCTTTTCATCTCAGTGACCAGAGAACCTAATGAATAACCAAGGAACCACACTCAATGTTGTCTTCTTTCATACGAACCACCTCTCCCAGTCTCCTCCCACCCTCACATGAGACAATGCCCAGAAATAAGAGATACGGTACTCAGTATACTTTTGCAAAGCCCAAGAGTGTGATAGGTTAAGTTCTGTTCCAGCCTGAAAACTGTTACCTTCCCTGTTCTGATGAGGGATATATCTTCATCTTCATCAAGGTGAAGTCAATTCACAGAAATGACATCACTCCAACAGGGAGAAGCCAAAGGTCTCTCCTCAGCCATTTCTTGAATAAGGCTGGAGAAGTGCGAGATGAAGTTGGGAGTTGCTCTGAGAGCTTTTATGGCTAAATGCTCACTCCCCACTTATTTTTCTCTCCACTGGATGAGCTTCTGCAGACGTGCTGGCTTACAGCCACTGTCTGAAAGGGTCATTAGTCCATGTCCGTCTATAGCAGCCTCACAGGGATTCACTTCTGACAGCTCCCTAAGGAAGACCAGCCCTTCTTGGGCCTCACAGATGACAGTTTGGCAGTAGGTTTCCACCAGCAGTCTCCACATTGACACCTATCCGCTTCTTCCCATGTCACATCCATGTCAGGTTTCCCAATCTCAGAGACCTTGGAGAAACTATATTTTTGGCTGAGTTCCAGCTCCCGCTTATCAAGAGATGAAGGACACCACTTACTGCAGAGGGAAGTTCCGGGGACCAAGTATCTCAGGTCCTACGCTCAGGTCCTCAGAGCTGGTATCTCTTCTGTGCGTCCTCTTTTGCCCAAACAGCTCCACTTTGAACACCCAGTATACCCATGTATCCCTGTGCTTTAAAGGGCAAGGTAGGAATTGTTTACTGAGGGCTGCTCAACTAGGCGTTCATGCATGTGCCGTCTCATGTAATTTGAACATCTTGTTCTCCTAAACAAAGGACACTCAACTGGCTGTTTTGCCCTTGCCTTTTGCATGAGCTGTCCCATGGGCCCCTTTGCAAGCAGCAGGATTCAATCTTCTCCCCTGGATAGCCAAGTTGGGAGATTTATTTTGCTATGCTATGGCCCAAGTTTGCTTATTGGGAAGAGCTGCTTAGCCATTTGCCTCAGCTCTGCTGGGACCTGGATGGGAAATCTAGTATCAGCCCACATGGAATATTGCTTTGGCTTAGCTGCAGGATTATGGTTCAGAGTTCCAACACTCTTGTCTTCACTTACTCCACAGGGTCATTGCTGGGACACAAGGGGCCCTGCGCCACTCAGGCTGGTAGGGGAATACTCTGGTCTGGGGCTTACTGCTTCTCCTTTAAACGGTAAGTAATAACATGGTTAGCAGAAAAAGCAGTGCTATTGTTGTTGATCACACCAACTGACATAAATGAATATTATAACCAGCCTCACAGCAGTCCATCCCAGGTTTTTTTTTTTTCTTAACCAGAAGAGTTTTAAGAAAAAAACAATTTATGATGTTTAGAGCTCTTTTTTTTAGATGCAAAAAAATTGCATATGAGAGATTGTGGACTTAATTCATGAAAAAAAAAGAAACATACTAGGCCTTTGGCACCAGAAGGCTATAGATTCAAATCCCATCAGGCTGATTTGGGGGAGTTGCCTAACTGCTCTAAGGTTCAGTCTCCTCATCTGTAAAAATGAAGATTACCATGACTACCTTGCAGCTTTATCTGGAAGATTAAATGAGACATGGCATGTGTAGCACCTGGCTGGCACAGGAGAAGTAGAAAGGCAAGAAAAGGATATGTGGAGACATGCGGGGATGAACTGGAAACATGAAATATTGGGAGAAACAAGAAACTTAGATTTGGGGAGGGCGTAGAGCTAGAGTGGAAAGCCTTACCCTGGGAGCGGGAAGTAGTGAGAGAAAGAAGAGTGTGAAAGATGGACTCTTGATGGTAGGCTGTGATTTTTCAAGGTCCCAGAGAAGGCTGGAGCCTCTAAAGCAGTTGTCTTGAGCTATAGCAAGAAGCTTGCTCTCTGGAGCTAAAGGATGGTGCAAGGTTCAGCCAGAAAAGTTGCGAACCAGCCTGGGGATACTGTTTATTGGGTATCAGGATGTCTCAAGCATCAAGTGAGTTTTCCCACTAAGAACACCAGACTATCACTCACCTGCATACGTGTCCACCCCATGATTTAATTTCACTTGAAGCCAAGTAACTAAATTCCCCCCAAGAGAACTGAGAAATTACAACAGCCGTTACGTGGTGCCTGCTTACCCAGAGTGCCAGGCTCCGGGCTGGGGCATCTTACCTCCGTCACTTCCTTAAATGCTCACAATGCTGTGAGGGCAGTATTATTTTCCATATACTAAAATGGGGACACTGAGGCCCAGAGGGGATAAATGATTGCCCAAGTTCACAGAGCTAGTAAGTGGTGGAACTGGAATTCACTTCCAAGTCTGACTGAATGCAAGAGCCACTACAATATCTTACTTCCTGCTGGTAACGAAAATTGTCAGTCATAGCTTTTGTATGAGAAATCCCTAACCCCTTGGATATATTTTTTAAGTTTATTTATTTATTTTGAGAGAGACAGTGTGAGTACCAGCAGGGGAGGGGCAGAGAGAGTGAGAGAGAGAGACTACCAAGCAGGCTCTATGCCATCAGCACAGAGCCCTATACAGGGCTCAAACTCATAAACCATGAGATCATGACCTGAGCAGAAACCAAGAGTCAGAAGCTTAACTGACTGAGCCACCAGGAGCCCCACCCCTCAGATATTTTTATGGGAGGCGACAGCAATGGAGCTTTTGTGGGAAGGACCTTGGGTCCCCTTTGCTGCAGTCCCTCCTTTAGCCATGTCCCAGACTCATGCCAACACCCCCTAGGTAGGGCAGGCCCAGAGCCAGGAACCCGCAACCCTGTGAAATGTGAAATCTGTGAAAATGTTTTAATGTATTTTAAAACCACAAGAAAAAATGAACATAATGCATACTAACGGGGTTATAAAGGGTAACTTGTAATAATTTCATATGGAAGAAGGGGCACATGTAGGCAAAAGTACCTGGGGCCCATGAAAATCACATGTGGCCCTGCCGGCTTTCTTAAATAATCTGGAAAGCTTAGGGTGTATAATTGCGATCCTTGCATAGCATCGCCTCCTGTCTCATTCATTTGGATAGTTATATCATTCTAGAAATCCTTAAGTAGGAAACATATGCTTCTCTTGGCAGGCTGTTCTCTTTGGCTGACATAAATGTTGATACAAATATGTCCTAATACTCTGATATACAAATGTGAACAGATACTTAAACTCCAGATACACAAGCTATATCCAAGAACTGTGTACCCCTACTTGTCCCTGGGTGTAAATTCACAACCACCAGGGCAGCCCTAGGAACTTCACAGTACACATATTCACCAACACACACACACACACACACACACACACACACACACATGCGCGTGCGCACACACACACACACACACACACACACACACTTCAACAATAAGACAAATAGACAAAGAGCCAAGAAGATCTAATTACCATCCCATGAACAGCTAAAAAGAGGAAAATCCCAGATTTGGAGCCAATCTGCGGTAGGTAAATAAAGGGGCAAGAAGGGGTGGGAAAAAGGATAAAGCTGTGCAAATTGAGTCAATGCATTGGTTTTTTTTTTTTTTTTCAAGGTCCAAGACCAGAGTGCTCATTAATGATGGCTCTCAGGGCTTCCTCAATTAAGCATCCCCTGCTCTTTGAGGGGTTCCAGATCTACACAACCCAGCAATAACATCAGATTTGAGAACGAAGTCGGGGGTTGAGAGGAGGGGAGCAGGTCAAAGCTTTGTGAGTGGCTCCATGGTTAAATGCAAGTTCAGCTGAAAAGCCTTAGAAGAAGCTATCTCATTAATTGGACCCTTTCACCTCTGTCCTTTCCATTCTGCCCAGTTATCCCTCCACAGAATGTACCCAGGCAGAACAGTTGAAAGAAAAGGGATTATCTGCCCTATTCTCCAAAGCCAAGTTATTTTTGGTTAATTGGGGGTAAAAATGTGAGGCAACCCCTGGGCAAAGATACCTTCAAGTCCTGCCTGTTTGGAATCAAATCCCAAACCCATACTAATAAGAAGATGTGTACTCGTAAGGGGACCTGGGGCCTCAGTGTGTTTTCCTGTAATATTTATTTAACTACAGTGTTGGGAGATTCAGGTCCACTGATTCTTTCCATGAAGATACAATGCCACCTATTGAAATAATAATAATAGAAGTAATTGATAACAATGATCTCATTTAATCCTCAGGGCTCCATGAATTAGGTATTGTTAATACAAAGAAGGAATTTTACAGACAAGGAGACTGGACCTTGGAGATGTTACATAATATACCCAAGTTCTTATGAGTAGTACATTGCTCAGATGCAGTGTTAAGTCAGATCTGTTACTGTGGTGTAATTTACATTATGGTTTCTTCCTCATTGTTATTCATCACTTAGGGTTTTTGTTTTTGTTTTTGTTTTGCTTCCAAATTTTAACTACTGGAAATAATTTGACAATGTACATTTTGTGCATAAAGCTTTTCTCTTTTTTAAAAAAAATTTAATGTTTTATTTATTTTAGAGAAAGAGAGACAGAAAGACAGAGTGTGAGCAGGTGAAGGGCAGAGAGAGGGAAACGTAGAATCCAAAGCAGGCTCCAAGCTCTGAGCAGGCTCCAAGCTCTGAGCTGTCAGCACAGAGCCCAGCGCGGGGTCGAACTCACTGACGGTGAGATCATGACCCAAGCCAAAGTGAGACGCTCAACCGACTGAGCTACCCAGACACCCATCTCTTATTTTTGATTATGTTCCTAAAATAAATTCACAAGTAAGGTGTCTGCATCAAATGGTTTAAATATTTTTTGTTCTCACTCTGTATTACCAAATTACATTTTTAAAAGTTTTGCTAATTTACGCAGAGACGTCACCATACAAATGCCCTACTTTTCTCAGATTCTTTCCAACAGAGTGAATTTGCTGATGAGATTTGGCTGCACTCTGGCTACTATTCCATGTTCAGTGTTAAAGATTTTCTGGAATTTCATTTCACTGGCTAGAAGCATGGCAGACTGTGAGCATGCTGGGTTATAAGGAGCCTCATGAAGGTCCATTACCTCTTACCCCTTTCCCACCTATTGGCCAATATCTGTAATTCTACCTCTAAGGATGCATCCTTTTGGCTTAAGTCTTAGAGTTTTTCTGAACGACCTTGAAAGGTGTTACTTTTAAATGGCTATCATCCATTTTTATTCTGTTGTGAAGATGAGGAACCACATTATTTTGAGGAGGAGAAGGAGAGGGAGGCAGGAGACAGTGATTGGAGTTGGGGATGGGAAGGGTGGGGAGGGACTACAAGCCAAGAAGAAAGAAGATGCATGTCCTTTCCCTCCCCATCTGTTTTTCTTCTTCAGTGCTGGTGCCTGGGGATGTAATTTTCATTGATTCATTGATTCATTGATTCATTCATTCATTCATACTATAAAATGATTTTTTTGAGTGCTTACTATGATGTAGACAGCATTATTGGCGCTGGAGAGGGGTACATCACTGAACAAAACAGTCACAGGAGACAGTCAAACAAATAAATGTGTAACATGATATCAGAAAGTAATAAGTGCTATGAAGTGTTGTCTCTAATGAGGAGATTTGTCAGGAGCCAGAGTCTTTTCTTGGGCTGGGAATAGTTGATGTATAGGCCCAAGGGTTTGGGGCATGTGTGTGAGACTGAGGGAGATGGCAGGAAAATAAAAATCACAGGTAAATCACTAGCAAACAAGGCAGCTTTCTGACTCTTACTAGGAAGTACTCTGAACCCCTTTCTTTCTCCTAATAAAGATTCATGATCTTAGTAACCAGTTCCTTCACCTGGCTGTAGGCTGGGGAAAGATGTGTCTAGATGTGGGGTTACTGTTCCACAGCGAGAGCCGCAGAGTCCTCTCAGAAGTGGTGGGAAGAGTAGATGGCCCCGGAAGTTAAGGCTCACCTGACCTGCTGCTGCTAGGCTTGGGCCAGGCCCTAACTGCTCCACACTGGGCCTCAGTTAAGCACAATTAGGGGGTTTGATGCTAGGAAGAAGGTCTCTGTGGTCCCTTCCAATCCCAGCCCTCTTTTTCCACCTTACCTTGCATTTCTGCCAGTGAGCCCTCCAAGTACACAGCAGGATTAATCCATCAGCTCAGCCAGGCTGGGAGAGGAAGTATCAATGATATTGCACTCCAGTGAGCACTGAAGAGGCTCCATTCATGGGCCAACAAAACCTGGGAGAAGCCTCCGACTTAATCAGCCAAGGAGGCTCCAGCAGTAGGAACAAAAGAAATCAAAGCTTTACTTGGCAATCGAGACATAGCTTCTGCAATCTTCCTGATACCTGAGCCCCCTGGCTCCAGCAAGGCACGCAGGCCTACACACACACACACACACACACACACACACACACACCCCAAATAGACTGAGGGGTTACAGGGTTCCAGAAGGAAGGGGAGAACAAAGAAGCAAAACACCTGAGGAATTAGGTGATAGCTGCTATGATTGAACAAGATCCTCATTTTAATACTACATTTTAGACCATGCTCTAGGAATGCTAAGAGTTTAAATTAAAAAAAAAATTAAGATCCTGTTTACACATAATAATCAAGGAACACTTGGATGAGGTTTAAATGAAACTCTTGCATGGACTTCCGTGTGAAACCTTTTAGGGTCCTGGAGTTAAGCTTCTACCATATTATAGCAGTTGTGATGCTTTGTACCATACCTTTCCATAGAGTATCTAGCTGGGCTTTTTTTTTTTTTTTAATATTCTGTCATCCTTCTAGTAAAGTAGGTTGAGATTATGCACAGCCCCATTTTATAAGTGGGAAAACTGAGGTTGTGTTTCTTATGGCTGCTATTATGTCTATGGTATGCTGCTGTAATCACCTGGGCCACCTTCATCAACAGGCATGATCATTGTCCCTGAGCTGACGGCGGTACAAATGAGCAGACTGTCCTTGCCCTTCGGAAGGTAAGTGCCAGTGCCAGAATGAGGACGGGCAGTCAGGATACCACACACGCAGCAACCAGTAACTCCCCTGGAAGTAGAGGTGTGATGCTACTCCCCTCCACACTAGTCTCAATGCCACACTCAGCATTGTCGGACGCTGAAAGTATCTGGGAGATCATCTGATTAGGATGACTCACAGAATTAATTAATTACTTGTTTTTGTTTTGTTTTGTATGCACATGCTTGTTTGTTTTTGGACCTTCTGCTGCCCTGTACTATCATAAATTGCATCTTTCTGAAGGCAAGTCTGAGGAAGTTTGCATACATGAGTATGTATTAGTAGTGAATGGGCATTGTCTTTGAAAGCTTGCTGACACTGTCAGCAGTGTTTTGTGGGTCTTCAACAAAGACGTTTACTAAATAGCTTTAGGGCAAATATTTTTGGCTGAAAAGTCTAACATTAAAATGAACGGAAGAAGTTTGCAAGCAAAGAATACAATTTATTATGTTCAGTTATTCTCCATAAGGAAAGGGTAAGAGACGTGGGGTTAAAAATCACTCTTGAGTGGCCATGACCAGTGGATGATGGGCATGGTTTCTTCTTTAAAATATGATAGCTGTGGCCACAACAGGGTAGGAAAAACTATGGAAAAGGTGTATCTTTCTCTTGGGTTCAGCTACTTTTCTGCTCTGTGCGTCTCTCCCTGCTAGTGATTTGTTCTTACCTATGAATTAGGGGGCCCTTGTCATTACATCAGGATGTTCTTGTATAGCTCTACCCTTTGATATTTCCCCTAAGCAGTGTCCCTGACTTGGGACCAAACCCATTTCCCTGCCTTCATCATTATTTTCCAGCTCAAGGTCCTGATTTTCTAGTCCAGATGTGACTTCCTGATAATTGGATAATATCAGGTATTGTCTCCAGAACAGAGAACTTTGGGGGTCAAAGAGCCTTCACACAGCAGTCCTCTCAAACTCCTCATGAAGGGTCTGATCATGAATTGAGTCTGGCATCTTAAGACCTCCATTCTCCACATCACAGAGGGGGCCAGAGCTCTTGGTTGTGAGCAAAGCAGAGGAAGCTGCTGCAGTTGTAAAGTATTCTGAAGGTTTTTTTGTGGAGAAAGACCTTCTGGCAGCCCTGTTGTTTCCTAATAGTTCCCCTTCCACTCTCAGTGGTGTGTGTGCAATTATCCAGAAACCTCCAGGCCCCTTCTTCAACACACGTCTGGCCTTCCTGCTCAATGCTTTTCCCAAGTGAAAACGCAGCCTCTGCAGACCGGCCAATCCCTCAAGCTGATCCCCCCCCCCCCCCCCCGTTTCCAAAGTTACTTCCTGCCTTGGTGGCATCTTTCATGAGAAGGGGCTGGAGGTGTTTTGCACCACTGGCATACAGTGGGCACAGTATATAGGGGGGCAGAGTTGAAGAGATTGCCAAGAAAGGGATGGCATCCTTCTGCTGAAAAATTCCTCTAGAGCTTGGCCTGCATCTGGGATGGCATTCTTCAGAGGGTGGTCTAAGGCTCACAGTGGGCTATGAGGACCTGCCTTGTGAATCCTTGAAAGGATTAAAATGTCTGTGTGGAGGAGGGATCTTCTTACAATAGAAGATGGAGTAAATGAGCCGTAGTGCCTTTGGCCAATTAAAAAACTTTGAGAGCACTGGAGAAAAGTATAGTCTTGCCAGGAAGTAAGATAAGAGTGTTGGCGGTTCACTTTGGCCTGCTCAGGACACTCAGAATGGAGGGAGGGAGTGGAGTTTCAGAAATTCCTCTCTGGTGAAAAAGCTTTGGTGCTCTCTCATCATTCAGGGTCCCAGATAACTTCTGTCCGGGAGAGTACCTGAGTGGCTGTACCAGTGTTTGCCTTTGCAAACCCCCCTTTTCTTTACTCTTATAGCGGATAGCTTCCTCCATCCACCCTACTGCCAGACAGACATATTCAGAAGCATTCTTCAAACAGTGTGCTTCCACTGGTTGGGTTCTCTGCACTGTCCCTCCTGCTTCCCTGAGATTTCTCCTAGTTCATCTTCACTGGACATTATGTATTCATTCCCAAGCCTTTGACTCACACATTTAAAATGATTTCCTGGCATACTTCCACAGGTGGCTAATCACATCCACTGTGTATGGATTTTGGTAATTTAACTCTTATAGTGAACTGTATTTCCAAAGTCTTAGAATACATCTCATTGGGGCCTCTAGGCCCTACTGTGTCTCCTAAGCCTGTGATTGGTTGGTAGGAGCAAACTGTCCCCAAATCATAGCTTATAGGTGGCAGGGATAGACAATGAATTGGCGTATCCTGTTTATTATCCCTCCTCTGAATTCAGGAGCAGCCTTCAGCTCTTCAGTGAAGCCAGCTCTAGACATCCTTCCCACACTGCACATAGAGAGCTGGAATGATATTTGGCTGAGTCCCCTAACAGCAACTTCGTGAACAGCAGAGGAAGCAAGCAAGAGATAAAAGCAGCAGCTGCCAATGAATGCTCATACAAACTGAAAAGTTAGCAACCCATGCCCCAGAATAGGGCAGAGGCAGCACGTCTCCTCTCTCTGAGTCAAGCTATTAGTTGTAGCTTTCAGAACAGTCCCAGGTCCTGAAGAATCACTTGCTCAGCAAACACCTGCTGGTAGCCTCCAACGTGCCAGGCAGGCAGTATGGGCATAGGATGAGTAAAGGATGCGTGAGACACAGTGCATGCACTCAGGAACTCACAGTCTAATAATGATGGCAGAACACTGGCTTACTGGCAAGTGGCTCCTGGAATAAGTTATGGGATAATGACTGGCAAGAAGGAGAAGGAACCTTTGGAATTACCTGGAGACGCATTCAACCTTGCAGTTCTTCCAGCCAGCACAAGGATGTTTTTCAGTGCCAGCAGCACTGCTCCCCTTCTTCTTCCTTCTCCTCGCCCTCCCACTCTTTCCTCTTGGCTTGTGGAGTCTGGCTGTTGGCCCGTCTGAGGGCTGTGGCCACTGCTTTACAGGCTGAGTCATTCCCACCCACCACCCCACACACAGCAGGGCCCCCTCCATGAAAGGAACAGGGATCTTTAGATCAAGTTGAAGTTTGGACTGATTTATTTCTTCATTTTAAAGAGGCTAAGGAATGAAACCTTTTATTTGAATATGAATGAGCTTCGACACTCTTTTTTAAAGCACAAGGATATTGCTAATTTTTAAAAATACATCTACCCCCGTCCTACAGGACTTTGGTTAGAGACCTTGGACTAGTGAGTGAGAAAAAGCAAGTAAACTAGCCTGGTTTAAAATGCTAGCCAGGAGAGTTGCATTCGTTTTAGCTAAAGAAAATTCCAAAACCAAGTGAAGTGCTCCATTAGCAGTCATCCCTACCTACTCTATTGTTTATAAAATGATAATCCAACATATTATGCATTTGACAAATATTTGGTATTAGCCATCTTACTGAGCCCTGGAAATAGTGCACAAGACACAGTCTCAACCCTCATGGTTCCTTGAGGATGTTTCTTCAAAGTAAAAAATATAGCTTCCTAGAGGTTCTGCCAGAATTAAAATGCTCTTTCTCTCCTCTCTCTCTCATTCTCTCTGTGTGTGTGTGTGTGTGTGTGTGTGTGTGTGTGTGTGTGTTCCCCCCTCCTGTTTTTCTAACCTTCACCCCCCCTTTCTTTTTTTAAGTTTTATTTATTTATTTATTTTTGAGAGAGAGACAGAGAGAGTGAGTGCGGGAGGGGCAGAGAGAGAGGGAGAGAGAGAATCCCAAGCAGGCTCCAGCTGTCAGGATGGAACCCAATGCGGGGCTCAAACTCACACACCATGAGATCATGACCTGAGACAAAACTAAGAGTTGGACTCTGAACCGACTGAGCCACCCAGGCGCCCCTCACCCCCACTTTCTTTCTCTCCTCACACTGGTGTTAGTCATGGCAGAGTGTGTTAGCAGCTACGACACTGACAGCCAGGCACTGCTTTGTATGATCCATAATTTGCTACATGGCTGTATCAGTCAGGATAAACTAGGTTCTGCTGTAGTAACAAACAACTCTTAAATCTTAGTGGCTTAGTGGCTTAAAACAAGAAAGATTTATTTTCCACTCAAGAAATACACTCATCATAAATTGGCAGGGTCCTTTGCTTTTTTGTATTTACTTAGAGGCACAACTGATGGAGCAGCTACCATCTTGAATGTTGCTGGTTATTATACCAAAAGGGAAAGAAGGCTCTGGAAAATCTCAAAAACAGGCTCCATGCTCTAGCCTGGAAGTGTCATATGTCACTTCCACACAAAATTTAAAGGCTGCACCTAGTTACAAAGCTCCATCCAATTCCAAAGGAGCCAGGAGATTCAACCCTGAGGAAAATGGAATATTTGTCAAATAGCACTAGTGACCACCGGAATAGTGAGTAGTGGATTTGATCGATGCTTATCCAAGCCCTAAGATGCTAGGCCACTGGGCAATTTCAGCCTCACTATAGCAAATTCTGTTTCCTCAGCCTCAAAGAAAAATAGGAAAATCGCAACTACTGCTAAGTTTCCAGAATAGTCTGATCCCAGGGTTACACTTCATGCCATTCTCCAGCCATATAGATAGACATCCCAAAAACATGGAGATAAAGGTGGCGGTGGGGCTACAGTCATGAGACCATTAGATAAAGATGTTTCAAAACCAGGCAAATTGGGATTTGAGTCCTGGGTTCGCCATTTACTATCCATGTCAACTCAGGCAAGTTTCTTAACTTTTCTAATTCACAGTTTCCTCACCTGTAAAAAAGACTCAGAATTTTATTGTTGGGATACACTAAGATAAATCATGTAAATCCTTTAGTATTCAATAAGTGGTCACCATTATTTTTGGTGTTAGGATTGGAATAATAAGTAAATCATCACTGCAATGTCTGAGAGAAATCATGTAGCAAATCTGAAGGATACTTTAAAGTTACCTTTCCTTGAGATGCTCTACTACCTGTCAAGAAAAAGAATGTAGGAGAGAGATATGCGTGAGTAGCAACAATGATGCACACAAGAGAAGCCAGTGGTATGATACATGCTATGTATGAAATTCCTCTACATGCACTCCTAAATACCTTTTAGGATTAGGATGCCTTCTCTAATCCCAGACCTTGATTGAATGCCTACTATGCCCAGACACCTCACATGTAATATTCCATTTAATCGTTGTGATTAGCCCATCAGCTCATATTTGCATGCCCATTTAATGCATGGGAGACTTTACAGCAGAGTGGGTAAGAGCATAGGCTCTGGTATCAGACTGCCTGGATTAAAATTTTAACTCTCGTGCAGCTACTGGGTGGCTCAGTTGGTTAAGCGTCTGGGTCTTCATTTCAGCTCAAGTCATGGTCTCGCAGTTCGTGGGTTCGAACCCCATATCAGGCTCTGTGCTGACAGCATGGAGCCTGCTTCGGATTCTCTCTCTCCTCTCTCTGTCCCCTTCCCCCTCCCCCCAAATAAATAAATAAAATTAAAATGTTTGAACTCTAGCAATAATCAGCTATCTGACCTCAGGCAACTTACTTTACCACTTGTTCATCTGTAAAATGGGAATGATAGTTACATGTCACACGGTTGGTGGGTTAATTAGATGAGATGATATATGTAAAATGCTTAGCCCACTGTTTGGTATGTAATAAGGGTTCAATGGATGTTATTTAGAATCAAGACTCCAAAAACTTAAGTCCCTCGCCCGAGATCACACAGTTAGTAATTAGTAAAATTTAAACTCTGGTCTTTTCAAATCCAAAGCACATGTGCCTGTGTGTTACCACATCGTTCCATTATTTACACTCATGCAATTACCCTTAGGACTGCATTACTCTTCTGAAATTTGGGTTAGGCCGTTCTCAGGCATAGCTGGAGAACAGCCAGAAATCATGCAGAGGGCAGACTGTGACGGTGGCAGTAAGTAAGTGGACTTATTCCATTTTCAATACTGATCCAAATAGGACCCTAATGTTGTTTGACTCTATGGAGGGGAGGTACTGCTTCACAGGTCTTGATGCCCTACTATTAGGGACCCGTAGGTCATCAGGCTGTGTGTGAGGTGACTGCCCTATGTTTTCTTGCCTGATCTTTAGACAGACTTTTGAAGGAAGGGCTTCTTTTCACCAACTGTTTAGGAGGAGACTAAGATCCAAAGGGTTAATGAAGTAATGTACCCAGGGTCATGCAGGTGGAAAGTGGCAAAGCCTCTGAGAAATAAATTTGGTTGAAAACAACCTTTACATACTGAACATCTAATAATCTTATTTCTAAAATGTAGTACAGCCCCAGGTCATCGAAATAGTAAATGTTCATTGTAGAAAGTTTGGAAAGTAATGCAAAGTATAAAAAAGCAGGAAAAATCATCCATAATTCTGCCACCCAGAGTCAATCATATTAAGTCCTTTAGTATATTTCCTTCAGGTCTTTTTTCTTTCTTTTTCATTATGGAGTTAATATCATACTAAACAGTATCTAGCGCTACATTTTAGAAGACCAAGAATGAATTCAGTGGGCATTTCTGATATAACAAAAGTCTTTGGTTATAAGAATTCAGGAGTTGATAATAATAGCTGCCATCTATTTACTATTTCTATATGCTTGGCACGGTGCAAAATACTTTAAAAAATTTTTTAATGTTTATTTACTTAGAGAGAGAGAGAGAGAGAGAGAGAGAATGAGTGGGGGAAGGGCAGAGAGAGAAGGAGACACAGAATCTGAAGTAGGCTTCAGCCTCCGAGCTGTCAGCACAGACCCTGACACAGGGCTTGAACCCATGAACCATGAGATCATGACCTGAGCCACAGTCGGATGTTTAACTGACTGAGCCACCCAGGCACCCCCCAAATGCTGTTAATTAAACTGTCTCTTTCTTTATCTAAACGTATAAAGTAGGCATTACCTAATCAAATAATAAGAATATTTATGCAACCAGTATTGTAATGCACTCCATTTTTTTAAGAGAAAGAAATAAAAGACAACAAATATGCTGATAGATCTGATTTATTTTAAAAACCCAAACAAAACACTGCCAGGCTGTAGCCTGTGGTCACCATGAATTCTCTTCTGTTTTCCACCCCTTTCCATGTGCTTGGACAGTGAGGACTGGTGTCCATGATGATGACCACAGTGATGATTCACAAGCATCACAGATGAAGGGAGTTAACTACACTTCCATCCTTTGGCTTGTGTCTGCATAGGCCAGCATGTGAGTAGCCCGGATTATGGGACCACTCAGCAGACTACAGAGACAAGAAATGAGCCACATCTCCCCACTGTGACCTGGACCGTGTTCTGATTTCCTCCTTTGGTCATTTTCGCCAGCTCTGCAGTAGCCCTCTTGTCCCTGGGATCTGGACTTCAGGACTGCCCTCTCTGCAGCCCAAAGACCAGCCACAGACTGAGTGCAAAATGGTAGCTGGTTTGCTATGCGGACGGTCCATGTCCTGTGGGATAAGAAGAAAAGGGAAGGAGAGAAAAGTCTCTTTGAGATTAATGCAAGTCCTCTCAGTCAAGTGAAATCTAAAAATAGCCTCCATGTGGTAAGAATACACGACCCCTAACGGTCCAAAAGGGAGATGCTAGGGGAGGCTCTGGCTGCAGAGATGCTAAAGGTCAGAACTGGACTTTGGGGCTTGATTATTTTATATGTTTAAATACTAGGTCTGTGTTTTGATAACTGAACTTGCTAATAGCCAGCCACTTGAATTGCTGCTTCTAGCTCTTTGTTTGTTTTAAATAAGAAGATTCAGCCAGTAATAATGGGAGGAGCTGCAAATGACTTCCCCAGTGGGGAGTGTCTGCTTGTTTTTCCTTCTGCCTGGGCATGCTGATGTGCAGGCCACACTCACAGACTCATGCATCTGAGGATATCGCCCAAGGGAGCCCTCGAACTGTGTATTTATGTAGGAGGTGTGTACATGAGGGCCCTCAAGTACCAAAATGCACAGATAACTGTGGGTAAGAAGAGGACTCCTGTTGCAAGAATTTAAATATACTATTTCTCATACATTCAATTCTTTCTTCTTTCATTTGGCAAACCTTAATTGAGCACCTAGCGTAAAAAGTACTGTGCTCTTTGCTGTGAGACCCTGAGATTTCTTTTAAAACAGGCCATTACTCCTCCCCTTCGAAAGCTTCCTGTCTGATGGGAGTCCCTCTGATCGTCCATTAAAGCATACACAAGTCACCCACACTGAAAGATACTGTAGGAAATATGCTTTAGGAGTGATACTGAAGATAGGTAGTGTAGGAATTCAGAAAAGTCAATGTTCACTTCTGGCCCAGAAGACACTGAGGAAGATAGGCGTAAGGGAAGACATGGGCTAGGAATGGAACAGCGAGTATCCAGAGGGCAAAAAGAGGCATGACAAACCAGGAGACTGGTTTACCCTGGAGAATAATCACATAGGAAGGCGTATTGAAATGAAGCTGAAAGCTAGGGGTCAGATTGTACAGAAACTTTAATGTCAGATTCAGTTGACTTAGGCACATACAGATGGGGCAGGGGCAGGGAGGTACCTCCTAGGGTCTCAGAAATGTAGGAGATGAGGGTAACATTAGAGCAGAGAACAACACTTTCAGAACATCTGCTAGGCCAACAAGCCATAGCTATTCCCTAGAGAAAAACATTAATGCAGAATTTGTCAAAGTTGTAGAAAGAAGATAACTTCTGAATAAAAGATAGTCCTTTAAATTGTGCCAAATAAGAAAAATTAATTAAATTATGCTCATTTTTTTCATCATGGCCCAGTGAAAAGTTAATCACCACCATTGATGTGCCCAAGTCCCTTAGTCCAAGTCCAAACTCACTAAGGAAGCTCCTATCATATGAATCTATAGGAGAAGAAGGCACCTGAGGCTACCTTGCTGCACTAGCTGCCCCCTTGGCCTTGCACATTGGTCTCTTTAGAGCTTACTGGCATGAATAAGTGTTCTCCGGTGGGACACTGGCCAAATCACATTTCTAAACCTTCAAAGCCTAAGGCTACACTCTCGATTTTGGTGAATCCACCAAGGAGAATGAACCTGTCTAGAATCTGATCAGGGCAGCTCACCAGCTTTCTCTCTGGGCCTCCTTAGAGAGCTCATCATTCAAAATACCCACAGTTGTAGTTATAAAAATGTTTGTAGTTTATAGACTCAACTCTATTGCGTATGTGAATCACTAAAAAGTAAATAGAATAAATTTGCACTGAAAGACCCTAAATGTTTACACTTGTTGATGATTCAAAAAATTATTTCACCAAAAGACACATCTAGAATATATTAGAACTCTCAAAACATCACAGAAAACAAACAACCTAATGCAAAACAAAATAAGGGGTGGGTAAAATAATTGAACAGGCACTTCATCCAAGAAGGTATCTGGCTGACAAGTGAGCACATAAAAAGTTGTTCAACAACATTAGTTATTGAGGAATGACAATTAAAACCAGACAGATAACCATTGTACACAGTTGTTTTTTTTTTTTTTTTTAACATAGGCTTCATGTCCAGCATGGAGCCCAATGCAAGGCTTGAAGTCACGACCCTGAGATTAAGACCTGAGCTGAGATCAAGAGTTGGACCCTTAATGGCATGAGCCACCCAGGCACCCACTCCCCTGTCGTGCACTTAGAATGGCTAAAAGAAAAAGTACTGACAGTGTCAAGTGCTGACAAGGATGCGGAGGAACTGGAACTCTCATGCATCACAGGTGTGAATGCAAAATGGCCAAGCTACTGTGGACAAGGGTTTGCCAGTTTCTTTTAAACATGTACAAGCCGGGGCGCCTGGGTGGCGCAGTCGGTTAAGCGTCCGACTTCAGCCAGGTCACGATCTCGCGGTCCGTGAGTTCGAGCCCCGCGTCGGGCTCTGGGCTGATGGCTCTGAGCCTGGAGCCTGTTTCCGATTCTGTGTCTCCCTCTCTCTCTGCCCCTCCCCTGTTCACACTCTGTCTCTCTCTGTCCCAAAAATAAATAATAAATGTTGAAAAAAACAAAATTTAAAAAAAAAAAAAAACACATGTACAAGCCATGTGACCCAGAAATCCTAACCCTGGATATTTATCATAGAGAAATGAAAACATATATTCACATAAAAACCTGTACATGCATGTGACTCTAGTTATAATTACCAAAAACTTGAAACACCAGAAACATCCTTCACCAGGTAAATGGGTGCACAGAAGCTACTTCAGAATCTGACAATACTTTGGGGGAACTTTCCAATCAATTAGTATCATAAGGTGGGATCAAAGAAGGAAAATTGCCATATGTTTTCTTCTACTTATTAAGATTCCAGATAGTGTAAGGATTTGATGCTACTACAAACATGAAGAAAATGTGTCGATTGTTCATTGATGCTTGTGTTAGCTATACAGGGTGTGTATGAGTATGTTAGATCTAAGTGTGTAAGCTCTGAGTATGAAGTCTAGGTTTTGATGGAGCAGGGGGTCAAGTATGTGCGCGAGAGAATAAGAGACGGTCTGCATGTAGAATAAATGAAAGTCGGGGCGCCTGGGTGGCTCAGTCGGTTAAGCATCCGACTTCGGCTCAGGTCATGATCTCGCGGTCCGTGAGTTCAAGCCCCGCATCAGGCTCTGTGCTGACAGCTCAGAGCCTGGAGCCTGTTTCAAATTCTGTGTCTCCCTCTCTCTCTGACCCTCCCCCATTCATGCTGTCTCTCCCTGTCTCAAAAATAAATAAATGTTAAAAAAAAATTAAAAAAAAAAAAGAATAAACGAAAGTCTCTGTCAGTGTTGGCTTCAACTCCAGAACCAAGAGAGGCAACTGCCTGCGTGTATGTGTACATGTTTGATTAAACTTTTAAAAAATTAATACTCAAAATCACTGAGTTTTTAAAAAAATGATCTTTTTTGTGTGAGAGGTAGAGAACCCTATATTTTCATTAGCTCAAGGGAGTAGACAAACTTGGGGCGCCTGGGTAGCTCAGTCGGTTCAGCGTCCAACTTCAGCTCACGTCATGATCTCGTGGTTCGTGAGTTCAAGCCCCGCATCAGGCTCCGTGCTGACAGCTCAGAGCCTGGAGCCAGTTTCAGATTCTGTGTCTCCCTCTCTCTCTACCCCTCTGTGCTCTGTCTCTGTCTCTCTCTCTCTCAAAAATGAAAACAAATATTAAAAAAAAAAACAAAAAAGTAGACAAACTTAAAAACTTGGTAGGGTGCATGGCACAGCCAGAGGAAACCGTCCATCTCCTCTATTGGTTCAGCCTTGTCATTCACTGTCCTGCCTGCTGAGGGGACATGACTCAGTGTGATTCACCCTCCCCTTGCATCAGCTGCTGCATCTGTAAACTAGTGACCAATCCTGAAGTTCTTTTGCTATAAATCTATCTCTGTGTTCCAAAATGTGTTTTATCAGCAGTGGCAAAGCCATTCACTGAAGTAAATGACACATAAGTTTACCAGCAGGTGGCAATAGAGGTAATTGTGTATCCCAAAAGATTAAATTTGCATTATTTTATAAACCAGAGCTGGGAACCATCAGAACTTGATTGAGCCCCAGCTTCAGCTCCCACTGCATTACACTAGCATTTTATGAGATGGAATTGTTCAAGCCTTAGATGCTTTAGGGAGACACATAACCTTTTCCTGACTGAGCTGCTGTTGTGTTCAGATTTCCAAGGGAGGGTCCTCTAAGAGTCTGATGGTTTTAGTTGAAAAAAAATGGATAGGGGCGCCTGGGTGGCGCAGTCGGTTAAGCGTCCGACTTCAGCCAGGTCACGATCTCGCGGTCCGTGAGTTCGAGCCCCGCGTCAGGCTCTGGACTGATGGCTCGGAGCCTGGAGCCTGTTTCCGATTCTGTGTCTCCTTCTCTCTCTGCCCCTCCCCCGTTCATGCTCTCTCTCTGTCCCAAAAATAAAAATAAAAAAAAAATTTAAAAAAAAATGGATATAGTGGCAAAATCATTTATAGTCCCATAAATTAGATTTATTTGTGGTGATGGGAGGCACAAAACAGTGAAGTAAATGCTACGTTCAAATATAACCTCCTGGCAGTATTAAATGAGTCTTACCCTAACTGTCAAACAACAAAGATAAAGCAATTAGACTGCTTTTGAATGTCAAAGGGACACTCCTTTGTTAATTCCATCCACAGGGGAGAAAACCCATAGATATCAATGGGAAAATAAACTTTTTGTTTACACACAATAATTTCAAAGGCCAGTGGAACAGGGAAATTTGCTCCCAAACTCATGTCCTCAGTGGGTCGCAAAGTATTGCAAGAAAGTCTCACTTGACTTTGTCCTCAAAGTCTTTGTCCTCACCCTAAAACTTATAGATTGCCCATTCACCTCCCTGCTTCACCACTTTCCCTGATTCTCTGGCTCTCTCCCCCTCTGATGGCTCCCAGACTCCTGACTCTCAGTCTCTTCCCCATGGGCTCCCTGTTCTCCCTTCTGTTTCCCACAATCTCTCCTAAATGAAAGGGAATTTGGAATACATTAATTTAGAACAATTCAAATTACTATTGCTCTTTCATGGTCTTCAATTTAAAGGTTCATTCAAGGGGTGCCTAGGTGACTCAATCGGTTAAGCTTCCCACTCTTGGTTTCCACTCCAGTCATGATCTCGAGGTTTGTGAGATCAAGCCTTGCTTTAGGCTCTGTGCTGACAGCATGGAGCCTGCTTGGGATTATCTGTCCTCTCTCTCTGTCCCTCCTCTGCTCATGCTCTCTCTCTCTCAAATAAGTAAACTTAAAAAAAAAAAAAAAAAAAAAAAAAAAAAAAAAAAAAACCTTATTCAATTCCATGATATTGCTAAAAATCAGAAATAAATTGCTTTTTTAATTATTTAACTTACTTTTTAAGATAAATACATTCATGTGAATCAAAATTCCAAAGATGCAAAAGAGTAAAAATGTTCTTCTTACCCTTTCTCCTACACAGCTCTCCCTGGAAACAACTGATGCTACTATTTTCTGATAAATACTTCCAGAGATATTATATGCATATATATGTAAACATATATATTTATATGTGTGTGTATGCAGAGGTATACGAATGTACGTATATATGTGTGTGTGTGTATATGTATACTTTCTTTATTTTTCCTTATTCTTACACAAATCATAGCATACTTTATACAAAAGCACCCTGCTTTCTTTTTTTAGTTAGCTATATATCTTGATGATCATTCTATATAAATCCGGAAAGAACTTTCTCTTTCTTTTTCACAGACTTAGAGTATTATGTTGTATGGAGGGTCCATAATTTATTTATCCAAACCATTATAGTGAGGATGTTTCCAGTTGCATGCTATTTACAAAAAATTCTGCCACAAATTATCTTGTTCGTATGTTATTTTGTACATATGGGTGTATGTCTGAAGGATAAATTTCAAGAATTTCTGGATTAAAAGGCATGTGCATTTGTAAGTTTTTTTTGAATGTTTATTTGTTTATTTTTGAGAGAGAGAGAGAGTGTGAGCGGAGGAGGGGCAAAGACAGAGAGGGAGACACAGAATCTGAAGCAGGCTCCAGGCTCTGAGTTGTCAGCACAGAGCCTGATGCGGTGCTTGAACCCATGAACCATGAGATCATGATCTGAGCCGAAGTTGGACGCTTAACCGACTGAGCCACCCAGGTGCCTTTGTAAGTTTTTTTTTTTTTAATGTTTATTTATTAATATTTGAGAAAGAAAGAGCACAGGCAGGGAAGAGGCAGAGAGAGGGGGAATCACAGAATCCGAAGCAGAGTCCAGGCTCCGAGCTGTCAGCACAGAGCCTGATGCAGCCTGTGAGATCATGACCTGAGCTGAAGTCGGATGCTGAATGGACTGAGCCACTTAGGAACCCCATTTGTAAGTTTAATAAATATTATAAAACTGTCTTTAGAAGTCATACCCCAGAGGTATGAGAGTGCCTGTCTCTCTGCACCCTCACCAGGCAGCCCTTTTCATTGCTCTGTTTTTCAGAATTCTTCTGACAATTCTTGTTTTCTGCTCCTTATGAGCTTTAGAGTCATTTTTTTGTCCCCCCAAAAAAATCTTTAGGAATTTTTATTGGAATTGCATTAAATAAATAGATTAATTTAGGGAGAATAGATATCTATCTTTATGATGTTGGATCTCTTTACAGATGCTTTTCAGTTGATAAAGGGTTCATTTCTTTCCTTAAGAGCAATTGGATATTTTCTTCATACAGAGTTCACACATCTCTTCTTAAGTTTATACCTTAACATCTGTATAATCATTGCTGCTTTTGTCAGCAGATCTTTCCTTCTATCTCTTCTAAGTGGTTGCTCTTATATATACATACATATGAATGCTTGGATTTCTGTGCCCAGTTTGTATCTCACCACCTTACTGAATTCTCATATTATTTGTGATAGAGTCACTTAGGTTTGGGGATACACAATAATATCATGACTCGATAATGATAATTTTATCTCCTTCTTTCCATTTTGCATGCCTGTTGTGGACTGAATATTTTTGTCCTCTAAAAATTCATATGTTGAATCCAAATCCCTAACCCCCAATGTGGCTGTATTGGGACATGGGGCCTCTAACAAAGTAATTCAGGTTAACTGAAGTCAGAAGTGTTGGGAGCCCTGATTCAACAGGATTAATATCCTTGTAAGAAGAAATACCAGATGATCTCACAGTTTGTGAGTTTGAGCCTCACATCAGGCTCTTCTCTGAGAGCATGGATCCTTCTCTCTCTCTCCTTCTCTATCTGCCCTTCCCACGCTCATTCTCTCTCTCTCTCTCTCTCTCTCTCTCTCTCTCTCTCTCTCTCTCTCTCTCTCAAAAATTAATAAATAAACTTTAAAAAAAACATAAGAAAAAAATACCAGAGAACTCTTGTGTTCTCTCTCTCACTGTCTCTTTTTCTCTTTCTCTCTTCACCATGTGAGAACACAATGAGAATGAAGACGGGGCGAGAATGAAATCTTGCCATTTGCAATGATGTGGATGGAGCCAGAGACTATTATACTAAGTGAAATAAGTCATTCAGAGAAAGATGAAGATCTGGGTTGTTAATGGCTAACAGTCTAAGTTTGAACTACTGTTACCCAGTGTGTGAAAAATTCCTTGAGGACAGGCTCCTTGTTAATATATGGGCCTGACACATATTAGTGCTTAATAAATACTTCAGTCAAATGAAGATCATAGGAAGTAAGAGTCTCAACTCCAAACCATTTGTGAAGTGGAACATACCCAATTCTGAGGAGCAACTTTAAAAGAGATATCAACAAAGTCAAATGTCCAGAGAAGAGAAGGGAATCAAGCATAGTAGGGTCTTGAAACCATATCATATGGGGAGCATTAGGGAATGTAAATGTCCAGTCTAGAGTAAGAGGTGCGTGTGTGTGCATGTGTGTGGAAGGGGTGGGGGGGGGGTGAATAGAGAGGGAGGGAAGGGGGTAGTAAGAGCCACAAATGCCTTTCAGTAATTTGAAGAGTTGGCATGGGGAAGAGGAGCTGTATTCCACATCCCTTAAAAGGTGAAACTGGAAATTTATGCTTTATATAAAAAGAGCTTTCCAACAAGTATAATTGGGCAATGGGACAGTGCCTTAGAAAAAACTAAACTTCCTGTCAGACGAAGTATTTAATCTAAAGCTGGCTGCTGCCAACTGTAGACATTGTAGAAGGCTATCCTGTGCTGGGTATAAGATTAGAGAGTGAAGGTCCCTTTCAAAGATTCCAGGAACCTCTGAAAGATAATCATTAAGAAGTTTGCATTAATAAGACATTCAGGAGATACTTTGTTTTGGGATGACCTGTGTTTCCCAGTAGTCTCTGTGCCAACTCTTAGTCTTCCCCACAAGAGTGATTCTTTGGCCCATTGCAAGAAAAAGGGACAGAGGAGGTCCAGGAGAAAGGAAGCCACATGTTAAGTCAGAGAATCCATGATCAAGGTAGTTTATTCAAAGTCTAGTTTGGGGAAGGGGAGGGCAGCTGATACAGATAGACAAAGCCATTAGCCCCTCAATATCTACCTTACCAAATTACACCAGTTTAGTCCAGAATACCTCTGGGAAAGATAAAGCTAATTTATTAGCCACATCTGGTTTTTTTTTTTTTTAATTTTTTTTTCCAACGTTTTTTTATTTATTTTTGGGACAGAGAGAGACAGAGCATGAACGGGGGAGGGGCAGAGAGAGAGGGAGACACAGAATTGGAAACAGGCTCCAGGCTCTGAGCCATCAGCCCAGAGCCCGACGCGGGGCTCGAACTCACGGACCGCGAGATCGTGACCTGGCTGAAGTCGGGCGCTTAACCGACTGCGCCACCCAGGCGCCCCAGCCACATCTGGTTTTAAGAGATCAGTACCTGTTGAGAAGGAGGAAAGGCTAACTTTATCATATAGGTTCCTTATGATGATCAGGGCCATTAGAGACCAGAAATGGAAGGCCCAAAGAAAGCAGTATGAGGGCGGAGGGTAGCCAGGGTGTTGGGGAACTGTGGGTGTGAAGGAGGGGTAGGGAAGAGTTTTGCCTACTTTGCAGTTTAGCCTGGGGCCTTGGTGTATCTCTGAGAATTTTCTCTAGGCTGATGACATTGTTTGCCAACACCCAAGTTGGG
This sequence comes from Felis catus, assembly GCF_018350175.1. Lineage (NCBI taxonomy): Eukaryota > Metazoa > Chordata > Mammalia > Carnivora > Felidae > Felis > Felis catus. The sequence goes on from NC_058376.1 coordinate 59,481,679, forward strand.
ATGTCAGGACTTGTTTATAAACGGCAAACACCTTACTGTAGATCAGTCCAGTCTTCCTTATCTAGGCCAGTCTTGTCTCCTTGAATTCAAGTCTGGGTATCCTTATTCCTCCCTCTGGGAGAAAGAAGGAAGAAGGGAAAGAAGGATGCTATCTGTGCTAAATATCTTGCCCCAAAGAAGAGCATATCAGCTGTCCATTTGCATTGTTAGTCCTCTCCTTCCCTGCCCTACAATTTATCTCTTCCATGTCTAACACCATTACTCCACAGTTTTACCCTGTCAGGGTAGTTCTGGAACCCATCCACGAGGAATCCTAGCTCAGTGGCTCTCAAACACCCAGAAACCTAATAAAAAAAAGTACTGGACAAGGGCACCTGGGCGGCTCAGTCAGTTGAGTGTCCAACTTTGGCTCAGGTCATGATCTCGCAGTTCATGTGTTTGAGCCCCACCTCGGGCTCTGTGCTGACAGCTCAGAGCCTGGAGCCTGCTTCAGATTCTGTGTCACCCTAGCTCTCACTTACCCCTCCTCTACTCACACTCTGTCTCTCTGTCTCTCTCTTTCTCTCAAAAATAAACATTAAAAAAAATTTTTTTTAAGTACTGGACAGTAGAGAAACCTAACAAAAGTTATGTATGGAAACCTAAGGAGGAAGACAGGATAGGTACTACAAGCTATTGGAGGGGAAATTATGGTGAACTTCATAGTTAAGGAAGCCTTCACAGAGGAATAGGAAATGAACTTGAGTCTTAAAGAATGAACAGATCTCAGTTACACAAAGAGAAGGTGAGAGAATTTCAAGATGAAGAGACTACCCAGGGAGAAGAGAATGTGAGAGCATGTTAGGAACCAAAGTGAGGAAGAGTCAGACTGGATGAATCTGAACGTAAGGAAACTGAACATTCAGTGCAACAGTTCCCACAAACCTCTGGCTTTCATGCACCATCTCAGCTCCACTCATGATTGTTTGGGAGTCTCTAGACAGGAGTGAGCATTCCATGTTTGAGGCTGGTAGATTAGGGGATGCTTGTAAAAGATTAATCTGCAAAGAATCTGGAAAAACCTCTATGAAATTGTTAAACCCAATGGAGAAAAGTTGTCTAGATAAAAGTATAGTTAAATAAACTTAGAGTTGTTCAATTACTGGACCAAAACTATATTCATTTCTTACCCCCAAATCTGCTACTGCTAATGTTTTCTCCCATTGCTATGGCTGGTCACTTACCCAGTAGAAGTGGCAGTGAATTCTTTTTTTTAAAGTTACCTCATACCAGGGTGCCTGGATGGCTCAGTCAATTAAACATAGAACTCTTGGTTTTGGCTCCGGTCATGATCTCATGGTTCATGATATGAGCCCTGCATTGAGAATCACCTGGGATTCATTCTCTCTCTCTCTCTCTCTCTCTCTCTCTCTCTCTCTCTGTGTGTGTGTGTGTGTGTGTGTATGTGTGTGTCTCAGTATCCACTCCCTCCCCCAGTCACTCTTAAAATAAATAACTAAACTTAATTTTTTTTTGTCACATACGAAGATCAAAGTACCCCTGGAGTTTCCCATGGTATGAGTTGTCACAGTTAGAGGCACTTGTTGACCTTAAAGGCAATCCATTTTCTACAGAACCTAAATGTAGGCCATGAAAAACCATGGTCCTATACATTTCACATAGATGTGAGACACTTATGTTTTCTAGTTACGGAGTAGTGACACCTATTATTCAAAATGACATTTGGGTGTGGTAGACCATTTAAATAGATTCATTTTTCCATTGAGACCAATTCATGTGATAAGAGTAAGAAGTTCAAATGCCAGTGCCCCATATAATGTTCTTGCCATTGAAAAATATGTATTATACTTTCCTACTAACACTCACTGATCAACACAATCATAGTGATTGACCCACATCTAGCATTCTTTGTAAAATACATGCAAATGAGAAGACAACAGTAGAAGGAGAGGAGAGTACTCGTTGTAGGATGGTAGGAGTGCTGGGAGACTGTCTTTTATAATTCATCAGAACAAAATAGAGATGGCTCATTGTTTTTGGTTTTGTTTTAAGGCAATGGATCCATAGAGAAATAAATAAAAATTGAAAAGAATATATAATCTAAAACAAATAAACAAACAAACAAACAAGAATACATAATCTAAAGAATGACCTGGAAATGTGGAACCTCATGGATCAAAAAAGTACCAAACCAGCAGCAGATTCCAGGGCATGAAACTGTAATGTGCTGAAGCATCTTTTCTCTGGCATTACTTTGAAAGTTTAATAGTTGCTTTCCTGATGGGTCTTGAGGACTAAGGACCCAGCAGTAGTCTGACCTAGAAGTCAAAGTAGGGAAATTTAAATGTCTTGAAATCCCTTCTCTGCCCAGTGTCTTGGGATTTCTGGTTGAGTTAATGGGATAGAAGTTTTCACAAGTCACAGGAGCATGTGGACTGCTGATGCACAAGGAAAAGTCTTCATTCCCTTAAAAGAGGGATGTTCCCAGGGGCAAGATGAAGCTGCCACAGAGCTGTAACCTGCCAGTCTGATGAGATTATCTGTGACAGAACCCATCTGACAATTTGGTCAAGAGTTTCTTCCCAAAGGGGACAACATCCTTGCCTTTTTTGGGGGGGGTGGTGGTGGCAGAGGGTCTGTTTTTTTCCCCTGAAGTTCTTGAAGCAGTAGTAATAATGATTTCCTAAAAGACAGTTGACATTTTTGTTAGCATGATCTTTGAACTGACTTTCTCTCTAATCCTTCTGACACAGAGACTTGTTTCTGAGTTAATGAAGAAGGTCAATATTTGAATGAGATAGAAGAGCTTAAGAGTAAACAGCCTTGAGATAATTAGGGGATGAGAGACTTGTCTTTGTCAGTGAGATGTTGCTTATGGTGCACAGGACCCACTATAACATATAGGATGGTTCCGGAGAATAGTGAGGCAACCACTTGTTTTAAATTGAGAGGAATGAGTGAATACAATAAAACAAGAGGGAAGGACACAGTTGAAGGAGGGAATTTCTACCACATCAGTCATACTCACACCCTCTTGTGGCTCTGCCTGAGTTTAAGGGTCTATGAACCTTTCTAAACTTATTATATGCTTGTGGACTTGCTGGATACTCAGGAGAGAGCAGTCAATTCATGAACCATAAGTCCAAATACTCAACATTTTCACACACACACCAACCTCAACGGACAATGAAGTCTCAAGGCTGCATTTTAAAATTAAAAATAGTCCAATTAAAATGACTTTTGAAAGCCCTTAAATTGCCTGTTTCACCATCTTTCACTCTTACACCATCTTTCAACAAACAACATAGTGTGTTGGGTATTTTCCTTCAGTTGGTTAACAGATAAAGTACTAGACTTTTATTTAAAGGATCACTTCATATAAACTCCTGTTTCTTTACATGCAATTCAGCTTATATCATAATATCTGTCTGGGACCAAGACCAAAAGGGACCAAGGGAAGAATAGACTCACATCTCTCACCTCAGCTCATCTAATACTGCTCACTTAGTTGAAAGATGGACAGATTATCCTCACTAGTTACATGGCTCTCTTTTCTCTTTCTTTCTTTCTTTCTTTCTTTCTTTCTTTCTTTCTTTCTTTCTTTCTTTCTTTCTTTCTTTCTTTCTTTCTTTCCCTTTTCCCCTTTTCCTGACACATATCATTGAATTCATGTCAATTAAATATACTGGGGCTCAGGGTACCTGGGTGGCTCAGCCAGTTAAGCCTCTGACTTTGGCTCAGATCATGATCTCATGGTTCATGAATTCAAGTCCTGCATCAGGCTCTCTGCTGTCAGCACAGAGCCCACTTCAGATCCTCTGTCCCCCTCCCTCACTCGTGCTCTCTCTTACTCTTTCTTTCAAAATAAACTTAAAAAATATATACTAGGGCTTGACTCCTGGACATATTCTCACGTAAGAACCTAAGTGAGAGCTAGAAATGAAAGGTAGAGTCCGAGGCTTAAGGCTTTAGCTTCAGGACAAATTGCCTTCTGGAAAGTGCCTTGTTGTTGACTGCTGTCTCTCACAATGTGTGCCCCAGAGTCTGGGCCTTGATTATCATACTTTTTCGCATTGATGATACATCCTCCTATCTTTAAGTGTGCTTCACACAATTCTTGGATGACACTTTTGGTCCAGAAGACCTTGGTTAAGAAGAAACACAGATTTATGGGAGAGAGACCTGGAAAATTTCAAACAGACACATACATCTTTATTGGAACCCTCCAGATCTGTGGGAAAGAAAACGGAGCCCACAAGGATCAGCTCTGAATTTGCTCCAGCTCCAAACTTACAGTCACACCCTTCTCTCTGGGCTCCCCATGTGGGCCAGCATTTTAATCTTTCCATCTCTCTCCCTCCTTCATCGTCGCCTGTTTATTCACCTTTTCCATTCCCTTGTCTCATTTTCTCATTCTTTCTGATTGCCCCACTCTCTCACACTCATATCCCCTGGTGTATCATCTTTCTGTTGGAGCCTGTACTGATGGCCTCTTTCCAAGAGCAGCAGGTTTGAATCAGCTCCAGTTTAAATTGAAGGAAGGGGGTGGGGGTGGAGCGAGGCCAGGAGAGGATATCAGCTCGCTCCTGTCCAATGTACTGAGTGCACAGTCCTCCCCCAAGCCTCCAGGCTGGCGCTCAGGCTCCCAATCTCCCTCCCAACCTACCCTCCCTTCTCTCTGCCCAGACATCTCTCCACACACAGGTATGTGTAAGAAAAGGCCTAATAATCCCTTGCAGGCAAGATTAGAGACCCCCACCCTCAATCTAGCAGCTGGTTTCCATTAGATGTTCCAAGCCCTATAAATATTCTCTTTTTTTCACTTATCTCTAATAATTTTTCCTTTCCCTTTCTCATATTCCCCGCTTCTGGGCTCCCTCCTGGGAGGAGGCCTAAATTAAGTAGGGAAGGCATGCCAAGCTTTGCATTAACCATCTTGTCATGCCCCAGGCCTCTGGCAGAGCAGAACCCAGAAATGATGGCTTCTTGTTTGTCTAGTTTGCTGCTCCACACACCGAAGGTAGGAATCCTCCCAGAAGAGCAGAAGGGTTGGGCTTAGCCTGAACTAGAAGATGCTGCCAGGGTCACCCCATCTCTGTGCTCTCAATTGCGCTCCTGGCTGAGCCCCTTGAGCCCTCTGTCAAGGTTACCTTGTGCTTATCACTGGCTGCTATATGGTGTCTTGGGTACAGCCCTGGAGAGCAGCATTCTGGGGTTAAGATGCCAGCCTCTTTGTGCACAGGCGATGTGACTTCAGGCAAGTTACATAACCTTTCTCATTTGTAAAGTCGTGCTGATAACACCTACCTCAAAGGACTGCTAGGAGGGTGAAATGAAGTAAGTAACTAATGGGAAAACATTTAGCTCAAGTCTGCACTCAGCAGGTACTGGTTCTCTCCTCTTGCCCCTTCCAGTATGGTCCCCGGTGGAAAATCCTGCCCTCCTCCTCTACTGCCTCCTACACCTTCCAAGTAATTAACTGAGCAATTAGAGAAGAATTAACCCTTAAATATCTGAGGTCTGAGTTGGGGAATGTAAAATGTTTGCTTCTCAGTGAATGTTTTCTCCTTAAGATAAAGAAGCAGAGAAAGAATGAATGTAAAATCCCTCAATTAGAACAATGTTTACAATTGTTAGTACTTTTGATAAACCAGGCAGCACGAAGCTATGCCATTGTTGAGTCAGTGACCCAAGAGCAGAAGTTCCTGCAAGTACCTCATCCGAGTCATGGCAGTTAAGAATGCAGCCTCCGGGGTCAGACGGTCTTTTAGGTCTGGATTCGAGTTCTACCTCCTCCTCGCTGTGGAGCGTCGACCAGTGTTTTACTTCTCTGTGCTGGTTCCCCTTCTGTAAATGATGATAGTAAGAGTACTGACGTCACAGTGTTGTTGCAGAGATCGAACGACCTCACGTAGTCCGTCACCCTTCACCAGTGGCTGGCAGAGTAAGTGTGCAGTAGATGTCCGCTCTCCTTCCCACCCACGAAATCTTTCTTACAGCCTTGCTCCTCCTTCGTGGCCATTTCCAAACTGACCCATGTGCAGGGCAATAATCCAGCCGGGCTTTGCTTCTCCCACTTCTGCATGCTTCTCAGGAGTCCAGCCACTTTGGTGGTTCTGGAGCAATCCCAATCCTCACAGTGAAACACACTCCAGAAACTCCTTAACTGACCTTTCCATGGTGGGAGGGACTTCGAGGAGACAGGCACAGTGGGCAGGAGGGGTGCCTTTCTTGAGCCTCAACCATCCACACCCACCAACTCCATAGCCTTCCTGAGACCAAAGCCTTTGCCTGGGAGTATGGCCCATGACAAGTGACAAAAATGACCAGCCCAGAGCCCGGTCTTCAGACTGCTTCAGAGGGTTCTGGTGCTGGGTCTGCCCACTCTGCCTGTCTCTTAGGCTGAAGGTGAGTGAAGAAGACTGCCTTCCCAGCTCAGAACCAAGTAGAGCACAGAATCCCAAGGTCTTAAGTCCACAGAATTGAATCCCCTGTTCTCTGAACATAAATCAATCTAGACTATTGGGAACTTTATAATATGATTTTATTTATTTATTTATTTTTATTAAAAAAATATACATATATTTGCTATTTCTTTGACCTATTTATACACTCTATACACTGTGGAATTAGTTAGACCCAGTTCTGTCACTGCCTCACTTTGTGACCTTCAGCAATTACTTAACCTCTCTGAGCCTCTGTTTGTTACTCTTTAAAATGGGGTAACAGCGTTACAACTTTACAGATATATCTCATCTTTTTCTCGATGGACTTTAGCCATAGCTACTCACCTTATGACTATTCTGTAATTTTGCTCCAATTTAATCCTACTTCCTCTGATTCTATCTTTAGTGCAGTCAGAAAACAGTTGGTCACCATCATTCCTACATAAAACTACCTCCCAGAGACCTGAAAACAGTTAATAAATCATTCTTCAGCCTTTGAACCTCAGGCTAAACCATGCCAATTTCTTTAATCTTCCTCCAGAGAGCCTATCTGAAAATCTTGAATAATTTCACTTTTGCCTTGTGACCTCCCTCTAAATTATTAGCATCTCAGGTTTTAGTGCCCAAACATCAGTGTATTATTTTAATAAGGACCTGACAAAATAGTTGACCGTAGTGCACATAACGTTGAGTTCGCCTACTTCATGCTCAGCCTGGGTGTCCACTAATAACCCTCCATAAATACACATATAAATGTTAGGCTATTCAAATGTGAAATAGAGAAAACAGATCCGTGTCTATTCCTTTAAGAAGCAACCCCACAACTTATTTGTTAAACTTGTCTCATTTGCTGAGGGAGGAGAGAAAGAACTACCAAAAGGGACTCTGAAGAAAATCATTAAAGTAAGGAGAAAGCTCTTAAGAAAAGAGACGTTTTCTGCCCTCTGTACCTTCCTTGCTTGATTCCGTTCTCCCATGGTGACAGTGCAGCTAATATAAGTCTGTGCTCCACCAGGCCCCTGCTGAGCAGGGCTGGGGTAGGACAGGAAATCACCACTCAGAAAATAAATGACCTGTCCCAGAGTCTTTTGTTAATGAGTCCAGGGCATAATAAATCAAGGTGACCCAGTCTCAAGAAACACTAGCCTGTTTAAAACAAAACAAAACAAAACAAAAAACCGCGAAACCCCCAAGCACCAGAGGTGAAGAGGAGGAGAAGGGAGAGAGGGGACCATGGGGAGTCCTTATAAATCACACCCAGACGAAACTAGTGCAGATGTTTTCCAGTTTCGGACCCACTCAAGAGGCAGAAAACAGACACATGTGGACGTGAATGGAAGGGGCTGTTTGTGAGACAAGGCAGTGGCCCGATGGACACAGCCCCTCCTGTCACATGGTGTCCATGGGACTTTGAGTGGCACGGTTTCTTCCAGCTATTTCATCCCAGGTCTCCCTCTCCTCAGCGTGGCCAGAGTGTCCTCTTGTGTCAAATGTGGGTCCCAGCTTCCCATAGTGGCAGGCTCCTGTAAAAAGAGAGGGTGGTCAGGTCAACCATGGGAGGGTCTTAGCTTCCCAAGTAAACTGCAGGCTCTCTGAGGGTGAACTTGGACACAGACATAGAAAGAATGTCAGATTGGAAATAGATATTCCAGTATGTGGTAGAGAAACAGGAGTCTATAAATCTGGGGTAAGCTGTAATATAAGATTTACATGCAGAGGGCCCTCACAGAGAGCCACAGTAGTCTGGTGAGACATGGCAACTATTTTACAAATGTGGAAACTGAAGCAAAAAGAGACTAAGGAATTTGCAGTTTGTGCAAATTTGCAGTTTTCGAGAATGTTATTTCATCTGGGCACACCTTATATGTAGGTTGAACAGGTGTCCTTCCTATATTACAGATGAGGAGAGTGGGAATGAGAGCACGAGAAAACCTTCTCCAGGTCACACAGCTAACATGTGGGATAACTCAGGTCCACACTCAAGTTCTGGAATCTGTTATCCTTTCTGTTCAGCCTCAGCTGTTTGCCGGGGGTCCCAGATAAGAAGTGTGCTGACAAAGAAAGGGTGCTGAAAGAGGGCGGATAAACCTTGGTCAAGGTCCACAACTGTTTGGTGTTTAGTGGTGGCTGGAAGGGAGATGAGGGGACGAGAGGAAATTGGTCCCAAATGTTTCTCACTCTCTCTGTCATATGAAACCTGCCATGTAGTCACCTCCATCATTCCCTAGGAGCATGGCCTCCTCTGATCACTCACTCCTACTTGCTGTCATTTCAAAAGAAATTACATCACGCCAACTGCTTTTGTTTTTAAATTCTTGCTCATGCTGAATTCAATCTCAACCACCATCATCATGACTGCTAGTTTGTATACACTTTATGTTTCAAAATCCTTTCTTTGTTACCCTCTCTGAACCTCTTAATCAGAATTGTCATTTACCCTTGGAGAAACTGAGGGCAGAGTGGCTTGCCCATGATCACCTCTTAGAACAGAAATCTTTCCCCCTTGCCTGACTGCCTCCAAAGTAAACACAAGTGGCCAGATACTCTTTGCCATCTTAGTTTTTTCTGTATTGCCCCAGTTCTGCAGTGAGAGATACCACCTTTCTCCAGAACTCTCTATAGACTTCCTATACTAGCTCTGCTTCCTTTTGAAATAAAATAATGAGCATTGTGCTCTAGTTCAAATTGGAGTCCAAGTAGAGGCACCTGGGTGGCTCAGTCAGTTAAGCGTCCGACTTCAGCTCAGGTCACCATCTCACGGTCCGTGAGTTCCAGCGCCACGTTGGGCTCTGTGCTGATGGCTCAGAGCCTGGACCCTGTTTCCGATTCTGTGTCTCCCTCTCTCTCTGCCCCTCCCCCATTCATGCTCTGTCTCTCTCTGTCTCAAAAATAAATAAACGTTTAAAAAAAATTGGAGTCCAAGCATTTACCCAACCACACAATGTCATCAACCACAACAGGAAGATGCCACAGCGGGCTGCCTAAAATAAACCAAAATAAACTCAGAGCTTTTAATTGGTGCAGGACCTAGATCTGCAAAACAGCAGGCACACCCATGAAAATTAGGGCTGTTCCAAGTATTTTAGGTTGAACAGCAGCCTTCCACCAACGCAGAACACTGCTTTAGGTTTCCTTTCTTTTTCTTTTTTCTTTTTTTTTTTGTTTGGTTTTTGGTTTTGTTTTCTTGTTTTGTTTCATTTTGTTTTGTTTTTTGGTCCTGCTCTATGAGTCCAAATTTTTTCATACTCAGATGTTGACTCTTAGCTGGGAACCCAGAAGAAACACCCCGGGATGTGGGCATGTCAGTTTTCTATTATAAAAGAAACTAGTAAGGGGAGCCTGGTGGGCTCAGTTGGTAGAGCATGCAACTCTAGATCTCAGGTTTGTGAGTTCAAGCCCCACATTGTGTGTGGAGCCTACTGAAGAAGAAGAAGAAGAAGAAGAAGAAGAAGAAGAAGAAGAAGAAGGAAGAGGAGGAGGAGGAGGAGGAGGAGGAGGAGGAGGAGGAGGAGGAGGAAGAAGAAGAAGAAGAAGGAGAAGAAGGAGGAGGAGGAAGAAGGAGAAGAAGAAGAAGGAGGAGGAGGAGGGGGAGGGGGAGGAGGAGGAGGAGGAGGAGGAGGAGGAAGAAGAAGAAGAAGAAGAAGAAGAAGAAGAAGAAGAAGAAGAAGAAGAAGAAACTCTTATTCAACAAATATTCTTGAATTCCTACTATATACTGGAGACTATGTCAGTTGGTGAAAGTGATTGAGACTTACATTTTATGCCATCCTTGCACTAAACAGCTGGGGGAACTTGAGCAAAACGTTCCCCCTTTATGGCTGTCAATTCTTGCCTCTTTAAAGTGAGAGGATGGATAATTAACTTCCAGGTCCGTCCGTCCTTCCTTCCTTCCTTCCTTCCTTCCTTCCTTCCTTCCTTTTTCTTCTTTCTTTCTTTCTTTCTTTCTTTCTTTCTTTCTTTCTTTCTTTCTTTCTTTCTATGTTTATTTACTTTTGAGAGAGAAAGAGACACAGAGTGTGAGCCAGGGAGGGGCAGAGAGAGACACACACACAGAATTCGAAGCAGGCTCCAGGCTCTGAGCTGTCAGCACAGAGCCCCAAGCAGGGCTCAAACCCATTAGCTGTGAGATCATGACCTGAGCTGAAGTCAGATGCTTAACTGACAGCCACCCAGGTGCCCCTAGATCCTTTCTAACCCTGCTGCTCTACAGCTCATGGGAATCTGTACTGATGGACTAGTCATGGGTGCAGCACCTAAGAATAGTATCCCTTTCACTTTACTGATGCAAAGAACTGGAAAAGGCAGAGGCAGGGGTGGAGACTGTGTTTTGCAAGGAAACAAGACTTTTTGGTGGATGGGCAGTGTGGGTGGAGGAGTGGCTACTGATTTTAAAGAATCATTATACATGTCACAAAAAAATAGTCAAATACAAATATATGTATCACTTTATGCTCTTTTCTGATAGTTTACATAGCTATAATCAGTTCATCCATAATATTTTTCGTTCTTTGTTTTAACTAATGCTCTTTGATGTATACATTCTGTATATCACAAAGTGTATAGTCTTCTAATTCTTTTAGTGGGTAAGAGCACTCCATCTTATTATGCTAAATTTATTTTTTTATCCACTCAATTACTTTCAAATAGTGGAATATTGGAGTATGTCCACTCTTTTTCCTTTTATTAATAGCTCTGGTATAATATTTTCCCTAATGAATTCCTTTGGACATTCATAAAATAAGTAATTTCTAGATCAGTGATTTTTTAATAATTTTTTAAAATTTATTTGTTTATTTTGAGAGCGAGAGAGAGAGAGAGGGAGAGAGAAAGAGAGTGCATGAATGGGGTAGGGGCAGAGAGAGAGAGAGAGAGAGAGAGAGAGAGAGAATTCCAAGCAGGCTTCATGCTGATAGTGCAAAGCCCGACAAGGGGATTGAGCTGACGAACTGTGAGATCATGACCTGAGCCAAAATCAAGGGTCAGATGCTTAATTGACTGAGCCCCTCTAAATCAGTAATCTGAAAGTGATTCTAAATCAGATTCTAAAAGACCCAATAAGTTCATAATGGCACCAGCAGTTGATGGGCATTTCTGTTTTCCTTAACCCATCTACCTTGCATATAATAATTTTTGTTCCTTTTGATGACTTAAAAACTGTATAATGTTTCTAGTAACTTCAGTGAAGTTGTTTATATTTTCATTTCTTCCATTTTTTATTGAGACTGATCTGTTTATGTGCTGTGTATTCCATATTTCCTCCTTTGTGGATAGTTTATTCATGTCTTTTGACCTCAATTCTAATGATTTTTGAAAAACATATTAAGGCTTTTGTGGACCAAATTCTTAACACACCACTGATATAGTGGATTCCCAAATGTGAATACATTCGTCATCAGGAAGGAAGGTGGAGATTTTTGTCTTTTTTGTTCACTCAAGTATTTTAAGCACCTAAAATGATGCCAGGCAAATAGTAGGTGCTCAATACTGTTGAGTGAACTGAATGAGTGAATAAATCATCACTTAATATGTATGAGGTGCCTCCTTGTGTTGGGACAAATATGAGCATTCAGTTTTGACATGAAGGAGACAAAAGTAAGGTCAAAACAGCTAGGTGTAGAAGGGAGGGGTGTTTCTCACTTCAGAATTTTAAACAGCCACATAAAGTGGCAAGGTAAGAAGCTACTGAGGAGTCTCCTCAGGTAAGGACTTGACATTGCCAAAACACGTCACGGGTATTTGTGTGTTCTTGTCTGTTGTTACTGTGTGCAGTAATATTGTCAGACTGTAATATTATCACAGTGTGAACTTAATTCAAGCAACATTTTCTCAACTTTCACTGTAATGTGCAGGCACTGAACTAGTGCACAGAACACCATCTCTGTGTATCTATGTGTTAGAATACTATACCTCAAGAAAACTCAACAAACTGCAATGCACACATGCCTCAAAGGCTTCATGCTAAGTGAAAGGGAGGTGCAAAAAAATACATGTTGTATGATTCCATTTATATGAAATGTCTAGCAAAGACAAATCTAACCACACAGACAGTGGTTGCCTGGGGTTGGGGAATGGGCGACTACAAATGGGCACAAGGGATCTCTTTGGGGTGATGGAATTGTTCTAATACTAGATTGTGGTGATAATCACACAACTCTGTAAAATTACTGAAAACCCATTGAATTGTATACTGATTATGAGTTGATTTTACAGTTTTTAAATTATACCTCAATTGAGTGTTTTAAAAAAGAGTGGCTACCATGACCCTTGCACTGTCAAAACAAAGCAAAACCTAGTTCCCGGAACAGGCAAACATTGAGAACACTGTCAGTAGAGGTGAGCCCAGGGGGCTGTGCGAGCAGTCAGGTGCCTAACCCCATCCTGACACTCAATGGAAGTTGCACTGAGATGATGTCTGGCTGGGAGAAATTTTTCTAGCAAGAGTAAATGGGAGGATGTGGGGTAGGTCAGGTGCGCACCAAGTCAATGACAGCACGATTCATGTCATAAGAGATAGTACGAAGGCCAGTGTCCACCTTGGTTTCAGGGAGGTTAAACACTGCAAAATGCTTTGTATATTGATTATAACTACCATCCGTCATGAGTCAAGAGCTTTGCATTCAGTAACAACAATCTTGCAAGGCAAGATTGCAGACGAAGAAACTGGGCAAAGAGGGCTGATGTGACTTGCTAGGGATCACTTCCCCAGTATGAACAGCAGAGCCGGAATCCAAACACAGGCCCGAATCTGAAAGCCATGCTTTTTCCATTCCATTCTCTCCCTTTACCTCTACATAGACATGTGACTATGGTGGGGAATTAATGAGAAAAATGTCGGTTCTGCGCATCTATTCTAAAGAATTCATAAAACTCATCTGCAAAGAATTTTGCAAATGCAGTTTGATGGGGTCTCAGAGCCGCAGCCTTTGCAATTTATCACTGTCCCTAGTGTGCTGTATACAGCAGGCAGGCATTTGAAATGTGCTGTTCTCTATTTAGCTTCGGATGTGCAAGCAAAATTCAATAATCTTGGTTCAAGATAAATTAAAGGCCAATGACTCTGAAGAGCTAGAAAATTCTTAAATACCACAGAAATCCAGTCTGTAATAATGCATAGTTCCCATTAAATGCCTTTCTTAAATGCCTGTTAATAATAATTTTACATGATCATACAAAATACTTAAGATTATATGACCAAATCAGAAACATGATTTCTTTTAAAAATGTGTTTAGTCTCTCTTTCAGAGTTTTTGATAACTGTTCCTTGCCCTCACCTTTGGCTTAAGTGTGTCTACTCCTTACGGGAAATTGTGAGTCGGATTGGGTGAGGCAAAGACACACATTCTTCTCTAGAAAGAACGCACTTGCATTCCTATGAGGAAAATAAATTAGGCCCAGTTTCTCTGTCCATTAATTATGAGGAACAAACAACCTTTCCCTGCTTGGAGAGAAGTACAGGAGACCAGCACAAATTTCCTCCTCAGACTCAGGGGAAAGATCATTTGACTATCCAGCAGAACGCCTGTGGTCTGAGAGGACTCAGAGGATTGGAACAGGCGAGGCTCTGCCGCCAGATGTTTGTAAGAAATCCACTGATACAGACAATCCCATGATACAATCCACAGAGGACTGCTGGGTTGTAGGGAGAGGCTAGAAATGCAGCAGAGCAAGAGGGAGAAGGAATTTGCATCCAATTCTGCCCCTGGGGAATATCCCAACCCTGAAGACCGCCTTTGGAATCTAGGGACTGTACCGCGCCTCGGGTAATTATGTTATTTTAGTTAGAGTCTTAGAATATGCCAAGAACATCACCCCGGAAGGAGCAGGGTGGTAGGAGGAAGGTAATGCGTGGTCTCTGGTGGTCTCTCATCTAATTGAACCAGGTGGGATTTGCAAGAGAATGGACGTTCACCACGGCCACTCTACAGACAGGACAAATACAGGAATGAGAGAGAACTTTCAGAGTTGGAAATGTGTTTGCGTCTTTGGCTTTTACACACTTGTGCCCGATACTGCTACTCCTTTCCCTTGCTTCCTTACTAAGAGAACCTTAATTTTATTATGGGATGCAGCGGTGCTCTCAGGTTAAAACACTCAGCTTCCCAGATGCCACTGCAGCTAGGGGAGGCCTGGTGATCCACTTCTGGCCAATGAGATGGGAGAGGAACCAGTTGGGTCGGGCTCGGGGCAATTGCACCGCTCTGGCCTCTTGTCTTTTGCTCTTCCCCTTCCCTTCCAGACACTAGTGCACACATCCGGCCACCAACCTTCTCCATGAGAAGCATCACTGAACGCCAGGCGTGCAAGCAGAGGTACCCAAGCTGCCCAGATCCTTGGTGATTCCCAGCAAACACTGCAGCAACCCTGGCCTGCTACCTGTGTGCTTTGTATTATGTGAGTCATATCTTGTTTAAGCTCCTGTGTGTTGGGTCTTTGTTACTTGCAGCCAAACATAACCCCTAACTGATGGCAATATGAATTCAGTTCAATTCAGCAGTGATTACTTATTACGTGCTAGGTGTGGGAGTACAAAGATGAGAAACCCCCTTCCTTCAAAAAGTTCACAAACTAGTGCATGAGTGATGATACATAGGCAAACCATTAGAGCGTAGTCAATGTTTTCGAAAATGGAGGTTTGTTTACAGTATTATGGGAACAACGTCATCGATACTAACAAGCAAAATGTACTGGGATAAATTGTGTGGAATTCTAAATTATTCTCATACTGTATATACATGTGCAGTTATAGGTAAATCTGATACCCACTGAATATCCACCATTCATATTATTGATAGAATCTGCCAAATCATGAAGTCACAGCTATTTTACCCTCCCTTAAGTACCACTTTACACTTGTTTATTTTCTCTGGTGGGGTCAGAGGACCTCCATGTTTCCTAAGTAAATTTCTCAAACCTTTGTCAATTCCTTATACACAGGAGAAACCCCAAGAAGTCCATGGAAAAATAAACTCCGTCTCAAAGAGCAGTAGTAACAAAGGGCAGTTTGGTCTGAAGCACATTGTGAGGTGAATGGCCAAAGTACAGTAGCTAAATTTTACCTCCCCCCCGCCCCCGCTTCAGCAAATGCTGTCTCTGTCTCCTTGCTTTGTGATTCTCTCTCCCTCTGCAGCCTCCTCGTTCGCTCGTCCTGCCCTACTCCCCATCATACCTCGCGAGTCTCCTGGATGGCATCTATTCTCCCACTGCCTCACATGCCATCTCTCTCTCCTTTATCCAATCATCCATTAAGAGTAATGAATTTTTAAAAGGTTATTTGCTGCAATTATCGAGAGGATTTTATCGAGGATTTTAATTCTTGAAGGTGATGATTGAATTAATTGATATCTTACAAAAAACAAAATAACTTGCTTTAAATTTTTTGTTGAAGAGAGAATACATGAACCCGGTAAAAAAAAAAATTGGAAGGATTGAAAGAACATACATGAAGTATCTCCCTCACATCTGCCACCTAGCTCCTTTGCTCAGAGCAACCAACATTACCAGCTTTTTCTGTATCCTTGCAGAGCTATTTTATACACAAGTAAATACCCACACCTGTTTCCCCGCTTCACTCCACAAAATGATGGTCATACTTTTTTGTACCTCTATTTTTTTTCACTTAATATGTCTTAAAAATCTTTCATATCAGCACATGAAAAAGCATTCTCATTCTTTTTAAAGCTGAAAAATGTTCCTCTGCAAAAATGTATCATATTTAACCCTCTGTTAATGGACAATTTGTGTCTGACCTTTATTATTTTAAATAGTGGTGTGATAAATAGCATTGTATATGAATCATTCACAGAAGAAGAGTGTATTTTAAGATAAATTCATAGATGGGAGCCAAATGGTGGAACCACTTGTGATTATGATGAGTATTGCCGAATTCCTCTTCATAAAAGATACTGTTTCCCACTCCCACCTACAGTGTATGGCCATGCCTATTTTTCTAAACCCTCACCAACTCAGTTTATCAAACTTTTTGGACTTTGTCAATTTGATCAGTGAAAAATGGCCTGTCAGTATATTTTTAATTAGTTCCTCTTATGAATAAGATTTTTCATCTTTTACACATTTCAGAGCTATTTGTCGATTCCTTTCTGTTAAATATCTATTGATATACTTTTTTATTTTTATTTTTTATGTACGCTTCACACCCAGCATGGAGCCCATATGGGGCTTTGAACTCATGACCCTGAGATCAAACCTGAGCTGAGATCAAGAGTCAGACGCTTAACCAACTGAACTACCCAGGTGCCCCAGTCCTTTATTGTTTCTTCTGTTAGGTTGGTAGTTTTTTTAATTGATATTTTCCAAGTTATTTATTTGTTAGAGAAATTAAACATTCATCTGTGATAAAAGATGCACATTTTCCCCCAGTATTGTCATGTGTCTTTTGATTCTGCTTATCAAGTATTTTTACCTTGGGAGGTTGTTTAGTTTATATGTAGTCAAACATGTTCATCTTTTCATTTCTGGGTTTTAGATTTTGTTTCGTATTTAGAAAGGCCTTCTGATAAGAGGGGAGGTGTTTTTTTTTATTACCTTCTTAATCATACATTATATTGAATGTCAGTAAGTTGTTTCTTATGTCACTGGTACAAGTTAGTGATCAGGAATCAAAGCATTGGTGGGAGGAAGTGAGTGAGAACTCGAATTCATATTTTCTCTACTTCTGGTTGTATTGCTAGGCATGAGGGCTTGGACTGACTCTGACATCCACCCCACCTACTTAATCTGCTGTGGGCGAGTGAACGTGCCCACAGCTCTGCAGGCTAAGTATATGTGAAAGGAGGGTGTTAAAATGTTTTCATGACATGTGTGCATAAACATGTGAATTTCTTCATCTCAGCATATCACAGTGTCATATCTTGCCGGACATCTATATGCTGGGTGTCTGCATATGTTAATGTTATTCTTTGTCCTCAGAGAAGAAGATTCTGGCATGGGAAGTACAGCAAACCTCATTACAGCTTTAAAAAATGTATCATTGAAAGTGCAGAAGGAACAGAGTCAGTCAGTATGTGCACTTCTTGATTGAGCGGCGCTTGAGAGAGAGCCAAACTCAGGCATGTGTGTAATGAGGCCTTTATTAACAAGTTGGGCCATCCTGCCTCTTCCATCCCCCATCTTCCCCAGGCACAGCCTCCCAGCCTTAAGGGTCCCAGCTCCTTCCTTCAGATGAGGCCACAGTCCCAGACAGGCACCTGAAGTAGGAAAAGCCACCCTCCTACAGGATTGGAAAACCTCCACCAGCCAGGCAGGGCAGTTCTCTAGATGGCAGCATCCAAATTTTTAGAAGCAACAGCCCCTTTCTCAGTGTCTTTACAGCACCAGAAGAGCAGAGAGGCTGGCCACATATGAACCTAAACTTCACGTATGAGCCAAAGTATCTTGACTTACTTGCAGGGAGCACCACTCAGGCTTTTAAGATTTATCTTTGATCTTGTTTTAAGTGCATTCTGAAACAATGCCCTTGCTGCACAAGGTTCTAAACTGAGAGTAGTGGCCAGAAGCTCTGCTGCCATTGGGTCATACACAGTAGGCCCCTCTAAGGATATTAGCCTCGGCCATCAGGTGCTCCCGGGACTTGGGCTGGAGGAACATGAATGATGGAGCTACCTGGGTCCAAAAGAGCAGAGTGATGGGAAGCCACAGAAATCAGAACTAGGAGATTTGGGTGCCAGGAGGCCACATCAATTCAAGTCAGTGTCACAGACTGTATCTGTGTCATACACATAGAATCTCGGGGCAGAGTTAGAAGTGAGGGCTGAGGGGTAGAGTAGGTTTATTATACTCTTAGTGACAATTCTGTGTAAGAGCCAAGATGGGTACAGGCCTAGAGGTGCTCATCTGCTGCTCTGAACTGTCACCAGTTGGATATGTGATAAAGTCCTTTAGTACTTGGGGTGGGACATCTGGCTGGCTCAGTTGGTGGAGCATGCAACCCTTGACGTTGGTTGTGAATTCTACATCCACGCTGGATGGAGAAATTACTTACAAATAAAATATGTAGGGACACCTGGATGGCTCAGTCAGTTAAGCGTCTGACTATTGGTTTCGGCTCAGGTCACAATCTCATGATTTGTGAGACCAAGCCCTACCTTTGGGCTCAGTACTGACAGCATGGAGCCTGCTTGGGATTCTCTCTCTCCCTCTCTCTCTGCCCCTCCCCTTCCCTCGCTCTCTGTCTCTCTCTCAAAATAAATAAAAAATAAATAAAATAAAATATGTACCCCCCCCCCAAAATCCAAACATTTGGGGCATAAGTTACCACACAGATGAGACATGGCTAGCCTTACTGGTTTTAAGAGAGTCCCACCTCTCTTAAATTTGGGTAGGGACAAGAGAGGATTCATTTGAGTCAGGGACTCAGGATTGATGAGGACAATGCTGAGCCCAAATGGAGAAGCAAGCAGCTATATCCAAAGGAATTCCAAAGACAGTTCCTCCCATTGTTCCATGAATTGGGATTTAAGTGGTTTGAGGATATTTTTTTATCTGAAATTATGGCAGTGACTTGAGACTTAAGTGCAGAAGAGATCAAGCGTCTGAAAAGAAGTGGCTCTAAGTTGTAGACTCAAGGGTAAAGGTAATCAATATGAAAGGAAAAGAGTGGCCATTCGTTCATTCAACCATTGTTCCCTGCACCCTGGGTGCCCGATACTATTTAGGTGACAGGGATATATAGTAGTGAAAATAACAAAGTCCCTGCTCTCATGGTACCTGTCCCATATTCTAGTGATGGTGACAGATGATAAACAAGATCTATATGTATTTTTTAAATACATATTTCTATATTTCTATGTCCCCTCCCTCCATCCCTATCTGTCTCTGTTGCTGGCTCTGTTAGTACTTACCCCTACTGCCAATAGATGAGTAATGGAGGGAGGATGCTATTCTGGGTAGGGTGGCCACAGAATGCGTCAGTGGTTCTGATGTGACATTTGAGCAGAACTAGAATGAAGTGAGGGAGGGGGCCATGTAAACACAGAGGGAAAGGTGTCCAAGGTAAAGGGCATAGTGAGCCCAGGGACAGGCAGGAATATGTGGGGGGGCTGGAAACAAGGGAGTGAGTGTGGCATCATCAAGGAGTAGATCACAGGCTGGAAGAAGTGTCGTGGTGCAGGCTACATAGGGCCTTGAAGAGCATGATAAAGATTTAGGAATTTATTTTGAGTGCAGTGAGATGCCACTGAAAGAGCATATATTCCTCAAGTTCCGGACGGCCTGAATGGCACTCTGCCATCATGATTGCCCAGTGCTGTACTTACCTGTGAAAGATTGTGTCTCCCAAACCCCAATTTTGGGGAAAATGGTTGTGCCCTTTAGCCACCAATTGTGTACTTCTGGGCCTCAGTGGGGCCTAAAGAGGGGGAAAGACATAAAGGCTGCAAATCTCAGGCTGCTTGGGCAAAGCCTTCCTATCTGGATGGTGGTAGCTACAGGTGCGGCCTTGTGGATGGGGGTTGCCTTGACCTCCTACTTGAGTTGCATCTTGCACAAGGAAGTGGCCGGCACTCCAGTGTTCAGAACACAGTTTCTGCTTCCTCATCCCTGAATTTTTCCTCCTAACTTCTCCATAGACCAGCCCTCTGCTTAACAGAGCCTTGGACACCTGCTATGTCCATTTTCTTCTGCCCGAAGCAAGGTACAGTAGGCCTTCCCAGGCTTCTTCCTTACGTAGGAAGTGAGGCATCTCCTTAATTCCCCACACACTTAAGGAATAAGCTTTGTCTGCAGAGTTTATAGGCTCATTTTGGAAAACTCTGCACCCCACATATGATTCAAATATATTAGCAGATATACACAACAAAGGAGCCCAGATTCCAGAAGCTGATTTCTTTCACAGGTGCCCTTCCTTGTAGCCTTAGGAAATGTAGGCAGTCTTGCCATTTGTATGTTTGCATGTGTGTGTGTGTCTGTGTGTCTTACAAAATAAAGATTTATTTCTTGCTCATGCTACATGTCCATTGCGGATGGTTGTAGGTCCATGCTGTGTTCATTCCAGGACTGAGGCTGGAAGGCATAATCCCTGTGTGCAACATACTTTTCCTCCTCATCAGAATTACTTCCCACTGATGGTTTTTGCAAAACAGGATGGAACCCTGTGCTTTCTTTTGCAGAATAAACCCATACTGCCTGCCTCAAATCACCATCTTGCTCCCATCCCCCTGTTTTGTTTTTATCAGAAAGTTCTTGAACACACACACGTCATTAAAATATTGTCAAAGGTTATTTAATGACCTAAGAGAGATACATACACAAAACAGTATGTTCAGTGTAGTCGTGTGTGTGTTCTAAGTAGAGCTAAACATGCATAAATATCTCCACCAAAGTGGTTGGTGGCATTGTGACTGATTTTTATTTCTATCTTTTTCATGTCCATTTTCAAATTAAAATAAATATTTTTTAAAAAATTTGTACGTGCCAACTACCTGGAAATAATGTCAGAAAGTCACAGTCTCAACTTTTTTTCATCTAACAGCTCTCCAGAAGGCAGGGCCTTCTGAGGCCTGCCAGCAAATGCTTTTTAAATAGAGCACATGTGTGTAGCAAACATTCATGGACTGATCCTCTGACCCACTGACCAACCTCCTTTTGTTAGGCACCTGCACGTGGATTAGAATCATGCATACACAAGAGCACAGAACCAGGAAAGATTCTAGAAATGATCTTGCCTGATTGCCCTCTCAGTGCATGACTCTCTCTGTTGCGTCCCTGACTGGGATTCATCCAGTCTCCGCTTGGTCACGTCTGGGATGGGGGCCACGGGGCAGGAATGGTGGACAATGGCCTTCATTAAAGGAGGTCCACCCTATAGACAGGAAGGACCTAACCCCCAAAACTCCTCCCTTCAGATTCTAGCCCCCAGATCTATGGTACTCCACAGCTTTAAGTGCTCATGGGAAATAAAAGGGGATGTGAGATAAAGAATAGAAGTTCATGTCACTTTTTCTGTTGTTTTAAGAATCTCTTTTTGTTCATCTTAGTTTCTCTTCCATGCTGTCTGGCACCACTCAAAGATTTGCCTGCTTCTCTGTTTCTCCCTTTTCATGTCTGTGGTTTCTTTCTCTCTTAGGTGAAACATCATCAGCCTATTTCTCCCCACTTCATCCTGGCCACTTTTCTTCAGGCATCCCTGTGCTTTTATTTCCTACCCTGTATGTAACTGGCTTTCTTTGACACACCCTATTCTATTTTCATCACCCTTTTTCCTTTCTTCATTAAAATTTCTTATTCTCTCTGGCTACCTGAGTGGCTCAGTTGGTTAAGCATCAGAGTCTTCATTTCAGCTCAGGTCATGATCCCGCAGTTCTTGAGATCAAGACCCACTTGGGATTCTCTCCCTCCCTCCCTCCCTCCCTCCCTCCCGCTCTCTCTCTCTCTCTGCCCCTCCCCTGCTCTCTCTCTCTCTGTCTCTCTCAAAATAAAGAAATAAGCATTTTTTAAAACCAACTTCTTATTCTCTTTCTGTTTCATAGTCATAGTAAAATAGACATTATAGTAATGCCCCTCCAAATGGGACTCAAAAGCAGTTCCTAACTATAAAACAAGTTTATGGAAAAACAAATTGTTTTGTTTTGTTTTGTTTCAGATTTGCACAGTGATGATTATTTTAGTGCTTCTTTTTTTTTTTGCATTTTTATTGTAAAGCACGTACAACATTAAATTTAGCATTTTAAAGTGCATAATTCCGTGACATTAAGTATATTCACAATATTGTGCAATTGTCACCATTCTCTAGTTCCAGAACTAGAACTTTTGCATCACCCCAGATGGAAACCCTATGCCCATTAAGAAGTCACACCAGTTCTCCCCTCTCCCAGCCTCTGGCAATAACTGAATTGCGTCCTGTCACTATGGGTTTGCCATTTCCGGATATTTCATGTAAATAAAGTATAATCTGTGGCCTTTTGTGTCTAGCTTCTTTAAGTCTGCATGTTTTCAAGCATGTTTTGTTAAAGTTGTAGCATGCATCAGCACTTTTGATGCATTCATTCGGCATGCATGCATTTCTTTACGCGACTGTTTAATATCCCGCTATATGAATATACCACATTTTGTTTATCCGTTCATCAGTTGATGGATATTTGGGTTGTTTCCTTCTTTTAGCAATTGTGAATAGTGCTGCTGTGAACATTTGTGTACTACAGGTTTTTGAACTTGAACATTTGAATACAAATGTTCCTTTTTTTCTTTCTTTTTTTTTTTTTTTTTGGAAGTATTAATTATTTTCTCCAAACACTGGCTTGTTTATTTGTTTCTTGCTGTGGGCAGGGATGGGTGTGCCACTCTTTTTCTGATGCCCTAAGCAAAGCTCAGCCTATCCACTGGCTGTTCCCTGTTCTTGTGCCTCTTGATAATCTGTTTCCCTGTCTCCCATCCTCTCTCTTCCCTGCACGAATTTGCATTTGTATCTGGGTGATACCCCACTCAAACAATTTGGCATTCCTATTGGCAAGTGGATTCCCTCCCTCTTATAGAGGCGATTTTTGTTTAAATAAGTACAATGAATATGTCTAATTCAGAAAGGCCTTCAGCCTCAGTTCTCAGCTTCCCCTAACAAGGCCCCTTTCCAACTCAATTCCAGGAAAGCAGGCTCCAAGAACTCAAGCCAGGAGAGGCCCTTTCCTCAGGCCTCAGCTCATAAAGCCAAGGTGTGTCTGGGCCCCTCGACTCTGTCAGACTTGGAACTTGAGCCTTCACTTGCTGGCTGCTGTCAGAGTTCAGTTCTCCCTGCCAAGGCCTCGGAAAGCTGGGGGCTGCAGAGAAGAGCCAGGCATCGGATTACTGCCTACAGAAATGCGGGGGCTGCCCCATGTGACCCTCCCCATGTACAGTGTCAGTGTGAGCAACCACAGGCATCATCAGTGTTTGGGATCTCATCACAAAAAGCAGTGTGATTATCTTGCCACCTCTCAGAGATACAGATGCCACTGTCCCTTTCCCCTCTGCCTCCCCACTTTTTCCCTGGGGTTTCCTCTCTCCCCTCTTCCACATTCCCCTGCTTTCCCAGGTCTGTTTTTCTGCCGACTTCCCCCAAAGGCTCTCTAGTTCTCTCCTGCCCCTTTGATTTCCTCCCCTCCTTTCATCCTCCAAACTTTTTCTATCCACTCCCTGTCTCTTTGCCTTTCTCGGTGTGTCTTTCGGATCTGTTTCCTTTGACACTGGTCCCAGGCCCACTGCCAAGTTTCAGACCCATTAGTGAGGTGCCTTGCTGACTGAAACGCAAATCAAGACTGATCCGGGTACAATTAGCAGCTGCTCACACCTCATCTGGAAAGCATTAGCCAGCACTGAGGGTGGAAGGAGGGAACTATTGATGCCAAACAGAATAGATCTCCTATTTGGGAGCAGGAAAGCATCCTGACCCAGTAGAAGTATAACTGGAAATAAGCTACAGAGAGACAAAGAGGCCCTCATGAGAAACAAAGATGAGTGGCTTGTTAACTGACCTTGGGGATCCTTCAGCATCTATGCAAGAGATACAGACTGCTCCACCTCGACTCAGGTATACATCTGTCACCTGGGTAAAAGGGGTACCTATTCCATTTAATCCAGATGTTTACACCAGGAGTTATCTGAAGATACCATCTTCACACTGGTATCTTGGTCCTGCTGGAGATCTAATGCGCTGTAAGAATCACCTGGCATTGAGTTAAAAATGCAGATTCTGATGCACTAGGACTGAGGAGGGCCCTGAGACTCTCCCTTTACAACAAACGGGTGGGTAAACCACACTTTAACGAAGGGTCTAGGACAGTTCAGCTCTTGTAGCTTTGGTCAAAAGCCTTTGCTAGAAGCCCCTCCCAGTATTGTGCCGCTCCTTCTTAGGAATCACAATTATAATTAATGATAAGTGATGTAATTAGCCGTTGGATGCCCATCTTCCCAATTCAAATGCTAGCTGCGCAGGGGAAGGGACCAGGCTGGTCTGGCTCACCTCTGCATCCCCTGTACTAGCCCAGTGTGTTGCATGTAGTAGGTGTTCAGTAAACATTTCACAAGTGAACGAACCAGCTCAGTCCTCAAGGTCCACCAAGGGCTCTCTTCTTTCAAAGGGCCTTCCTAGATCAGCATTCCTTATCTGTATCTGCCCGGTGGCATTTGGCAATTTCCCATGTGTTTTAGCCCCTCAGCTGCTTGAAGCTGAAACTTTGCCTTCTCAGTTTCTGAACTTTTTTAATGCCCTTCCTCCTCCATCCCCGCACTCCCACCCCATCTTAGTACTGGCTTTCTCTAGTAGGCATTTAATGTTAGTTGATTGAGAGACCCTAGGATGATGCCAAGTTCTATTTAGACCTCAATTATAATGCCCAAGGGGTGGCTGAATTTTGGCTGGGCCCGATGCCAAGGTTTTACATGCCCCAGTGGAAAAACCTTTAATACTACCTAACACATTCATGGGGTGGGAAGGCTGAGACATTATGTGTACACAAAATCAAGAGATGTAATATTGTAAGGCTCCCAAAGCAGTTATAAATCAAGCCACTCCAGAGGGTTGACTGCACAGCTGTGGCCATTACCTCACTCCTCTTTTCTCCACTGAAAACGATGGCTCACATTGCAAGGCTTTACTTACAGGGGTGGGGGCTGTTCTTTTCTAGGATTAGGCAGACCATTTATCTGGGAAATGTAGAAAACTGGCTCACAGCATTCTGCCATAGATAGGAGAATCTGATTTTGTTCAGAATTCATCGAATGTCCTAACTATTTTTCAAACATTCAGGGCTTCATGACACCCAGTATGTCTTTGTCAAGTACTTTCCCCTCATAATCTTAAGATGTGTGTATTTTAAGGGACATTTAATGCATGTGTTTTTTATTTATTTACACTCCGATCATCAAAATATTGTTATGAAAGACCTGTTTGATGTCTAAGAAGCTTTATGAGCATTATTTGGAAGTTTAAAAAGCTTGCTTCCAGGGTAAAAAACAGGAAGTTGTGTTTTTCCGAAAACACATTGCCTTTAACACAAAAAGGCTTGAAGTCTTTTCCAGAATCCTAATTTTGCAGGGCTTGAGGGGTTTAGAGCCAGTAGAGCCCTAGCTCACATCCCTGTCTCTTCAGTGAATCAAAGCATAGCTGGAAGTCCCAGGCTTGGCAGAGACAGGCTGCCACACTTGACTGGAGTTTGTGACCCTTCCAATACCCAACGGTGACAAAGCTTAATCTGTCTGGAGACTTCCAAGCATTTTTTTACAATCAGTACCCTAGATGCATGTTCAATGTGTATTCCTGCAAAACTCCTGGCTGTGGCTTGATTATCTTCTTAAGCAGATAAGGCATAAATCTCAGGGTGTTAGAGACAACTTTTGAAGTTTGGAAGTACTTGGCAAGGAAATCCACCAGAATGCAGCTCAAAGATGTGATTCTGTGGGGTGGATTTTCAATGATCTGACTGATCTCTGGGTGGGACATGAGGCAGGAAATGTAGGATGCTCCATGTGGTCTGTTAAGGCCCTGTCCAAAATCGGCCCTAAAAACTGAGAGCTACCACTTTGGTTTCTGAGTTCTGGTTCGCTTATAGGTGAAATGGATGGGGTGGGTTAGTTTCAAAGCGATGCTGAAGTACAAACACACACACACACACACACACACACACACACACACACAGTGTTTGTATGTAATGTAGAAACATAATGAGTGAGGAATAGAAAATAGAAGAGATTCTGGTGGAAGAAAAATTGCAGTGTGTGTAACACCAAGAAGAAACTCAATGAATAGTTACTGAATGAGGAGTGACTGCATATTGCTGAGAACACATAAGGGGAAATCTGTGTTCACGGCTGCCAACTCAAATAATCTTCTCATCTGTTCCAGTGCAGGGTCATGGAAGTTTGGGACGACAGGAGAACAGGAAACCACTGCTAGGCAGGTAGCAGTCGCCTATGCAAGTGGCAAAGGCAGAGGGAGGCCCATGTTCCCCAGGCCACGTGGCCTACCTCCTCATTATCCTCCCTTCTCTGAAGCCTTGGAGCTCAGCCTAAAAGAAGCAGAGCCCTGCCTGGAGAATAAGTCTCCCAGGAATGATACTCAGTATCTGAGTTAACCCCTCAGCAGATATCACGGAAGGGCCTGCCATCTGTCAGGCGTGGCATAGCCATCTCAGAGCCACAATCGTGGCTAAGATGCAATCCCCCCACTCAGAGTGCACAGTCTAGCAAAGGCGAGCTGCCAGCTTCTTCCTGCCTGCCCAAAATTCAAGTGAGTGTGAATGGAAACAGCAGGTCAGAGGGAGAGATGAGCAAGAGATGGAATTGACAGCACTATAGCCTGAACAGATGTAAGGGGCAAAGGAAAAGGCCGCGTTAAGGACATCACTAGAGTTTCAGGTCTCAGTCTCTCAGAGGGTAGTGGTGATTCTAGCAAAAACGGAGACTGTAGAGGGGAAAAGCAGTTGAGAGTGAAGAGACCAGGGTCAGTTTGAAACCTACTGGCTAAGTCTAGTGAGACATCTCTCTAAAATGACACTAGGGAGGCCTTTCTTTCTTCATTTTGGAAGAAAAAAAATGGCTGCCTAGAAGGTTCATACACCAGCACCAAAAAGGAGAGGAGATGAACATGAAAGCCCTTGTCGAAGGGACTCCATTCTTGACTGTTCTGCCACCTAAAGACCAGTAGAAACAGTTGGTTCTCTTGGCCTGGGCATGCCTAGATCAGAATTAACACACCAGTCTGTCTCAGGATGAAAGTGTTCTAAGTGTTCTCAGGATGAAAGAAGAGTAATCTCACACCCCATTAAATGGATCAGATGTGTGTGCTTTCAGTGGGTAGTGGTGAATCTACATGTGGAAAATTATATTCAGAAATGCCTAACTCCAGCACTTAAATTCCATGGCACACATGGAAGGAATTGAGGAGATAGCCAAATTCACAAATATTCCACCCACACTGTGCAATATGGCGTCCTGATGCATTTTGGAAACTGAATTGCAACATGACATGGTGGGAAAACCTCTTCACAG
This sequence comes from Felis catus, assembly GCF_018350175.1. Taxonomy (NCBI): domain Eukaryota; kingdom Metazoa; phylum Chordata; class Mammalia; order Carnivora; family Felidae; genus Felis; species Felis catus. The sequence goes on from NC_058376.1 coordinate 59,509,095, forward strand.
TTAAATATGGATGCCCTGAACAAGGACTACATTCTTTACAAGATTTTTACATCACTAAGGACTTGACCGATTCCATCATTTTCTGAAGAGTAATCATGGACTATCACCTCTGGCTATCTAGAATGCTTTGGCAAATTCATCGTTTTGAAGAGCTTAATGTTCCAGAGAGCAAAGTGCCAAAACTTTAAGTGCCGAAACTTTATTTCAGTGATCTTGAGTGAAATCTTTCCCTTTTCTTCTTCCATGGGAACTTAATTTCACTTAAAGAAGGCCATTCACAAACTAGGCTATAATAAGAGATGTGCTAGACTACACATTTCTTGAGAAGTGCATGCAAAAACTGGTGACATCCAAAGGTCTGTAGTCTATTTAATGATATTGTTACTGATGTTAATTTCCTCACTTTGATAATGGGTTCTACTTATGTGAGATGATACTGTTGGGGAAGCTTGGAGAAGGATACCTGGGAACTATTTTGGCAGCTTTTTGTGAGTCTAAAATCATTCAAAATAAGTTTTGGGTTTTTTTTTTAAGTACCCTGTGATGAGGGAGTCTGTTTCAGTTATCAAGTGGATGGATAGAAGAAGGAAAAAAGGAAGGCAGAAGGGAAAGAAGAAGGAAGGAAAGAAAGACAGAGGGATTCAGGACCTTTAGAGACAGCTGTATGGGAGAGAGTGGGGAGTATCAGAAATGTGGAAGCTTTAAAGGCAGGCAGGCTCTGAGGTCATACCTCCTTCCTAACTTTGTGACAGATTTCTTAAACTGGGAACCTCCATGTTTACCTTTGTAATATTAGGGATAAAAATACATGCTGCAGAAGATTGCTGTGAAGATTAAATTAAAAAGTATTTCCAATACACCCAATAGATTATTCATCACCCAGTGGGTTCTCAATAAATTACCCTATTCTAAATACTCCTTAATAACGAGTGGTTGGGGCACCTGGGTGGGTCAGTCGGTTAAGCATCTGACTTGATTTCGGCTCAGGTCATGATCTCATGGTTGTGAGATCAAGCCCTGCATTGGGCTCCTCGCACAGTGTGGAACCTGCTTGGGATTCTCTCTCACCCTCTTTGCCTCTCCCCCACTTGTATGTGTGTTTGCACTCTTTCTCAAAAATAAATAAATGATATTAACAAAAATGTGTGATTCTAATTCTTCTGTCTTGTTTCTGTAGCTCTGGTTACTAATCATCAGAATTTAGCTCTCACACTTCACCGCTCTCCGCATGCTTCCCTCTTTAGTTTGCTGCTCCTTATATGTTGTGACCTCGATATAGTTCTATATACAGTATTAAACAGGCTCAACATGAGAATCTCATCTGTGAATAACATATTTTTGTTTCAGCCCAAAGACATTAATTTTAGCTGTTCAGAAACCTTTTTCTTTTGACTTTCTGGTTTGGGGCTGAGTTCCAGATGAATGAGGTCATGATATTAATAATAATAGCCATCACTTATTAATCATTAGAATGGTAACTATGCTAAGCATTTTACATACATTATCTCGTTTAATTCTCACCACTACTCTATGAGGTAACTATTTTGGTCACTACACTGGACATTGGGAATTTCACCCCTCGCCCAAGGTGCCAGAACTAATTATCTGCAGAGCTGACACAAGACCTGGTCACAAGACCTGGCTGACTCCAGAGCCCAAGCTCCTATCACAGAGGATACTGTAGCAGCTTTCTATTCCTTCATTGCCATTGAGAGTACATTTTTTAAAAAGATTATTTTTAAGCAATCTGTACACCCAGTACACTTGAACTCATAACCCCGGGCTTGAACTCATAACCCCGAGTCGCATACTCTTCCGACTGAGCAAGCCAGGCACTCCTGCCATCAAAAGTACTTTTAAATGGTCCAGTCCTTAGAGTGTAATCTGGGTCCCTTTGATGAAGAAAGTAAAGGGGAGGTAAGAAGAAGGGAATAAGTTAGCAACCAAGAATCTAGTTCTTTAAAAACCTCAAGAAGACAACAGTACTGGAAACAGCACTATTTTATACTGTAGACTCTTAATAAGTGTGTGTTGAGTGTTTCACTAAGAAACAGCGTTTCTCCAAACTACCTATAGAAGGAAAACTTTCTCAGAGAAGGTTTCTTCTTTCTATATCCTGCAACCCCTCATCTTTTATGCTGAATCTACCCCCTCACACACAGCAGAGGCAGCCAGAAAACCTCTCTCACAGAACATGAAGCTGTAGGATTTGAATTACATAATTTCTTTCTATAGGTAATCTCTTAGGAATTGTCTACTTTGCATTTTGAAAAATTCTTCTGTTTGATGACCAGACATCTGAAGAAATGCTAATGATCTCTCCAGACATCTGTAGGTGTTCATTGCTCATGAGCTTAAGCCCACAATGGGAGTCATGCTGGTAGACACAAAAGAAGGAATAGAAGGCAGAGAATTTGGGCTAAGAGGCATGGCATGGAGAAAATGTGCCTCTTCTATTCTATAAGGGAGCAGAGGCCAGAATCCAGCAATGTCACAGACCTAACCAGCTGTAACGTCAGAGGAGCCTTTAAACAGAAAAGGTTGTTGGGCCTTGGCATGTATTTTGCAATGGGTTGTGGTGTGAGGGATGTTTGGAACAGCTGTAAACAGGAACCGCTGTGTCCTTATTAGGAATAATCACTTCTCCAGGCAGAGAAGTGGCTGTTGACGCTGTCCTCGTGACCTCCTTCCTCTCTCCAGGCCCCAGCATAGCCTCGCCATCACTCCTGTAAGAACCCATTGAGGCTGTCCTCTATGGTTGCTCTTGGAGATTGCTGCATGGCAGGGCCTGAGAAAAGAAAAAGCCAGAGATTCCATCTGGCTGGGTCCACCTTGATCCCAGCTGCTCACAAGAGCTGTTTATTCCGACCAACACTGAGCCTAGTGTAGCCCTCCTCCCTACAGGGTGGCCTTAAGAGCTGTCCAGCAGGCCTGGCAAATTTTGTCAAAGCCAGAACACTGGGCAGGACTTCAGGGGGTGGGTCTGGGTGCTCAGCAGCCTGAATTTGGAGAGGCAAGAGCTCAACAGAAGGTAGCGGCTATGAAAAGAGCAGATTGGTGCCTCAGCTTCCTTGCTGGAAAGGGCACATGAACCGTCAGGCCTCAATGCCAGAGGTCATTGCCCCAGGGCACTTTGATCCAGTATCACCTACACAGAGGTAGTTAAAAGTGCAGGCTGTGACAACAGATAATATGGGTCAAAATTCTGGCTCTGCCTCTTCTTAGATGCGTGTTACTGGGGATTAAAGTAAGACTTGGCAAGTAGCTGAATGGGACACAAAGAGCCTTTTAGAAGTCTAGGCATAGGCCAAACTGCCTTGGAGGAGGTGATGGTCGTTTATAAAAATTTGAGATTGGGGTGCCTGGGTGTTTCAGTCGGTTAAGCGTCCGACTTTGGCTCGGGTCACTATCTCGTGGTCGGCAGGTTTGAGCTCCACATCGGGCTCTGTGCTGCACAGAGCCCAGAGCCTGCTTTGGATTCTGTGTCTCCCTCTCTCTCTGCCCCTCCCCTGCTCATGCTCTCTCTCTCTCTCTCTCTCTCTCTCTCTCTCTTCAAAAATAAAGATTAAAATTTTTTTTTTGAAAATTGAGATTAAGGAGGCAGCAAATTTAAAGATGAATATCAAGTCAGTTTTTCACATTTTGAGTTCCAAGAGCCAATGAAATAATCAAATGAAAATGCCAAATAGGCAGGATGAAAAAATGAAATGCAGTTTAGGAGAGAGGTTAGAACTAGATTTTTTAATCATTGATCCATGCATGACCCTACCTTATTATATTTTGCCTTTAACGACATGATGAACACTAGGGGCCTTTAACCCAACTAACCGTCACCAATAACCCACAGCTGCTGAGGCGCGAATCCACGTCCCATTCTTCCATCTCACAGGAAACCGTGATCCTGAATCCTTGTCTATAATTCCCTTGCATTGTTTTCTGTATTATTACATATACATTCTTGTCTACAAAATAAGTTGGTTTTGCTTGTTTTTGTACTTTATAAAGAGGTAATACTATAATGTCTGTTGGAACTTGCTTTTGTCTCTCAACCTCATGTCACTAAGATTTATATATGTATAGCTGAATATCACTGGGTTTCATTACTATATAACATTCTGTTGTGTGAAAATTCAGTTTATGTATCTATTGTCATTGGGCATGTGAGTGGTTTCCAGTGTTTTTGCTCTTCTGAACAGTGAACTATGAACATTTCCTTTTCCGTGTGTCTCCTGGTGCATATATGTAAGAGTTACTCTTGGGCCTAAACTAGGAGTAGAATTGCTGGGTCATACAGCATACAAATGTTCAACTCTTCAAGATAATGCCTAAGCGTTTTTCAAAGTTGTTGTATTAATGAGATGAAGATTTGAGAGGTATCATCAGGGCAACTGTTAGTCATAGAAGCAAATGAGTTTGTCCAGGGAGATAGTGTAAAGCAAGAAAAAAAAAGGAGGATTGATGCCCTATTCTTAGAAGCATATACGTTCAAGTATGTACAGGAGGAAGAGGAGCCAGACAAGGAAACGGAAGTGGGTGGTCAGAGGGGAGGGAGCAGATCACAACTGGGAAAGAAGAGAGTCAAGCACTCCAAAAGAGAAGAGTTCCTTAAAGACTGGGTAGCCAGCATCAAAGGATGCTGCAGAGATGAGAAGCCTAAAGGTAAAGAAAAGGTCAGTGATCTTTAAGAAAGCTATTTGTGGCTTCATTGACTGCTGAGGGTGGATGCCAGATTTTAAGAGATTTATGGGTGAGTGTGGGTGGGTGGTAGAGAGAAATACTGTGCTCTGAATTATTATACACAAGCTGAGAATTAGGAAAGTGGGACAAGCTTATGTGAGATGGCAAACACTTAGGGCTGAAGGAAATCGGAAGTGTAAGAAGAGTGGAAGAAGCTTGGACTTGGCACCAGTGGTAATGGGATGAGGAATTGGGGGAAGAGGAAAGAGAAGTGAACATATGGGGCTCCTGTGTTTCAGCCTAAGTGCTAGGCCCTCTACATGCATTGACTTCAGAGAAATAAATAAAGGGGCACCTGAGTGGCTCAGTCGATTAAGCATCCAACATCAGCTGAAGTCATAATTGCATGGTTTGTGTGTTCGAGCCCTGCGTCGGGCTCTGTGCTGATAGCTCAGAGCCTGGAGCCTGCTTCAGATTCTGTGTCTCCCTCGCTCTCTGCCTTTCCCCTCCTCATGCTCTGTCTCTGTCTCTGTCTCTCTCAAAAATAAATAAACATAAAAAAAATTAAAAAAGGTGCCTGGGTGCCTTAGTCAGTTAAGCTTCTGACTTAGGCTCAGGTCATAATTTCATGGTTTGTGAGTTCAAGCCCCACATCGGGCTCTGTGCTGACAGCTCAGAGCCTGGAGCTTGCTTTGGATTCTGTGTCTCCCTCTCTCTCTGCCCCTGCCCTGCTTTTTGTATGTCTCTCTCTTTCTCTCAAAAATAAACATAATTTCTTTTTCTAATAAAAAAAAAGAAATAAAAAGATAGCTAAGAAGTAGCAAGGACTCAGTGGAGATTAGAAAGCTTCCAAATGTAATGGAACTACACAGTCTGGATTTTCTCCAGTATGCTGAAATGCCAGGAGCAAGAATCTGAAGACAGTGCAGTTGAGCAAGGGTTGCAGATATACAGGGTGGAAGCCAAAAGGCAATAGGGTGGATGAAGCCAAAGAGAATCACTTCTTGGCTAATGTGAGGACCTTGTGGGGAGAAAAACCAATAGGTCACGGGGGAAGATTAAACTGAAAAAACGGGGGTGGTGGGGAGATCAAGGGACTGAAGTTCACAAAGGGAGACAGAGCCAGTTCGGCATTCGCATGATGGGGTGAGATTGGAAGGTGAGAGCTTTGGGCACAGGGACTTTCCTGGTTTGTGATCTTAGAGATTGGGGAGCTGAGTGCTAAGAAGTTTGTAGTGTAGCCACTGGGATGGGGGCTGACAGAGAAGAGAATGTAGATGAAGGCCACTGGGACTGAGAAACCAGAAGGTTGGGCTCTACATAGCACTGATTAGCTTATGTTATTTTATAATCTTCATAACCACCAATGGAGTAGATGTTACTAGAGACATAACACTGATGACCAACCTGAGGCTCCTCTAACTGGGAAGAAATGCTGGGATTTTTTTATTTTTATTTTTTAAAATTCTTTTCTAATGTTTATTTATTTTCAATAGAGAGACAGAGAACAAGCAGGGGGGGGGGCAGTGCAGAGAGAGACAGAGACACAGAATCCAAAGCAGGCTTCAGGCTCTGAGCTGTCAGCACAGAGCCCAACACAAGGCTCAAACTCACATGCTGTGGATCATGATCTGAGCTGAAGTTAGATGCCTAACCCACTGAGCCACCCAGGCGCCCCATGAAATGCTGGGATTTGAAGTGAGTCTTCTGTGCCTGCAACTCCCACTCACCATTCAAAGCTCAGTTCAGATGTCATCTGTTAAGACTGAGCCATGGGCCCTTCTGAGATTTCATGAATCTTTCTACTACCTTGTATTCCAATTGCTCATTTACCTGTCTCTCATTAGTATATGGGAAGATGACTATGTCTTTCCTATTTCCTATGCCTGGCACCATTTGTGGTCCAGAATGGGCTCAGTAAAAGTTTATGAAACTAATGTGTTTGAAAACAATAGACTGGGCCCAGAGCCATACCAAGCCAGGAGTCTCCATTTCCAACATTTGGACTTAAAGCCCCCATAAGCTTGGTTTGAGAAAAAAATGACTATAATATAAGATCAGTGTGGCAGAGGCTAACAGAAGGGCAGCCAAGAGAAGCAATGGGGAGGGGGTCTGGGAAGGGGTGGGCTTATCTGGATAGGAAAGCATTGAAAAGACAGTAGGAGATAAGTAGAGCAATACCAAGTATATATCTGTTGAATTACTTAAGTAGTTAATTAACCAAAGGTCCCAGTTTTCTTTCTTTTTTTTTAATTTGAGAGAGAGAGAGCATAGGAGACAAGGGCAGAGGGAGAGAAAGAGAAGGTGCGGGAGAGAATGAGAGAGAGAAAATATCTTAAGCAGGTTCCATGCTCTGCACAGAGCCTGATGCGAGGCTCAATCCCATGACCCTGGGATCATGACCCGAGCCGAAACCAAGAATTGAGCACTCAACCAACTGAGCCACACGGGTGTCCCAAAAGCCCCAGTGCCACCAGATGCAACTCTAGTTTATCCAACCTCCATCACTCCCCTCATGACCCAACTCCAAAAGAAAGTAGAAAGGGTATTCCCCCTTCTTGAAACCCCCTCCTCTATTCAACCACCCACCACAGCCTTGTTTCATTCCATATTCTTCACACCAGCCTTTCCTCTCACCACCCCCCCCCCCCAGCTCCTCCTTTCACATGCCTCCCTGTCTTCACGCGTGCGGGCGCACACACACACACACACACACACACACACACACAGCCGCCTGTGTCATTCCAACCCCATCTCTTCCTGGCTGAAGCTCCCTGGTTTCCCAGACTGAGAGAAGAGAAAGCCTGTTTTCAGTTAAGCTTTGGTCACACACAGATGCCTTTTCCATTACTCTTGTTTTTCCTCTTGAAGTGTAACATTTCTAATTAACTCCCCACAGGGGAGGCCCTGCATTAATCACCCCCACATGAGGGGGACAGGGGCCTTCGAGGCCAGCCCTGTGTTGCCTGCAGCTGACCCTTGAGCAGGCTACAACAGGAGCTTCCTTTGCTTTGGGGTAGGAATGGTGACCCCACGGACACAGTTTGAGGGCATGTCACTGGTTTGCCCACCTCTGGGGCCAAGGTCTGTGAAATGGACACTCTTCCAAGCCCCTTCACTGGTCTTCTGACAGCCTGAAGACACCAATTAACCTTCTCTGTGTAAGGACGTGGAGTTTATCTTGCTTTACCTTAGAACCTAGGGAAGAGTTAGAAAACAAGGACCATAACAGCCTTGTGAAAATCAGAAGGATCACCTCATGGATCTGTACTTTTGTACATACCTCTAAAGCACAACTTTCCCCACACATTATAAGAGTATAACTGAAAATGGTAGAGTCCCCCTGTCCCCTACAGAGAATTTCTATCACTGCAAATGTGATGCAAGAAAATATACAAAGTTGCTTTGAAATCTGAATGCTGAGCAGTTGACTTAGCTCCATCGTTAGAGCCCATGGGTTAGCCACACACATAAGAAATTCAAATTTGGGCCTCAGGAAAGTGACAGACACATTTCATAGGTTCCATAGGTTCCAAAGGTTCCAATACCAGAACTGTAAAAACTGCAAGTGTTTAACTTGTGAACATCCAGCGTTGGTTGTGATAAGTCCTTGGTACGATTTTGATGAACTACAGTAGGCCTGGAGTTGTGCTAGGAGCTTAGCAGTCACTGTGAAGTCTGTCGGGGGGCGGGGGGGAAGTCACCATGATTTTGTGTTGTACTGGGACTAACTGCCATGGGGAAACCCCATCTGTGTAGCAGGCCTGGGTCCTGCCTCTATGTCTATTTGGAGCCGTACTTCAGGAATCCTTGCTACTAGGTTTCATGGGCTGGAGATTGACCTGGTTGATTCTGGGGCTGGGAAAAGGAGTTGAAGCAGTACCCTGTCAGCAGCAGGAAGACAAAAGCCATAGGGACTGGGTTGTGGCAAGCAGCAGGGGGATAGGAGGAATTAGTTTGACTGGAGGGACTGGAGACTCTTGTCAGATTTGAGGCCCAGAGAACTCTGACAAGTGAAGGACACATGCTGTTTATAATCGCTCGTTAAGTAGACTTGATTACACCTTGAAAGCTCTGGGGCCCCTCTCCCAGGCACCTGCATCCAATTATCTATGGGCCCATCTACCTAGAAGAGGAACCGCATCTGGCTCCGATTCCCAGCCTGACTTCACTCTCTCCAGACACTCATCCTCTTTCTGACATGAATTTAAAGGAATGCAGGTGGCAGAGGGGGCCCTGACTATTGATCTACGCCTTCTAGAAACCTATCACTGTTTTGTATTTTACATCTGCCTTAAGTTTGATCACCAGCAACTTACTTCTCTGTACAGTCCATCCTGGTAACAATGTCCACACAAACTGCTAATTTTCCCCCAACTTTACTGAGATATAATTGACATATAACGTTGCGTAAGTTTAAAGTATACAATGTAGTAGTTTGATATATGTATATATTGTGAAATAATTACCATGGTGAGGTTAGTTAAGGCGTTCATCACCTCACATAGTTACATTTGCGTGTGTTTGTGTGTACTGTGAGAACTTGTAAGACTTACTCTCTTAGCAATTTTCAAGTATATGTTACAACATTGTTTTTTGTTTTTGTTTTTGTTTTGTTTTTGTTAGAACATCATTAACTGTAGTCACCATGCTGTACATTAGATTCCCAGGACTAAATCATCCTATAAATGGAAGTGTGGACCCTTTGACCATATTCTCACATTCTCCCTCCATGACCCTCACCCTCACGCCCAACCATCAATCTACTCTCTGTTTCTGTGAGTTCAGTTTCTTTAGATTTCCATGTAAGTGAAATTATACACTATTTGTCTTTCTCTGACATTTCATTAAGCATAATGCCTTCAAGGTTCAACATCCATGTTGTCTTACGTGGCAGGATTTCCTTCTTTTTATGGCTGGATAATATTCCAGCGTGCATGTGTGTGTATCACCTTTTCTCCATTCATCTGTCGACAGACACTTAGGTTGTTTCGTGTCTTGGCTGTTGTGCATAAAACGGGTGCAGATATCTCTTCCAGATAATGATTTCACTTCCTTCAGATATATACTCAGAAATAGGATTGCTGGATCATTTGGTAGCTTTATTTTTAATTTTTTAAGGAACTTCCATACTGGTTTCCAGAGTAGCTGCACCAATTTATATTCCCACCAAGAAGGTTCCTTTTTCTCCACATCCTCACCAACACGTTATCTCTTGTGTTTTTGACTTTAGCCATTCTGACAGGTGTGAGGTGATTTCTCATTGTGGTTTTGATTTGTATTTCCTTGATGATCAGTGATGTTGAGTATCTTTTCATGGACCTATTGGTCATTTGTATGTCTTCTTTGGAAAAATGTTCAGGTTCTTTGCCCATTTTAACAATCAGATTATTTGTGTGGTTTTTGATTTTTGGTTTTTCAGTTATTGAATTGTATGACTTATGTATTTTGTACGTTAACCCATTATCAGATATGTGATTCGTAAATATTGTCTTCCTTTTGTTGACAGTTTTCTTTCCTGTGCAGAAGCTCTTTTGACTGATGTGGTCCACTTATTTTTGTTTTTGGTACTTGTGCTTTTAGTGTCATATCCAAAAACTCATTGCCAAGATCAATGTCAAGGAACTTTTTCCCTGTGTTCTAGGAGTTTTTTGGTTTCAGGTCTTACATTTAAGTCTTTAATCCATTTCAAGTTAATTTTTGTGAGTGGTGTAAAATAAGGGTCCAGTTTCATTCTTTTTTATGTGGGTTATTTTAAGGGTATAAAGGTGATTTAAAATCCTTAGGAAATGGAAAAGTGGATGGACAATATTCAGTGAGTAATCATTGTGTTCAGATCACAGGAAGGGGCAACTTAGAGACAGAACAGAAAAATATAATCTTAGATGTTGGGGTGCAGACCTTCCAAATGAAAAGACAGAATTCACCCATATGGAAAGGATAACTAGATACTTCAACATGGGGACTAGTTGGGGAGGGGATCTGATCTTTTGACATGCTAGTTAGAGAAAGCTTCTCTGAAATGATACATGTAAGCAAAGATGTAAAGAATAAAAAAGAGCCAGCCTTAGAGAGACCAGGTAGAAATTCTTTCCAGAAGAGAAATCAGAATGTGAAAAGTTCCCGAGGCTGGAAAGAGTTTGTTCAAGGAAGTGGAAGACCCTGTGACTAAAGCTTGTTTTCCAAAACAATGAGATAATATTACATAAAAGATTTTGTTTACCGTATTTTCACTTAATATAAAAATGCATTTCCTGTGTTTTTTCTCAAAAACATAGTTTTAATGGCTTATAATATTCCATTCTATAACTATAATATGCATGACTATACCCTTCAAAAAATAATGTCTCCATATTTTTGCTTTTATAAATAATGGTAGACTAGGCAGCTTTATACATAGATACATAAATATACATACATACATAAATATTTGCCTGAACTTTTTACTTGTCTTTAGGAGAAATTGCCAGGAGTGGAAAAAGTATTTGGTGGATGAACATTTCCAAACGAAATTTCTCTCTAGAAAGTTGGCCTATACTACTCTTTCATCATATGGAGTCCGTTCCAGAGGCAGTAATTATTTGAGTAGGATTTCAAAATGTAAACTATTATAATTTTTTGTTTATTTATTTATTTTTTGTGTGTGTGTGAGAGAGAGAGAGAGAGAGAGAGAGAGAAATCAATCCCAAGCAGGCCCTGCACTGTTAGTGCAGAGTCTGATGCAGGGGTCGAACCCATGCACTGTGAGATCATGACCTGAGCCACAACCAAGAGTTGGATGCCCAACAGGCTGAGGCACCCAGGTGCCCCAAAATGTTAATTATTAAATAGGAATCCTCTATTTTTAACTTTAAATTATTGAGAAATGTTAGGATAGAAGTGGCTTCAAAATATGTAAATTCAGTATAGAAGTGTTAATACATGGGGTTGGGAAAATTGTTTATTAGGAAATAAAATGATCTCCTTACCTCATCCCATATAGTGAAATACATTCCAGGTGGATTAAAGAGGCACACATAAAAAAGATAAACCATAAAAAGACTCTAAGAAAATACAGTATATATTTATATAATAGAAGAGGAAAAGCAAAAAAGCCAAGAAAGAAAACAGAAAGGAAAAAATTAGTGGATCGAACTGCATACAGATTCAAAACTCTTCTATTTTAAAAGTTCCATCGACATTAAGTTCATCCTCTGAGCATAAAATAGGTGCACTAGGAGGTTTCTTAACAGAAACAGTTCACATACAGTAAGTGCTTGCCAGGCACTGGCTAAGTACTTAATTTGCCTTTTATCATTTAGTGCTGCAAGGTGGATATTCTTACTGTCCGCACTGGCTCAGAGGCACTGGAGTCACTAGCAGTCAGTTGAGCTGAATGAGGTGGTGTCAGTCAAATACCAGTCAGCTTAGCTAGGACATTTACAGACCCCCAGACTCCACTCCGCTGCCCCTCACTCTATCTTTGCAAAGCTTCTTTGTACATAAGCCTGGCCGGCTTGGCAGTCACCTGCCCAGCAGTAGCAGTGGAATAGCACATTGTGATCTCACTTGCCCCGAGGCCAAAGGCTGCTGTTTTTTGGTCACTGGTCCCCTCTGACTTTCTCCTCTATGGTCTAAGCCAATCCAGGAGAAGTCACCATAGAAAAAGAAAATATTATTAGAGTTTGTATCGCAGACCTAGGGATTGTCTCCACTGAGCTGAGACAGAAAACTAATATGTTTATCAAGAAAGATTACACTTGTCTGCAAAGAGTCTCTTTCAGACTGTAGGATAAACAGAGGGAGTCGCTGGCTGCCCTCTGGGCTAGTCCCTGCACAGGGCGTCTGCACGGAGCTGGTAGTGTGTGCTCTGTCCACCTCCGGAGAAAACAGGCTGCTGACTTCATCCAGCTTCCAGTCCTGCTCCAGAGAGGGTCAGACTCTCAGCCACAGGCATGTTCTTCCACATTGTTTTATTATAAGATGATATTCAAGGATGATTAAGGGGATAGAATGAAATGACTTCTCAGAAAAGATTTAAAAGGCTAAATATGTATAGTATAGTTAAACAATGACTAACACTGGCCCCTCTGCTCCCTGGGAACTCTGTTGGGCCAAGGCATTGTTTAGGCTGGTCTATGGGCCAGTGATCAGATGGCTCACCCCCAGGTGGCCTCCATCCATCAGCCGGCTCATCCTCATTTACTTGTGGAAAGAGCATGACCCCAGACCTGGGTTCAAATCTTGATGCCACTTACTAGCTGTGTGGTCTTTAGCAAAATCTGTGCCTAAAACTTGATTCTAAATCTTAGTGTCATTATCTATAAAATGGGGATATTTTCTACCTCTTGGAGATGTTTCAAGGATTAGTGATAATAAGATGTATAAGTCTTATTATTTTCAGAATTAAGCTTATCTCCCCAATCCTATTTTTCCTGACTTCTCTTTATGTCCCTCTTTCTGTTTCTTAATAATAAAAGAAAATTACCAAAGTAGTAAATGCACATGGTTGAAAAAACAAATGGTGCTAAAGAGAGATCATAAAAAGCACCAATCACTCCTTCCACCCTTCCCAAACCTAACCTTGCTCTACAGAAGTAACTATTGAATGTTTTCTTCTGGTGGTTACTCCCATATCAATGATAATATGCTTATATCACCTTTATCTTCTTTTTTTAAATAAAATGTGCACATGGTAAAAAAAAAAATCCCAAAGTGAAAAAATAACCATCTGTGGCTTTCATGAAAACATATTTTTCAGATGTCTGATTTATTGACCAAGGGTCCTAGGTGCCATGCTCTGAAATCCATAAGCATGGAAGAGGCCACAACTTAAGCGTAGGAGGGATACGAAGACAGGCCTGCTCTTGGGAGGAGAGGGAATTCTCCAAAAGGCAGCTCTCATCCAAGAACTGTCCATCAGCTTTGCTGAAACTTCCTTATCTAAGACTTTTCCTGCTCAACCTTCCTTCCTTCACAGACCTGCATCATATCTGCCAGCCTCCTGTGTCTCCCCCCACATAGCTCACAGATGTCCCCTAATAAATCTCTTGCACATCTAACCCTATCTTTCCTCAGAAGACCTAAATTAACATAGTGACAAAGTATATCAGCAGCCAGTAAGGATGTTGCTTAATGCCTATAATTAAAATTTAAAAAAAAAAAAAAAGTCAAGAATGGAGGAAAAGGAGGCTGGGGCATTCGCTCTAATAAAAAGTCATGATCTCTTGCTCAGTTCCTGAACTGAGCAAGTTTTAAGATCTAGAACCCACTGAGTCATAAGATGTGATATTGAAAGTATGTACTGTGAATATTTCCTTTATCCCTCTCCAAAGGGATCTGTGGCCATTTACTCTGGTGATTGTATACTGTGGAAAGGAGGATACCCAGATATTTTGAGGACTAATGGATACAGCATCTGAGTAGACATTGATACCTGGAGACCCAAAGCGTTATCATGCCTCCTACCCCCATTAGAATGGTGGACTATGGAAAACAAGTAATAAAGGAGTCTTGGCTAAAGTCTGGCTCAGGGTATACCCAGTGGGTCTCTGGATACACCATGGAGTCATTTCCTCATGTCCAAATGTACAGTTGTAAATGATATGCTTGCATTTGGAGTCACCCCCTCATGGAGTCCTTAGCCTGTTGAGTTAGAGTTATTATAGTAGAGAAAGCCAAATGCAAACCTCTGAAACTTCCCCCAGCCACCTCCAATGCCAAGCCAAGATAGTAAATCAATACCAATATTGCATCTCAAGGAGAGTGGCAGAGATTACTGCCAGTTTTAAAGATCAAAGGACACAGAAGTGGTAGCCCTCATCGTATCTCCATTTAATTCACCATTCTGACCCCTGCAGAAACTGGTGGATCCTGAAGAATGACTATGGACTACTGAAAGGGCAACCAAGTTGTAGCCCCAACTGCAACTGTTTTGCTAGGCCTGGTATCTTTCCTAGAATAGATTAACATGGGCACAACATAAGTACATGGCATGTGGCTATTGACCTGGCAAATGCATTCTTTCCAATCCCAACGAGAAAAGAGAATCAGGAACTATTTGCATTCATGTGAAATAAACAGCAATATTCATTTACAGTTTGCCTTAGGGCTATGTTAACTCTCCTGCTTCTATCATAGCATAGTCAAAGAGGTCTATACTACTAGACCATCTCAAAGAATATCATCCCTTCCATGGATGACCATGCTAATTGAGCAGAAAGAACAATGTAGTTAGTTCACAGGAAGTCTTGGTAAATTGTGCTCTAGAAAATGGAAGATCAATCTTATAAAGATTCAGGGACCTACTATTTCTGGAAAGTTTTTAGGATTCCAGTGATGAAGTATGTGTTGGGAAAAGCCTTCCAGAGTAAAAGACTAATTGCTGCACCTGCATCCCCTAGCATAAAGGGCCCTCCTCATTGGAAAATCTTGCCAACTGCCTAATGGGCCTCTCTGGGGTCCGAATAAAACTCAGAGCAGAAAAAGGGCTTTGCAGCAGGTCCATGCTGTAGGGCAAGCAGCCTCTTTGCCATATGATCCAGAAGACTTTACAGTGTTGGTGGTGGGAAAACTTCCTGTTATGGCAAATAAGAAGTTAGATCACTTATGTCATCCACCACTTCTATTTTTACTTCTCCTGCTTATTTCCATTATAAAAAAAATTTGTTTAATGTTTATTTAATTTCTGAGAGAGAGCTAGAGAGACAGAGCGCAAACGGGGGTGGGAGGGGACAAAAAGAGAGAGAGAGAGAGACGGAGACACAGAATCCGAAACAGGCTCCAGGCTTTGAGCTGTCCGCACAGAGCCTGACACGGGACTCGAACTCATAAACCAGAAGATCATGACCTGAGCTGAAGTCGGGAGCTCAACAGACTGAACCACCCAGATGCCCCTGTTTCCATTATAAATAACACCTGTAAGTATAGTTCTGTCACCTGCAGACTGCCTTTCTGACTTCTTGCTTTGAAAATAAGGATATTAGCATGCTTACCTTTTTCCATTTCCCATCTCTCAGCTTTTGTCATCTGTCCTTTTACTTTTACATTGTCAAAATTGGTAACATTTATATTCTGTCTTCAGCCAAAATTGTCTTCCTTTATATGTAGACTGACCCTAAAAGTTTAAAATGAGTAAACTATATTAACTATATTATGGCTATGTAATAATTATTTACTGCAGTACTAAGTGCCTCGCAGTAATTACAATCCTTACTTTTTTAGTTGTTTGATTTTTTTTCTGGACTTTCTAATTGCTGGCATGGGGGTTCCCCTCTTTTTTTTATTTGCCTTTGTTAGAGTTGCATTTAACAAAACCTCTTCATTATAGCATTACTTCTTTGATACCACTTACTTTGTTTTTCTGGAAGATATTTCATCTCGATACGCCCTCCTGCTCTGATTTAGGCAGGCTGCTTACATAGCTGTTGTACGGCACTCCACTGATCTGGTTTGGATCCATTGTTTTCGGGGCACCTTATATTCCTTTCTCTCTCATCAAATAACATCTTATGGAAAAGATGGGAGTTACAGGAGTTAAACTTTTTGGTTTCTTATATCGGAAAATGTCTTTTCAACCTTCATGCTTAGTTGATAGTTTGGCAGGGTATACAACAAGTTAAAAACCATTTTTCTATTCATAATCTGAAGGCATTGCTGTATTCTATATATTCAGTGATTTCTTTTAAGAGATCTGATGCCGATTCTAGTCTGATTCTCATTTTTTTTTGCATAGTTGACATACAATGTTATATTAGTTTCATGTATACAACATAGTGATTCAACAATTTTATATGTTATGCTCACCAAAAGTGTAACCACCATCTATCACCATACAACACTAATACAACACCATTGGCTATATTCACTATGCTGTACCTTTTATTCCCATGGCTTACTCATTCCATAACTGGAAGCCTGTATCTCTCACTCCCCTTCATCCATTTTGCCCATCCCCTCACACCTTTCCTCTTGGGAAGCCACCATTTTGTTCTTTGTAGTTATAGATCTGATTCTGCTTTTTGTTTGTTTGTTTTGTTTTTTAGATTCCACATGTAAGTGAAATCAAATGGTATTTGCCCTTTTCTGTCTTATTTCACTTAACATAATAATGTTCTCTAGGTCCATCCATATTGCTGAAAATGCCAAAATCTCATTCTTTTGTATGGCTAATATTCCATTGTGTAAATATACCACATCTTTATTCATCTATTGATGGACACTTGGGTTGCTTCCATATATTGGCTATTATAAATAACGCTACAATAAACATGGAGGTATAAATATCTTTTCAAATTATTGTTTTGGTTTTCTTTGGGTAAATACCCTGTAGTAGAATTACTGGATCGTATGATAGTTCTATTTTTAATTTTTTAGGAATGCCCATACTGTTTTCCACAGTGGCTGCACCAACAATGCAAGAGGGTTACTTTCTCTCCACATCCTCACCAACACTTTTTTTTTTCAACATTTTTTTTTTTTTAAATTTTTGGGACAGAGAGAGACAGAGCATGAATGGGGGAGGGGCAGAGAGAGAGGGAGACACAGAATCGGAAACAGGCTCGAGGCTCTGAGCCATCAGCCCAGAACCCGACGCGGGGCTCGAACTCACGGACCGCGAAATCGTGACCTGGCTGAAGTCGGATGCTTAACCGACTGCGCCACCCAGGCGCCCCCTCACCAACACTTTTAATTTTTGTCTTTTTGATTCTAGCCATTCTGACAAATGTAAGGTGATATCTAATTTGCAGTTTTGATGATGAGTGATGTTGAGCATCTTTTCCCATGTCTGTTGGCCATTTGTATGTCTTCTTTGTCAGGTCCTCTGGCCATTTTAATCATAGTATTTGTTGTTTTGGTGTTGAGTTGCATAAGTTCTTTATATATGTTGGATATTAACCCATTATCTGATATATCATTTGCAAATATCTTCTTCCATCCAGCAGGTGCCCTTTCTGTTTTATTGATAGTTTCCTTCACCATGCAAAAGCCTTTTATTTTAGTGTAGTCCCAATAGTTTATGTTTGCTTTTGTTTCTCTTGCCTTAGCAGACATATCTAGAAAAAAAGGTCAATGTCAAAGAAATTACCTCCAATGTTTGTTTCTAGGAGTTTTATGGTTTCAGATATCACATTTGGGTCTTTAATCCATTTTCGGTTTATTTTTGTGGATGATGTGGCCAATTTCATTCTTTGGCATGTAGCTTCCCTTTTTCCCAGCACCATTTGTTGAACAGACTATTTTATCCCCATTGTATATCCTTGCCTCTTTGCCATATATTACTTGACCATATAAGTGTGGGTTTATTTTGGGGGTCTCTATTCTATTGATCTTTATGTCTATTTTTGTGCCAGTACCACACTGTTTTGATTACTACAGCTTCGTAATATATTTTGAAATCTGAGATTGTGATACTTACAGCTTTGTTCTTCTTCCTCAAGATTGCTTTGGCTATTCAGAGTCTTTTGTGGTTCCATGCAAATTTTAGTATTGTTTTTTCTAATTCTGTGTAAAATGCTGTTGGTATTTTGATAGGAATTGCATTAAATCTGTACATTGTTTTGGGTAATATGGACATTTTAACAATATTAATTCTTCCAGTCCATAAGCATTGAATACCTTTTTATTTGTGTTGTCTTTGGTTTCTTTCATCAGTGTTTTTTTTTTCTTTCATCAGTGGTTTATAGTTTTCAGAATACAGGTCTCTGGCATCCTTGGTTAAGTTTATTCCTTGGTATTTTATTATTGTTGGTGCAATTGTTAATAATATTGTTTTCTTAATTTCTCTTTATGCTACTTCAATTTTAATGTATAAAAAGGCAACCTATTTCTGGATATTAAGTTTGTATCCTGCAACTTAACTGAATTTGTTTATTATTACTAATAGTTTTTTGATGGAGTCTTTAGGGTTTTCTATGTATAATATCATGTCATCTGCAAATAGAGACAGTTAAACTTATTCCTTTTATTTCTTTTTCCTCCCTGATAGCTGTGGTTGGACTTCCAGTACTATGTTGAATAAAAATGATGAGTGGATATCCCTGTCTTTTTCCTGACCTTAGAGGAAAAGCTCTCAGTTTTTCAACATTGAGGATGACATTAGCTATTGGTTTTTCATATATGGTTTTTATTATGTTGGGGGTATATTCCCTCTAAACCTACTTTGTTGAGATTTTTTATCATGAATAGATGTTGAATTTTGTCAAATACGTTTTCTTCATCTTTTGAGATTATCATATGATTTTTATCCTTTGTTTTATTGACGTGGTATATCACATTGTTTGATTTGCAAATATTGAACCATCCTTGCATACCTAGAATAAATTTCACTGGATCACAAATAATCCTTTAAACATATTGTTGAATGTGGTTTGCTAATTTTTTGTTGAGGATTTTTGCATCTGTTTTTATCAGGGATGTTGGCCTGTAGTATTATTGCCCTGTAGTTCCTTGGTATTTTTGTATGGTTTTCGTATCAGGATAGTGCTGGTCTCATAGAAGGTATTTGGAAGTTTTCCTCTCTCTTCTATAATTTGAGGATAATATGTATTAACTCTTTTTTAAATGTTTGATAGTATTCACCCATGAAACCATCCAGTCCTGGACTTTCATTTTTTGATAATTTTTTTTATTATTATTACTGATTCAATTTTGTTACTAGTAATTGGTCTGTTCATAGTTCCTATTTCTTCCTGATTCAGTTTTGGAAGATTGTATGTTTCTAGGAATGTAGACATTTTTCTAGCTTGTCCAGTTTGTTGGTATTTTTCATAGTATTCTCTTATAAGCCTTTGTATTTCTGATGTGTCAGTTGCTACTTTTCTTTCATTTCTGACATTATTTATTTGGGTCCTTACTCTTTTTTTTCTTGATGAATTGGACAAAGATTTATCAGTTTTGTTTATCTTTTCAAAGAACCAGCTCTTGGTTTCATTGATATCTTTTTCTTTTTTTTGTCTCCATGTCATTTATTTCTGTTCTGATCTATATTATTGTTTTTTTCCTTCTACTCACCTTGGCCTTTGTTTGTCCTTATTTTCCTAGTTCTTTAAGTGTAAGGTTAAATTGTTTATTCAAGCTTTCTCTTGTTTCTTGAGGTAAGCCTGTATCACTGTATATTTCTTTCTCTTCACTTACTGCATCCAAAAGATTTTGGACCATTGTGTTTTTCTTTCTTTCTTTCTTTCTTTCTTTCTTTCTTTCTTTCTTTCTTTCTTCTTTCTTTCTTTCTCTCTCTCTCTCTTTTATTAAAAATTCTTTAGTAATATATATTCCTTTTTCAGAGAGACAGAGAGAGGGAGACACAGAATCCAAAACAGCTCCAGTCTCTGAGCTGTCAGCGCAGAGCCTGATGTGGGGCTCAAACATAGGAACCGTGAGATCATGGCCTGAGCTGAAGTCAGATGCTTAACCAACTGAGCCACCCAGGCACCCTGTATTGTGTTTTCATTTTCATTTGTCTCCATGGTTTTTTTTTAATTTCTTCTTTGTGGGGGGCCTGAGTGGCTAAGTCGGTTAAGCATCTGACTTTGGCTCAGGTAGTGATCTCGCAGGTTTGTGAGTTTGAGCCCTGCGTGGGACTCTGTAATGACAGCTCAGAGCCTGGACCCTGCTTCGGATTCTGTGTCTCCCACTCTCTGCCCCTCCCCCACTCATGCTCTGTCTCTCTCTTTCAAAAATGAATAAACTTAAAAAAATTTTTTTTAAAAAACTTTCTTCTTTGATTTCTTTATTTACCTATTGGTTGTTCAGTAACATGTTATTTAGCCTCCACATGTTTATGTTTTTTTCCAATTTTTTTCTTGTGATGGGTTTTTAGTTTCATACTGTTGTGGTCAAGAACTACACGTGATATGATTTTAGTCTTCTTAAATTTATTAAGACTTATTTTGTGGACTAACATGTGATCTATCCTGGAGAATGTTCCATGTACACTTGAAAAGAAATGTTTTCTGTTGTTTTTGGATGGAATGTTTTGTATATATCTGTCAAGTACATCTGGTCTAATGTGTCATTCAAATCACTGTTTCCTTATTGATTTTCTACCTGGATGATCTTTATCCACTGTTGTAAGTGAGGTGTTGAAGTATTATTGTATTATTGTCAATTTCCCCCTTTCTGCCTGTTAATATTTCCTTTATGCATTTTGGTGTTTCAATGTTGGGTACCTAGATATTTATAATTGTTACATCCTGTTGTTGGATTAGTCCCTTTATCATTATGTAATGCCTTTTTTTTGGTTTCTTGTTGCAGTCTTTGTTTTAGAGTCTATTTTTTCTGATATAAGTATTGCCTTCCCACCTTTTTTTTTTTTTTTCACTTCCATTTACATGAACTATCTTTTTCCATCCCTTCACTTTCAGTCTGTATGTGTCTTTAGGTCTGAAGTGAGACCCTGGTAGGCGGCATAAAAATCAGTCTTGTTTTTTAATCCATTCCTTCACGCTATGTCTTCTGATTGGCACATTAAGACCATTTACATTTAAATTAATTATTGATAGGTGTGTACTTATTGCCACTTTGTTTTCTGGTTGTTTTTGTAGTTCTTCTCTGTTCCTTGCTTCTTCTTCTTGCTGTCTTTTAACTGATAAGTTTCTGTGGTGTTATGTTTGTCTTTCTTTCTCTTTATTTTTGTGAAACTATTATAGGTTTTGGGTTTGTGGTTACCATGAACTTTATATATAACATCTTAAGTATATAGCAGTCTATATTAAGTTGATGGTCACTTAAATTCAAACACATTCCAAAAGAACTTTAATTTTTACTCTCCATTTCCACATTTTAGGTATATGTTGCCATATTTTACATTATTTTTTTCATAATTTTTTTACATGTAATTATGGCCTTTTTTTTTCACTTAAAGAAGTTACTTTAAGGGGCTCCTGGGTGGCTCAGTTGGTTAAGCATCTGACTTCAGCCCAGGTCATGATCTCGCAGTTTGTGAGTTCGAGCCCCACATCGGGCTCTGTGCTGACAGCTCAGAGCCTGGAGCCTGCCTCAGATTCTGTGTCTTCCTCTCTCTCTGCCGCTCCCTCACTCACATTCTGTCTCTGTCTGTCTCTCAAAAATAAATAAACATTAAAAAAATTTTTAATAAAAAAATAAAGAAAAAGAAGTTACTTTCATATTTCTTATAAGGTCAGCTTAGTAGTGGTAAATTCCTTTAATTTTGTTTTGTCTGGGAAATTCTTTATCTCTCTTTCTATTCTGAATGGTAATCTTGCCAGGTAGAGGATTCTTGTTTGTAAGTTTTTACCTTTCAGCATTTTGAATATATCATGCCACTCCCTTTGGCCTACAGTTTCTGCTGAAAAGTCAGCTGATAGCCTTATGTGGTTTCCCTTATATGTAGCCTTTCCTTGTCTCTTGCTGCTTTTAAAATGTTCTCTTTATCTTTAAACTTCGACATTTTAATTATTATGTGTTACTGTGTAGACCTCATTGGGTTTACCTTGTTTGGAACTCTGTGCTTCCTGAACCTGAATATCTCTGTCCTTCCTAGGTTAGGGAGGTTCTCAGCTTTTATTTCTTCAAGTAGGTTTTCTGCCCCATGTATGATCCTAGTTTTTGGTAAGTGTTCAATTTCCATTTCTTGGAAGCTTCTGGATGTCTAGGTGAGCACCTTTTTCGTTCACTGTGCTTGGTCCTTAATGGGACTTTTAAATACGAGGACTTGTGTCCTACTGCTCTTTGAAATTTTTTCCTTTATTTCTTTTATAATTTTTTCCATTTTTATGGTTTTGATTTTGGTATTTCTATTAATCGTTTATAAGAAAATTTTTTCTCATTTTTAGATATTTTTGTTTTTTAAATTCTACTTTCTATAAAATTTCCTCTATATTTTACTTTCCAACCCAGAAGAGAAATTTATTATCATTGTTGATTTTTCAGTCATCCATAGTTTTAAGTGATGTTAAATAGCACACTATTCTTGTCTTACCTCAAGCTATTATAAATTATTATATCCTCAGAGTAATTTGAAAACTATGGCATTCAGAATGCAAGACTCATACATTCTTTTTATAATTCTGTTTTCATTCTCTGAATTTTTTTCTACTTTTAGTCTTTTCCTTTTAGCTTATCTCTATGTTTCTTCTTCATATTTTAAGATCTTGGGTTTTTCGTTTACATTTAAATATAAGGCAACAGGTAAGCAGGTTGTGAGCTCTTTATATGCAGGTAGAGCAGATCAAAAGAGGGTGTTCACTCTAGTAGTGAGGGGACAGTAAATAGGACCTCATGCTTTGAGATCCCTAAATGGCAGAGGTGCCAATTTCCATAATAGTTCCCTTAACTTTTCCCAAATAGTTTATTCTGTTTCTTTAGAGTAAATTTATCCTTTCTTCTATTTGTTGGCACCTGACTGCCTGGCATGTTTGCACACGGTGGGGATATGTTGAAAGTTGACTGTTGTATCTATAGACTCTTGCTTTTTCTTCCTTTACTTTGGCCCTGGCCTCTTGAGCTCTTGAGCTTCTCCAGGGTTCTGCAGGAACCTGGAGATAATTTAATTTATTATTGGAAGAAATACATAAATGTGCATGACCAATCAACCATCTTGAACCAAAGTTTTCTGTCTTAATATCATTACTCTCTAAACTTCAATTATGATTTTACTACTGTCTATAGTACACGTCAGTTAGAAATTAATATCAATAGAAATTAATATTGCACATTGCAAATGTGCAATACATACATATTGGAAGAAAATACATAAATGTGCATGGCCAATCAACCATCTTGAACCAAAGTTTTCTGTCTTAATATCATTACTCTCTAAACTTCAATTATGATTTTACTACTGTCTATAGTACACGTCAGTTAGAAATTAATATCTCTTATATTTGCCTATTCTTTTAATTCCCATTTCTGCTATCCAGTTCTGACTCACTGTATCCCACCGAGGCTGTTACAATAGCTACTTAACTAGTCACTCTAACTTGATTTTCCATAAAACATAAATCATGTCACTTTCCTGCTCAAAAACTTTTAATGCTCTCTATTGACTGCAAAAGGAAACCTAAAATTTGCTAAGCATTGAAAGTTCCTAACAATCTGTTCCCTGAGTAAACCTGTCTCTATGTCATTTATCAGATTGCTTTGTCCTCCTAGAATGTTCCTACTTCCCATCTCTGTAGCTGGAAGTCTTTGTTTTTTTCTTTCCCCTTTATTCACACCATAGCTCACTTCCCTAGGTTACCTACCCAAGATGCTACTGCTTTCTGGAAGACTTCATTAATTTTTTTTACTTCCTCCCCATGGCTCTTTCTCATTCCCCCAAACTCTGGGCTCTCCCAGAACACTGGCTAAGGCTCTTTCTGAGCATCTGTTACCAAAGACATGTATGTGCTTCCTGAGGTCAAAGACCTGCCTTACTGACCCCATTTTTCTGTGACCAAACAGAGTGGTTGGCATATAATAATAATTCAGAAATTATTACTTGGGTGGACTTGAAGGAGAAATAGAAGCTAAATGCAGAGGTATGCTTGTATGTTTATACATGTTTGTGCATGCGACACACCCACACAATCAGGGATATTGGATTAGACACAGCACTAAAGGGATCTTTTCCACATCACTCATCTTTCTCCTTGCAAGCCAGAAGTAGGTCATACAGTCTTCTGTCCCAATGCCTTACTGTATTCTTTGAACAACCCAGCGTATAAACCAGTGTTTGTGGCCACTCATCGTTTTTAAGCCAGGCCCTTCCAGATGAAGAGCAGGAGAATCTGGGCTCTGGGGAAAAGTCTCTCGAGTGGGGTGCCAGGAGGGGAAGGAGACTTTCTTGTCTCACCACTTTTCTCCCTTGGCTTTACTAGGTATGATTCTGTTGTGGGGCCTGGGGGCTGGAGCCAGGAGAGGGGTTAGTTAGCAAATACTGTCCTCCGTGTTCCTGAGGGATTCCTGGCAGAGCCCATCAGAGCTGCCTTTTCTCACCGCTGCACGCTTTATTGCGTCTGTCATGGCTCGCAGACATCATGTTCCTCGCTGGATTAATCCCGCCTGCCTTCATATTCAGGATGTGGGACAGAGAGGCAGGGGGTGGGGAGGGGAGGGAAATAAAGTGAGAGGAGAAAAAGAAACTTTGTAAGTACCAAGTGACAGACCTAGGAAGAAAAGCAAAATTAATTTACAAAAACAGAGGGAAATACAGTTTTGACAAATTAAAGGCAAAGGTCTGAAAAGAGAACAAAGGAATGAAAAAAGGGGGGGGGGTAAACTCTAAGCCCCAGAATGTGAGCAACATTCAGTATTGGAGCAGAGAGACTCAAGCTGCAAGGCTAGTGCTGTCATAAGCGGTTTATTATTTTTAGAAGGTTATAAAGCAGATCGATCATTCACAGATTCATTCTTTCCCTTAGTGCACATTTAGTGAGGGTCTATTATGTGTGGGCCCCATGCTAGCACATACTTGGAAGTTCTCATGTACTCAGTTCTGCCATAAGCTTACTCTGTAATGTAGAGAAGGAAGTTTAATACATCAGAGCCTCAGTTTTCCCTGTGTAAAGCTTATACCTAAATCAAACCTGTTAGAAAAGCACCTCAGCATCCCCTTTGTAATAGTCATTCTAGAAGGAAAAGGACGGCTGGCTTGGCACACAATGAACTCCAGTTATTACAGTGCCTGTGCATCTTAATGTCACAAAGAGCCTTCCCATCTGGACCCACTGACACTTCGATCTCTTCCGGTGCTGTGGTTCTGAGACACAAAGACATGAGATCTCTGTCACTCTGAGTGAGCGTCTTGAAGACAGACTGAACCTAGTTCATTTCTATTTCCTCTTTGCCCATTGAACCTGATACTTAGTAGGTACTCACTTAATTTTGTTGATTGTTTCAAAGGATTCAGGGAAAGCATCAGAGAATCCATAAATATGAGCTGGGCCTTGAAACCTTAATGTACAGGCTGCATTTAGCATACAGAAGGTACTCAATAAAGGAAACTCAGTAAGTTCATGCAGACGAAAAGAAGAGTAAGGCAGGGGGGACTGAGAAGTAAAATGCATGTTGAATTCAAGGAACATGCTGAGTATGGCTCGATCAGTGTCTCCAAACCTTTTGTGTTTATAATAATTGCTGGAGGAGCTAGTTTTGACATGCAGAGTCCTGAGGTCTCTACACCCAGAATTTCTGTTTCAGTAGCCCCGAGGTCCAGCAAGGATAGCTGCACCTTAAACAGATACCGTCAGTTTATTTTCTTAGGAGTCTGCAAGGTGCACTTTGAGAAGTATAGGCTCAGAGATTTGGGAGGGGTGGGGAGAAGGTGGGAGTGGCATGACTGTGTGGAAAGATGAGACCAGGGTTGGTTGAGAAGAGTTTGGACTCTATCCAGAAGGGGAGCCCTCCAGGGTTTCTAAGCAGGGGAGTGACAGGGCCAGGTCTGTGATGGAAATCAACTGTTCTTACTGACGCTCAGGGCATTTTCTTTTTGCTTCTGCTCCATTAGATATCATTGCTTCAAGGGCCCTGAACAAATAATGTTCCATTAAAGCCTCCAGGTTTTGTAGGACCCAGAGTTCCAGTTACCAGTGGAATGTGAAGTTCACAGGCCCCGTTCAGGCTTGCAAGGAGAGGATTAATTAGGTAAAAAGGCAGTTGCACACATAAGTGGGTGCCCACACCCCAGTCTGGCCTGGTGTTTTGGTGCACTCATTCAGCCATACAATACTCTTTTCAGTTCTAAGCGCCACCTCTTGAAACAAGTTAAAAAGCGAGTTCCAAGCGAGATGCCCAAGTGCTCTGTTTTACACAGACTAATGATCAACAGCCTTCTGTTTTTATGGCCCTGGCAGCCAGACTGGCTCACTGCTAAAGAAGCTACAGAAACGAATTGTTACGTCTCACATCTTGCTACATAGCTAAGTGCTGAAAAATATGTTTTAGGTTAAAAAAATGGATTGTTTTACTGAAATTATTTGTTTCTAAAAATTTGTGCCCTGTGGGTATTTTTTTTGTTTACATTTAAGAAATGCCATATGTGTCATTGTGTTGGGACAGTGAAATTAAAATTAACATTTGTAAAGTGTTTTACCCTTTGAAAAGTACTTTCTCATGTAATATCTCCATTGATTCTCAAAATAATCATGTGAGATAGGTAAGTGTCACTATCCCATTTTGCAGATCAGAAGACAAGCTGTAAATGTTAGTGATTTGTAAAAAGCCATACAGCTCGAAAACACGTGGTTCCAAGGGGCCAACCTGAGGTCTTCTGACCCCAACATCCGTGATTTTAAGGTGGCTGAGGGAACCCTGGCAATCGGTGGGAATGCAGATACATCAGTTATCCCCTTCACACCTCAACACTGGGCCACAGCTCAGCTTCATAGCAGATGCCTCAACATTTTGTTCATTCCAGGTGTCCTCGACAGTGAGAGAGGTGGATAAGATCATGTGCACCATGTCTATGTTGGTGGTTGACTAGATTGGAAACAAGATTAACTAGGAGAATGAAACTATAACGTTAACTCTAATAGTTAACAAAAGATTAACATTAACAAAAGGTATTCCAGGTCACTTGAGAGGTAGACTAGCTTCCAGACCTGTGAAATGTGATTATCTGAATGGATATCTTAATGTGTCTAAAAAATAATATGGCAGACAGAAGGGGGAATTGGTCATCCCAGAAACAAATGTTTCAGGACCCACTTGAGCTCTTGTTAGCTGAGGAGATATTATGGCCTAATGATTTGACCCATGTAGGCCTAGTGGCGTGGACGTATTCACTATAGTAATAGACTCCAGTCAACGTTGGACCTTAACCCTGTTGTGTTATTTCCATGTTCATTGTCCCCCATTTGCGTTCCCTCAAAAACGAATAACACTTAAAAAAAATTTTTTTTAATGCTTATTTATTTTTGAGAGAGAGAGAGAGAGTGCACGAGTGGGGAAGGGTCAGAGAGAGAGAGAGAGAGGGGAAGACACAGAATCTGAAGCAGGCTCCAGGCTCTGAGTTGTCAGCACAGAGCCCGACACGACACTTGAACTCCCAAACTACGAGTTCATGACCTGAGCCTAAGTCAGACGCTTAACCTACTGAGCCACTCAGGCACCCCAAACATTTTTTGAAAAAAAGAAAAACAAGAAACAAAAATAAAAATATTTCTGTCTCCCAGCTCCACTGAGCCATTCTGAATTCTCCTTCATTCCCAAAGCGCATGTTGTCCTCTCTCAGAGGATTTCAAACATGCCTTCCCCCCCTTTTCCTCTCTTGTCCCCCTCTCCCATTTTACCTGCATGATCTCCACTTGTTTTTTTTTCAATTTTATATTTTAAGTAACTTTACAGAAAAGTTGCAAAGATAGTACAATGAATTCTCATATACCCTTCCCCTAGTTTCTCCTATTGTTATCATCATTAATAACCCTGGCCAGGGGCGCCTGGGTGGCGCAGTCGGTTAAGCGTCCGACTTCAGCCAGGTCACGATCTCGCGGTCCGTGAGTTCGAGCCCCGCATCGGGCTCTGGGCTGATGGCTCAGAGCCTGGAGCCTGTTTCCGATTCTGTGTCTCCCTCTCTCTCTGCCCCTCCCCCGTTCATGCTCTGTCTCTCTCTGTCCCAAAAATAAATAAACGTTGAAAAAAAAAATTAAAAATAAATAAATAAATAAATAACCCTGGCCAATAATCAAAACTAAGAAACTAATGTCATTACAGTTCTATTAACTAAACTATGAACTTATTTAGATTTCACCAGTTTTTCCACTGCTGCCTTTTTTCTGTTGTAGAATTCAATCCAGTACTTCATGTTGCATTCAGTTGTCATATCTCATTGGCTTATTGGTCTTAATAGTTCCTTAGTCTTGGGGCGCCTGGGTGGCGCAGTCGGTTAAGCGTCCGACTTCAGCCAGGTCACGATCTCGCGGTCCGTGAGTTCAAGCCCCACGTCAGGCTCTGGGCTGATGGCTCAGAGCCTGGAGCCTGTTTCCGATTCTGTGTCTCCCTCTCTCTCTGCCCCTCCCCCATTCATGCTCTGTCTCTCTCTGTCCCAAAAATAAATAAACGTTGAAAAAAAATTTAAAAAAAATATAGTTCTTTAGTATTTTCTTGACCTTGACGCATTTGATCTGTCTCTCTCTGTCCCAAAAATAAATAAACGTTGAAAAAAAAAATTAAAAAAAAAAATAGTTCCTTAGTCTTTTCTTGACCTTGACACATTTGAAGACTATTAATTATTTTGTGGAATGCCCCTTAATTTCAATTTGTCTGATGTTTTCCAATTTAGGGCAAGAATACCACAGAAGCGAGATGTCTTTCTCAATGTATCATACTGGGGGTACATAACATCAATATATCTTATTATTAGTGATGTCAACATGAGTCATTTGGTTGAGGAGGTGTCTACTCTGTTTCTTCACAGTAAAGGCAGTTAAAAAAACCTTTGTGATTCATAAATATCTTGAGGTGATATTTTGAGACTATGCAAATATCTTTTGCCCACTAAAGTTAAGCATCCTAAAATACTGTTGATGTGGTGTTCTATAAATATTTTCTATTTTCCTAACTCCTCATTTATTATTTGGAATTATTCTGTAATAAAGAGATTCCCCTTGTACTCTATTCTGTTCATTCACTCATTCAATTATATATATTAGTTTGGATTCAGGGATACTTGTTTTGTTCTATGGGTTATAATCCAATACAAGTGCTAGTTATTTTGTTACTGAAACTGTATCCAGCTTTAGCTGCAGGTTGGCTCCTTTGCCCTTGCCACATCCTCTCACCCTTTTTCTAGTACTTCCTTTCTTTTTGGCAACATGAGATGTTACTGGATCATCTTGTATTTTTCCTGTCCTAGCCCTAGAATCAAACACTTTTTTTCCAAGAATCTCTAATTCCTTTTATTGGAGAATGGTATATAGAAACCAAGATTTGAGTGCTGGGTGTTTTCGGTTACTGGGATGTCATTGCTGTTAGGCCCTCTAAGCAGATAAAGCTAGGAAATGTATATATGAATACTAGGAGCATACTAGGTGCATGCACACATCTACGATTATTTCTGTACATGTCTCCCTATATATACACTTCATAAATCACAAGTTCATAACGATACCTCTGACTCTTACTTAACATCACAGCATTCATTCTAATCTTCCCCTTTTCCTTATTTGTAATGTCTTTCTCTGACAGTGAAACGCTTGGCTTTCATTTCTACAATGAAATTTTACATTTATCCACTGTATTTATTTGTTCAACCCTAGCATATGCACACAATAGTTTCAGAATTCCTAATCCATATCAGTGTGAGAAATAAATTTCTAACTAGAATACCATTTTTGTGTACAGTGGTTTTTGTGGGTTGTAGCTTTTTTTGTTTTTTGGAGGGTTGTTTTTGTTTTTTGTTTTTATCTTTTTTGCTTTTAGCCTTATGATATCTAATCAAACACTGTTTCCAAAGAAACTTGGGTTAGTCCTTTTCTTCCCCCCTCTACATTATCACTGGGTTATTAATTTGTATTATATAGTTATGTTCAGTTGTTACAGTTTGTGTTATATTTTGGATCCCCCTCATCCTGGTTAATTTGTAAAAAAAAAATTGAATATAGTAACATTCTCTTTGTGGAGTATAGTTTTATAACTTTTGACAATTGTGTGTTATGCATTTTTAAGTTATTTTTCTTTGTCCATAAAACATTTCTTTCTCACCTTGGATATTTCAACAATTTCTATTTTTCAAAATGCTGCATGACAACTTTATGAATTAGTCATTCTTGAGGAAGATAAGTATCAGTATCTCCATGTTTGATATCAAAAGACCCCAAATTGAGGGGCGAGTTAACTGCCTGTACACAGCCACTGCTTCAAATTTGGTCAAATCATTATTTTCTATCACCTGAGCCACCTGTGCCTGCACAATCAGATTGGCTGTGCTGTCGATCTATATTAACTCCTAAGACATCAAACAGCTGAAGGAGGGGGAGACTAAGTGGGACCAGGGCTGGGAGAGAAAGAAATACTATACTTTGGCAGCTATGTTTCTTCCTCTTTTTCTCTCTCCTTTCTTTCCTTTCTTTGGCAAACAACTGCCTACTGCCTACCTTATTCCAGAAGTTGTGCAAGGCATTAGGACTACAGTGGTGATCAGGGGTTTCAAGGGGATCACATCAGTAGGGGAAAATTGAAAATACACTACAGTGTGAATGGCATCCCCTGCGGTCGGAAACATGACCGCTTAAAATACTTTATTGCAAAACAATGCAGTAGGTGCTATAATAAGGGTAAACACCACGTGATATGTGAGCCCTTGGATAATAAGCCCGTATCATGTTGGGAATGTATGGTGGGCAAGGAAGGTCAGAGAAGCTAACAAGTGAGCTCATTTTTTGCAGGACAAGTAGGAGCTTGGTGCGGCAGGCAGTAAAGATTAAACAAGGTTAACCTTGCTCCAGCAAGGTTACCATGTACACAAAGGTCCAGAGACATGAATGATCCTGGGACTTTCTGAAGAAGTTCTGTAAAGTAATGGAGGGGACAGGGTCAGGGTTGGGGAATGATGGGAGACCACATTCGGGAGATACTTGTTTGGGACTGGTGTGAAAAGTTTCACGTTCTTTGCTTAAGAGTTTGATTTCATCCAAAAGTGATGAGGTCATTGAACAATTTCAGGTGGAGGGAGAGATATGGCCTCATCAAACTTGACATTTCTAAAGATGTCTCCATCAGGAATGTGGAAAATGGACCAGATGGGAGGTAGGGCGATTAATAAAGAGGGTTTTGCAATATTCCACACACAAAAACATGATGAAGGTCTAGACTAGAGCAATTGCAGAGTATGAATGCATTAGTGAATTTTGGAGAGACTTTGGATATGACACTATAGGAGTTAGTGACCACTGAATAAAAAGAGTGAAGAAAAAAGGCATCAAGGATGTTTTCCAAGTTTCTTTCTCAGACAGCTAGGTAGATCGTGGTGTTACTCACTGAGGCAGTTTGATTTAAGACTTTTTAAATTTTACATCAGATGTAAAGAAAGAAGTAAGTAGACTGTGTTTTTCTGATAAATAAATGGGGCTTTGCTAATTTACTCATTTTCACTGAGGAGGGATCAGATATAAGAGAGTCTCGCTGCTCCAAGACATCATTGCTAGATTTTACTGGAGAATAAAAGAGAGGACCTAGTCCCAGAGAGACTAGAACTTTTCACTTTCAGGTAGGTTTGGGTTTGGTGTATTCAGGCAACTTCATGGGTGTATAGCCAGTGCAGCTGCACAGAGCCTTGCACTCAGAAAGGTCTCACACTTGGTTTTAAATCTCTGCTGCTATCTTGATATTTTTCTCTTTGAATTTGTATTTTGTAAGGGAAGTTCAACTGAATGGTGGAGCATGCACTGGAGTTTTGGAGTCTCAGCTTGCATGTGGTCCTGTCTCCCACTGCCTCTTTGGGATAGGGGCTCAGCTATCCACTCCCTTGACCCCTGGTACCCTGACCTTCCCCAGCCTTTCCCACCATATACTTGCTCCTTGGCTTCAGTCACCCTCTGCCCATGATGATGGGGGCATAAGTGTGGAGAGGGTTGAACTAGGGCATGTACCCCATTGCATCTCAGGGAAGGGTGAGGCAGTGGCTCTCCCCCCACCATGGCTGGCAGTTTCACAGTGCTTTTGGTAGGCATCTGGGCAGGGGCCTCTAGCCCGTCTCCTAGAGTATCTTAGTATGGACATTACAATCCCTTGGGGTTTAGCCATCTGCTGTGGGTATAAAAAAGGGATATTGACTTTCCCACTCCTGACTGGGACTCTGCATTTTTATTTTGTACTGGACTCTGCAAAATATGTAGCCTACCCTGGGTATGTTGGCTGATGGCAGAGAAGGGTGGATGGAATTGTTCCAACTCCTCATGGGTCCTCCAGGAAAACTGGCTCCTTTCTTGTCCTGTCAGAGGAGGAATAAGACATTCTACAGTGGGGTTTCAGAGAGTGCAAAGCAGAGACTTGATCAGGGATGAATCCTGTTACTATAAGCTTTTTGGGAGACACTCAAGCCCTTTCTTTATGGGGCCAGCTGGGCATGATCCTGACTCTTACTGATTGTGGCCAGACATTCAGGGGCTAGGCTGCACAGACACAATAACCTACAAATCATTTCCAAAACGTACAACTATGTCATATGGAACACAAATGAATGTGCAAGTAAAACAGGCAAAATCTGAATAAGGTTGATAACTGTATCAAACTCGATTAAGATATTAAGACATCTTTGATTAAGATACTATGCTATAATTAGGCTAGGTATTGTGTTGTATTTAGGGAGAAACTAGGTATATGGGAACTGTCAGTATTATTTCCTATAACTCATGTGAATCTATAATTATCTCAAAATAAAAAGTAAAAAAGAAATAGAGCTGAAAGTCATATGCTGTCATTTCAAATATACCATTAGCATCTACATGCAGAATACTGTATGATAGCCATCCAACTTTGTATCTAAGACATATCAGTCATCACTTGCTTTAGGCACAGATCTGGTTTTGGTTTTAAAACTATGATTCTACCCCAGGTTCAGTATTGGTTATGGTATCCTTTCAGCATTCCAGCCCACTTGGATCCAATTAAGCTCCAACTACTATGACAGATACTTGATTTCATTAACTCTTCATTCATCCATTTGATATATTTTATATGTTGGTCACCAAGTATGTGCTAGGTATCATGCTAAGCACTGGGGGTGGAAAGATGAATCGGGAATTGCCTTTTCAGTTGGAGATATTCTGGCTGAGGGAAGTCAGATGGACCCACGGTCCCAACTACAATGTTCATGATGGATGCTGTCATAAAGGAGAGAAGAGGGTTCCATGGGCAGACAACTGGAGTTGGGGAGGGAAGGTTCAGGCAAGTGTTCCTAGAGGAGGTGATGCTAGGAGGAAGTCTTAAAGAGTAAATAGGGGGGCGCCTGGGTGGCGCAGTCGGTTAAGCGTCCGACTTCAGCCAGGTCACGATCTTGCGGTCCGGGAGTTCGAGGCCCGCGTCGGGCTCTGAGCTGATGGCTCAGAGCCTGGAGCCTGTTTCCGATTCTGTGTCTCCCTCTCTCTCTGCCCCTCCCCTGTTCATGCTCTGTCTCTCTGTGTCCCAAAAATAAATAAACGTCGAAAAAAAAATTAAAAAAAAAAAAAAGAGTAAATAGGAAGTAGATGACTGCAAAAGGAAGCATTTGAGTCAGAGGGACAGAAATGGGGCAGGTTGGGAAGCATGAGAAAGTATGATCTTTTGAGGAAGAGAAAAGAGATGCTGGAACACAAGACACAGGTAGGTAGGCCATTGGGGGGCCAGGCTGGAGAGGTGGGCTAGACCAGAGCAGG
This sequence comes from Felis catus, assembly GCF_018350175.1. Taxonomy (NCBI): domain Eukaryota; kingdom Metazoa; phylum Chordata; class Mammalia; order Carnivora; family Felidae; genus Felis; species Felis catus. The sequence continues at coordinate 59,543,039 of NC_058376.1, forward strand.
GAGCTCATGTCCCTTATATTAAAGGAACTGGGAGCCACTAAAGAACTTTAAGGTAGTGAGTGATGTGATGTGATATGATGTGATCTGATCTTCATCTGTCCTGGATAAATAAAAACAAGGTTCATGGGTTTTTTGTTTGATTTGGTGTTTTGTTCTTATTTTTTCTTTTAAAGGAATGAGGAAATCAGTGGAGTGGACTGTGTGATTAAATTTTTTTTAGTCCTTCCTTATCCTAGGCGAGGTCCATAGGTAAGGCACTTGTCAAATTGGGTCCACCAAGCCTCAAATGATTCCATTTCCTCATCAATGAATCAACAGAAGGCAACGATGATGAAATTGGTTCCTGAATCTGAGTGGAACAGGTAGTAGGGAGTAGGGAGCCTCAGTATCTCTGTCTTTCAACTCCTCTTCCTACACTGTGGCCTCCACCGTAAGGGCTGCTCCCCAAAACCTAAAGAAGTGGCATGGGGTGAAGCAGGCTGGGGCATAGCTGGTTTTCTCTCGCTATGGCCAAAAGTCTTAGTGAATCCCTGGTACCTCATGAAGGAGAAAGAAAATATAGTGGGGGCAAAACAAGGCAGAACACTACCTATCTCTAAGCTTGCAACAGCAGCTTTGGCATTTGATTCTGCCCTGCTCAGTCCCCGGAACATTGATTCCCCTCCGTGGAAGCATCCCATCGCTAAACACCCTTACAGGATGTGTGAGAAACTCCTTCCCTCTTAAATGGCTGACTGAACAAATTTAACGGAGGCTGTTACCCACTGAGTTTGGTATCAAAGCTCTGAGGTCCAGTTCTCTTTGAGTTTTTGCTTTCATCTGGAGTCTCTAGCCCCCTGCCCTCGGCTGCCATCAGCCTGCACAATATCAAACAGCTGGAGTCTGGGTAGCTCCAGGATCCAAGTTTCTCAGCCTAACACGTTATGTGTGGGGGAGTGGGGGGGGGAGGGTAGGAGAACAGACAGAGTTGTAGAAGGTAGAGGTATCATGTGGGACTAAATGGGTCCTGTGCTTGCTTCAGAGAATCTGATAGCTTAGAAAAATGGAATCTCTTAGAGCTCAGTGTCAACAGATTCTATTTTTCTGAGACTTAAGGAGTGTGCAAAATCAAGCATGCAGCACGGGTCACAAAAATGGCCTTGGATTATCCTGTTTTCCATTTCTCTGTCCTAGTTTCACCTCTGACTCAAACTTTTACTAATATAACTGCCGTTTATGGAGTGCCCACTAAAGGTTACGTATGTATATATATAACATATGTTATATATATGTGTGTGTGTGTGTGTGTGTGTGTGTATATATATATATATATATATATATATATATATGCAATATTGGACATTGCATGACCAATCAGAACAAATGCTAGCCATAAGCAACCAGTATAGTTGTGTCAGATAACCCACTAACAATCATATACCGGGAGAGATACTTCATATGTATTTCTAATCTTCACAGATGAAAGAACTGGGATTCAGAGTGTCTAAGCTCACAAGCTTGTTTAAAGACCAGATCCAAACCTACATTTGTCTTGATTGCAGAATTTCAGTTTTTTAAATGTCATCCTCCCTCTAGGGTACCCTCATCCATAGGCAGCCTCAAGGGAATCTGAAGACTGATTCCTTAAAGTCAGGAGAACACTGGTGAGTAGGAATGCCTGAGTTTGGCAGCACTGGACTAGAGAAGTCAGTCCCAGCCAGCTCAACTTGTATGGGGAGTAGATGGCACTGTACCAGGCTCACCTGTAATTCTGCCTGAACCATGCAATTTAGAGTTTAATTACATGCTGTCTTGCATTGTTTACTAATTGTTGCAGAGGTCAATCTTATACTTGCATTCATCATTCAGTCATCAAATATTTTGGAGCAACTGTGCACACTTCTTCTTTGGCAGCCCTTGTGATATTCAGCATGGAGAGGAAGGTAAATGGCCCACTAACGAGCAAATGAGGGCTAATTTTCCTAGTAATAAACTAATGAGTTTTTGTATTTATTTTCAAAATGTTTGGGGACATTCCCTTAATAAATAAAGACTTTATACATTCAATAGCTAGAATTTGAAAGTAGGAAGTTGGATCCAATATTTCACTTCTGACACCTCTGATCAAGATAAAAAGTGTTAATCCAAACATTAGCTTTGAGAATAGGAATGTATACAAAAGCCAGTTTACGAATTACTATTAATACTATGAATTTTAGTATCTAGCCTTTAATCTTAACTCCTACCTCAGAGCTGCATGCTCTTATGGTATACACTCCTTGGACTTTTCTATCAATTACAGTTTGTGAATTACCTTAGCTCTTTGAATGAACTTGGATGCCCTTAAAAAAATCATTCAGAAGCCCAGAAGAGATTCTTTAATAGCTTAACAAAATTCAAGCATCTTCTAAATATGCTTTTCTTACCCCACTAAGTAGCCTATACCTCATGAAACAGTTATAGGAAATGTCATACTGGAAAAACTTCAGGGTTAGGAATTAGTACCACCAATTAGTTATTGGGGATCTTAGGCAAGTTACTTAATTGTTCATATCTGTAAAATGGGCTGTTGTGGAGATTCAAGGTCATATGTACACACGAATCAAGCACAGAGGCTGTGAGAGGTAGTAAATGTTACCTTATTTCTCAAGGGGTTGTTGGAAAGATTAAATAAGATCATAAATATAACTGAGCTCACACCCTAAGCAATTATTGTTCAGCTTTTCCCACTTGAGTGCTGTCTCCAGTGTAGTGAATATTTGGCAGCTGTTTTCTTTATCTGGTTAGTGCAGTCACCCAAACTGGATAATTCAATCAGGTCTCCACTTGGGGCCTTGTGTCTGATGATCTCATTGTTGTTGAGATCTGAGAGATGAAAATGTACATTGGAGCCACTAGAGGACAATTTTGCAATACCAACCAAAAGTGTTTAAAATGTTATTTCTGTTGATCCAAAGTGCCTCCTCATAGGAATTCACCCTTAGGAAATAATCAGAATTATAAATAAAGATTTATGACAAGATGTTTAGTTAACTGTGATGCATTATAATAATAAAAATGGAAACAATCTAAATATATGACAATAGGATAGTGGTTGAATAAATAACAATGTCTCTCTTTGGTGGGATAGTACACAGCTGTTAAAGCTGAACTTTGGAGAAGATTTAATCATATAGACCATTAAAGTTTATTTATCTATGTATTTAATTTATTTTAAAGTTTATTTTTTATTTATATTGAGAGAGAGAGAGAACATAAGTACAAGCAAGGGAAGGGCAGAGAGGGAGAGAGAGAGAGAGAGAGAGAGAGAGAGAGAGAGAGAGGGAGGGAGAGAGAATCACAAGCAGGCTCTGCACTGTCAGTGCAGAGTCTGATGCGGGGCTCAAACTCATGAACCAGAGATCATGACCTCAACCAAAGTCAAGAGTCAGTTGCTTACCTGACTGAGCCATCCTGGAACCCCTAGAATTTAAATTTAAAAAGTAGGATAACAACTTTTATATACAATAAACACAATTTTGTAAAATACGAAAGTACCAGATAAATCAACAGCAAAACTGGCTCCTGCTTAAATTACCAAATGCATTTAAAAAAAGTATAAAATGTTGAATACAGGTATCTTTTATGTTGCCTTTTAAATATCTTCCAATTCTGATCAATTAGAATCATATACTCAGTATAGAAAAGTATGTATTTGTATTGATGAGGGAAAAAAGAAAAAGAAAAACAAGAGAGAAAAATGACCAGAAAAAATACCTCACTCTGTTAACGGGGTTATCCCTAGGTAGTGGGTTTAAGATGATTTTCCCCCTTCTTTGTGCTTTTCTGTATTTTCCAAATTTTCTTCAATGAACATAGGTTTATACTCAGGAAGACAGATTTATATTAAAAGAGGGGAAATTATCACATTTGTCTACAAATTAGTCCCTATTTGTCTACATCTTAGTAATTTTTTCAGTACAATCCTCTCCAGATATGCTTCACAACCTAGGAGTTCTCTGTTTGTACGTTAACGGGTAGAGAGTCTGTAGCACACTGCAGAGGAACACCCCTCTCTTGATGTCGCTCGATGGGATTCCTTCTAGTCCGCTCTGAACAGTCTTAGCCATATAGTGACTTATATAGAGACAGTACTATACAGATACAGATACTGTATATAGATATAGTCCCTGCCTGCTTCTCCCCAACATAATAAGTGTGATGATCACTTTCATGCTAAATGAAAGTGATGGAGGCCAGAAAGCCCGCAAGAAAGCAAGATGCCAAAGGGAAATCACCATGAACGGACTGGAGAGTAGCAGAAAGCACCTTACGCGGCCCAGACTCTGTTTTGAGATGGCTGGGAGCTAGTGTTGGTGGGGAGGGTTAGCATAGGGAAACTAACAGAGAGGGGAGGAGAGAATTAGACAAGGAACTTGCTCCAGGCAAAGGGGGAGAGGTCAGAGATTCAATGTTCTTATAGGAATAATAATAATAAACATAATTATGTTAATACAAAGAACCATGAAAACAATGAACACTTCTTAGGTGCCAACAATGTGCGTGGTGCCACTACAGAATTAAACCCTCTCAGTTAAACTGTGATCTACATTCTGTCTAAACTCTGGGAAAGACAAGCAGCCATGTGAACAGCCTGGGATGGAAGGAAGTACAAGGGTCTTTATGCTGGTTCAATACTGTTGGTAGGGACTGTGATCTTCTCTGTTTTCTGCTGTGCTCTGACTTGTTGACTCAGAGCTCAGTGCGAGACCCAGAGAGGAGAATGGAGACTGCTAGGAGAAAGTCTGAGGAAGAAGACAATGTAAAGGGATAAGGGACATCTTTGGGATGTTGAGCAATGAAGAGTATGTATAGAAATATAGAAGAATCGATCTGAGAACTTCATGCATGGTGTTTGCATTGGAATCCCACAATGCCAGTGGAAATGGTACTACTTGGAGTCATCTTTGAAAAACAGATAGCTGGATACCCTGCCTGGGGCTAGGAGAGAGGGAGCATTCCAGTGCAGTGGAGGCTGCTGACCTATTCCCCTTGGGGAATTAAGAGTTGTGTATCCAGGGCGGACTCCAGGCCTTGTAGTCCTGAATTGTGCTACGGGAGGAGGACAATAAGAGTGGAAGCTAATGAGGTCATTGAGTGGGGAGAAAAACAGGTCTTGGAGAAAGCTTGGGGGAGAATGCTGGAGATTACAGGAGAAGAAAAATGAGGGAGGGGATTGGAGAAGAAAGAAGAGGAAAGAACACAGGTGCCCCCTTCAAAGAGGGAGCTCATTGTATTTTTCACCTTCTTGTTTGAAGGTGGATCATCCCGTTTTTCATTTTGCCACCAGGACAGGCCCAAGAATCCAGGCACACATTGTTGAAAGTACCAGATAAGTCAACAAAAGCCTGGCTGCCCGAATTACCAAATACATGGGGGGGGGGGGGGGGAAGCAGTACAGCATAGTGAATAAAATGTTTATGTTGCCCTTTCAAACACCTTTTGATTCGATTCTATTAAAGTCATAAACTCAGTGTAAAGTAGGTATTTTTACTGAGGCCCAGAGAGGCTTAAGGATATGGGACTTTATCAAAGTCACACGTGACTTCCTGACTCCCAGGGCAGCTCTCCTGCCAGAGGGGCAGCAGCACCCTCAGACTCCCACTCCTGGCCTGCGCGACCACCTCCGAGGCAGCTCCCTTCCCACGTTGGCACAGACCTGAGGTTCACTTTGAACAGATGCCTCAGCCTTTCTGGATCTTGGTTTCTTCAGCTGCAGCATAACGTATGGCCGCGAATGGCCCTACACCATCTCGGTTTGCATCCCTCAGCTGCTTGCCAGCAAGTCAGCCTATGTTTGACCTGCCCATTCCCTAGAACGGTGTCTTTAAAATGTGGCCCCAGAGCAGCAGCAGCAGTAGTATCACCTGGGAACTCACTAGAAATGCCAGTTCTCAGGCCCACCCCAGACCCTACGGAATCAGAAACCTGGGGGCGGGGCCCAGCAGTCTGTTTTAAGAAGCCTCCGGGAGGCTCTGATGCAGCTCAAGTTTGAGAACCGCTACTCTGAATTGTTTTCTGCCCAGCACTAAAGCGAGGGTTTGACACACTCCTGCACACACACACACACACACACACACACACAGAGGTAACCAACTTTTCTCTACCGCCACTATGCCTCCCTCCCCCACCCCGCCCCCCCACTCCCGCCTCCCCGGAATCCTTTCCCTGCTTCATCATCCTGGGATGATGAATGGAGGTCAGGGCAGGGCGCTGTCAACGCAGGACGCTGCAATCCCTCGCTACCAACCCCACCCGGTGGGTCGTGGGTCGGCGTATGTGGCGTTGGGGCTTCCCCCAAAACTGGTTTCTTTATCATTTCTTGACAACCACTGCCCCACTTGGGGGGTGGGGGCGGGGCGTTTAATAACAAAGTTTGCTTTTAATGATTTATCCAATAGTTTGCAGAATGCTTGCTTTTACTGACTTATCCAATAGTTTGCAGAATGAAGACTATTGAGAGAGGGGTGTCAGAAAAAGTCTTGGAGAGAAATGCCTGGGGGAGAGAAGAGAAAGATAGCATATGAGAGCAAGGGTCTGAGGTGAAGCTAAAGAGAAAATGAGGGTTCGGGGGTGGGGGGTGGAAGGAAGGCACAGGACATTGCTCTTGGAATGGGAAAGAGAGACGTCGGGGAAGAGCTCCGGGCTGGAGCTCAACAGAAAGAAAATGGGCGTTAGGAGAAAAACTGAGTTTGGGGGACTTTTTTTTTTCCAGCTTCCTTTCCTTTCCAAGAGTTTTTCTCTGCTCCATTTTGCTCCTCCCCCTCCTCCCCGCCTCCTCTGCTCCCCCTCCTTCCCCGCCTCGCGCGGCAATGGGAGGCTCCTAGGCAGGAGAAGCAAAAGAAGGAATTGTTTGCGAGTTCAGTCATCCAAAAAAGCTTCTTCCATATGGAGGGACCGGGTGCGCCGGGCGCGGCGTCCCCTGCCTTGTCCTCCTGCTGCTGCCGCCGCCGCCGCCGCGACCCCCGCTTCCTGCCGCAGGGACCCTGAGCCCCGGCCCGCCGGTGTCAGCCTCCGGGCGCGCGCACGCACACTCACCCTTGCACACACACACACACACACACACACACACACACACTCACTCACGCCCGCCACAGACACACGCGCCCGCACGCGCCCTCCCTCCCCGGCCGGCAACTTCTCGGGCCGGGGCTCCTTTGTTGCTCCCGCGGCGGCCGCTCTCCGGTTTTGCGAGTCCTCTGGTGTCACCGTGCGGGTTGTGTGTCCTTTCGGCGCGGTGCTGTGCGGCTCCCTCCGCGCCGGCCACGCCGGCCCCAGACGCCGCTCGCCCTCCCCAGAAGCTGCCGCACCAGAGGTGAGTCACGTCGCGGAAGTTTGTTTTCTTTTCGCAAAAAGTTGTGTTCCTGGGTTGGTGGGGGCGGGGGTGCGGGAGGCGGCCGCAGGCCCGGCGAACCCCAGGGAGCGCCGTCGGCGGGAGCGGGTGCCCCGCGGGGGCTGCGGCCGAGGCGGGCGCGCGGGGCGCGGGGACGCAGGAGTTGGGGCGAGACGGGCCGCGGGACTGCCGCAACCCGGCCCGGGCAGCCGCATCTGGCTCCCTGCGGGGCGGTGTGGCCGTCGTTCCCGGAAGCCTGTCGGGTGGAAGCGGGGCCCGGACCGCCTCCGAAACTTGCCCCGAGGAGGCTTGACACCCGGCCTCCTGCTCCGGGAGCCGGGCGGCCACGGCGAGAAGCAGAAGCCGGTGGCCTGTCCGGCAGAGCGGGTCATCCTCTGGGCGTTGGCCAGGAACACCGAAACGAGGCGCCGAACGGACCCGAGCGAAACAGCCCCAGGAGAGCATCGCCGGCGGAGGGGCGCGAGGGGCGAGGCTGCGGCGGGGTGTCCCGGGCTGGGCGTGGGGAGCGTGAGCGTTCCTTCTCGCGCGCGGCGTCCGCCTGGGGTCGTGCTCCTAGGTTTTGTCGGTGTAACTGTGAGAGGTGGGGAAATGAACCTCTGGAACAGGTGGGAAGGGGCCGTAGGGAGGGCCGAGCGACTCAGGCACGAGTTTCTGCAGGGGTTTTGAAGGCCTGGCTTAGCTTCAGGGGGCCAAGTGTTAGCTCTTCCAGGGGATGGGCCAGTTTGGAGGGGCAGGGGGCAGACAGACTTGGGGGATTTGTTTGGTTTTGTTTGGGGGATGGGGGTGGCAGTGGCAGGGTTACTGGGAAGGTTGTTGAGTCCTTCCAGAGATGTGGCAGTGGAGCTAAGAATACCCAAACCACACACCAGCAATCCTAAGCAGGCACTTCATGGGCGTGGTGGGGTATTCTGTCGCTCCCCCACCCCCTCTGAGCAAGTTCAAATGGGTTCCAAGAACTTTTTGACTCAGTTACCTCTTTGACTGGACTGAGTGACTTCCAGGCCCTTGGGCCACCCCCCTTACCCTGTGCCCAGCTCACATTTGTCACCTAGTTCTTTGTTGTCCAGAACTTTGCAGACGCTGGACATCGAATAAATGGGATTCTCAAAATTCTTGACTACGCAAATGTTTTTGATTGATTCCACAACTGGGCCCTAAACCGCTCAGCTCTGTGATGGTTTTTTTCGTCCCTCTGGTTACAGCCAATAAATCAATCTCCATTTCCTCAAGGTCACCGTGGACAATATTATAACACAGTCTTGTTGGACTGAGGTGGGGGCTGGGGCACCTATACATCTGGGCGCCCTGTTTTCTGAACTTTACTTAAAGTGAATCTGAGGCAAGAGCTTCGCTGTTTTGAGGTGTGTACCAGGTTTCCCAAGAACGTTTCTGAGGTCTTATAATTGGCACTTTTTAATGGTCTCATAATTGAAACCCAGGAGGTTCCCGTGGTAATCTTGAAGCACCTTGGGGTCAGTGGGACAGAAGCAGGGTGGAAACAGCAGTGGAGTTATGATTTTCCTGCCAGATGAGTTTTACAGTGAGTTTATGCAAGAGGTAGAAATGAAAGGGAGTTGCCTCACTGTGCCACTTTGCTGACACTGCCCCCCCCCCCTTTATTACTCAGTTTGGCCCTTTCAGGAGACTGGAGGCTGTCTATTCCTATGAAATCTGAGGGTTGAGAACTCAGACAGTGTCCCTTTCATCCTCTTTCAAGAGATCTGAGAATGCAAGAGACATTTCCTCAGGAGAAATTGCCCAAGACACAGGCATTGGCTTTACTCTGGAGAGGTTGCTAGAGGCGGTGGTGATTGCTCCTTGGCCATAGGGGTGGGTGGGAGACAGAGGACCCTGCTTAGCTGTTGATTGGTTTGCCAGCTTGTGATAAGATGGTGATTTATGTTCCTTTCCATCCTCCAAATGGATTTGGAGATTTTCCTTTCTTTGAAGTGCTCTTTCAAGTGTTTGGGCTCCTACCTCTCTTCGGCAACTTATCTGTGGTTTCCATTCCCTAAGAAGGAGTAGGGGACTTTACTCATTAAATAATTCAGTGGGCTTCCTCAGGGACCCCCAGGGTTTAAGCAAGAAGACAAGAAGCGAGCCTGGTGGTCACAGTATTCCACGAGACCCTATGGGGTCTGGGTTCAGATTTCAGCAAAGTCCCTGATAGGGTTAATGAATAAGGGGTTTTCTGTCTGTCTTTCAAACAAGTAGGAAGAAGCTGAAGAAGAGCCAAATGCACCAGTTAATTGATGTCCAGTACTTTCTGGCCTCTGAGTAAGGAAGTATTAACTTGACATCGAAGGATATTATACATTTGAAGTCTGCTTTCTGGGGAAATCAGAGAAAGGGGAAGGGAATGGAAATTGGGAAGGCAGAGGAAAGAAAGTGATTTGTTACATTTAAAAAATCTAATAACTTTATCATTTAGAACTTCTTGTCATCTCCATACTTCAATTCAGCAAACATTTCTAATATACCAGACCCTGGGCTGGGAGCGGTCTTGTCCCAGGAGAATAAACTTTCTTAGTCAAAGGGTATTTCTCCAAACTAAATCCTCCCCCTGCCCCCAATTTTTATTTATTGCACAGCATCTACTAATAATTAAAAAATGTTTTTTTGAGTGACCCGCATTCCTATACAATAGCACAACTCAATTTTCATCCATGTGCATACGTACTTTTCACACAGTTGTGATAAAAGTAGAGACCTTTTTGTAGTCAACGGTGAAGCATCTAGAGATTTTTGTCCAAAGACTCACAGAGAACAGATATGTCCAGCCCACTTCTCCATTGGTGGGAACAACCTAAATCCTAAGAGTGCTCCCACATGGAGTCTTTACGTGTAGTATTTTCATCATTTATGAGGCTGAATCAAATATCTGGGACTGAGGGAGGTGGAATGGAAGAGGGTGTTTTTAATCTACAAATCGGTGTTTACAGAAAGCCTCTCTAAATAGGGCTTTTGCCTCCTTGGAGCCCTCAGGGTTGGTAATGGGTAGAGAAGGGGAGGAGGAGGGCAGGAAGTAGGGGTTAGAGGATCCATCTCAAGTGGCACTGCCCTGGGGATTAGGAAACTTGGGTGGGAGCCCTGGCTCTTCCTGTGGACTCTGTTCACACTGACTCAAACCACTGAACCAACTAATCGATCCCTGCATCCCCACTACCACTGTGTTAGCCTCCCTCTCCAAGCTTGCCCATCTATCGCCTCTTTTCCATGCCTGCTACCACCATCCTTCTTCCTGCCCTTGACAATTGGTGCTAGACTCCCCGCTGGCTACCTATCACACCATCCATCCTCCATCAGTCCCATAAACAAGTCACCACCCAGCTTAAAAACAGCCTAAGTCTACAATCCAGATTTCTTAGCCCTCTCACACGTGGCACTGTCCCACCTCATGATACTAATACCTTACTAGGAACGTTATGCTCCAGCCCAAACCTATCTAGTAGCTGACCCTTGATTTTTGCTGGACTCATTCCTTGCTTGCTGCCTTAACACCCCAAACCCCTCTCCTATAAGCCCACCTTACTTTGTATGAGACCTCCTAATAATGTATTCTTGAGAGGTGTTTATGAGTATTGATAACAATGGATTGCCGGATGCAAAGGTCATGGTTTTATAAGATCAGACTTTTTTCAGTGTGATCATTATCCTTTAATCCATTGTTCATTTCATTTCTACAAGGGGCCAGGTAACTGGAGACTTAAGGAAGACTAGGGTCTTAGAAAAACTGTTTTTTTCTGTTTTCTTATTTATAAAAGGGATTAATAAGGAAACACTATGCTTTATAGCACCGCCCCTTATGAAAAGCCAGTACTCCAGAGCTGTTTATTTTGTTGTTCAAAAGATAAGACACTTCTCTTTTTCCCCAGTCCCAGCACGAACTTCCTGGAACCCATGACCCATGACGTCTTGTCAACACTCACACCATCTGAGGGTAGCAGCCATGAAGTAGAAGAAGCAGGTGAGGTTTTCTGCCCACAGTCTAATACCTCTGGCCTATCGGGTCAGTCATACTTTTTCATGTTTTGTGTTGCCACTTGAGGATAGAGTACTTCTCCATCCTTTAGTATTAGGAAGGGTCTGGCTCTGAGTGGAATCTGGACCAAACAGATCAGTGCTAGTTCATTTCAGATGCTTTTTCAGTCAGAGCCTATGGGGACCTCTTTCCCCTGGAGTGGCTGTGTGAATCTCCCTTTCCTTGAGGCAACTCTGTTTGACATGTTGGCCACAAACCATTTACTATGGAATTTGGAGTCTGAGGCTCCTGTGGAAAAGTCCTGCTTAGGTCTGGGTGAGGAGAGCCCTGTGTTTATGTCTCTGTCAGTGGTATTACAGCGAATGCCTTGTGATCTGCTGTACTGGGCAGTGTTTATCTCACAAAACCCAGAGGGATTCTGTGTCATCCCGACTTTTGAAATAAGGTTAGGAAATAATAATTCTCCTTTCCTAATGGTGAATTTGGCCTTATCTTCAAAGAAGCTCTTTGATGTTTGGGATAGGATTATTGGGCAGCAGAGGAAATCATAAGAGAAAGATCAGAGCCAATAATACACAGTCAACCTCATTTGGTTGCCAGAGAAAATGTTGAGGAAAGTCTCAACTAGTCCTCCTGGTAAGTAACAGGAAAGCACATAATATGGCCAGGGTAAGTGGGGCTGAATAAAAAAAATAACTCAAAAGGAGCTGAACAGCAGAAAGTATGGCAGAGGAATGTTTGTTCTCCTCTAAAATGAGTTTGGATGGCATTGGACAAGACGGGGGTGATGATGTGTGTGTAGGCTGGAGCCTTCATCCTCTCAGCAAGCTTTTATTGGGTACTTGCTGTGTACCTGAGATCCATACTGGAGCCCACGCTGTCCAGAATTCCATCACTGAAGGGAAAGCAACGCTGCAGTGCAACCTGTAGGGTTACAGTACTTGGACAGGGTCAGTTAAGAAAGGCTTCTTGAGGGAGGAAAGTCAGCGTCTCAGGTGATGTCTTAAAGGCGGAGATGGGACTGGTCTGCCATCTGTGACCTCTGCTTATAGGTGCTGTTCGTTATTTTCTCCCTGAAGACTCACTTGTCCTCAGCAGATGATAGGCCGAAGTAGTCTTGAGACAGGCGATGGCAAGTTCAGGGTAGTTTTGTTAGTTTCAGGAAAGTTAAAAACAGGCAGTTCTTCATTGAATACAAATCTCAGAAATTCGAGCCTTAGACAAGTTTGTAAAACCAGTTACGGAATAGCTTTCGGGGGGAAAAGGAGAAACGTATGATTTGTTTTTTTCTTTCTCATCTATGTCAGATTTCCGCTGAGAATTTTAGAAACACATGCCTGAACTCAGCTTTTTACCTTTGAATTTCATTTGCCCTTTATTCTACTGTCTGCACTAGGTTTGCTAACTCTGAAATCACTCCCAGAGTAGCCAGTGAGGAAGTGTTTGTTTTAGGGACAAATAAAACCTCCTTGGTTGCCGAGAGGTAACGATCATAAGCATGGGAGCTACAGGTAAGAAGAAGAGGGCCTGTCGAGGTGGCTGACCTTGAAGGTCCCCCCCAGGCAGGGCTGGACTGGACTCTTGAACAGAACCCTCCCCCACCTTCCCTGGTCCTGCCAGGATTTTTCCAGAATAGTCCCAGCCAAGTGCCTTTACTAGTCTGAGTTTACCTAACATTACAATCACAGCAGGTTTATTAGGTATGGGTCACAGTTAATTGGAGAGGAAAATTGGGGGGTTCTGGGTTTATTACTTTTCTATGAAAGTAGAGGCTGCTCTTAATTATTTCCCAGATCATCCCTGCTACTTGACTCTCTCTGCTCGCTAATGCCTGTCAGCCCACAGCAGTGCTATGGTAGCTCTGCCTTTTTTATGTACCTGTGTCCACGTGAGGGGGATTTCATAATGCAGTCAGTCAGCACAGTGAGACCACATAAAGCAATGGAAATTCACGGTTGTTTACCTCTGTCATTGCGAGTGGATGTCTTGCAGTGAACAAGTTACATAAAAATGCACTGTGTCATATAGCCAAGAGTTAGATTCTAATGACCCTTCCAGTGTGCAGGCCCTCCAAGCAATCACCTGCAACCTTCCTTGAGACCACTGGCGGTCTGCCATCATGAAGGCTGCATTAGCTTCAGGCGAAAGCCTCACGATCAGGTGCTTTGCATTCTGTAGCCTTGTGTTACAGAGATGGAGGTTGGGTGGTTGGGCCCAGCTTTCGCCTGTCTGGACTATGGCAGTTTGCCAGCAAGTTTCACTGGGTGGTCTTTGACAATGGGAGAGGGGAGGAGTGGGGGAGCTCAGCTCTCCTGCCCAAAGGGGAACAAGAAGGTTGGCAACCAATGCCCCTTCACCGAAACACCACCAAAGTCTTGAGCAGTGGTGAATAAAATGGAACAGGTTGCTGAGGGCGGTGTTGTGAAGGAGTTCATTTTTGTCCCCCCCCCACCACCGATTTTATAGACGGAGCCTTGCGTTTATGCGGTGAGACCCCCTCAAGAGGGTGAGCACACACAGTGGCAGGTACCCTTTGTCACAGGAGGGGAGAATTACTATTCTCACCTCGTCACTCAGGGAATCAGCTGTGGACCTAGAGGGCAGGCTGAGATCCTTGAAGGCCAGTGCCAAGGAGGCAGCCCCACCTGCCTCTCCCGTCCTTCCGGAGACATGGAGAATGATAGCTGCCTTTAGTGGGCCCTGCGTACCAGGCCCTGTGCTAAGTCCACAGGCATTCTCCCTGCACCCCCCACCCCCACTGTCCTGTGGAGACAGGCAGTGTGATCTTGTTCTGCAGACAAGGGGCCAAAGCTTGAAGCACTGGAGTGACTTGTTCTGCCCCCACAGCCATTAAGTGGCAGAGCCAAGGTTTCGTTGCAAGACTGCTGACTCTAAAACTCAGGCTCTGCAGGAAAAGAAAATGCCCAGTCTCTCCCCCTAAGCAGAGCCCCCTAAGCTTGGGGCTATTTCCTTTTCAACTAACAAAGTAGAAGGGGCAGGTGGGGGCCTTTACGAGACTTGCCTTAAGAGACACGAACTGAAACCTGGGACCACAGCTGGAAGGTTTTGACCGGGGCGGCAGCACAGGGGAAGCCACGCTTTGTCACGCAGCTCCCGTCAGGCTTTGCAGACAGTTCTGAAAGCCGCCTGCACTTGGGTCTCATCTCGGAACATGTTTCCTGCCTCTCCGGCATCCCCTCCCCTCACCCCCCCTCGCAGGACATCATCTGAACGGGCTGTCTGAGCCTCCGTGTCCATTGTAGATGCCGGCTGAACCCACTTGCTCCCTGGGTTTCTGCAAGTCTGATCAAGCAGGTCCTCTGTGCCCTCAGTGGGGAGAGGGGGAGAAGGTGCTTGGCCCCTGCAGATACTTTTACTGGTCAGGAGAAGTGGCAGCTTGTACAGAAAAATAGCCTGGGGAAGGAGGTAGCAGCTCTGACAGACAGGTAACTGACAGGAGATGGTACCTTCCAGGCAAATACTCCCAGGACAGCCAGCGGAAAGAATTCTACAGGCAGTTACCTGCAGGAGAGCACAACAGACCTCTCCCTACTGGCTGAGGGGAGTGGTGGAGATTTGGCTGTGGACTCATAGCTGCTCTTAGTTGCTTGTTTTTCTTTAACAAATGTGGATAGCCTGAAGCCAGGTGGGGCAGGGGAGGGGGGAGGAGGAAGACACAGGACACTTGGGTTTAAGAAACAATTATGCAAGACACCAGGGGGGCTCAGTCAGTTGATCATCTGACCCCTGATATCTGTTCAGGTCATGATCTCACAGTTCTTGAGATCGAGCACCACGTTGGGCTCCGTGCTGAGAGCACAGAGTCTGCTTGGGATTCTCTCTCTCCCTCTCAGTCTGCCCCTCCCCTGTTCACTGCTCACTCTCTCAAAATAAATAAATAAACTTTTTTTTTTTTTTAAAGAAAGAAACAATTATGTGACCAACTTGTCGGGTAACTGAGAGGAGTCCCAGAAACTGAATGAAACTTTTTACTCCTCTGTCCCCACAGAGCTGCCTTTTAGAGCACTATTGCGATGCAGAGAGAGAGCACAAGAGAACGCTTGGGATTGAGAATGTTTCTGCTCACATCAAAATCCCAAGTCCCTTGGCATCTGTGCTCTCCCAAGATGAGTTAGGAGACAAGGCATGCTGGGAACTGGCCAGAGGTCAGAGTGTGGGCCTATGGGCTGCATCTGCTTCTGGGGTTGGGTGGGTTTCTGTTTTCTGAGGGCAGGAGCCTGGACTAGAGGTGATTCATCCTATTACCAGAAAGCCTTCCCCATCTCCGGACAAGCTGTCTTTCCCCCTCTTGCAACAAGAGGTAATGAGGGGGTCTCAGGGCCTGGCGGGAGTTGGGAGAGGAAAAGATCTCATGGCCAGGGGATCCTGATTACCATTCTTCCTTAGAGAGGAACAACAGAGGAGTCTGGGGAGTGTCTGGGGCATCCCCTCTAAGAGGACAGAGGAGAATCTTATTAGAAGGTTGTTCAGGAGGGAGCGGCATTTCAGGACCACTTCCAGGTTGGAGATGTGTGGCATCCTGGTTAAGTGTGGGCCTTGGAACCAGACGGGCCTGGGTTTGAATCCTGGCCTCGCCAATCTCTAGGTGTATGACCCTGGACTAGTTATCTAGACCCTGAGAATCCAATCTCTTAAGGTTGTAGAAAGGAAGCAAGATATGGCATATAATGCATATTAACTGCATTGTGAGCATTCAGTAGAAGGCGGCTCTTAGGAGGAAGGGAAAGAATAGGAGAGAGGAGCAGTGGAAGTGGGGGTTATCGAGGAATCGGGCAGCTAGAAGGGTGAGTAGGTAGAGGGCTGCACTGAGGGAAGGCCCACTGCTGAAGGCTCTGCAGAGATACAGGAATGAGAAGATGGGGACAGAGGAGCCCACAATAGGGAAAGGCCCTTAGGTACCAGTCCTCAGACCTGGTCAGTAGGAAGGGAATCCTCACCCAGTTGCCTCCTCTGCTTCTCTCCAATTCAGCACCTTCCATGCTACCAGTGAGGCCAAAAACCTTGGAGTCCTCTTTGTCTCTGGCCTTTCTCTCACACTGCACTTTAAATTGGCAAATAATACTGGCTTTGCCTTGAAAATGTATCCAGAATCTTGCAACTTCTTACCACCCTGGTCTGGTCTTGTATCACTTCTTACCTGGGCTGTTACAGTAGCTTCCTCAGGGTTTTCCCTGCTTCCACTCCCATGCCCCGACCTCAATACACTTTAGTCTGTCTACAAGCTCAACTTCCCGTAGAGCAGAGCAGCCCAGAGCAACCGGAGGAGGTCACTTCCCTGCTCAGAACTCTCCAGGGAGTCCTGTTTAATTCAGAGAAAAACTAAAGCCTCAGTGCCCTCAGCCCCACCCCCTGCAGCCCTGCCCTCACCTTCCCCCAGGCCACTCCGTGGCCACCCCACCCCCACCCGGGGCCTCCTTGCTGTCCCCCCCCCCCCCCCCCACTAGCTGAGCAACTTGCTTTGCCTTCTGCAATGAACCTGAACCTAGCTGCCCTTTATTAACTCATGGTTCTGTCTCCTTGCAACCTAATTTATTTTCCCTCGAAGTTACCACTTCCCCGACAGGTGTTCATTTGTTCATTTGCTTACTGCCTACTTCCCCTCCAGAATGAAAGATCCATGAAGCCAGGGACTTTTTTTCCCCACTGTCTTCCAAGTGCCTGGAATGGAACTGGGTATGTAATTGGTGTTCTCCCCCCAATTCCCCACCTCCGACCACCACCACTAGTCTGCAGGGCTTTTTAGAAAGGAGTGCAATACGAGTTTTAAACAAAAGTAAATAATTACATATGGATTTATATAAGAAAAATACATCCTGGGTATATGTATAGGGGAGTGTGTGGGAGAGCAATGCAGAAAATTCTAATACTGTTTCAGTGTCTGTTTCAGAAATACCAGGGAGCTGTGTGCTAGGCCACGGCAGAAGTAGCCCAGTTCTTCTTTCTTCCTCAAGGCGATGGACTGCAGTATGGTCCATGGATGTGACAGGTGCCAGCTGTAAGGGGAGCATAAGAATGGCTGTCTCCTCTGCCCTTCCTCATCACTCACTTCACAAGAATTTGTTGAGTGTGTACTTTATGCCTAGCACTGTGCTAAGCCCGGCTAGGAGACGCGGAGAAGCCCAGCTCATTCCCTCATCCCACCAAGAGCTCTACAGTCTAGTTGTTCACCTGGGATTTCCTAAGTGTGCCCGGACAATCCATTTTACCGCTCCCTTCCGGTAGCACAGGGACCAGAGTGGAATTGGAGCTCTGTTGAATAGGGTTTGGAACCACAAGCCAGGGACATGAGGAGCATGTGATGAATTTGAGAATAGTTCTGTTCCCTACACGCAGGAGGCCTGGTGGGTGTCGGGCCCCATGCTAGGCACTCAGGCCACAGAGATGGTCTCCGCTGCTGGAGAGCTGACAGCCGTGTACAAGGGACAGCATGATTTGGGTGTCTGCCCAGAGGGAGATGGTTCTGACTTCAAATTGCATCTCAGTCATTTCTGACTTGCTTCTAGATTTAGAAGCTTGAGGAAGAATAAAAATAGGGATAAAGATCCCAGAAGGTCTTGTGCTGACAACAGATGTGCCTGAGAAATTACACTATCAGGATCCCCAGACCCAACATCTGCAGCATCTCAGGTTACTGAAGGCTTGAGCTTCCTCCTCTAGTTTTTAATTTTTTTTAAACATTTTTTAATGTTGATTTATTTTTGAGAGAGAGAGAGAATGAGAGAACAAGTCCGGGAGGGGCAGAGAGAGGGAGACACAGAATCTGGAGCGGGCTCCAGGCTCTGAGCTGTCAGCACAGAACCCGACATGGGGCTCGAACCCACAGAGTGTGAGATCATGACCTGAGCCGAAGTCAGACGCTTAACTGACTGAGCCACCCAGGTGCCCCTTAATTTCTTAACTCTGAAAAAGTAATGGCAATTTTAGGTTTACAGAAAACATTAAGTGAAGAATATAGAGTTGCCACATACGTCTCACCCCCAGAACAGTGCCCATATTATTGACATCAGATGTTGGTACAATTCATTTGTTACAATTGTACAGTTGATAAGTCAACCTAGATCCATTATCAATAACTAAAACTCATGGTTTACGTCGACTGTATTATACATTGTATGGGTTTTGGCAAATGCATAGTGACCAACTATTCACCATTACAGTGTCATACGGAATACAAGTCTCACTGCCTAAAAATCTCCTGTGCTCCACTCATGAGGCCCTCCCTCCTTCCATTCACCAATCCCTGGTGACCATTGCTCCTTTTTACTGATTGTCTTTTCCAGATTGTCATATAGTTGGAATCACACAATGTATAGGGTTTGCAGGTCGGCTTCTTTTACTTGGCAAACCCTTCCAGTTTTAAGCATGACCTTCTGTCCCCTCCCCCTCCCCCATGTACATCCATGCGTCTGGAGTAAGAGGGGTTGGCAGGGAGGGTTCCAAAGCCTTGTGCTGATACCCAGCTGACCAGAGCCGATGGGTCCTATCCCTTCGTCATCTCCCAGTGAACATGCCTGGCCCTGGTGCTACCGGAGTTTAGCCCAGGCTAGTAAACTGTCAGGAGCTGCCTGTGTTTGGGTTCCACATCTGGAAGTATCAGCTGTGCAGACCTTCCTGTCCCATTCCTAAGTAGAGGCAGGAGGAGCACATGGGGCTGTTTGTCTTCCTCCTCGGTAGTTTGTTTTACTTGCTTTGGAGCCGGGTAGGAGGGTGGGGAAGTGAGCTTCCCCCAGGCAGGCAACACTCCTTCACACCCACATCCGCTGGCCGGCCACACGTCCCCCAGCCTCTGCTGCTGTCAGCCCTGCGCAGGTCCCAGCGGTGTCTGCGCTGAGCCCTGAGAGCAAGCACTGGGGCCTGTTTTGTGGTCATTTGGGAGGAAGATGGGTAGGGAGCAGAGAGACTGAGGACATTTTCCCTGCCCAGAGAGGTTTCCTTCCTGAGTCAGCCTGGCAAGCCAGGATTCCTTGGGAGCTGGAGGCAGGAACCTCAGTATTCCGTGCACTCACCAGTCACTCCAAACAGGAAGGCGCTCTGGGGGAATGAGTGGTAATGATGGATATTGTAATGGAAGCAGAAGGAGGGAGCCCCTTAAATCCCACTCAAACCAGGGCCCCAGCTAGGGGAAGGAAAGCGCATGTGAATGGGGTCCTGTGGGTTATCTGGTTGAACTTGGCTGAGAAGTTTCAGGGACTGAGGAAAGGCGGTTACTAGGTACAGAGAGTTACAACCCTGGGGAACAGGAAGTGAAATTTAGACCCCAGGTTTCGTTGCTTCCTGTCTGGAATAAACACCGAGCTGAGGTCAGCTAGAACTCTCTCGTGCTGAAGGACTCCAGCCAGGTTCACAGTGAAGGAGTTCACAGTGAAGGAACAAGAAGACTCTGGCTCCCCTGGAAGGTCAGCTTTTGGACTATGGAAATTCCATGCTGATGGTCCATGCCCATAGCCCATCCTCCTCCGGTTTTTCCTTTTTCACCCAGTCCGCCACCTTCCATTCTGTATCCTGATCAGTGACTCACTAAAGAGCCCCAGGTTGCCATACATTGGCTCTGCCGAGTTGTCCCGGTGCAAGTCGAGACTAATAGTGCTGGTCCCACGTTTGCCACTAAGATTGTGAGCACAATTGCAATGGAGTGTAGGATACTCTCTACAGGCAAACTGCCCTTGACTTTGTTGTTAACTATGGATTCAGGGTAGAGCGTCCTGGCCTTTTGTCTTCCTGGGTCTCATTCCAGAGCCTAGGAGGCTGGGACAGTGATTACTGACCATCAACACAGGGGGACCCTTGGCCCTTGCCTCAGTTTCCCCAAAGAGGCAGACGACAGAGAGCTGCTGAATCATGTTAGTGTGGGCCCCATATTCCTTACCAAACCCAGCCTTTACCCCTGCTTCCCTCCTAGAATCCCAGAGCAGCTTCTGTAGGTACATGCTAAGTAGAGTGTGTCTAGTAGCTGGGGCACTTTTCCTGAACCAAGAGATAAATATCTGATCTGCTAAAGCATTTGGGTTTTGGGGTTTTTTCCTACTGATTTGTGGGTGGAGGAAATCTCAGGAAGGTTGATTTTATAGCCTTTATATTTACTAAAATACAAATTTATCAATGCAATGCACTTAAAATTTATTTATTTATTTATTTATTTATTTATTTATTTAGAGAGTGAGAGCAGGGGAGGGGCAGAGAGAAAGGGAGAGAGAGAGAGAATCCCAAGCAGGCTCCATGCTGTCAGTGCAGAGCCCAATGTGGGGCTCGATCTCACAAACCATGAGCTCATGACCTGAGCTGAAATCAAGAGTCGAACCCTTAACCGACTGAGCCACCCAGGCACCCCTATGATGCATTTAAAAAAAAATCACCTTGCGGCGCCTGGGTGGCTCAGTTGGGTAAGTGTCGACTTCGTCTCAGGTCATGATCTCACAGCTCGTGAATTTGAGCCCCGCATCGGGCTCTGTGCTGGCAGCTTAGAGCCTGGAGCCTGCTTCAAATTCTGTGTCTCCCTCTCTCTCTGCTCCTCCCCCACTCACGCTCTGTCTCTCTCTCTCTCCTTCAAAAATAAATAAAAACATTGATAAAAAAAATTTTTTTTTAAATTACCTTTAGGATAAGGAATGGCATTCTATACAGTGGGGATCATGCCAGGACCTCCCAAGATGTGATTGCCTGTTAGTAGGGGATGCTCAAGGAGGCACGGCATGGGCTTTGCTCAATTTGGGGAGCTTCAGCAAGTGTTCATGGAAGAAAGTCTCTGATGCAGTCTGGGTCTTCTCTAGTACTTTCCAGAGCAATATGCAGAAACCCAATTTTACCCACTGCCACTCTCCTCCCCTCTTTAGAAAAAGCCAGCCTCAATGGTAGTGGAACAGGGAGGCTCCTTATTAACTGTGCTTTCAGAGTCAGAAAGTATAGAGGAATAGCATGCCAAATTGAGCTGGAATCCTAAGCAGGCAGAACTAATTTTCCCCGCATGGGAAATGAACAAAAAGTCCAGTGCTAACATCCTTGGTCTGCATGGGGGAAAGGCAGTGAGACCTTGTTTCTTTGCATCTCAGACAAGACGGGGTATGTTTCGCTGCCCCAGGATGGAGGGTCTGAGCTGTCTCCCTAGTGTGAAGCATGCCATCCTTTGGACCTCATGATGCCCACAGACTGCTTCTCTTCAGTTGCTTAAGGTTTCCTTTCATACAGCCAGCAGTAAGCCTTGCTTGAGAGCAGTCTTATTTATGCTTCTTCAGGCACTTTCCAGGTAGGCCCAAAACACGTTCAAAACCATGAAATAGTGGCCTAAGTTTCAGCTGATCAGTCAACACATTATTGAGCACTGAGCCTGCTGCCCACAAGACACTTCTAACCTAGATTATGAATATTTCTGAAATCCAGACAAGAGGTCATTTCACATTGAATTGCATTATCCTCATTCTCTCATTAGAAAAGTGCTTGGTCTGAGTACATGCTGGATACTCCTCATTCTCCTCCTCCTCCTCCTCCTCCCTCTCCTCCCCCTCCTCCTCCCCTCCTCCCCCTCCTCCTCCCCTCCTCCTCTTCCTCCTCTTCCCTCCCCGCCCTCTCCTCCTCCTCCTCCTCATTATCATCATCATCGTTATTACTTTGGCTTGAGATAAATGGCCAATTTGGAATTCTTACCCAAGAGCCAATATTCTTAGAGCATTTGGCTATTTAGAAGAGTTTGTCAATTATGATATGCTTGGGAATTTTATAGTAGAGAAAGAAATGGAGGCCCAGAGAAAAGTGATAGATTCAGAAGTTCAAGCCAGTTTTCTTGATGGTCTTTTTTTCCTGGACCTTGAGGCATCTGCACTTGGTTAGTTCTGCAGTCAGAGAAAAGCCAGCCAGAGAAGTTGGGGATGTGTTGCTGGTGAGGGCACATTCTGGACCGAAAACCCCAGAAAGGAAACAGAGGGCATGGCGATGGGGGGATAGTCAGTGAGCTCTGGGTCTCTGCACCAGAGAGCTAGGGAGATAGACTCTGCAGGTCTCCCATGGCTGTGGCCAGCGGTCCCCTTTCAGGGATGGGGCTGCCTCTTTGGCCCAATACTGGGGAGACTTTCAAGGTCAAAAAGAACAACCCTCCCCCACCAGAACCTGAGCACTCCCTGAAACCTGCTTTTGAAAATGCTGTTTGGTTAAACCAAGAGGACATTGGGAGGTTAGTGGCTAGGTGGGGGGTGGGGGGGCGGTTCCTGGAAGTTAGTGTGGTTGGGAAGGTTTGAGAAGTTCTAGTTATCCTTTGGAAAAAAAAAAAACAAAACAAGTTTCATTATTATTTGTTTATTTAAAACTCAAGCACACAAAAGCGGAAAGAATCGTATCACGGACCCCATCTACCCGTCATCTAGATCGTCACCGTTTTCAGGACAAAGAGGTGCTTTAGTTTGCTTTCATGACTATCCTATGTGCCAGATGGGACAAGGATGGGTGCCACAAGATTGCTCTTTCAAGAAGATGTGTGTGATCCAGTGTCCCCACCCGCCTCACAGTGGTGGGGAAAGGAAGGAACACCAGCCTGGGGCAATCAAGTATGATTCCCAGTTGTTCCGTGGGCTCTGAGATGCTTCTGTGTGACTTCCTACCAGATGCTGAGCTCTTCGAGCCCGAACTTTATCTCTGGATTCTGAGGGCCTAGGATCGAATGGGTGTTCAGTAAACATTGACTGACTTGTAAGGCAAGTCATTCCGGGAGACAGGGAGGGAGGGGGGCTTCCATCTGGGCAGGTGCAAGTCATGTGAGTGCTTAGTTCACCGTTTGGGGAGCACTTCACCCAAAGTGGGCGGATGGTAGGATTCAGAATTGGATGAGGCATGATTATCTGAACCTGGGGAATCCTGAGCGTGTGGAGGGTTAGACATCATCATTCTAGAGGGAAGGGGCTCCTGCTTTTGCCTAGGAAGAGGGAAAGAAGAATGCAGCAACAAGAAACAACACGAGAGAGCTGGACTGAGGCTTCTCTCTGCCTGGCCCCCGGAATCTGGAGCCCGAGGGCTGTGGGTGTGGCTCTGGGAATGGAGCGGGCTCTGGGAATGGAGGCTCCAGCCCCAGACCCGTTTCTCTGGGTGGCCACAAACAGCCCACAAGCCGCCTGCACCACCAGGCCTGCGTGTCAGTCCAAGTGCTGTGTTATTTACTGTGGAGTTGGCGAGGAACGAGGCTCCTTCGAGTGTGGGGAATGGAGTCCACTTCCAGCCTTCACAGTGCTGGGCAGCTCCGTGGCTCTTTGCCCCTCTGGGCAGGGCTGGGGACATCAGTGGATAGGAAATGGGGTGTTGGAGGAACATGAGGGCAGATGCTGCAAACACGTCCCTCTCAGATCCAACCCTGGGTGTAGCCAGCGGGGGGCCTCCGAAGGCCTACAGCAGACCCCAGGGAAACTCTCCAGGCCCTGACTTTCATCAGTGACCTGCCCCGCCCCACTCCCCGCCTGCTCTTTTTCAGTTTAAGCTCCCAGCCCTGTCCTCCCCTCCCATGCACGCATGATGTGTGTGTTAGTGTTTTAATTTTTATTCTTGGCAGAAGTTAAGACACAAGATGGATTTGGAAGGAGATGAAACCAGTCTGGGTATATGTTGGGCAGCAGCAGCTTCATTCCTGGAGTGGGTGGGCCGTGGAGGGGGAGGGGTTGGGGTGGGGAGCTGTCTCCTCCTCTGGTAGGGACCATACTGAAAATCCTGTCCTCTTTGGGGAAGGCCGGCAGCTAGAGGCTGTTAACCCTTTGGGACATCAACAAGACAGTTCCAGTGGAGCCAGAACCCTCTGGTCCAGTATGGTGTTAAGTGGGTGTGGGAGCCCTGGATGGTCAATGCCTGTCCCACTTCCTGGTGGTCTGTGAGCCCCGGGAGACTGCTCTGCTTTGTGAAGGGAGTCCTCGCTGCTATTTCAGGTTCCGATGTGCAAGCACTAGAATGCGCTTGTGCTTGAAAAATTCCTGTCTTCTGGTAACGTCCCAGGCCCCAGAAGTAGTGGTGATGGCCCCAGACTGGCAGGGGTTACTGTGGCCCAGGAACCTGTTTGAATCTCATTTTCTACCGCGGAGGCTCTCTCGGCCCCCAAAGTAGGTGCTCTTTCCAGTGGTGGCCTCTCCTTGGGTTTTTATTTCTGGGTGAAGAATCTGAAAGTCCAGAAAATATCTGAGGGAATCTAAGAGAAACTTTGAGAAAATGTTTTATTCCTTAAAAATATATTAAGATACTCAATTTTTGGAATCGAAAAAAAAAATTAGCTTTAAAAATTACAAGAATTTCTTTAAAATAATTTAGTAAGGAACATTTTTATACAAAATGCTCAATTCCAACGACGGCATCTAATGTAACCAAGGCATTTCTGATAGACATTCTTTATCAAAATGGTCCCCCAAACCACGGCAGAAACACCCAGTGGTTCCCCAGCTTGGCTGCACCTTATAGTTTCCAGGAAGGAGGTTGGAAATACTGATGCCTTGCCCCCGCCTCCACGGTGGGTTTATATTTATTTGTGTGAGGTGCTTCCAAGGCCTTGGTGTGTTTCAGTGTCCCCAGATGATTCTTCTGTGCAGCCAGAGTTGGCAACCTTCGATCTAATGCTTGTGTAAGAACAGGAGGAAGATGAGAGAGGCCAGATTAAGAAGTGGAAGAGTTTTATTATCTCTTGCTGCGTGCTGGTGCATAGAACTTGGATCCAGACCCAAAACACTGCTGCCAACTTTTGGATGAGATTCAGGCACTCAGACCTCAGGGCTGACTCTGAGTGGGGTTGGGGGCGACGCGTCTTCAGGAGGAGGCAGATGCAGCAGCGTGCAGTGTGGGACCTGCCAAACCACTCCCTCTGAAAACATAGTAGCTAGAGCATGACTCCGACTCAGAATGGCTTTGGCTTTTTCCAGCCTTTCTGAGTTCCTTCTTTGGAAAACGGCTCATTGTCTGTCTGCTTGAAGTGACCGGGAACATCAAGACCCAACAGTCAGAGGAAGGAGAGAAGCCCTGGCTTTGAAGCCTTCGCTTGAGCAAGATGCTTAATCTCTCTAAGCCTCAATCACTGCATCTGTAGAATAGGGATGGAAGTATGGCCTACTTGATAGGGTTTTTAGAGGTTAGACAAGATAATGCATGTGTACACGGTCCCACATGGAGTAACTCAACAGATGGTCGAGTACTTTTCTTTGATTTACACTGACTGATGATTTCTTCTAATTGTAAATATCTGCCTTAATCTCATGTTACAACACACCTGGTAGGTTCCATTTACTACGTCTCAATGAATTTTGCTTACATTCACAAATCAGTTAAATTAGGAAATCAGTAATTTAGGAGGAAAAGAGAGTCTTGAAATGTTCATGTGCCCAACACGATAATTTCAGCAAACTAACTTCTTGGTGGATACCTTACAAACCAAAGGAGTTGATTGTTAGAGATAGACACAGGAATCTCTTTGGATACGACAACGGGACAAAGAGCAGTCTTTTTATGGCCCAAGGGGTTGTTGGGTATTGAAGTCCTCGGCCTGTGGGAACATTAAATAGCAGTGATCACATCCTACTTGGATATAGCTTTTTTTTTTCAAATTTATCTTTTGAATTACAGAAGTGATAACTACATAGCTAACCACTTTGAATATTTCTGAAACATTTAATGTAAAAAGTACAAATCCCCTAATCTTCAAACATAAATGATGTTAACATTTAAGTGTCTCATGACCTCCAAATAACTATACCCCACATATCATAATGCAATTTTTTAAATTACAAAAATGGAATCATGCTGTTTTACAAGTTGCTTTTGGGATATCTTCCAGGAACCTCTTAGGCCAGCATTTCCCAAAGTATATTTGGTGAAATTCTCCTCACTAATGGTACTCTGAGAAAAAAGAGTAGTGTGGTCAAATAAGTCCGGGCCTGTGGTCATGTAAGTCCAGGCCTGTGGTTAAGTGAGTTCAGACTTCAGTGCATACTCTATCCCCCTCTTGGTGATTCATGATACATAACAGCATATTAAAGGCTCTGAAAAGGCCTGTAGTAAAAAAAGAAAGCTAATTAGTTTTTCGTAACATAGCATTTCCCTAAATTTTTTCTTCTTTTTTTTTTTTTTAAGTTTTTTTAATGTTTATTTTTTTTTTTGAGAGAGAGACAGAGAGACAGAGTGTGAGCCGGGGAGGGGCAGAGAGAGAGGGAGACACAGAATCCGAAGCAGGCTCCAGGCTCTGAGCTGTCAGCACAGAGCCTGACGCGGGGCTCAAACTCATGAACCATGAGATCATGACCTGAGCCGAAGTTGGATGCTTAACCGACTAAACCACCCAGGTGCCCCCCTAGATTATTTTTTCTATCACATTTTAACATCCAGTAGTTTTAAAAGTGCCCTTTTAGGCATTCCTCTCTCACGTCTCCTTCACCTATTTCCCTCTTCCCTCTGTGGCATAATCTTTTGGGGTAGGCAGGAGGAAAGGAGCTCATCTATTCATTTAATCAGCAAATACTGATTGCACTCCTACTATGTGCCAAGCATTGAGATGCATGCTGGGGACACAATAATGAGCAAGATAGCAGGCTCTCTGCCCTCAAAGACGTTCAGTTTCCCGCCTGCGCGGTGATGGGATTAGTCATACCAGGATGGCTTGCACCTGGGAATGGCAGGGGATCCTCTTTGCAGCTGTTGGAGCCCGGGAACAGCAGGCTAGAATTATCCCCACCCCCGCTGCTCCTGACCCTTCACCAGGCTGCTCCAATTCCCCACTCTCTGCCCCTGCTATAAATAGTGATGCCTGACCCAGCTGGCAAGACTCCATGTGTTTGCTTACTCTGCATGTGCCAGCCCTGCACTGAGGCCACTGTGCTTTACAAGTTGGGGAGAACTGACGGGAGATGGGGTAGGGGGCTTCCAGCAGAAGCAGGAACTGACAGACGGACCGAGGCGTGCTTCAGGTTTCCAGATGGGTATTTATTTTACATTTTAGGTGATTTAAAAGAGCTTTGTAATTGAGAAAAAGTGGGGGTGGGCTGCGGACTAACTGTGTATATTTGGGGGTCAAGGAAATGGTGAAGAAAGTGGGTTTGTATGAGGTCAGATGGGAAAGAAAGTAAACTGTCATGGTTGTGAAGCACACTTCCCAGTTGGAACTGGAGTTGTTTGCTGTGTGGGCACACGTGTGCACACACGTGTGTATGCACCTCTGTTTTAGAGGTTGTGAATGCATATGCCCAGAGAGCAAGTGGGGTGTCTGGCCCCTGAGATATTACCTATTCGTAAGACTCCTTTGTTGAGATACGAGGGATAAATCTGCAGTGAGGATCAGACGAATGAAAAGTTTTCTTAAGGGGAATTCCTAAAGGGAAAGTAACCCTAAAGGGAATTATTCAAATTTAATAAGTGGTTGTCACTTATTGAGCAACTACTTTGTACCAGTCATTATTCTAGATTATTTACTAATGTGTTTTTTTCTTCATCATCCCCGTGTGTGATAGGTTTTATTGTCCTACATCAAAGTCGTTCCTTCTAAGTTCAGGGTAAGAGTTTCTGGCTCGCAGAAAAGTCTAGGAGAGACCTTGTCCTTGTCACTGTGCAGTCAGATGCCAACTATAGACCGGTAGCTCCTGATGTCCCATCGTGGCCCTGACTTCAGCTAAGGTTGGCTATTTTACTCCGAGGCTTAGCTGTTCATTGGAACACTTCGGATTTCCTGTCAGCACGCATGAGCCTGTTAGAGCGTAGTGTATGTGTTGGCATGCTGGGGTTGGGGCTGCTCTCGCCCAGCATTTGGTTGAATCAGTCTAGGAACCAGGAACCAGATAGACCAAGAAGCAGCAGCCTGATGGTCATTCATTCTGGGTCCCAGAACCTGAGTCTGGATTTGAGTCACGTGGAGGGTGTGGATACGCACCTGGTGGCGTTGGTTGCCTAATCATCAGGAGGAGAGGGTATGGAGAAGGACTGTAGCTGACAGCTAAATTGGAGTTGGTGGTGATTATGTCACCTGGCAGAGTAAATCAAAGTCTTTTCAGCCCCAAAGCTTCCTAAATGTCCAGCTTCTCCTACTGAGGAAAAGCTCCCTCCTTGACTAGATGACTAGAGTTCTTTCCTATCTCTGCCATGTCCTTTGTGTCTCAGGTGGTTATTGGTGCACTCAACAGGTATTTGCTGAATACCTGGCACTATTTTACGCATTGACAGTGCCCTTGTGAATATCCTCACCATTCCTGATCCCTGAAGCCTTTGTTCTAGTAGCCAGGCAGACCAAAAATAGTGTGATGGTACTTGCACAGGGGAAATGCAGGACTCTAGGGGGATAAGAGCTGGGTTCCAAACCACTGCCTGACACACAGCGGGTGCTGGGGACCTGCCTCTTGAACGGAAGAGCATTTCCTCAGGTGCATACTTCTCTTCACATTTTCTGCCCCACCTCCTCCTTGGCAAGCCCACCCCCACCCACCTCATGCTTGGATGCCATCACAGGAAAGATCTGTGTCATGCCTGCCTTCTCCACTTAATAAGAACCCCAGACCAGATCCTGGTGGGAGATGGGAACAGGGATATCAGACACTCAAGCATCATCTTCCCCAACTCAAGCAAGTTCTGCTTTGCAGTGAGAGCACCTTTGGGGGTTCGTCAGAGCCAGACTCCAAGGATCCAACAGTTGGACTTGGAAAAGCCCTTGGAGGTAGGTCTTTATAGCTTATCAAACATTCACTGAGCACCTACTATGTGTCCAGAAGAGAGACTTGTAAGCAGGTTACGATACACTGTGGGAGGTGACGGTGACAAAGCTGAGGCTTAAGAGATCCTTGTTGACCTCTGTTAGCTCTAAGCCTCAATCCTACCTTAGCTGATGTACTGTGATCTTCTAGGACTACGCTAGGAATAAACATGGATGATAGAAAGGGGCTTTATTGGAGGACTGACCTTCTGTACTGAGCAGGGCCTGAGAATGTGTGCGTGCGTGCACGTGTGCACGCTCAGCTGTGTGACCCATTTCTTTTGTCAATCCCCTAATGCCTTTGTTAGTGGGTCTGGTTCCTTGCCTGTGTTGAGTAAAATCTATGTTTTATCTTTGATCTTTTCCTGAGGTCGTGATGCATGTTAATTTTGGTGTAATAGAAAGATGTTGGGCGCCTGGGTGGCGCAGTCGGTTAAGCGTCCGACTTCAGCCAGGTCACGATCTCGCGGTCCGGGAGTTCGAGCCCCGCGTCGGGCTCTGGGCTGATGGCTCGGAGCCTGGAGCCTGTTTCCGATTCTGTGTCTCCCTCTCTCTCTGCCCCTCGCCCGTTCATACTCTGTCTCTCTCTGTCTCAAAAATAAATAAACGTTGAAAAAAAAAAAGAAAAGAAAGATGTTGTCAAAGCTGAACGTTGACTGGGTTCCAAGTTCTTTAAGGGTAGGAGGCTGCCTCCACTTTCTGGCAGTGTGTGGCACCTAGTGGGTACTCCGTGGGGGTTTGCTGAACTGACCTGAATTCTGCCCCAGGGACTGTACTTCTCATCAGGTGTGACTTGGGGTTGCCAGCCGCACTGCCTGCTCTTAGCGCGATCGCGATGGTTCTGTGGAATGCCCTCGTTTGTCTTTCTGTGCTTCTGAGGCAAATCCTGCTACTGCTCCTGATGATTTGGGGAAGATGCTGTCTCTGTGGTTCTGTGTATGTGCAGACTGAGCAGTGCTTGCTCTCTGGTGTGCTTCCAGGCATTATACTTCCTGTTCTGAGGGCTCCATTGCTTTCAGTGGATGCTTTCAGATGGAGTGGAGTCCTGGCCTTAGGTAGTAAGGCTTGTGTTAACACACTGATCGCTTAAACGGGATCATTTTTCCTTTTTCCTAAGAGAGAACATTAAGCAGTTAAGATCTACTTTCAGCGCTCAGGTCCTGGAACAGGTTTGTATATATACCCTGTTTGTGCTTTCTATCTGGACTCTAATTAATGCATTTTACATTGACTCTTTTGTCTGCCGTGAGCACCAGAAAGTTTGAGAGTGGATGCTCCTGTTTCCTCTCCAGTCACTATGTTACCATTTTACTTCATTGTTTACCTGTGTGGATATAGCCCTGGCCCTGGGCTGTAATTAGAAACAGGTAGGTGGAAAAGAGCAGGTGGCTTTGTTGTGGCTTTGTTCGCTTGCTGATGAGGTTGGAGGTGAGCTCCTTTCTGGGGCTGGGAGGGGGGTTAGAAGGAGGGATCAGGGGAATGTTTTCCTCTCTATAAACACTTCTTTGTAACTTCTTGTCCCAAATGACCTATTGTCTGATGAGGATCTTTTCCCCTTTCTCTGTGAACATGTAGAGACACTACAGAGAAATTATGATCATTATCATCATTATCATCATCAAGAGAGTGCAGAGAGAGGGCATAAACAGGGTGAGGGAGAGGTGGTGGGGAGCAGTTATTAGCTTCAGTGATGTAAATGTGGGCTAGT
The DNA here is from genome assembly GCF_018350175.1 of Felis catus. Lineage (NCBI taxonomy): Eukaryota > Metazoa > Chordata > Mammalia > Carnivora > Felidae > Felis > Felis catus. The sequence goes on from NC_058376.1 coordinate 59,573,793, forward strand.
GTTGGATGGAGGATAAGAGGCTGGAAACCAAGTCTTGCCAGAAACTTGAGAACACTATAGCACTGTCCACGGATTTCTTGTCCCACGGGGCTATTGTGAAGCTCTGTAAAACACTATATAGGATATAGGTATTACTGCTTTTATTTTCCAACAGAGACTATCTCTTGAACTTGTGATGTGTGTGTGTAGTGCAGCAAAATCAGGCCATTGCTTAATTTTGGACAGCCTATAAGGAACAAGCAGAGATGGTACCACATGTGTCTGGAGTTGTTAAAATGCAACATCTTTAAGTCTTAAAGGACATTCCTCGAAAAGCCCCCTCGGTGGCAGTGCTACTGTATGAAATTAGACCTCCAGTGAATGGCTTTCAGCAGAAAAGTTCCAGGACACCCTCAAATTATTGTGTGATTGCTATATGCCAGGCTGCCTTCACACTCAATCTCATTAACTCTTTTTAGCAGCTCAGAAAAGCAGGTGTTAACATTTTCATGTTCACAGAGAGTAAACTGAGACTCGGTGATTAAGCACTTTACCCAAAGCTGCCCTCTACCAAGGGAGAGAAGTGGCACAGCTCATATCTAAACCCCAGCCTCATGGTTTCTTAGTACCTGATCTTGCTGAGTCCCAACATCGTCACTTAGCAGAAGAGCAATTCTATAATAAAAATTTGAGATGACTCCTAAAACCGTAATGTGCTAAAGCATTGAGAAGGGCTTTGATAACCTCTCCCTCCATCTGTAAAGTGGGGACAGTAACGCTCCCTGGGTTGTGAAGATTAAAACTGATCATGTACATGAAGCCCCCAGCACCCGGCTTGGAGCTCCACACATTTAGCTGCCTTTCCCACATCTCTGCTCTTGTTCCTCCTCCCTTCCCCATGCTTTCTCTTCAGGCCCGAATCCATCCTTCTCTTTCTGACTCAACAGTGTTCTGATTTCTTCTTCTCCCATGTCTCCATGCCTATCTCCTTCCACCTTGGCCTCAAGGTTAGGGTCATATTGATAATGGCCAGATATTACCTACTCACAATATCCTCCTAGCTTAGATTCCTTGCAGTTCAGTGGCTGCAGGAAGCCAGATGTCTCAAGCTTGGTAGGGTGTTTGTTTTGGGAAGAGAGATAAGGAAAACCAAGAAGGTTCTTGAATGAGACCCCAAGCCATAGGAGTGTCTGCAGAGGCACTGACTTCTGTCAACTTGGCCCTCCCCTCCAGGGATGCCTACACTGTTCTAAGGGCCATTTGGTTTTGGAAAATAAGGGCCATGGTTATAGTCCTTTTCCTGTAGAAAAACCCCTTGGTCCCACCACTGATAACCCTTCTCTATGCATTTTTCCTATAGGTCCAAGGTCAGATAACAGTCCTTCTCAATCTCAAATTTCTAATCTGAACAAACCCTTCAGTTTAGCAAACATTGGCTGAGCCCCCGTGATGTGCCAAAGGTTTTCTGGATGCTAGGGTTACTAAGATAAAGTTAACACATCCTTGCCTTCAGGAAGTTTGTAGTCGGGTCAGAGGGTAGATATCAGAGGCACATTACGCACACATGATCAAATCCATAAATTATTATGGAAATGTTATGTGCAAAACACTGTGGAAGTCATTCGAGGCATCGTACGGTGACATTTGCAATAAGTTTTGAAGGACAATTAAGAATTCCCCCGATGCAATGAAGGGGGAAGGGGGAGGTGGTTTTGCTAGAAGAGAGAGTGTGAAAATGCAGCTTGCCCAGATTTGGGGGCTTGTGGGAGGAAGACCTGGAAAAGGTTGACTGTAGCCCACTTACAAAGAACCCGGAAGGTTGTGCGAAGGAGTTTGGACTTCATTTAATCATACTTAGATAGGAAATTGTGGAAAGTGGGTCTATTAGTTGCTTTGTTTGGAACCAACCTGAAAAGAGAAAAAAATCACTCCTACTTCCTTCACATTTTCAAATCAGCTGCTTGTGTTTCCTATTCCTTTCTAGGCCTCCCCCAACTGCTTACATGTTTTATGCCAAAATGATATGTTTTTCCCTTAACATTCTTTACACATTTTTCATGTTGCTGCTTGACCTTTATAGTTACCATTTTAATGGCTGCATAACAATCCATCAATTATTTTGCTATACTTTATTTAAAGCACTAGAGGGAAAAGAACCAAAAGGGTTTTAGAGTTAGAACCTGTTCAAATCCTGACTGACTTACCATCTGTATAATCTTGGACAAACTATGTAACCGCTCTGAGTTTTAATTTCTTCATTTATAAAATGTGTTGATCATATATACCGGCCTTACAGGGCCATTGGGAGGATTATATCAAATTAGATGAATTATGAAGTGTGGCCTGGAGGAGACAGGCCACAATTCATAATTGTGTATTCAGTGGGTGGTAGCTACCCATTTATCATCTTTACTGATTGGCTGAGCTTGATGTTCTAGAAGGAAGGTAGGTGACGATGGGGAGGCAGATTAGATGGGGGGAGGAGAGCGTCAGGGAGCCAGCTGGAGGGCTCTAGGCCTGTGGTGTCCAGGAGTAGCCTTTACTACGTGTGACTGTTGAGCACCTGAAATGTGGGTTGTCCAAATTGGGAGGTGTAGTAAATATAAAATACACACTAGGTTTAGGAGACTTCGTATGAAACAATATAAAACACCTTATTAATTTTTATATTACCTATTAAAATTACACTCTTTGGGGTATATTGTGTTGAAAGATATTAAAAGTTATTTTCACCTGATGTAAAATGTGTCTACTAGAAAATTGTAAATGACATATGCGGCTTGTGTTGTGTTTCTCTGGCTGCCTTTGGTATTTTATTTTTATTTTCTGTTTTTAAGAGAGGGCACGCACGTGTGTGGGGGGAGGCACAGAGGGAGAGAGGGAGAGTCTTAAGCAGGCTCCACACTGTGGCTCCCATGACCATGAGGTCATGACCTGAGCTGAAATCAAGAGTCGGACACTTAACCAACTGAGCCACCCAGGTGCCCCTCTCTGGCTGCTTTGAATCCATATGACTGACCATAGATAGGAAAGATGGGAGGAGAAGGTGAAGTGGAGTATATGTGTGTATGCTCAAACTAGTGGGTGTCCTCTGAACAGTGAAATGAAAAGCAAGTATTTGTTCTAGACCGGAGAAGCTGTCTCCACTTTCCCCGAGTGGCCGTCTGACCTTTTTTTTTTTTTTTTTTTTTTTCAACGTTTATTTATTTTTGGGACAGAGAGAGACAGAGCATGAACGGGGGAGGGGCAGAGAGAGAGGGAGACACAGAATCGGAAACAGGCTCCAGGCTCCGAGCCATCAGCCCAGAGCCCGACGCGGGGCCCGAACTCACGGACCGCGAGACGGCAACCTGGCTGAAGTCGGACGCCTAACCGACTGCGCCACCCAGGCGCCCCTGACCTTTACCACATCATGCACGTCAGTGGTAAGATTATTGACCAGAGTGTCCATTGCAGGGAAGCCTGGGGAGAGCGTGACTGCTCTGCTGAGCTCCCAGAGTGCTTCAGGAGTGGCTTTCAGTGACGCTCCAGGCATCCCCACTCGCTCTTCTGTGGAGCACCTCTCTGTAACACATGCAGTATGTTGGGGTCAAACAACTGGGAATGAAACCATGCAGAAAAAAGGAAGTGGGAGGGGCAGGCTTCCTCTGTAGAGAGGATAAGTGCTCTGAGTCCTGTACAACCCTGTTCTTTTGCGTGTCTTCACCTTCTCTGGTGTAGAGTCCCCAGGGAAGAAGGATTATCGCCTTTATGGGTCCCTCATGGATATAAATGGGTTTGATGCTGAGGCTGGCATTTCAGATAACCACATGCTGTTTAGGTTTTCTAGCCGGGAGTTGAAATTGTACCTTGGCTCTTAAAGTACCCACTGTACCATTTCTTGGAGGGTTGGTAGGTAATACAGCCTTAAAATCAAGCTAAAAGAAGCAAAGAAAAATTGTAAGGACTTTTATGTACTTTCCTACTGTTGGTCTCCCCTGGGTTGAGCTCAGGAAACCACAGATTTTGGATGCATCTCAGTGGGGTTAAGAGCAAGGCAAGGGGAAGATACCAGGTTTGGAGGGCAAAAACTAGACCACAACAGGCACCGGTATCTGCCTTGCTTGAGAAGTTTCATGTGACTTAGCCTGCCTGACTGTGGCATTTGGTTGATGTGGATAACAAAAAGGCCTCCTGGTAGATACTGTGGCACTATCACGATGGCATTGCTGTGCCTTTGCTAGGAGCATTATGCTTCTGCTAAAGCACTGTTCCCCATCTGAACCCTGATTGTGGTCATCAGTTGGATAAATAAAGAGTTTCAAGTTCTCTGTCAGCAGTGGCGAAACTATAGGAGCAAATATGTGTTTTTTTCATTCAGCAACCATTTACTGGTCTCTTTCTACATGCTAGACACCACGGGGCTAATGTTTCAGCCATAGGGGTGTATACGAAGGTTTCGATAGCTTTTCTTTGCTTTTATTTTCTATCTTGATTTTAAATTTGTGACTTTTACAGTCACAGGACAAATGGCTTCCACGACTTATGAAACCGATGCTTTACTCTTTTCTTGTGTCCTGGTTACCGGTTTTACCTTTTCTAAGAAACTGGGAGAAATGCGTCCTTTTCCCCTCCCACGTTATCAGCCCTCCTTCCCTTGGAGGCGTTGAGGAAGGATCACTTCTGCTCTCCAGGACTCCCAAGTCTCACTTCCGGCAGATATACTTATGACAAGGCTTAATCTGCTAGAGAGCCCGCTCCCCCAGTGCAAAGGGCCCTGCATGCCCTAGTTTGGCTCTGGCCGACTACAGCTGCCACCTTTTCCTCAGTGCCAGCCAGCCAGAGGAGGAGGTGGGCCCCCAGCACGGCAGGCTGGTGGATCCTCTGCCCCTATAGGGATTTATTTATTTTTGAAGTGGTTTCATCCCATTGCGTCGCCTGTGACTTTTCAAGGCAACTGTGGGGAGCCGGGAATTGGCCGAAGGCCTCACACCTCAGGGAGGTAGATGCCACTGGCTTTAATGACCTTAAATTGACTGGCATTGGAGACTGGGGTGATGTTGGGAGACCTAGGCGTAGGTAGCAGAATAAATGAGAAGGTTTCTTTGCTCCAAGGCCCCGATGGGCCGTGTCTACCCACGACCCACCACACGCTCTCTTACACTCTGGCCAGCGCACGCGTCCCCTTGCAGGTGCCGCACCTCTCTCCCCACTCGACCGCCCTGGGAGCCCCACTTCTCCCCTCTCCCCACCAACTCCACGTCCCACCCCAGCACTGTCCTTCCCAACCCCAAAGCCCAGCCTTTCTGCCAGCTGAGACCTCTCCAGGTTAGAGCTCTCTGGGGGCCCGTTCCTTTTGAAAGGAAGAAAGAAAGTAAAAGGGAGGAAAACCAGAAAGAAAGAGGAAAGCAGAAGAATGAAACTGGACCGAAGGGGCAGTGGTGCCTTGAGCTATCTCACTGCATTACAATGAATATGGACTCTATTAAGCTCCGTTCTGCCTGTTAGTGTTTCCCAGGGCAACACAGCCCCCATATGGCAAGCATGCAGCAGATTAGGGTAGGCCCCTGGGCCTCATTGAAGGCCGGGGGCTTGACTGGCAGTTGAACCCCCTCCCACCTCCCCCTACTCCTCACACTTGACACTGCCTGTGTTTATCTAAAGCAAGGAGGGGGGGTGCTTTTGGAAGGTTTTTGTCCCTCAGTGGAGAGAGAGCAGGCTGGAGGCAGGGTGGGTAGAGGGAGGTTGACGGAGGAAGGTGGGGTGGAGGTGGGGTGGAAGGGGGATAGGCTGGGAGGGAAGACCTCATAAATATTCACGAGGAGTGGTGAATGGAGAGGGAGAAATAAAGCAGATGGAATCCCTGTTAAAGAAGGGCACAATCACCCTGTTTTGAGCCCTCCAAAAACAAAAAAAAAGAAAAGGGAATGGCTTTCTAGGAGTGTAGGAGTTGCGCTTATCCAATTAGCAGGGTTGTCAAATTGAATTTATATGGAATAGGGTGGGGGAATTGAGAAGGGAGTGGAGAAGAAAGGAAGTGGTTTTCCTTTTCTCTTAAGGTTTGTGGGTTCCTCCTCCCCCCTTATGGCTAGATTTTTAAATTTTTCTTAAAGAGAAATTGAAGGAAGGGGTATGTGTGACAAAGAAAGGTGACTTCCCCGGTAACGTTTTCCTCAAGTGGTGCAGGTGGGAGAAAATTAGATTTTGTCCAGTGGGCAAATCAAGAGACCACATCGTCCTTTTCCTCAGAGGGCAGAGGTGGCTTCTCTCTGTGGGGGGGATTCCTCTGCAGAACCAAATGGTATGTCTAGACTCCTCCTTTCCAGTTCCATGGGTGGTAAAGCGGTTCGCCTACCTGGGTGGAAATAGACTCTGAACATGTTGGTTAGCAGCTTGTTGTAAATTTTGGGTTCAGTGAATGAGGAGCCCAGGTTGTGCAAATGCCACTTTGGTTATATATTCCCTCTTCAAAAACCATCTGCCTGTGGTGTTAATTTAAAATTCGTTTCCCTAGGCTTCCGCAACATGACCTGATCTCAATTTCCTACCTTGCCTCTTTCCATTCTTCTGGAAGTCTCAAAATAGAGTGCAAGCTCCACAGGGGAAATAGAAGAAATTCCATTGGAATAGGAAAGAAATTCAGCTTTCCTGATGTTTAATATTAAGCGTTGACACTGGTACCTTTAGCCTGTACATCACAGTAATGTGCACAACAGTAGCAAGAGATCTCTATGGTGTGACAGTGGGGACCACACTTGCTTATTCACTCCCCAGTTTTCCTGTTCTCTTAAGTGGACTTACAGGTTATAGAATTTAGTTTTAACTAAAATAATGCTCAGGAAAGGACAAGGTGGCTTAAAGAGCTTGCTTCAAAGAAACTATGGTGGAAGAATATGCAGATAATCCAAGCACACGCTCACAGGAAGTAAAAAGCAGAGCTGACCCTCTTCAAGCTGCATAAGGAAGTAAAAACAATGATAATGGAACCCTATCTGATGAGAAGTTAGCAAAATATTTAACATTCGGTGCCACTGTTTGAAAGAGGTTACATCCATATCGGTAGGGACACAGCTAATCCTAAATAGGCTTTTCTGTCTTAAGCTACTAGCTTTAATTATATTATAAAATAATCATGATCAATAAGTCATTGAAACACCGGTTCACTTTTACCTACTGTTTTTAAATTTTAGTTCGGCAGCCCATGCATTTAATTTATGAATAAACATGAATGTAGTGGGGATATTTGCCCAGAATATTTTACTCATAAGAAAGCAAGATCAGAAAAGTGTGGTGACCACTGTTCAGATAAGCCTTCTGTAACAGCCAAATTGCTCCATGTACTGTCCTCCAGACAGATCTTTCCCACCAGCCTTGCCCTCAGCTCTTTACATATGCATATCCCAAGGGGCCTTCCCAACCCCTTATCCAGAAAACCTTTCCTGAAGACCCAATATTGAAAATGCTCCCTTCCCTCTGCTCTCACTTGCCACTGTAATCAGTTAAGTAAGGTTTTAGAGTAAAGAATGCTAAAGTTGTTACATGAGAGGAATCCCCAAAATTTCATTGGTTTTTTGCAACAATGGTTTATTTTTTCTCCTGTCCTAGATTGCATTGACTTCTTTCGTCTTGTAGCTATGCTTTCTGGAACCTGTGATGGTCACCAGGACTAGAGAAATGGAGAAATGGAAGCAGAGCTCTGGTTCTGTAGCTCTTAACAGCCTTAGTCTAGAAGCGACTCTTGACATGTTCACTTACACTTGATTGGCCAGCAGTAGTCACATGGCTCTAAGCCAGCTGAAGAGACAGCTGGGTAATGAGGAGCTTATGGATATGTGCTGAACACTGGCTGACTTAATCCCCCAAGCCGTAAGTTACTCAGGACAGAATCCATCTTTTAGTACAGGGACTTGCATGCTGTCTTCAATGGTAGATCACAGTATTATTTCTTCATACCTGATAATAGTGAAATCATAATATACATAATTTTTTTTAATAGACAAAATTTGGACAAGAAAGAAGCTAGAATTATATTTAGAGACTGGCTAGAACATGAACATGGCTCAAATTTAAGAATATCAAATCTTTGCTGTTCCCTCCTGTTTGACATCAGAGTGGTCTGGGTAGTTATTCTAGATCTCAGTCTAGAACTGTACTGCCCCATGTGGTAACCACCAGCCCTATCTGGTAACATTAAAAATGTGGTTCCTCAGTCACATTACCCACACTTCAAGTATTTGATAGCCACAAGTGGCTAGTGACTAGTGCTTAGAGTACAAATACAGAATATTTTCACCATTGCAGAAAATCTGCGAACAACAGTAAGAGAATGTTCTAGATTAGGATGTAAATGGTAAAAGAATGAAAATAACCACAGAGAAAGTTATAGATAATGATCCAGATGCATCATTTTTCTGCATAAGAAAGTAGATTCAAAAATACTCTGAATTTAGTTCTAAAAGTAGTTCCAAAAAGTTGGTAAATATGACCTCAGAAACCATTTGTTGGGAGGCAGTACTGGAATAGTAGAGAAAGCCCGGGACTAGCAGTCCGAAGGCCTGACTTAGAGTCCTAAATCTCTCTTAAGTAGCTGGGAGACCTTCTGCAAATCACTTAGCCTCTCTGCCCCTTGCTTTTCTCATTTATAACACTCCATACCCATAGGTGTTATTCTAAGCTATTACTTTATTTTCTCTGAGGTCCCTGCTAATTAAAAATTTTTCTTTTTAATTAGGTCTGTGGGTAAAAGTACAACTTTTTAAGCAAAAATGACCTTTCTTAAACCGTTCTCCTAAGTCTATTTAAACTCACATCTTCAGCCCTCTGGGAATTAGAATCACTTGTTTCCCTGAGATTTCCCCGATGTCACTCCTCTGAGCAGGAGCGCACCCTCTTTTTGAGGCAGGGGGGTGGCTGCCAGCACTCACCCCTGCCCCACTCTTTGCTCTCCCCCGTTGGCACTTGGGAGCATCTCTTATGAGCAAAACTTCTGCCTGCCTTCAGAGACCTTTGGGAAAAGTGAATCTTACTCTACAGAATTGGGAATTTGCAATAATAATAATAATAATAATTTCGGGTCAGAAATATTTTTTCCGGGGCACCTGGGTGGCTCAGTCAGTTAAGCATCTGACTTCAGCTCAGGTCTGATCTCCACGGTTTGTGAGTTCGAGCCCCACGTCAGGCTCTGTGCTGACAGCTCAGAGCCTGGAGCCTGCTTCAGATTCTGTCTCCCTCTTCTCTGCCCCTCCTCAGCTTGCACTCTGTCTCTCTCTCCCTCAAAATAAACATTAAAAAATTTTAAAAAATGTTTATTTTTTCATGTAGCTAGCTCCCCTGAACGAAACTTTGTCATGTCTTGTTCTTGTCACTGAAAGAATGTTTTGTTTTTGTTTTTTAGAAATAGGTCCCTCTATGGTATCTGTTAGATCACATGCTCTTCTCTTTACCTCATCTTGGTTATTGGCCATAGGATATCCAACGGGTGGGTTTTGTGTTTAAGACCAGGAAGGCTTCCCTTCCTTTCCGAGAGAGAGCTGCAGTACCCTGGGGGATCAGGGATGAGCTGTGGCCTCCCGTTCCTCTGTCTCACTTATGCTCCAGCCAGTCCTCTTGGGAGAAGGTGGAGCTGGCTGCCTCCTGCTTTTGATCGATTCTCAGTTGTTTGTAATTTTCTCACAAAACAAATACTCTGAGGCTATAATTTCTCATTGGTCTCAACCCCAGAAGTGTATTCTGTTGTTGTTGTTTTTGGAAAGTTTAAAAACGTCTGCTTGGTGGAGATTGTTTCAGTGGGAACATGTATGTCAGCAGTTAAATTTCTCAGATACCTTTTCTTTTTCTTGTCCAAATAACGCTTAAAACTAGCAAGTACCTAAGCCGCAGTCAGGAATTCTTGTCAATAATTTATTTTCCCTTTCCTCGGCTTCTGATTTCTCCCCCCTTTTCTGAGAAAATGCATAGAAAATGAGAAGGATCTAGATGCAGTTTGCATTGCCAAGAAAAATAACAGGCCTTACTGTTGCCTTCAACCAACTTTGAAATTGTACCTTGTTCATTTCACAGTGGGACAGAGTTACACTGCAATTAGGTATTCCAAATAAGCCTTAGTTGCCTTTTATCTTTATCATCACCACAAAATTCTCAGAAACTTAGGTCTCTGGAATTATCTTTCTAGACCAAGCTCACTAGGTAACTTGGTCCAGGAAGCAGCTCAATTTTCCTAGCTGCTAAATATATGCATCACAGCTGTAGTGATCCCCTGCTTCCCTATTTTTGTCAGAGTTCTGCTTTTTGTGAATGAGGCTCCATGTGACCTGCTTTGGGGTCATTAAGTGGTATCTGCTTACAACTCCGTAGTGGGGATTAATGAGCTAACTAACTCCTTTCTCCCTCTTTAGATACCTGCTTCCTCTCACTCTCTCCTGCTCCCCAAATCCATTCTTTGCTCCTGGTTGCTTATAAAAGCAGGATGGTGGCCGGCAGCAAAAGTGGGGTCTGTTTCCATTTTGAATCCTATAAATTACCAAGAGTACAGAAGTAACAGTAATTGTTTGGCTGGTCCTCATTAAGCAGGAGGGGGTCTGGGCTGAATTTCCTCAGTAAAACCTTTGTCGACTTTACAACCCAAACACCTCTGGAGCCCCCCCCTCTCCCTGTGCTCAGATAAGAAACAGCCCCCCTGTCCTCTTTGTCTGCTTGTCTTCTCTTTGCCCTTTATTGCTTTGTATTCATATTCTTCGTCCTTGCCTCCTCCTTCCTTTCTTTCCCCTCCTTCCTTTCTTGGGGCAGAGATGGAACAGGTGTGAACAATCTTCTTAAGGAGTTGAGGAAGCTGGAACACGTCAAGATCAAGTTCCCTACAGTCCTCTAATTGGTAATTCATGCAGTGTTCTAGATAAATGTTACTTCATTGGGGAAAAGTAGAGAATTAAAACAAGTAGCTGGAAAATTCAGAGGACACCAAAAGCTTGCGTTTTGGTACTAGTTTATGAATCTATTAATGTAAATTTCCTCTAGAAATCACTGTTAAAATCCCTCCCCATTCTACAGCACACCTTCTCCAACTCTGTCTGCTAAGCACCCACCAGGTGCAGAGCACGGATAGAAAAAATGTGAAAAGGCTCCTCTTGTGGGTTAAAAGTACAGAGCTTTGAAAAGAGCCCAGCCTGGGTTTCATTCCCAGTCTCTGGTTCTGGGACCTTGGGCAAGTTACTGAGCTTCTGGAGCTTGGCTGCCTCACCTGTAAAATGGAGGATAACAATCCCCACCTTGTAGCGTTTGTGTGAAGATTGAAAGAAGACTTGCGCAAAGAGCTTAGCAAGACTCCCTCCCACATTGCTGCCGCCCCAGCCACACTCCCCCTTTGCCGCATTTTCCCTAATTGCACTTTGCTGATAACATAACTTATTGGGTTGTCTGAGAAGGAGTAAAAGTTCTCTCTACACCATGAGGAGATTATTGTAACTTGACAGGAAAAACCGTGAAAAGCTTCCTCAAAAATTTTCTTTCAAACCTCCAGAAAAGGCCCCCTTGTCCTTTCCAGGGCAGTGGAGGAGTCTTGGGGGTCCTTTGTTGTCCAAGACATGAAGCAAAGGGAGGGATTAAGAATCCAGGGAAAAGGACTCTGCCTTGGAAAACATTCTGAACGTGAGTGTGGGGCTAGGGCCCAGATCTGGTTTGGAGGGGTGCTTGTTGGACAGAGCAAATGTGACCCTCTTAACTTAGCCAGGTAAAAAAAAAAAAACAAAGGAGCCTAGAGAAGGGAAAGGTTGAGGCAAATCCCAAGCACTTCCTGGCACAGAGCAAGAGTCTTGAAGGCCAGCTTTCCATCTGCCTGTTGGGAGTGATGGGGTTGGAGGGCTGAAGACGGGCTCTTACAGCAGACTATATAGGTGCCCAGAATTCCAGAGACTGGTAAGCGCAATATTTCTCTCTGTTGGGCAGCTTAGCTACTTCCCTTCACTTTTCAGTGGTGACTATAGGCCTTTGATGGGGTCTCTGGTTAGGTAAACGGGTCCAAGGGAGTGGACAGTTTGAATATAGGTCACCCTCCTGGAAATCTACCATTTGTATTGGCGCATGTGCATGGTTCAGCAAGATGCATCCACTGCCTAGATCACTGACATGTTACCTTTGATGTTATCTGAAGTTCGTTCTAATGCCTCCCTACCTAATAAGGATGTTGGCCTTGTTGGCCTAATGTTCTGTAAGTACGACAGTTCTGTAAGTACCACGACAGTAGACGCAAATCTTGATTTAAGCCGTGACAGAGGTACGTGTTTCAATATACACTTGCCTGCATATGACTTTGGTGAATCTTTTAAGGTCCGTAGCTTAAGGAAGGAGGCATGAGGAATTACTGCTGTGGAAGATGCAGAGTCAAAGCTCCAGGCAGGCAGTAAGAGGGCAGCTGAGAGCGGAGATGCGCCATCCAGTAGCTGGAGGTACAGGGTAGTGTAGAGCCTCGAAGTAACGTTGTTCCAGGGGTGGGGATGCATCACGGACAGTGGTCAAGAGTACAAATTTTGTAGAGATGGAAAACACTAGGATTCTAGCACCCAGGGGCAAGAGATGGCGAGGGGCCTTGGTGATGTGTGACTTCTGTCTGTGTTTGTGTTTGGGGGGTAGAGGTTACACACAAGCTGAGGAGGGTAGGCTGATCCCAGGAATCGAGAGAGTTGATAGGAAAATAGGTGAGGAGCCAGGGGTGAATCAAAACAGGAGATCTTCCTGGAATCTCTGAGACTTCAGGATTCATTAGTAACATCCCCTACAGGAGGGGTTTGGCATGCATGACAGTATTGTCTACAGGTCTCGTACCAGCGGCATGGCATGCCGTGTGGCCGTGGACATCTGGCTTTCTGCAAGCAAATGGTAAAGATCACGTCATCCTTTCCAGCATGTGTGTGAGGCACTCACTGCCTGGAGCCCTGAACGTGGCTGCCGAGCCCAGCCCCTCTAGTCCTGGGCTCCCCTGCCCTTGTTGCTGCTGGTATGCTGGGCAAGGCTTTAGCTGTTGTACCATGATAAAATCCCCTTCTAGCTCAAGGGGTCTGCTTAAAAGAAGCTTCTTTTAGATGAGAAGTGACATGACCGTGTTGTGTTCCTTGGTCTTCCAGCAGCCGGTCAGGTCAACATTCTGAATGTTGCCAGCACGTGTGATGGAGGCAGGGGGCAAGGGCACAAAGTCAGGCGCTGTGGCTATCACAGTGGCATCCCGAGCATCGTCACTCACCGCAGCCATTTCTCTCTTTCTCACGACAGAGTGGTGCAGGGGATTGTAGCAGCCATCTGAGTGACTCCGGTGGCTTATGGGACGTTGGCTTGGACCCTTTGTGACACCGTGCTGCATGGGATGATGACGACCCGGAGAGAAAAAAGGCCTGCGGTCACCCTCGCCTGCCTCCTCTTAGCCACAGCAGGCTGCTTCGCTGACTTGAGTGAGTGCTTTCCTTCCCTTTCTCAGCCTGCCCGTCTAAAAGAACATTTGCCCCTCGTGTCAAGTAGAAATACTACACATTCAGTAGTAACCTTTTGAAAAGGCCTGCCTTTTCCTGGATTTCGAAGAACACTTCATTCCCACTGGCCTCCAGGGGCACACTCAGGAATACAAGATGACAAATCATCTTGGCAAGACCGTATCAGTTATATTTTAGTATCATCATCATTTCGAATATATCAGAGGAGAATGAATACTAACAACTGCCTTTTACTGAGGACTTACATGAGGTTATGGCAGGCAGTTCACGTGCATTAGTTGTGAGCTTCACGACAACCCTGTGAAGTATTACTAGCCCCGTTTTGTAGGCAAGAAATGGAGACACAAAAAGGCAAAAGTGACCTGGCTCAGAAGCAGTGGTGCTGGGATGGGGACCCGGGTCCGTCCAACCCCAGAGCCTAAGCTCTTGCCTCTACATCATGCTGCCACTCCAGTCTGCCTTTGAGAACGAGCACAGGTTGGAGAACGGACCAAGGACAGTAGAGTTCTTCAGAGAAAGACCAACCCCTCTGGGTTGCTCAGTTCTGAAAGGCTGCCTGGGGGCTGTGCTTCTAAAAAGGTCATGTTATTGGTATCATGAAGGTTGTCCGTTCACTTCTACGTCCCCGTTCTTCCTCCAGACCAGGTCCCCCAGGTCACTGTCCAGCCCTCTTCCACCGTCCAGAAGCTGGGAGGAACTGTGATCTTGGGCTGCGTGGTGGAGCCCCCGTGGATGAATGCCACCTGGCGCCTGAACGGGAAGGAGCTGAATGGCTCGGATGATGCTCTGGGCATCCTCATCACCCGCGGGACGCTGGTCGTCACTGCCCTCAACAACCACACGGTGGGACGGTACCAGTGTGTGGCCCGCATGCCTGCAGGAGCCGTGGCCAGCGTGCCAGCCACTGTGACACTAGCCAGTGAGTGCTGTTCCTTTGTTCTTCTGCCACGGTGCCCTCTTTCTAACTCTCTCCCGTTCTCGCTCTCTCCCCCAGGCCCTTCACACCCCATGTCATTTGTCTTCATATAAAAGGAGGCCTTACAATTTGACATTTCAAACCAGAGAGTGGTAGCTGCCGAGCAGTCCCTGATGGTGGGGGACCACTGTGCCCTGGGGACGCTATTTTCTCTGAGTAGGGACACTGTCTGCAGAGGGTGTCTAGAAAGAGGGGAACTCAGCATGGTTGAACTGTTTGTGTGGGCCCCAGAAATGGGCCACACTATGTGGCCGTGCCTTTCTACGTGGTTACCTGGGGGCGCTTGTGCCAGCTGCCCCTGTCCCTTCATCCCCCACACTCCATCCTCATGGCGGTTACTGTCAGAGCACTTACACGGCCATGTGTGGGTCTGAGCAGAGCTGCCTGTCCCACACCGGGCCTCCTGTTTCACGGGCAGACATGGTCCACATGCCTGGGATACAAATAGTAGAGCACAACAGAAAGGAAACTGTGTGACAAAGAGTAAAATGAACAGAAAAGAGGATGAGATTGGGGATGGTTTGGTCCAAGGGGGATACGGGGAGAACGCTTTATACTCCTCTTAATATGTAATTACCACTTGGGAATATTATGGTACCCAGGTGCAAAGCACACATTACCTGGTTTTCTACCCATTGTATACATATGAGAGACCAGACTTATCTGACGAAATAAACTTCAGAAGGCTGCAGGGCAGCCCCAACATCCGTTCTTAATGTGGAGTCTGTAGCCAGGATATATTAAGAATGACCTCTTCTTTCCTGGAGCCTGAAGTATGGGGGATAGGGAGCCTTGTTGAGACTTTAGTGGTATTTGTATTAGAATGTTGAGATGTCCAGAGCTTGTTTGCTCATGACCTAGCATTGTCCCCTTACCCCTGACAGCCTTGCTTTGGACTTCCATGTCACCATCATTGTCACCCTCCTGAGTATGTTAGGGGTCATGCCAAAGCAGTAAACTTGGGAAATGCTTCGCTCCTTAAAGTTTGGTTGGGGTCCCTGGGGGTATGTGAGGCATGAGGCCTGGGAGGAAAGTGGGAGGAGATGGTGAAGCAGAAAAGCAGGGGATAAAAGACCCCGCCCTGGTTCCCAGGTCCCTGGAGGGACTTCACTCCAAGAGAGAACAGAACAGAGACACCCCGCAGGCAATATTCATGTTCTTTTGGAAAGCGTCAGGCAGCCCCACCCTTTTCTCCGAGAAAGGAGAGGGCAGGGAGGGTTCCTCATCTGTCTCCCCAGGGGACTGGGAGGAGCCTGACTGCATCTTAGAGCCTCCCCACACAGTGAGAGCCATTTGCTGTGGTGGCAGAAGGAGCACCCGTTGAATGTGAGCTCTAGGTCTCTGGGAACCAGGGTAGCATACTCTGCATGCTCCGGGAGAGAGGCAGACCCTCACTGTGCTTGTGGGGTGCAAGGAAGGTGCTGGCTGATGTAGGTGAGGAGGGTAGTGGACAGGGAGGGGTTATCTCATCCTATAAGAAGGGCTGAGGTCAGAGCTACACTTCTTCTATCCTATCCTCTTTCATGTTTTTAAATTGTAATGGAAACTGCATTACAGAAAGTACAGAATTCATAGGAGATACCATTTCCCCTCACCCCACCGTCATCACACAACCATTCCCATTCCCATTATGGAGTGTGCACTTCCAGCCTTTATCCATACCAATACTTGCTTTTTTACTGAAGTATATAATTGACATACAATATTAGTTTCACGTGTATAGCATAGTGATTTAACGTTTGTGTACATTGTGAAATGATCACCGCAATGAGTCTCGTTACCATCTGTCACCATACAATGTCACTGTTACTGATTGTATTCCCTGTGCTATGCATTATTATCCCAATGGCCTATTTTATAACCTGGAAGCTTGTACCTCTTGATCTCCTTCACCCATTTTTCCATCCCCACCCGTGCCGACCCCAAACCTCCCCCACTCTGGCAACCAGCACTCTCTTCTCTGTATCCATGAGTCTGGGTTTTGCTTTGTTTATTTTTTAGATGCTACCTGTGAGTGAAATCATGGGGTATTTGTCTCTGACTTACTCAATTAGCATAATGGCATGCCCGTACCTTCACACTATTTTAATGATACTAGTGAATATACAGTTTCTATCCTTATTCTCTCCCCCTTGACCTTGTGTGATTAGCATTTTTCTGTTGGCCGTATGACCATATTTACTTGTTCTTTTGTATTGAGTATAAAATGCACCCAGTAAAGTACACACAGTGCACTAATTGAATAGCCTGATGCATTTTTCATATGTATACAACTGTGTGGCCATCACTCTAGAAGGTTTGCCCATGCCCTTCACTAGTTAACCTGCCCCCCTACCTTAAACCCCCATCAGAGCAGGTTCATAGTTACTGATGGCCCTAGAACATCCCCCTGAGGGACTCTGTCATATGTACTGAGCACTTTTTCTATTCGTGTGCAATTAGGTTGCTTCCATTAGTTTCTTATTACAAGTAAGATGTGCCTTTTAGCAGTGTTCGCGCCTTTAAAGGATAATCCTGCTCATCTACAAGGATTGCTCATCTGCAAATGGTCAGCACGTGTCTGTGGAGACTCGGGAAACTCCATAACCATTCATTCGGCCTAATTAGGAGCCAGCCTGAACCTTTTATATGGAGGAAGGGATAGTTGGAGAGTTGAAGATTTATGGTGGAGCCCTCCTCCTGCTTCAAGGTGTATCTGTGTGAGGAGAGACCATTTTTAGCCTTTATTTCTAAAAAATTCCTGGCCACTTCTTTCTCTGGTGCTCGAAGGGATCTGCGGTTGGCAGTGAGGACAAAGGGGAGGGTTTGGTTGCAACCCAGAAGGCACAGTGAGAGAAGAGGAGGCTTGTGCAGAAGCCCAGAGAGTCTTGCTTGAAAGCCAAGAGCTGTTGGCTCGTCATTGAGACATGAATCAGAAGTGACATGTTTGGGGCTGACCAGAGGGCCCAAGAAGAGCTGGAGACGGAGAGAGCGGGCTTCGAGGGGCCGCATCCCAGAGAACAGGGAGTCAGTGGGGTGGAACTGCAGCCTCCCGGGCTTGGAGGAGGCAGCGGGAAGGCGGGAGCAGCGACAGAACGGGGTGCTGTCTTTGGGTTCGTGCCATGGGGGATTTGGCCCAGACCCGGCAGTTAGATTAAGTTTCCGAAAGCACATTCCTGAGCAGAATGGGGGCTGTGTTTTGCTGGTTGGCTGATGGAGGGCGGCCGAGCGGCGAAGGGATTACCGAGGCCTGGTCTGCATTTAGAGGGAAGGCCAGGCGGTGGCGTGCCCCTGCACACGCACACACACCCGCCCACACTGGCCACTTAAGGCTTCCTTTTCCTCTGGCCTCTTTTGCATGCATTCAGATGTCCATCCTGAGACAAAGCACTTGCTGTTCGGCCTACCTAGCAAGATGCCGCCTCCCCTGTCTTAGTGAACTCCTAGATCACTCAGACCTCTCCGTAGTGGGGGCTGGGAGCTGGCTTGAGGATTCAGGGGTGGGGAGGAGGCCCCCAGGCAGACCTTTTCCTGGTACACATCTCTTTTACTTAGATGCTGGAGGCTGGGGGTACTCTTGGACTTCACCCCTGGCTGTTGACCTGAGGCTTCTGGTCTTCAGGTAAAATGGAACCCACACGGGTAAATACCGTCTTCATTCCATGTGGCAGTGTCCATCCCACTCCTCTGCACAGAACTTGTTTTCCTGTTGAACCTAGACTTTGCGGTAGACTTCGCTCTTGCTGCTGATGCCTCACCTCAGACCACCTTGTCTAATTCTTGAATTTTGAAATACTTTTCACTTTGATCTCCTTTCTTCCTTTCTCCTTTTTTATAAGCTTTACGCCAGGAGGTCAGCCACACTACGTGGCTCAAGTGTTCCCACTCTGCACCTGAACCAACAGCAGACCTTGCCAGGGAACACCGTATTCCTTTTTTCTGTACTCTGATTCCTTAGAATTGTTCTCAACACAGCCTGGCAAGGAGTCACAATTCATCAGAGCTGGCATACAGTGTGAAAGCTCTTTTCTATCCCTTACCTCTAATAATTCAACTAAACTCCTACATAATTCTTCATTTTTAACTTTCTCCCATTTTTTTATCCTTTAATTCTGCCAATTATCCTATCACCCCTAGGTCCCCTTCATTGTGGGAAATACAACAGGTGGTCACTGGGTAGTAATCCTATAGCTGGAAACTTGAGTCCTCAAGCTAATGTGGAGTCTTAAGCTGATGCTGGTTTAATTGAGACCGGATCTGTAACCCCTCTATAAGGCCTTTAAGCACTAAGACCCAGGCATGTACCTGAATTATCCTCTCTCTGCCCTCAGATCTTAGAAGGTGAGTCTGCTGACAGGAAAGGAAGGAGCTCCCCTTAGGCAGCTGTTTCTATGACTGGCTCTGAGGAATGCTCAGAAGGTGACAGGGCCCTTTGTCACCATAATTTAACCCGTGAATAAAATGAAGAGACAAACTAATATGGCGGGTGGGGGAGAAGAAAGTTAAAAAAAACCCTGGGTTTAAGTTTTAACTCTGCCCCTAAAAGTCGGTGTGACTTTGGGCAAGTCACTAAATCACTTAGATTACCACAACTATGAAGTGAGCACAGTGATAGTTACAGCATCCATCTCCTGAGTTTTCTTGTTTTTTGTTTTTTGGGGTTTGTTTTTTTTTTTTAAGGATTGGATGATATGCTAGTAATATGTTGAAACATTTTATAAATTCTGGGCTTTCCTCATTCACCCCTTGGGTTGGTGAACTTTTGTGGAGTGCCCTCCTGCAGGAGGCTCTGGGGCCTGTGGCCAGCCATGTGCTGCCCAGCTCCATTCTGGGAACAGTCTTCAGAAGACCAAGTCCAGGGAGTGGCAAAGCCTTCACTCCTACCAGACCCAAGACAAAGGGCTAGCTTGCTGGGAAGAGAGAACTAACTACCCCACCTCCTGCGAATTTCTCAGCTCTTTGTATACACACGCTCTCCAACCCAGATTCCTACCTCCTAGCTGCCTTGGAGAATAGCCATGGTGTCCCTGCACTGCGTGCTGTCCCCGTAGCCCACAGAGCTACTCCATTTCTGCTTCTTCTGGCTCACCACTGCTTGTTCTTCTAACCAGGTACTCGCTGGTTTGTGCTGGCAGGCTGGGCTGACCCTGGCCCTCGGGACAGTGATTCCACAAACAGAAAGCTGTGTTTCCTTTTGTTCAGCTTCCCCCACCTCTGATTCCCATCAGACACTTCCTTAAGGTCTTCTAGGCTCGGACCCTGAACTGGAATAGGCCATAAAGGACCACTGTGGACATGTCTTTATTACAGTATTTCTAGGGGCGCCCGGGTGGCTCTTTTTGGTTGTGTCCGATTCTTGATTTCGACTCAGGTTGTGATCTCATGGTTCGCAAGTTTGAGCCCCTCATTGGGCTCTGTGCTGACAGCATAGAGTCTGCTTGGGATTCTCACTCTCCTTCTCCCTCTCTCTCTGCCCCTCCCCCCCTCAAATATTAAAAAAAAAAAAAAACAATAAATAGAATACCTCTAGCTTCCTTTATCCCTGGTTTGGTCAGGCTCTCCAGAGAAGCTGAACCAGTTACACATACAGGCATACTTTGGAGATAATGCGAGTTTCGTTCCAGACTACTCACAAGAAAGTGAGTCAAATGAACTTTTTGGTCTCCTGGTGCTTATAAAAGTTGTATTTATACTATATTGTAGTCCGTTAAGTGTGCAATAGCATTATGACTTAAAGTACATACCTTAATTTAAAAATACTTCATTGTTAAAAATACTAGCCATCAACTGAGCTTTCAGTGAGTTGTAATCACTGACCACAGATCACCATAACAAACATAATAATGATGACAGGATTTGAAATATTGTGAGAATTCATAAAATGTGACACAGAAAATGAGCAAATGCTATTGGAAAATGGCACGGGTAGACTTGCTCTGTGTAGGCTTGCCAAAAAACTTCAAGTTGTAAGAAACAAACAAAAATCCCAGTATCCACAACGTGCAATAAAATGAGGCATGCCTGCCTAGATATATGGAGAAGGAAATAAAAGGAAAAATAGATTTATTTTTCAGAATTGCTTCACATGATTGTGGAGGCTGTTAAGTCCAAAATTCACAGGGCAAGCCGGCAGTCTGGAGGCGAGGAAGTCCCACTGGGGATCAGCACTCATTCTCCAGCACTGAGTTTAGTGTGTGGGTGTTTTGGAGATTGGTGTCCTGAGAATTGGGGAGTGTTCAGGATTCCAGCAGAGTACCGTAAGCCCTAACCCTTGCCTTTGAGGAGCTCTTAACCTAATGGAGAAGATTGACTGCAGTAACATGGTAGCCACAAAGCAAGTCAAACCCATGAGTTCCCTGACAGAGATTATAAGCAGATTTTACTGGGAGCTCAGGCTAACCGTGATTCATCTCAATTTCAGGGAATGGAGGAAGACTTGGGAGTTGAGCCTTAAAGAATGTGTGTGGGACAACCTTTCTCATTTTTTGAGTTCTCTCCTACCTTTCTCAGACCTACAACTGAATTTAACTCTTAGCATCGTGTACTTGGATTTAAGCCCAGTGTATTTTCTGGGATGGTGCAGACACTTCCATAGCGATTTTAATTTCCAGAGTGAGGTAATTCCGTGGGGAGTTCAATCAAATCCTGAAAGTAGCTACTAAGTGATTGTCTCTCTCTTGCTACCCCATCTGATTCCCCCGTAACTCCCCCCATTTCTCACCGTTTCTCTTTTCCCGTTGGGAATGTATGTTTTGTGGTTAAGAAAGGAAACTTCAGAGCATTTTCTCCAATGCCATTCCTCTCCGCCAGTCTGCTTCAGCCAGCTGGTGAGTCCTTGACAAAACAAGAAGGAACCATTCGCTCCAAGTTGGAAAAACATTTGTTGTTAGCTTAGGCATCTTGGGGAATCCTGTGCAAGCCCTTTGCTTTGCAGTGAAGGGGCGGTGGCAGGAAGAAGAGCTGGGGAGGGAAAGGAAACACAGGTGGCCTCCTGAGCTGGTCCAGGAGGGGGAGGGAGTCTGCCGCTGAAAGCTGGGCGGGCGGTACTGGCAGGCTGAGTGGGAGAGACTGAGGCAGCTCGATGGTGGGGAATACACCGTTGGAAAGGGAGAATGAGCCTAAGGGTGAAATTCAGCTGCTTTATACTGTAAGGTTTGTTTTGCTTTGCCAGTTGGACAAGAAAATTATTGACAGCTTCAACCCAAAAGGAGCTAAGCAGCTTGAATGTCTAAATAGGAGATAACGAAGGAATACCTTACAGTATTAAACCGAAGTCCTATTAACCTTTTCTGTTTTGTACTGGATATAGGAGGTATCCGATATTCTAAATAATCACAAGAATTTTCTGATATTCTAAAGAAATCTCTAAATGACATTGGCAACACTAATCCCATCAGGCCTGGTATAAGTACTGAGACAAACGTGTGATGTGAACTCAGCCCAGTGCATCATGGCAGTAACTGTCTACCCCAAATAGCCGGGGTTCTAATTCTCTATTTAGCAATGGTCAGAATTTACCAAAAGAAGATATCAAGTCCACGGTGCGTCTTCTACCGAGGGCACGCTTAGAACTCCTACCCTTTCCCCTCCTCAGCTTGTTCTTTGCACATACAGCCACATGCTTAAGTAAAATCTTAGGTCCACCTTCTAATCTAAGAGAGAAGGGGAGGACCTCCAGTTTGTTGAGCAGGTACTACCTATAAATTCAATGAGCCAGAACAGACTTTGAGAAGCCTTTTCTACAGGAAGGCCAGGGAAGCATTGATTAGCTCACTTGAAATCCCTGGAGCCCTCTAAGGAACATGATGCAAGATGATTTAAAAAAAATTAAAAAATCAAGACAGCAGATGAATCCCTTGGCTCCCCCTTTTTTGAGTGTGGAAAAATTTAGGAATTTCTACTTTGGCCCTTTTTTTTTTAGACTTTCAACCCTTCCTGGAATCTGGTAATAACCCTGAGAACAGTACAACCCCTGCAGGTGGGTCACTGTTCCCATCTAAGATAAAGGACTATCACTGAATAGTGAGGGAAAAAAAATGTAGGCAAAGGGGAAAAAAAGCTAGCTGAGGCAAAACCAGCGTTTTGGGGGGTGAGGGAGAATCATGTTTAATGTTGAATGACTGTGTTCCTTTACTTAACCACCTGTGAAGACTCCAGGAGTTACAGAATAGGACTCGGGCTGTGGCATGGCCCATAAGCCTGTCTCTCAGCCTCCCCTCTGGACCAGACTCTGCCATTTCCTCATCTCATCTTGCACTTTCCCCTTATTTTGGGAATGGTGCCCCATCTACCTGCAACACCGTCCTCTCTACTCCCTTTCCCAGAGCATTGCCGTCTCCCTTGGGTTAACAAATTCCTTCTCAGTTTTTCAGATGCGAATATCTTCTCTAGGGATCTTTTCTTGACACCCTCAACTTCCCAAGTATGGAGTGGGGTCTCCTCTTCCCAGCTTCCTTACCATCCTGTCTTTACTCCTGTAGCCCTCTCATTTGCCTGGAGGGCAGAGACTTTGTCATTTATCTCTGTGACCACAGGGCCTGGCACAGAGTAGGCCTCTAGGGAATGTCTAGAAAGAGGAAGACTCCTAGATAATATATGTTTGAAGTCCAGAAGGCCAAGAAGGGCATGCAAAAGGTGAACAAAGATTTCTTCACCAAATCCTGACATATTAAAAGGCTTAAAAAATGAAGCAAGAACTCTGGGTATAAACAGGTTGAAGACACAAGTAGATTCAGGGAGGGCTCAGAAAAATTGATGGATGTCAGAAGTCTAAAGGTCTGTTTACAAGGAATTGAGATGTTTGGAGGAACCTCTGGAAACTTTGAAGGGAGATACCAGTGAATGTGGTTCCACGTCCTGTGAGACACTTCATGGGACACTCTCCGAGGTAGTGGGTGGTTGGCATCAAGTAGCCACCACTGCTTGTAGGAATATGTAATTTCCAGGTGTGTGGGCAGAAAAAGTAGCACCACTGTGGGCCCCAGTGGCCTTAGGGCAGCACCCCTGCCTCTCCGACCCAGAGTTCTGTATGTGAGGACCATGCTGAAGTGCTCATCTCCATTCTTCCCCAGTGCCTTGGCCTCCCGTTTTCTCTCCCCTCCCTCTTCCTGTGCAGGCTGCCAGCCTGCCAGACGCTCTGTCAGGATCCAGTTCTGGCTCTCATGATCCAGACCACCAGGATTCACATTAATTTTCCCATTGCTAAGTTTATAGTTTATATTTCGTTGATCAGAGAAATATGTATGATGTGGGTTACTGGCAACTAAATCTTTTTTTTTCCCTTCTCTTTCTCTTAAGTGTGTTTTCTCAAACCATTTCATTCCTTCATTTGGTCCAAAAGAAACTCCCAAGTTCTGCTAACCAGCCCTACCTCAGTGCAGAACTGAAGTCAGATAAATGAGATGGTCTACAGACATCTCCGTGCATCTGGCTGCCAGACTCGGTGGAGACGTGGCTCCCATCCTTGCCTTGTCTTCAAGGATTAATCACGTCTCGCATTTTCTTATTTCTTTTCTAAAGAAGATTTTTAATGACTCGAGCCAAGAAATTCCTGAAACATTAGGCCAGTTTATAGCACATCGTTTTAATGACATTGCCAACTAGGTCCTTTTTATTTTCCCTTCTCTCTGTCCCACTCCTCCCTTTATATCCTCTCTCCTCTCCTGCCCACCTCCAGTCTTGATTTTGATCCTCTGCCCTCATTCTCGTGGCTCTTTCATCTCTTCTCTGCCCTCAGCTTTCTCCCACTGCTCAAATCTGAGTGCAAACCCCACCTCAACTCAAGGGGAAAGAAAGAAACACAAGATTGAACAACTAGTGTGTTTGGCATCTGCCAAGGCCTTTTTAGACACCCGTGGAGACTGTTTTTATTTAAATAAGAGAGAGCATATGCCTTGCTTTCATCAGAGTGTGTTTGAGAAATTTCATGTCATGTTTCCATGGCTCTCAGGAGAGAGGTTTGCAGCCAAAATTATTTGTGCAATTGGACAGGCAGAAAAAAATCCTAATGAAAGGAAATCTATTCATCCACTCTCGCGGCCTACGGAGGGAGGACGAGTACTCCCTCTGTCAATTCCCTTTGCCCTTTTAAGTTGCTCGGGAGCTCAAGGCCACCTGACCTAGGTTGGGATGCTCGTGGAGGTGGTAGGGACTAAGCCTGCCGACCCGACTCTTGCAAGCTATCGTACCCTGCTTTGCGTGTTGTTTTGACCTGTCTCATCTATCAAAGTACAGGTCTCTGAGGTTAGGAACTGCATTTTTGTCTTCATGATATCTTCTGCAGTGCCGGGCTTACTAGACAATTCTGTAGCTCCTGGCTGAATGAATAAATCAGTGATGCCTGGAGGGCATGGTATGTGTCAAATGCCTACTATCGAGTAGGCTGATTTTGCCCAGCCTTGTGGGCTATAGTTGGGTTTGGCTTCAGCCGTCTGTGTGACAGGGCTACGTGCTGGCAAAAGGCTTAGTCACTACCCAGAACGCGTGGCTCCTGAGACACTCGCCCATTCCGCAGTAAACCCCATCCTTTCTGGGCGCCAGGCTTTCTGGCCTAATGGAAGCCCAGTTCTGCTCCAGGCTTCCTCTGTTTCTGTAGTTGGTTGCCATGGTTTCCCACCTGCAGAGCGCTTGATTTCAGAGGGCTCATCTTGGGGCCATGCCAAGGCATGGGTCCTCAGGTGAGTTGGAGGGTGAGAGTAGTGTTGTGATTCTCTGCCCATTGGTGAAGCAGTATGGGGCATGGGAGCGCCCCTGCACTGCCAGAGCCCACATAGGAAGGCGACGCCTAGGACCCTGCACCTTCTCAAACTCTACCCCCAAGTCCATCCTGCAGAGAGGTGAGCCACGGGTTCTGCCGGAGAAAGCTCTTCGTTTTACTTCCTTTGAAACTTTGCTGTCTTTCAAAAACCAATCGAGACGCAGAGAAGGGCCACTGGGTCAGCATGAGGGGTGCGATATTAGGGCAAAATCTTTCTATGCTTCGTAACATCAGCCATAGGCACAACAAGCCACCGCAGGGCCAGTTGAGGCCTGGAGGCCACAAGAATTAGGCAGTAGAATCATCAGCCCGGAAACTTGCCACTGGCCAAGAGGCTACTAAGCTGTCCTGGCAGCATTGCCAAGTGAGCCCAATATGACACCCCCACAATCTGGTGGGTCCCGTCCAAACCTGAGCAGTCAAGTACATGCTTGTCCCTATGCAGGGGGAAAGGACAGGACTGACTGTACATAAGAATGCCTGGATGGGTAGAAGATGACTTTTTTAAATAAATATTCCGCAGAGTTCACGGAGATGGGGATATCGGTGACCCCCTGTGACTTCCATACAAAGGCGCTGTCTTGCCTGACTTCTTAACTGTGACTTGCAGCCTAAGAGAGATCTCAGGGAGAGGAGGCCCAGATGAGGAAATGCCTTGAAGATCCTTACGGATTACACCAGAGGGATTCTGCTTTGATGCAATGCACCCTCTAACTGGATGTGTAAACTATAAAAATTGGGAGGATGAGCCTACAATTAAGATTTGACAGTTTTGTGTCATGGGAATTCATGAACATAACCCAAATATTGTAATTTAATTCATAGTTCTGCTGAGCCAAAAGAAGGATCCAAGCTAGAAGGTGATAAGAAGTTCAAATGGACTTAACATAAAACCTGTCTATTTGTAGACAGATAGGTTTCTAAAAGTTCTTGTTTTCCTCCCCATTTTCCCTTGGCTCAGAAGGTAAGTGCCTGATGTACCCTGTAAATGTGAAGAGGAAACACTGAGCCTATCACATGACTTATGTCTGAACAAAGCCCTGTAATCTGTGTACCTAAGAGCCCTATGGAAGTAATGTATCAGAAGATACATCTTCCATTAAGAAACTGAGGGCTTAGAAAAGAGGGAACTAGGCAGGGTTCTGTATGGAGCCTAAACTATTTTGGGCTTTCTTAGAAAGCACAAAATCCTTTGAGAAGGAAATTCTATAAATCCAGAGATGGCCCTAAAGACCAGGGCTTCTGTTGAGAGCTGAGGAACAAGAGTTGGGTTTATTGGCATTTGATTAGTGCAGACAAGTTAATAAAATAGCCGAAAGAATACACAAAGAGGATGCACAAGAGGGGTCTGGGGGAAGGTAAGAGGATTAAAGCTGCAAAAACATTCCTCTAATGGATTTCTCAAACACACCAGTCAACAGGCAAGGGCAGGTGTCCTGTCAAACCATTTCCCCATGAAACCCGATCCATCATTCTGCAGTGAGGCCTGTTAACCCCATTTGAAACTCAAGGGCCTGCCCCCCCCCCCCCCCCCACCTCCCCAGTCCCAGTGAGGTGCCCTGAGCAGCCCCGGGGACTGGCCAGGAAACCGGCTTTGCAGACAAAGGAGCCTGGGAACAGACTGGTTTCCTTCACTTGCAGCCAACCAGATCTCTGCATCTGCCTCATCTGGTGGCTGCTTAGGCCATTACTGATCATGATGTCTCCACACCACCCCCACCCCTACCCCCAGTCTCCTTCCTGCCTAAAAACACTAGAGAAGGGTGCTCTGATTTTCACATCCATCATCACTTTGTTACTCTGCCTTTGATCCCTTAGTGAAACTCAACTTTACTCCAGCAGCCAAATTGGATGTGTTTGTCTAGTGAAGCAGCAGCTAAGGCTTAAGCTTGGGAGGAACAAGGAGGGGACAGGGCCAAGGACCTAACTACTCCTTATTTCTTTTGAAGCCAGGAAGACTGGTCTGCCAGTAGGCCCTTGTGGGGAGCTGGATGCCCAGCTGGGGTGTCCTCAGTCCTGCCCACATGAGCTGTTGTGCACATGTTGGCATCGGAACAGAGGGGCTGTCTGGCCACATGGCTGACCGGTGCCCAGCTTTGCGCCTTCCCCACCGCACAGCCTTCTGTCTCCGACTTAGCAATTGTCACAGGGTGCAGAAGGAGCCAAGAGGGACTGAAGGAGGGGGTGGGGGGGCGTATGTTTTCTAGTATTGGGTCAGTGAGGTGGGTGCACGGAGGAGGACGTGAGCTGTGCCTGGATAAACTCTCAGTTACAATGGTAAGAGCCTGGGCCATTAACGTGGAGATGGCGTTCTGGTGCCAAACTCCTTTCTTGTAAAATGATCTGTTTAAGTATATTCTTGCTTGAGGCAAATTTCCTTGGAATGAAATAAAGAAGAGGAGGAGGAGGAGGAGGAAGAGGAGGAGGAAAAAAACTCAATCTCTTGGTGGAGTAGTTTTAGATTTACTTTTTGATGACAGAATTTTCCAGATGCCCCTGAGCTGACAGTCGCTCACAGCTCTCTTTGTGGAGATCCTCCTGACTTGGCAGGTACAGCACGCACTGTGCCGAGGAGGATTAAGGCTTTTGCATTGTTTAAGTGCATTGCTTTTGAAAAGCAGTTAGTAATATTTAGCCAGAACACACTGCGCCCAGGCCATCCACCCCTTCCCGTAGTCCGTATCTCCTTCCTCTCCGAGAAAAAAACACATCCGCTGTTTTGGCTGACAAGCTCAGCCAGGACTGGGCTACATAATTTTGGGGGTCTAATGCAAAATGAAAATGTGGGGTCTTTTGTGCAAACATTAAGAATTTGAAGACGGTGATGGCAGAGCATTGAGCCAAGTGCTGGCCCCTTCCAGGCTCAGAGCCACATTCAGCTATACAGATGGCAGTCCCATGAAGCGGGCCTGGGGCTCAACCTTTCAAATTGTTCATTCAGTTAACGAGGATTTGTAGGGAATTTGCTGTATCCTGCATACTGTGCAGTGGGGCTTAGGGCTGGGGCGTGGAGTGCAAAATTAATAGGCTGCCCCTTAGGAATTTCCAATTTAGCTGGAGTCAGATATCACATATACAAAATTAAATAATGATGAGAAAATTCTTTAACAGCCCCAAAGGCTCTACACCCACCCAAAGGAAGGAATCCTTGAGTGAGAGCTCCCCTTGACCCATGCACCTCACTTGAGGCGTTTACTTACCCCAGAAAGTAAAAGGGGGCAGTAGAAATCAATCAGGCAGTCTGCCTTTGCTTTTGTCACCCGCTTGTGAACAGAATGTATTTCCTACTCCACATTCATGAGACTTATGTCACATCTTTTCTGTGACTCTGGAAGTGACCTCTTAAGAAACATTCTATTTTAAAAATAGCCATACTTTGATAAAAGTTTGGCCCATAAGTAGAGAGAAGATTTATAGAAAATTTGTTGTGCTAGGACTTTGTCCTTGAGCTTGTAGTATAGGTGAAACACAACTAGGAAAGTTGAGTTCATAGGCAACATAAATGGGTATCTGGTACCTGATTTGAGGGTCCCAGTTTCTAAGATAGTCCCTCATTTGGTCATTCAGCATTTACTGAGCATCTAATGAGATCAGGCCCTGCGTAGGTTTAGACTTGGCCCCTGCCCCTGAAAAGTCCTAGTGTTATAATCAGAGGGACAGTGATCCTTTCATAGAAATGAAAGGGCTTTCCTGTCCTGGCACAGCTTGCCTAAGAGCTTCTGGCAAGTTCCATCAGGTGGGAAACCTTCTGACCTCACTACGTGCCTTGATCACTGTGCTCTCCTGTAGTGACAGTAGTTTGTTTTGGGTAACTAACCGCCTTTTCTGTGAGAAACCTGACTCCCACCTGCTCCCGTCACCTTCTTGCCTTCTCTGGGTCTCCAGGGAAAACAACACAGGCAAGTGGAGTCTTGCAGTGGAGTTGCGGTAAAAGCTCTGCGGGTGTCCGCTCTCAGGAGCTCACAGAATTTGGTGTAGACAGCAGAGAGGGTGCCTCCAGGGCTAAGTAGCTCCACGAAGGAGTGTTTGGGTAAATAGTCTCATCTTTCTTATCTTATGTCTTCTCTTCAATTCAGCTGCAGTCCTGATCAAATAAATTTGGCACGTGGCTTATGGCACAAGTATCCCGTTTTGTTCAGCAACTTCGGTGATTTGGCTCATACAAAGAGAGTTTTGTTGTGTGAACTGTTAGATTGTTTGGGAGACATCCTGCTCTTGTTCCAGATGGATCTCCATCCTCTCCCAGTTTAGATTCCAGTCTTCCCGCCAAGCCAAGTCAGAAGAGACAGCCACCATGCTGCAGACACTGCAGCCTGGCATCAGGACCCTCAGCTGTCCCACATTCCACTGCCGTCAGCTACACTGGGGAGATCCCTCTTTGCCCTAGAAAGCCCTTAGAGCGTCCACAGATCCCCCACCCCTAGTCCCGAGGAAGGATCAGCCGTGACCTGGAGTATAGCTCGTGGGTACCATCAGCCTTCCTGTTATAACCATGGTTGGTAACTAAGCAGAATCTTGGGCCTGTCGCTTTTATTGTGGATGACAAAGAAAAGCCAGGGAACATGACTGAACTGGAAAAAAAGAAATCACAATTCTCTTTCATCGTTCCCTTCAGTCTCCGTTCGCTGAGCTGTGCCAGGGCACTTGTGCCTTGATCATAACCCATCTCCAGCCAAGTTCAGTAGGGCCAGTGGGCTTGGCCAACTTGCCCCCATGTCTCATTGTAACAGAAGAGGCTGGTGAGAGATCAGAATAGGTGAGATATCGCAGGCACCTCCTGATGGAATCCTGTACGTATGTCCCCACCCTCCAGCTTATATATACCAAGTTAAACTCCCATGTAGTAATAAAGGCCACACATTCCATCCTCAAACTCTTACAACAGAAAGCTGGAGGAAGGACTTAAACCACCCCCAGAAAGCCCCCAGCAGGTGAGGCTTCTGCAGCTGTTTCTTGTGACTGAAGACACCAAGGCATCAACCCACCCGGAAATGTCACTTTGTTTCTGTCCTCCATCAGTGCCCAATTGGCACCTTTTCTTCTCTCCACAGATCTCCAGGATTTCAAGTTGGATGTGCAGCATGTGATTGAAGTAGATGAGGGGAACACAGCAGTCATTGCCTGCCACCTTCCTGAGAGCCACCCGAAAGCTCAGGCACGATACAGTGTCAAGCAAGAGTGGCTGGAGGCATCTCGGGGTGAGTGAGCAAGCAGGAGCCCAGAGGCCAAGGCCAGGAGGGAAGCTGACCACCTCCAACTACCACCTCCCAAACCCCCATCCACATGCCAGCAGTCCCCTCCTCACACCGGTCAGTTGTCTTCTATCTTGCTATTTAGCCCTGTAGGATGCTAGACTTCCAAAATGCAGGTCCTCTGCCCTGTTGCGAGGAATCTCTTCATCCTTTGAGGCTCTGGAAGACGTTGCTGAGCTTCCACCATTTGAACAAGACTGTCGGCATAGTGTTCCTTGCCTCCAGGCACACACCGAGAGGTCGCCGGATGAACCCAGCCATTGGTGGAGCTCACCCCCCACCCAGCAGGGGAATCTCTTTAGTGGGACTTGGGTTTTTCCCTCTCCCCATCTTCTCGGTGATGCGGCTGTCTCAGCTGACCTAGCTCCTGCTCAGGCCACGACATACCGGTCCAGGGGGGGCCAAACTTGGGGTCACAGAGTGCCCGTGAGGAGTGGGGATATCTCCTGAGATGAAGTCAGCTACTTTCCATAGCTGACCCTTCACTCAATGCCAGCTAGACCCTACATGACTCAACCCACAGCTCAAAATGTATACCTTTTAAAATATCCTATAGAATTCAAACCTTTTCATCAACTTTTTCTGGTTATGAAGGGAAGATATGTTCCTATATTCTTATAAGGAATGTATATATGTTCACTGCAGAAAATGTAGAAAACCATTTTTTGGAAGGGTAAAACCCCTGATCCTGCCGCTCAGAAATCACTGGAGAGTGCAAGGAATAGAGCAAGACTCTCCTTTGTCCCCAGCGGACACTTGGCAATAGCCCTCTGGAGGAAGCCTGCCCGTTCCATAGGAGGGGTCGAGGCGTTTTCTCTGTCAGGCATTTGCCTAAGCTGCTCTTACCTGGGGCGGCCCAGTGACAGGCAGGCACCAGGCTTAGTGAACCTGGATTTCAGAGACCCCGGGACCACCAGGGCAGGCCACGCCACCAGAAAGCTTAGAGCTGAGGGCCAGTGCTTTGCCTGCCAGGAAGCCGACTGAACACCATCCCCAGCCAGTGGGGTGTCCAGAAGCCGTGAATCTGTCTCCTGCTGAAAGACAGGAAGCCCACCCCCGCGGCCCCTCTGGACCAGAAGCGGACAAAGTGTAGCAGACCCGCGACGCAGAGGGAAGGGTTTCAGTGACATGCGTGGAGCAGGTGGTGGTTGGGAGTGCGAATATTCCTCCCTGGTTGCAGAAATTCAGGAGTGAGGTGGCTTAGAGCTGTGACCATGACAGAGACCCACGGGAAGTCCTATGCATTTCCCTCCTTCCTGGTGGCTTGCAGGAATGATCATCTCCTCACCTGCGTGTGCAGCACGGGCCCTTCAGTCCTTACAGTAGGCTCTGAGGCGGCACATGTCATACCGTTCTACAAATGAGGAAACGGTATCTGAGAGGTCAGTCAGCTTGCCAAGAATCACAGAGTCCACGGCAGATCCAGCGCGTAAGCCCAGGTCTGGCAGACCCCAGACCTTGCTTCGTTTCCACCCTACTCCAGCTCCTTTGAAAGTATAAAGCGTTCTTCCCTAGACCTATGTGCTAACTCAGGGGAGTCCGCCAGCTAGCCAGCTGGTCAGCTAGTTGGTCAGGTTTACTCCTCAGCATTTCTGGCCCACTTGATTTGCAGTTTTGGTGGGAGAACAGCATTTTCAGTGCGGGCCTGTGGGGATTCAGGTATACAGCTCACGGCTCCTGCCCTGCCTGCCCCCCGGGAGGTGCCAGCTGCAGCTTTCTGGACCCAAACTCATCCCGTGTCCCCTTTTCTCAGATAACTACCTGATCATGCCATCAGGAAACCTCCAGATTGTGAACGCGAGCCGGGAGGACGAGGGAACGTACAAGTGTGCTGCCTACAACCCGGTGACCCAAGAAGTGAAAACCTCAGGCTCCAGTGACAGGCTCCGCGTGCGCCGTAAGGGGCAACGGGGTGTCTCGCTGATGGAAGAGGCTGGTCGAGCTGAGGAGGGGGGGGACTCGGGGTGGGCACAGCCTGTGCTCCAGGTCTGTGGTCTGTGCAGTGGGGGTGGGACCTGGGGGGCTGGGACCAGCAGAGCATCCGGGACTCAGAGCGGGGGTCCTCTCCCCACCAGCCGTCCACTCGCGGCCTCCCGTAGACCCTTGCCTCATTCTTGGGGGTGGCTGTGCTTGCTGGTCCCTTTCCCCTGCCCATTGAGAGCTTCCCTTCATTGTGGGACTTTCATAGCAGGGATCTGTTGGGGCGTGTCTGCTGGGGCAGGACGGCCTGGTGCTCAGCAGCTGACGGCACGTGCACGGGAGAGATGATGGTGTGCCCGTGCCCATGTGAGGCCACAGGGCCTGCCTGGCACAAGGCCAGGCTGTGCCTACACTGCTGCTCACTGAAGTGTGTCCAGCACCTCACTCTGGGGATGGTCCGTGGAGGCCCACACACTCCCCCAGTCGTATGAGAACAACACTCGCCTTTGCCAAGCATCTCCTGTGTGCCAGGCATTTTTCCAGCCTTCCCGCTTATTCACTGGAGGGACATCTCATGCGGAGTGTGGTCTTAGAGTCAGCACCAGAGGCAGATGTACTGTGAAGCTAAGGAAGCCAAGCTTCAGCACTCCCTCCCTCATGGAGTTTTGTATCTGTAATTTTGCATTCTGTTTCTTTTCATTTTTTTTTTATGTTTTTTTACTTATTTTTGAGAGAGACACAGAGACAGAGTGTGAGCAGGGGAGGGGCAGAGAGGGAGACACAGAATCTGAAGCAGTTCCAGGCTCCGAGCTGTCCGCACAGAGCCCGAAGCAGGTCTCAAACTCCCAAACTGTGAGATCATGACCTGAGCCGAGGTCAGACACTTAACTGACTGAGCCACCCAGGCGCCTACATTCTATTTCTTAAAGAAGGCCTCCCAAGCTCTCAGGTCTTATAAAAGCTGGCTCTCCCCCTGGTTAGCTCATAAAGTAAAATCACACATAGTCCACGTGGAAGAGAGTGGCACATTGGAGAGCAACCAGCCTTCTGATGAGTGCTGTGCGGTTTCTTCCCTAGCATTGAAAAGAGGTCACACCTTCCTTAGCTGAGCAGCCGACAAAGTAGTTGATTTGCTTTGGGGACCTGTAATACTGTGCAAGAAATGCATCTTTTTATTTTTTTTATTTAAAAAAAATTTTTTTTCAACGTTTTTTATTTATTTGTGGGACAGAGAGAGACAGAGCATGAACGGGGGAGGGGCAGAGAGAGAGGGAGACACAGAATCGGAAACAGGCTCCAGGCTCCGAGCCATCAGCCCAGAGCCTGACGCAGGGCTCGAACTCACGGACCGCGAGATCGTGACCTGGCTGAAGTCAGACACTTAACTGACTGCGCCACCCAGGCGCCCCAGAAATGCATCTTTTTAAACAGTGGGTCCTGCTCAGCTCAGTGAGGTGCTCGCACTGTCAGGGACACTGGGAACCGAGACCTCTGAGTGGTGTGTGGGGGTTACCTCGGATCCTTGTCTCCTAGCTCATCCTCGGACTTGGAGTGCACTTTGCTTCTCTGTCTCATCTTTTTCTTTGCCAACATGCGTAGTTCTCCATGCATATGTTGGGTCAGTGCTGCTGCTCCGATATATTACCTCATCTCTTACAATAGCTCTCTGCATAGGCAGGTCCTTGTCTTTGACAAGGAAACCAAGCCCAGGGGAATTCAGTCACTTTATGTAGGTCTCAAGCCCCTGAAGGGCTGTTTGATGCCAAATCCCCAGAGGACTGTTTCCTGGGCCCTGGCTGCCAAAGGCGGGGTGGAGGGGTGCCCCTGCACTGAGTCTTGGTCGCACGCTTTGCTCTTCACTTCCCGGCCCCTCCAGGCTCCGCCGCCGAGGCTGCTCGTATCATCTACCCTCCAGAGGCCCAGACGATCATTGTCACCAAAGGCCAGAGTCTGATCCTGGAGTGCGTGGCCAGTGGGATTCCACCCCCGCGGGTCACCTGGGCCAAGGATGGGTCCAGTGTCGCTGGCTACAATAAGACACGCTTCCTGCTGAGCAACCTCCTCATTGACGCCACCAGTGAGGAGGACTCGGGGACTTACCGCTGCATGGCCGACAATGGGGTCGGGGAGCCTGGGGCAGCAGTCATACTCTACAACGTCCAGGTATTTGGTGAGTGTCTGTTGCAGACTTTCTTCTCCTCAGCCTTCTCTTTGGTCAGTGTGGCCTTTCTAGATGCTCATAACCCTAAGCCCTGGGTAGGGTCATGTGCCTTGTGAGAGGTCCCATGCCCGGTGAGTAATGGAGGAGGAGAGAGATGGAGGTGCTTAGATCCCAGGGTCTAGGTGTATGTGCCTGACCGCCCTCTCCGGTCCCTTTCCGGGCATGACTCTGACAGAAGAGACACAGGACCTTTCCTTCCCTCTATCAACAGTCACAGGGAAGGAGGGAGCCATTCCTGACTGCAGTCCCTCCCCACCCCCCCACCCAGGCCTGTCTGGCCCTAAATGGGAGGACTCAGGCCCTTTGTCACCCCTGCTCCGGTTTCCTGGCAGAGCCCCCTGAGGTCACCATGGAGCTGTCCCAGCTGGTCATCCCATGGGGCCAGAGCGCCAAGCTCACCTGTGAAGTGCGTGGGAACCCCCCGCCATCTGTGCTGTGGCTGAGGAATGCCGTGCCCCTGGCCTCCAGCCAGCGCCTCCGACTGTCCCGCAGGGCCCTGCGGGTGGTCAGCGTAGGGCCTGAGGACGAAGGCGTCTACCAGTGCATGGCTGAGAATGAAGTTGGGAGTGCCCATGCTGTGGTCCAGCTGAGGACCGCCAGGCCAGGTAGGTGTCGCCCAAAAGGCTGGAGGAGATTTCAGCTGAACGTTCACAGAACCCTTTCCTCAAGTGAAATCCAACTTAGAACCCCAGTATTATAAATGAGATAAAAGTGGCTTTTAGTTATGAGTGCAAGTTCACATTAACTTGTTAAAAAGTCAGAGGTGTACATTTTTACTAGTAGAAGTGATCTTACTATTGTATTTTTAAAAATGCTTTAGATCTGTGAGTTGCTAGGTTTCCATGGAATCCAGTTTAACAACCAGTGCTCTAGAGTAAAGAAAAGCAAATCTGCCCCTTTCAGCTTGATCCATTTCAGCTGACACCTACC
The DNA here is from genome assembly GCF_018350175.1 of Felis catus. Taxonomy (NCBI): domain Eukaryota; kingdom Metazoa; phylum Chordata; class Mammalia; order Carnivora; family Felidae; genus Felis; species Felis catus. The sequence continues at coordinate 59,609,260 of NC_058376.1, forward strand.
CTGACTGAGTAGTTACTTACATACTCAGTCTTGGACTAGACGGAGCGGCGGGGCGTGGGGGTAGGGTGCAGAAAGACAACAAAGACCCAGTTTGCTCATCAAGGAGACAAAACTCACCAAGGAAACAATTTGAGGAAAATGTGACAACAAATAATGCTGAATCCTCACCATCAGATGCTAACCGTCTGTGGTTCAGAGGTCAGCTAGAGGAGAAACTAGCGTGGGCACATTCTGCAGATGCTTCCAAAAGGAAGGGTTGCCTGCCCTGGGCTCTCAAGTTCTCAGAGGTGACTTCACAGGTGATTTACAGGTGACTTCACATCTCACATTCCAGGTGGCTGCAGTGGAGTAGGAAAAGGCCCAGAGTGTGTGTGGTGCTAAGACCCCACAGTGAAGGGACATGTCCTTCCCCCAATGTAGGCATGAGAAGGAGGGTGCAGGGTTCCTCAGGAGTAAGGAGAACACCTTCACGCAAGGTGAGGCTAGTCCGTGGGCTCAGGGAAACAAGCAGACGGCAGAGATGCTTGCCTGCTGCCCTGAGCCGTGGCGGGATGCCTGGGCACAAGGCCCAAGCCTGCCCTTCTCTCCCGGCAGGGCAGCAGTACAGTCCTGTCTCCTCCCACAGGGCCCGGCCATGTGTGGACTGGGCCCCTGGTCATCTCAGGCTCCCGCCCCAGGGGTTTCCTCTCTGACTTCTCTCTGCTTCCTCCCTCGAGGCAGCAACTCAGCCCATGACCAAGGGAACCAACATCCTCTTCCTCCGCTTCTCTTTCCTTCCTGGTCCTCCAGGCACGACCCTGAGGCCATGGCGGGATGCTAAGCTGGACACTGCCACACCTCCCATGCCGCCCTCAAGACCTGGAAGCCCTGAGCAGATGCTGAGGGGACACCCAGGGCTCCCCAAACCCCTGACGTCCATGCAGCCAGCTTCCCCACAGTGCGCTAGAGAGAAGGGGCAGGTGGCTCCTGCTGAGGCACCCATCATCCTCAGCTCACCGCGGACTTCCAAGACTGACTCGTACGAGCTGGTGTGGCGGCCTCGGCACGAGGGTGGCAGCCGGGCTCCTATCCTCTACTATGTGGTGAAACACCGCAAGGTATGGTGCCTGATCTCCCCTCCGTGAGGCTGGATGTGGGTTTCTGCCTGCTGGCCACCTCCCCTTGAGTTCCTGCAATCCCTACCGCTGACCTTGACCTTCCTCCACTGAACTTTCCTACCACCTCCCAGGAAACTGGTTGTGATTGAGGCATTTGGGAACCTAAGAGGCCCAGGAAAAAGTCATGTGTGCCCGTTCGGGTTCTCTGTGCACTGGCTTCCCAGGAGCTAACACCACCAGCTTCTCCTCTCTGGGGAGAGTTAACAGTCTCCCTGGTAACCATCACCTGCCCTCCCTTCTTCCCTCTGTCATTTGTTGTTGATGTTGTTTTTTGTTTTGTTTTTTAACCAAAGTAAGCTCCTGTGGGTACATCCCTGCAAGAACTCTGCACGGCAAGCCAGCTCTAAGGCCAGGGAAACAAATATTTGTGAACAAGTGTTTTCTCTGAGGGCTATAAAATACCCCCTCGGTTTTGGGGACTCAACCATGGCTCAGGTTTGACAAGCAGGCGTTTGAGCTGAAAGCACATTGTGTTGTTCAGCTACTTCTCTTTGACAGAAGGAAGCCTGTCTGGGTAGATGTTTCAGGAGCTGTCAGCAGAGGGAACCTCAGGCCCCGGCAGGGTGTGGGGACAGCCAGCTAGGCCATCCTCTTGGACACAATGCCCTGTGAGGCAGGACAGGGCCCCCAGCCTGCCCCCTTCATTCGAGGCTGAGTGCTCACCTGATGTTACCCCCCCTGGGGAGAAGGACATGAGATTTCCTTTAAGAAAATGTCCTTGAAGAGCATTTCTGTTCATCCCAGGTGTGTGCCTTTTTTTTTTCCCCCTGAGGCCATTAGATGGTAGAAAATTATCGTTCTTAAATGGATTTTTAACAGTGTCCTTTGATGATGTATTATAAATGCTGTATTTTATTATACCTTCATTGTTATTTTTGCTTATTAAAGTGCTATGTGCACTTAGTAGAAAGTATTGAAAACATGTGATTGTGGAACTGAAAGTATTTATCAACTCTTCTCCCCCCGCCAAAACCAACCAACCAACCCACCCAGCCCTGTGTGGTGCGAAGTGTTGGCCACACAGTAGCCATTCCCCTGCCCTGGACCCTGCCGGCAACCTCATTCTGTTCTTTCCCTTCATGACCTTGGGTGAGGACAAGTTCACAGACATACGGGGCCGTCAGAAAGACACCTGAGGCGAAACTGCCTACGAGGTGGGGGTAGGGGGGTAGTTTCTCACTAACCCTTGGCCCCCTGGCCTCTTCGTAGACAGTCAGCAAAGGGGGTGAATACTTGTTTAACAAAAAGCTCATTGTTCAGACCAGGTTATGGGGCAGCCCTGGTCCTAATCCTTGTTTCCCCATGTAACCGGACACCTCCATCTCAGAGTTGTAGACAGAGATCAGGGCAGGCCAAGTGCTCCCGGTCCCCGCTAGACAAGAGCCAGCAATGAGAACAAGAGTCATATTTTTCAGGCCAATAGGTGGCCATGAACCTGCCTCACCAAGGGGCAGGCTGGCAAAGGCGGTGCATGGTGATCCGGAAATGCCAGGCTGAGGCCACCGTCACCCTGTGTGTGTGTGTGTGTGTGTGTGTGTGTGTGTGTGACAGTGACTAATGACCATTCTAGTTCTTATTTTTGTTTCTGAGCCCAGTGGAAGTGTGAGGCCCGTGTTGGGAGGGCCAAGGGAGAAAGGGGCACAGGGAGAGGGAGAGGACCGTGCCCCAACCGGCTCTGGCTTCTGTCAGGCTCCGGCCTGAGGGGCACTGGGGCTGCTAGGTGGATGCCACCAAAGAGAAATGATGTCTCGCAAGCAGTTCCTTTCCTGAGGGACTGACGGGTCTTAAAGATCATCTCACAAGAAAGGACTCTGAAGTGAAAAATCAGTGTTTGGGCTGTGTGTACAACCCCTTCTCTTGCAGGAGATTGGGAATCATTCCTCTCATTTTCACTTTTTCTTGTTCGGGAAGCCGGTTCCATTTCCTGCTGCATCTGCAGACCCTGGGCTACTGTGTTTGGGTTTCCAATACTACTGAGCATTCTCAGTTTGTGAAAACTTCTCCCCTTGGAACAAATCCTGGAAGTCTGACATAAATGAGCCCAGACCATCCCTGTCCCTTGAATAGTAGGTTTTGTTCTACTCTGGAATATTCTGCTTGGGGATTAGGGCTTTTTCTACCAGCTGTTTGATTCTTCAGCAAACCACGGCTTTGGCTTCCAGCAGACTGGGAGATGTGCACAGTTGGCAGTTAAGCCTTTTGTCCTGAGAGGTGGGGTAGGTGAGAGGAAGCGAGCCTGGACTCCTGTATTTTTTTTTTCTTTAAAGAGCTAGAAATGTGGGGCCATTAAAGATCCATACTAGATATAATTCATCCACAGTTTTTAAGTACTAAGAAAGGAGTGAAGGCAGAAGCAGAAGGAGGAGGATTGAAATGGCAGAGACCTACTGAATGGAGGGTGTGGCGAAAGTCCAGAGAAGGGGGCCAGGCATTTGCTGGGAACCTACTGTGTACCAAGTTCACTGCTTGACACTCTATGTAAATTATCTAGTTTAATCTTCAGAATAAGCTGAGAGCTTTTATTTGCCTCGTTTTAGAAATGAAAAGATTAGGGATCAGAGAGGTTAGGGAACTTGCTCAGGGTTACACAGCTGGTAAGAGACATAACCGGGACTTAAACCCAAGATTTCCTGGCTCCCAGACTCTTTTTCTTTCTAGGAAGAGTTACATGTGATTATGAATGTGCTCTCTGGAGTCAAGTCACAGTTTCTGTACTCACTAGTGTTGTGGCCTTAGGCAAATTGCTCTCCAAGCCTTAGCTTTCGTGAAGCGGGAACAAAACTAACACCTGTCTCTTGGGCTGTTGTCATGAAAGCACTTTATAGGGTACATAGTAAACACTCATCAGACAAAACTCTTTCTATTGGTACTGCGGCTTTTATCATCATTATCGTCATCCCATAGTATGAAGAGACTGTGTTTATTTGGTTTAAATAGAGCAAGGAGAAAGAAAGTTAAATGTGGAGGTTTTCCGAAATACAGAGAGGAGGTCTTTGGAGAAACTCAGCAATGTCAGGCCTTTTGACCCTCCCCACCAAGTGTTCTTTGACGGGCCGGTTAGCTGAGGGACCAGGGAGCTGACCTCGCTGTCCCAGAGCTGGCAGGACCAGCTTACGCCCTGCACAAACCCAGCCCATTCTCCTTCCCTGCCTCCTGCCCTGTTGGACTCCATTCTGCTTCTTATGTGAACCATAGCCACCGGTAGCTCCAGGCTGAGATGCCAGTGCTGAAACCAGCTACCTTCTCCAGCAGGTCACAAACTCCTCTGACAACTGGACTGTCTCCAGCATTGCAGCCAACCAGCACCGCCTGACCCTCACCAGACTTGACCCTGGGAGCTTGTATGAAGTGGAGATGGCAGCTTACAACTGTGCAGGGGAAGGCCAGACAGCCATGGTCACCTTCCGAACTGGTGAGGGTCAGATGTTGCCCCCAGCTTGGGGGTTTGTGGGCCTGAGCAAATCCTGCCAGGCTCAGGTGAGAAGCCCTGCTCACCTTGCCCCACTAGTCACCTTGAACTTTATCTTCCTTTCAACTGTTGCTTCACCTTGGTTTGTGAGCCCAGGCTGAGGGTCCCAGCTCTCATGAGGAGAGCCGCCAGCTGGCCTCTCTGCCCTGCTCCCCACCCCACCCCCCCACCCCGCCAACACACACGCTAGGGTCAGGCACAATACCATGATGGTTAGGCAGAGCTAGGAATCAGTCCACACAGCCGGTGTCCTATATTATTTGTATCACCCTGCCAGATCCCCACCCCCCTGCAAAGTCTCAGGCAGAAAGAACTGTCTGGAAAGGGACACCTAATCCACCCTCTCCCACTCGCTGGTCTCCACCTACTTCCATCCAGGACGGCGGCCCAAACCTGAAATCATGGCCAGCAAGGAGCAGCAGATACAGAGAGACGACCCTGGAGCCAGCCCCCAAAGCAGCAGCCAGCCAGACCACGGCCGCCTCTCTCGTAAGCCCCCCCCCCCCCCCCGAGTTGGCGTCTCAGGGGGGCGGGGTGAGCAGCAGTCAGAACTGGAAGCAGGTTCACTCCCTCCCAAGGTTCTTTGTTGCAGGCGGAATGGGGTCTTGTTCTGCGGGTCTGGGAGGCCTTGTGACGTTTTCCTGGAATCTCCCCAGCCAACCCCAAGAGAAAACGTAGATTGGAGTTTTTCAAGTAAAACGTAGTCTGACATGGGGAGGGAGCACTGGCCCTGTGGGTCCAGAGAATACAGAATGGAGAGCAGCTGACTTTCGGTCCTCCGCACTCTGACACTGCAGAAGCATGGCTTCTAGGGGTTCTAGCTGAAGGACTTCTGGGAGAGGGTGACCCAGGTAGCCCTGGAAGATCTGATGTAGCCGCCAGAGGGCAAGGGCTGGGAGGAGAAATAGGTCCCAGTCACGAGCAGGCTGAGTCCTGTCACAGTACATCACCTTATCGTGTCCCTCCTCCTGCTTCCCTCCTCCCTCGTGTCTGGTTTCCTCTAGCCCCAGAAGCCCCTGACAGGCCCACTATCTCCATGGCCTCTGAGACATCTGTGTATGTGACCTGGATTCCCCGTGGGAATGGTGGCTTCCCAATCCAGTCCTTCCGTGTAGAGTACAAGAAGCTAAAGAAAGTGGGGGACTGGATTCTGGCCACCAGCGCCATCCCTCCTTCCCGGCTCTCGGTGGAGATCACTGGTCTAGAGAAAGGTAGGGGTCCGGCCACTGTCCTACCTGGTCTCCTAGTCGTCCCCCACCACTCGGAGGAGGGTCAGAGCTTTGGAGGCTCTACTCTGTGCTGGTCCTCCACCTGCTATCTTGCTCACATTGGATGCTCTTGGTGGTGTCCCCTCCATCCTACAAGTCCTTCCTTCTCTGTCTCTCCATAGCGGTCCATAGCTATCCCCTCTGGGGCTCCTTTCCAAAAAAGATGGGAGTTCTTGTGTCCTTTGGGAGCAACCCAAAAGACCCTACCCTGGGTGTGCTGGGGTGGGTGGGTCAGAAGTGTTTCCCAGCTCCTGGGTTCAAGTGAGCGGCTCTCACCAGGCACCTCCTACAAGTTCCGTGTCAGGGCTCTGAACATGCTGGGGGAGAGCGAGCCCAGTGCCCCTTCCAGGCCGTATGTGGTATCCAGCTATAGTGGCCGCGTGTATGAGAGGCCTGTGGCAGGCCCTTACATCACCTTCACGGATGCTGTCAATGAGACCACCATCATGCTCAAGTGGATGGTAAGTGACCTTGCACAGACTGCAAAGGGGAGATGGGGCTGAGCTTCATGATGACAAGAGCTGGCTGTTGCAGTGGGGGCAGGAAGCAATCACTTTTCTATACTGCCCTTCTTCTAAGACCCCTTCCTGTATTTTTTCACAAAGGCTTCCTGTAAGTGGTCACCTTCCAACCCCCGTGTACCTGGGAATTGAGCCAGACTGACTTATCCTTATAGTACCCAGGCAGGTCAGAGAGGGCTCAGGTCTTTGGAGAAATGTCTGTTCCTTATCTCCAGAAGCTGGGGGACCTTTAGGCTAAATAACAAGTGACCTTCATAGCATTCCCCAGAAAGCCTTGGGGAGTATCATCAGAAGTATTTGCCAGACTCCTGCAGTGAATTTTTAAATCCAGGCTGGGGTAAAATTTCTGTCCACCAGTGGGTCTGCTCACATGAGGATTTCTCTGCTCCATTGTCAACTTGTTTCTTCTCCCTTCCCTATAGTATATTCCAGCAAGTAACAACAACACCCCAATCCATGGATTTTATATCTATTATCGACCCACAGACAGTGACAATGATAGTGACTACAAGAAGGATATGGTAGAAGGTGAGCACTTTGGGGACGCGGTTTTCTCTGTTGGCAAGGGTGTCTAGGTGTTGATGAAAGTTTAAAACGTGGGCATCTGGGTCCATATCATTGACTCCTGCCATGCGTGGGGTCATCAAGTTCATAAATCCACACGCTTCCTTCCCTTGGTGATGGGACCACAGGAACTTGGGTGGCACCTAAAAAATTCCAATAGTTCTCCTCCACCTCATTCATGGCACCAGCCCAGACACACACCCCTGTCCAAGCCTGACCGCGATTGCTTCCAAGCGGACTAGGTGGTACACATCACCACATGTGACCGACTCTCTTGCTGCCTTTTCCAGGGGATAGATACTGGCATTCCATCAGCCACCTGCAGCCAGAGACCTCCTACGACATTAAGATGCAGTGCTTCAACGAAGGAGGAGAGAGTGAGTTCAGCAACGTGATGATCTGTGAAACCAAAGGTGATTCTCTTTAGGCTCTCTACTCTCCCTGCTATTTTTAGCCCACCAGGACAAAGTCACTGCTCCATGTGACATGCTGGTCATGTCTTCCCCATGAAGACTCCTTATTGTCCAAATACCCCTAAACTTTGTCATTTTTAACCCTCCTCTTTATTTGCCTGTGCCTCAAGTATGAATTAGGTTGCCATGGTGATGGCTTCAGGGAACTTGGGAATTAACTCATACATGAACTTATGGAATAGCACCCATTCTTAAGGTTAGAACTTTCTATAAACACTATATTCCTATAAAATTTGGTACTTACATTGATTGGTTTACTTATTTTAATTAGGAGTTAGGAAAGAAACTGAGCATCAGGAATTGATGTATCTTGATGTATCTTGACCAAGGTCCTTTAGCCAGTTAGGGGTATTGAGTACACTCTGGGTCAAGTTTATCTAACTATAAGCCCAGATTCTTTCCTGCACTAAAACATGTTAAACATCTTCACTGAAAAACTTAATATTTCCACATTGGTCAAGTGTTTAGATACCACCATCTCCATTTTGCAAATACTGCCAAGTGTATAACCCGAGTATATTGCAAAGAACATCATCAAGAGAAGATTACAAAGGAATAGGAACGGAGAGAAGAAAAGAACCCGTTTTCCTTATGTGGACAAGATTCTCTTTCTAGCTTTGTGCCCTTTCAGTCAGTTACTCAACAAATACTCAGTGCCTCCTGTGTGCACTCCTAACCTCTTTTGTTGTGCACAGTGAAGGGAGGGGGTAGACACAGGACTTCTGGCTGTGCATGTATCAGGGGACTCACACAGAGTACCCAGGGCAAAGAGAGGCTTCACAAAGGCTTCGCACTGGTCTGGAGGGACTGACTCTTCAGGTGACTGAGAAGGGAGTAACCCGGGGGCAGGGCAAGCCTGCGCACAGCTCCAGGTGGTTGGAGGGTGTGGGAAGGAGGACGAGAGAGAGAGAGAGAGTGCTCAGGGAATGGCCAGGGATGGCAGTGGGCACTGTGGTCATTGAGAATTCCGTGGCTGTGAGGTTGAGAAAGCTCACAGGTATTTCTGCAGGCGTGGGCAGATGGGAGAGAGCTGAGAAGTAAGGTAGAAAGAAGGGACGAGATTGAGTCTCTTAAGTTTATGTATCTATTTTGAGAAAGAGAGAAGAGACAGAGGATCCCAAGAGTTTGGTGTAGGGCTCTAACTCATGAACCGTGAGATCATGAGCTGAGCTGAAATCAAGAGTCGGGTGTTTAACTGAGCTACCCAGCCGCCCCGAGTTTTAGTCTCTTTTGAGGCTGTGTGTAGGACCAGGGGTTGCTAGCATGTCAGGGCTGGGAGAGAATGAAGAGAGTTCAAAGCAAACCATGAGGTGTCCGGCCTAATGTACACATGGGTGATATTGCCATTTATTGAACTGGGGAAGCCAGGAGAGAAGCAGAGTCCACGACAAAGGAACAAGGTGGAACCATTCGGTGACTTCCGGCAGCAGATTCTTCCGAGATGCTGAGAGAGAAGCAGGTCTCCCAGCAGGGGAGGGCCCTGGAGTATTTGGCAGTCACTGGGACACAGGCTGAAGTCATAGGAACAGAACAGAATACAGGATAGAGCCTGGAAGGGATTAGAAACCCTCGCAGATCTGAGAAGACAGAAAAATGTAAGCAGCAGCCTTCGGAGAGGTAGCGGGAAGTCACCGCCTGTGCTGTGGGAGAACCCAGGGGGAAGACGGCTCTGAAAGGGAGTTCTCAAGGTCAGGCACACCCTGACAATAGCACAACACCGAGGAGGAATCACCATCTTGTCACTGAGTGGGTGTTTCCCAGCTACCGGCTGTGCTAGAGTCCCTCCATCTCCTTGCTCTAGGCCCAGGCTCAGACTTGGCACTTTGCATCCCTTAATCTGCCCAGGAATAGCAAAACCATGGGTAGGATCTTCCATTCCCAGTTCTTTTGCTGGTTTCATGCATCCTGTTTTGAGATTTTCTTCCAAAAGTTCACCAGCTGTTCTTTGAGAAAAGCCCTATACCTTTTCTGCCCAGAAGACCCATTCTGAGACCAGTGTTTGGGTTGTATTTTGAAGTAGAAGGTTCAGATGCCTTCTGCAGTAACAAATTTCCCATCAGAGGCCAGTTTCATGCTGAGCTTGGATACCACACTCATCTAATACAGAATTTTGAGGCCCTGCCTTGTGAGTTTTACCCCATTTCCCACACCCATGGAATCAGGTCTGTTGATGTTTCCTGTTTGTTGTGAGAGAAATGTTAAGGAATCGATGCTGAAGTGTCTTGTTCACAATTATAGCCCGGAAGTCTTCTGGCCATCCTGGTCGGCTCCCACCCCCGACTCTGGCCCCACCTCAGCTGCCACCCCCTGAAACCATAGAACGGCCAGTGGGCACCGGGGCCATGGTGGCACGCTCCAGCGACCTGCCCTACCTGATTGTTGGGGTCGTCCTGGGCTCTGTCGTCCTCATCATCGTCGCCTTCATCCCCTTCTGTTTGTGGAGGGCCTGGTCTAAGCAAAGTGAGTGACCCCCTCAGCACCAAGGGGAAGGAGCCTGGGGAGGGGAGGAGGGGAGGAGGGGGACTCCCAAGAGACCAAGGAGGCAGGTTGGAGATGCCCTGCTTCACATGCACTAGAGCATAAGCTCCTGGGTCCCCCACAGAGCTCGGAGAGATAAGAATACATCAAGCCTGGGCCCTTTCCTCCCAGCTCATGGACCCTGGTGGATGGAAAGTATGAAGTGGAAAGTGGTCTGTCCCCTCTTTTCTGGAACTCAGTACTTGTCTGGCTTCAACTCCTTTTAAATTCTGAAGCTGCTGTTCTGACCACTTGCTCATGTTGAAAATGCATCCCACACTTTCCCTGCCCCCTCTCTCGGTCTGTAGATGCCTTGAGCTTTCCCTCTTGTCCTGTTGCTAATTTCTGCTTCAAATGACAACACATCGGGCCAGCTTGTCTCATTCAAACATTGCTTCTTCTGTTGGCTCACCGCTTCCTTCCCCAAACCTGTGCCCCTCTATCTCCTCACCTTTCTCCCCAATGAAGAAAAGAATCTAGATGTTAGAAGAAATGGGTGACTGGAAGAATACGTTCTGAGAGAAAATATTTTCATCCCTATGTGGTCAGAAATTTTCTGAGATTTCTATGGTATTGGAGGCTGCCTTGAGCTTCCTTGGCCTAAGCATACATCTGTCCTTCTGTCCTTCCAGAACATACAACAGACCTGGGTTTTCCTCGAAGTGCCCTTCTGTCCTCCTCCTGCCAATACACTATGGTACCCCTGGGAGGACTCCCAGGCCACCGAGCCAGTGGGCAGCCCTACCTCAGTGGCACCAGTGGACGGGCCTGTGCCAATGGGATCCATGTGAACAGGGGCTGCCCTGCCACTGCCATGGGCTACCCAGGCCTGAAACCTCAGCAACACTGCCCAGGGGCGCTTCGGCAGGTAACGTAGTCCTGGGAATGCAAACAGGTGCGGGCCCACACGGGGGTGTTGGTGGGGGGCTGCCTCCTGGGGCTCCCTCCCTCCTAGTCTTTAATCCTGGGCTGCTGTGTCTGGCTTTCTTTAGTCAGGAGCAGCTCATTCTGTTGAACACAGAACAGGAAAGTTACTCAGACTGTGATGTGACCTTTTTGTTACTCTTTCTTTTGAGCAGCGGGATGACCCCAGCAGCCTGCTGAAGCAGACCGTTCTTGGCACTGGATATGACCCCCCCAGTCACCAGATTCCTAGGTAACTGGGCCCTCCCATCCCTGCCTTCCCCTCAAACCCAACCTCAGTCACTGAGAGGAGACGGGGGACCCACATCTGACAACCTGCTCAGCTGGACTCTTCTCAAGGTGTTGTGTTTGCAGTTATAATGCCCTTTCTGCTCTGAGGCATAGGTTGGCCTCCAGAAATCTGTCCTTCACTTGGCAGGCCAGATCTGCACACATGGAGTTGGCTCTGTCCCCAGGCCTCTGGACACCTGACTGCATGTCCTCTCATGCACTCAGGACTTGCATGGAATAAAATGGAAATAGACTAGAATTACCCAGAGAAGTTGTGATACGACAACATCTTCATGTTCAAAGGGCACTAGTCCCTGCCCCATCTGAGCCCTGACCAGCCTCAGACAGGGCAGCAGCCAGGCACTGGGAATACAGGCCCACTCCGCCCCCACCTCACCTCTCCATCTGGTCTCGTGCCTGCAGGGGTCCCAAGTCTAGCCCAGAGGATGGCTCTTTCTTGTATACACTGCCTGATGACTCCACTCACCAGCTGCTCCAGCCCCACCAAGACTGTCACCACCTCCAGGAGCAGCCCGCCCCCACAGGCCAGTCAGGCATGAGGAGCGTACCCCAGGGTCCTGGGCTGGAAGCAACGTGGGACCCTCTTTTTCACCAAGGTTGGCGCCAGGGGCAGGGCTGGAAATTGACGAGGCTGGGAATGACCGGAGGGAGGCAGGCGTCCACAACCCAGAAGTGTCCTAGAGAGGTGGCCTGAAGTAGAGTCATCCACAGTTTTTCTGTGGGGGAGACACGGCCCCACAGATCCATGCAGATGAACCAGCTGGGTCCACGTCCATCTTGGCAAGCTGTGTCCTCAAAGGCCGAGAAGAGAACACGCTCCCATTTCAGAGAAAGAAGCCCTTTCGGTCTTGGCGTTTCACGACCATTCACAAATTCCAGCTGCCTCTCCTCACACCAAGAGGCGTTCCCTAATCACCCCAAATACCTTGCCCTGTTGGGTCTTGTCTCTTAATTAAGGAATGAGATTATATCAGTCATTAGGAAGCCGAGTTCTCACATCATCATAACTCTGCTTCCACAGAACTTTTTCTCCACGAGCCTCCATGCATGACCCCTGTCCTTCCATCTTCCCTCGTGCCAGGCTCTTGGGAATCAGCGCATGCTGGTTGCAGTGAGGCTGGTTCCGTTGGCTAACGCTTCTTAGCTTCCATGGTAGGAATGGTCCGTTCGCATGCAGATCCTAGACACCGTCTCTGGGAGATAAAATTCTAAGACCGGCATCATCAAAACTGGACACCATCTGGGGTGGGATTATGCCCAGAAATCCTACCATACAGGTAGACTAGCCACTTGAATCTGGAAAGAACAGGGCTCTCTCCCACATTTCATGGCTCAGCTGACTTCATCCACCCCAGGTTACAGGCTAAGTAGTCGAGAGTCTCTGTGGTCCCACCACTGAAATGTGTAGGTGGGACATGGGCAACAAGTGGCCCACCCCATGTCTCTGAGACCTTAGAAGGAGCATAAATGTCATTGTCACAGTTGTTTCTGTCTTTCTCTCAGGGCTAGTATAACCAACTCCCATCACAGAGACGGACCCAGTACCACTGAGCACTGATTCCTGGTCAGTCTGGATTTTAATGTTTCCCACTTTTCTCTCCCCTCAGGGCCCCCGTGCTGCTTGGGCCTTGTCCCAGTTGAAGAGGTGGACAGTCCTAACTCCTGCCAAGTGGGTGGAGGAGACTGGTATTCCCAGCACCCCAAAGGAGCCTACACAGGGCAGGAGCTCGGGATACGGCTCTCCCCCAGCCCACCATTGCATGTATCTTTTGAAACACCACCTCCTACAATTTAGGCAGAAACCAATATCCCAGAAAGACTATATATTGTTTTTAAAAAGAGACAGAAAATTGGTATTTATTTTTCTATAATAGTCATATTTATATATTTATGCACTTGTAAATAAATGTATATGTGTTTTTATAATTCTGGAGAGATGTAGGGAATCCTACCCATTGAGGTATGAGAAGGGAATCAAAGAAGCCCCAATACAGGATTCAACCAGGAAAGAGTAACATAGATTGAGAAGGCAGCCCTTCCCTAGAGCCTCTGTCACTGCCCAGGAGGCTGCAGAAGGCCCCCAGAGAAGCTTGCGGAAGGAAGAATCTTAGCACACTGTTCGTGACAACGATGAAGGAAAAGCAAGGGCCCCGCTATCACAGGCTAGAGACACTCGTGAAGACGGCTGGAGCTGGTACTACAGGAGATGTTTTCAGAAGATGCCCACGAGAATGGACTAAGATGTGTATAGTCCTACAAGCATTAACAGACCTTCCAGAATCAATCTGTGGCAGCATATCTCTGTAAAAACAAACACTGTAACTTCTAAATAAATGTTTAGTCTTCCCTGTACCGCTCAGCTTAGTCACATATGAGTCAGCATCCTCTTTAAACATTAGGATACGCTTTTTGAATAGTTGAAGAAAACCTCCACTCGTGACATTTTTAGCTCTGTCAAGACAGAGCCGAGATCTGGAAGAGGTAGGAGACGTTTCATTTTCTGTCTTTTAAAATACTGTGTCAGTAAGTGTTTCGTCCAAGAGGGAAATTGTGTGAAGGAGGCAAGGAGAAGCAGATTCGCAGTCTCTTACTGACTGGACTCGAGGGGAGGCTTTGGTCTTATCGGAGGAATGAAACTTCTCTTTTCTCTATAGGTAACGCGTGGAAGACTACTTTCTCCAAAATACCATTTAGTTAAGTGCTAGGCTGCACATGCACGCGTGGTGCCTGATAAGATCCGCTTTCCTTCTTTCCTACAATAGACCAACATTGCCAGAGGAGTTGATTTTTAAACAACCAGGGAGTCAAGATTTACTTCTGTACAACCCTGGGACCAACCTTGATACGTGCAACTGGCACTAGATGGAGGCTGAAGCTTTGCAGTGAAAGCGCTAGCACTCCCATTGTTCTCGTGAGGGAAAAGTATTTTCTAGATTGAAGGTAAGTTACAGATGAAATGCTGCTTGAGACAATCTGGTTAAGAGTCCCAGAGCCAGACTCCCCACGCTCTAGTAGATGCCAGAGGGAGAGACAAGATTCTAGGACAAGCGCACCCTCTGCTGGCCAGAGGAAATAGTGCGCCTGCTCTTAGCTTCCATGCTTTTTCCATCCAATAGCTAAATTGGATAAAGAGCTCTCATCGAGATGCAACATGATCTTCAGAAAAGCTGTATTTAAAAAATATTTTAAGAAAGTGAAGGCCTATAAGGAACATGGAAATGATAGAAGAACTAGCATGTAAGTTCAGCCACAACCTTGCACTGAGGACGTAGAAGTCACTTCCCAGAGTGGGACAGAGCCCATGCTCTCCATCTTTACTCAGTCCAGGGCCTCTCAGATCTGGACTGTAACTCACCTCCTAGCTTAGTGGCTTAATTTTTTTCTCTCCTTGATCCCAAATAGCTGTCAAAGTGAATTTTGGTGAACTTTGTGGAAGTGATACATAAAATTGCTTTCTACGCAGCCCTGGAACCATAACAATACTGAATGACTTTAGCTCCCCAAAAAAGTCCTAGGAAAGAAAAAACACTTCCAAGGCACATTAAATGAGATAAATATGTGTATTTACCTCAGCCAGCTGCAGGAAAAGAGGAAAGGCTGTGAGGCCTCTAAATTGTAGCCTAGAAAATGAAGTAGCTTATAAAATACACTGAAATTCAATATCTATTTCTTCAGGTTATTATAGTGCCTTTTAGAAGTCTGATTCAGCCCGCAAAGGCTGTATAATTTACTAAAGGAGGAGTAAGATCTAGAGGGCAGGCGCTGGTAGGGGTGCAGAGCCCTGCCCAGGGCCGACAGGCCTCTCCAGGCATGGCCGTCCTCTGTGACAAGACAGCCAGACTGAGCAGCAGTGGGTAACTGTGATGGAGGGGCTGCGCTCCATAGCTGCTTTTTTCTCCCAGTTTTGGTTTGTGATGGTACAATGGACGAGGGTTCAAAATTGCCAAGTTACATTAGCAGCTGACCCACAGGTGACTCAGTGTGGACAGATTTTGGCCTCACTCTCAGAAATAAGGCAGCCTTTTCTGAGACAGAGGCAGAGAACCGTTTGATCAGGGAAGCAGGAGTGAATGGAAAGTTATTCGCCCACAGCTGAAGCTGAACTTCCCAAAGACTCTGATGCTATATGTAACTATAGATTCAAGACTGAGTCTGGAGTCAAGTAGAAATGAAACTAAAGCTAGCTATAGGTCTTGTCCAATTCAAAATAAAAACTGAGTGTTAACTATACTGCCTACCGGATAAAAGCCTGAATATCGTGGACTTAGTGATGGTTTAGTCCAGTTTGATTTGGGAAAAACGGTAACGATCCTGGTTGGTTTTACAGAGTCGAAAGAGTCATGGAATCTTTGCCATGGCTCTCCCACAGACTCTAAAGTCATTCTTGCTGCAGTTAGAGTCACAGAACTTCAGGATGGGAAAGAGACTTCGAGCTTATCCAAATCCTTCATTTGTTGGATAATAAAATGAGACCCAGGAAATTACGTAACTTCCCCTGGCCCTCACTACCACCTAGGGCATGGCGTCTCCTCGGAGACCAAGCACTTGATCCAGGCAGTTGCTCATTGTGGTAGCTGGGTGAGGAGCGGAAGCCCGCAGCCAGACAGCCAAGCGAGTGAGGCTGGAAGGAGCCCTGCCTCCCCAGCCAAGCTTCAGATGGCTGCGGCCCCAACTCACAGCTTGACCGTAACCTCTTGAGGGACTCCATGCCCAAAACAGCCCACTCAGCAGCTCCCAGATTCCTGACCCTCAGAAACTGGGTGAGATAAGCAGTTTTAAGCAATGTCTGGGGGAGAAATTTTCATGCAGCAGTAAACAGGTAAAACCCTCACGAGTAGCACTTTTTAAACGCTTGAAAGGCGCACACAGTTTAGGGCATACAGCAGAGAAAATGATGGAAGGTGCTCTCCAGTAGATAAGCTACTACACCACAGACAACAAGCACAGACTATTCGCGTCTCTTAAATAGGAACATGAAAGAATCTTTGAAAGGAAAGGAGTCCTAATTTGGGAGACAGATCAGGCTAGTCGCAGGTTAGGAAGCTTTGATGTTGCTGATGCATCTGCATGGATGCAATACTGCCTTCCTCCCTGTTCCTTCTCTGTGACCAACTTCTATTCTGGGACAGTTCAATGGGATAGCTCATTAACATGGACCCACAGAACACTGGATCTAAAGTGCTATGTTCTCCCTCTTACTAATGGGAATCCAAATATCACATCATTATTAGATGGGTACAGTCATGAATTCCCATGACCACTTACCCCCAAATGGAAAAGGACACTCTCAAATTAGTTCAGAACTAATTATGCACAATCAAAAGTGATTGTTAGAGATGGTCTCTCAGCGTTATGTAATCATTCCTTCTGGATCTACATCAGAAATAGGAAAAATGGCATAGGACATGAAAAGCTACTGGGCATACCTAGAATACTGTTAGAGCTGCAAACATCTACAGAGAAAAGCCGCCTTGTTGACCATTTTGCAAAACCCACTCTTCTCCATTCAGAGCTGAGGAGTTTGCTGACGCGAGGGGTGATTCAGGAAGCTGGGCAGTCTCCTGCTTCCTGCCAATCCAAAGGGATCTGTTCTGTCTGTCTGCATTTCCTGCATCCTGAGCTCCCAAATAACTGCTCTGTGAAGTTAACAATGTCAGAATCCTAATTTGCATTTCTTATGCTAAAATACTGTTGGCAGAATAGTTTGTGCTTTTCTTTTTTCATCCTCTCAGAGAATACTTAACATCAGAGTTTATTTTCCAAGGATTGAAAAACACAGATTTTCTCACAAATTGCTAGTTTTTCCTTGCTGATGGCTAAAAATTCAGATAACCAAACAAATTTCCCAAAACAGGATATATCGCAGATGCTGAGATACAGCCTTCTCTGAGACTCCATATTCAATCCAGTAGTTTCCAAACAGATCTAAAATGGTTCAGTTCCATGGGAAATAAGATGTTGGCTGCGGTCATCTGTGCTAAGCTAACCAAATTGGAGAAAAATTATTAATACTATATAACTGGCTCTGGTCTTAGACTTTTAGATAAGACTTTAAAATAATAGGATTGCTGCAGGCAGCAAGGAACTTCTCTGGTAAGTTGTATGTCAGAAATCTGGGATGTATTGGAGAAAAAAGCAAACTCAAAGGCCCATGGGCTTCATCTCCTTCTCTTGTGGAGGCTGAATGGGTGGGAGGATAAGACCACCTTTCTTACGCAAAAGAGCGATCTCTTCCTTTAAGGCCAAGATCTTTTCTGCCTGGACTTGGATCAGTTCAGTGACCTTCTTTCTCGCCACAATGTCTGCTTTCCGAGGGCCCTGGAAGGCATTGCCCTGTTGAAAGAAAACACCTCCCTGCTTTAAGCATCATTTGGAGTGTGAAAAATTCCCCATCCTAATGTTAGTAGTGCAGACCCTACCGTCCATTTAAACACCATTGCTCCTTAATTTAAGGGGCCTTCAAGTCCTCCACTGAAATTCCACCATTAGAAATGTGTTTCTTTGGCCTAATGAGTAACTGTTAAAATGCAAGTCCCATTAAGCTAGCTATCCATCATTCCTACTGAGGAGGGCTCAGCACTGCAACCATGAAAGACAAGGCACTTCCTTTTTTTATACAGCCTATATTTTGGTTTCCAAAAAGGAAATCTCTATTTCCTCATCTGACTCCTCCCCTTGTCCAGCCAACTCCTGCTCATGCTTCAGATATCACTTTTAGGGAGGCCTTTATCCTGTGGACTAGATAAAGACTTCTTGTTCTATGTTCTTTCAGAACATCCCTTCTATATCATTGTGACTAGGACATTGAACCTTCTGAAACTTCTATTTGAGACTCCTTTTTTAGGATTCAAAAAGTAGCGGTTTCATATGGTTCAACCTAAATGCCTGTTTGATGCCTGTCTTGCAAGATCCTGTGCCTGTAAGAGAGAAGGCCGGCGGGCCTCAATCTCACTACCCACCACCCGTCCCAGAGTTTGTTATAGAAGTATGGGCTCAATAGACTTTGAAGGCACATTAAAGGGAGGAAGATAGCAATTCTCTAGTGTCCACTCTGTGCCCAGTGCTTTCCATGTGCTATCTCATGTACCCCTCACAACTCTGAACAAGCTGTTATTCCAGTTCACAGATATGGACACTAGACCAAGAGATTCATTAAACTGGGCCTTGTCACTATATTCCTAAGGATTTGAAGCAGGGTGAGAACTGGGTTACTGGAAGCCAAAAGCCCATGCTTTGTCCATTACCTCTACGGACTCACTTCATAGCTAAGTGGGGGTTACTGTTACCCAATACCTTCTGCCTCGTCTCCCCTGCCCACCTTTACTGTATGGGCTATAAAAGCTAAATATGCCTTCCCCAGTTTCTCTTCCATCTAGGGGTGGCCACATGGATATAAGCAGAAAACGCTTTCTTAGTGAAAGGGACCCGAAAGGCTGACATTTGCATTCAGACACGAAGCTTTGAGCTGAGGCAGCCATCATGTGACTTTGAAGGAAACTTCAAAGAATCACAAAGAATCAGAGGTATTGGCCCTGGTGTTACAGATCCACTAAGCCTAAAATCCTCAGATGTCTTCTCCAAACTTCTTGTTAAGTGAGGAAAAGAGCCCCTATTTTCAGCTACTCTCCATGAGGGCTTTGGGCCACTTGTAGCTAACCTTATGCACCAGCTCATGCTGTCATCACTCCTGGTGTTACCCCACCTAGTCACTTTGAAGTCACCTTAACATTCCCTCATTTTCCTCACTGTATCCACTCAAAGTATGGCTATTCTTACTTTGAAATGTCCTCTGACACTTTCTTGTTCTTGCCATCTATATATCCCAATTCATGCCTAGATTGTTGGAAGAATGATAGCAATGAAGTCAACTTTGGAGGTGGACAGTCCTTGGTTTAAAAACTAAGCACCATGCAAAAACAAAAAAGCAAACCGAGAAATTAAGCACCATGCATTAGCTCTGAGCTAGTTACTTAACTACTCTGAGCTTAGGAAAGTAATATTTTGAGAGTAGTAGTATGAGACAGCTTATGTAAAGAGAATGTACATTTACATGTACAATGTATTACTTTATTGCTGTATGTATGCCTATGTGTAAAAATATGTATATAAAGATATGTATATGCTATGTAAAGAGACATATACTATTAATTTCCTTTCCCATTCAACCAATCTTCTACTCAAACTCTTCAAACTCCAACATGTCTAGACTTATCAAAGCACATAAAGTCAACAAAATGTTTATGACTGCTTATTCTGTGAAGGTCTTGTTTAGGCATTAACCTTCTGGAACACTATCTTGTTCTTCACTCAAGGGCATGGCTAAACGGCCCTTGATACTCAGATTACAGTCATCCTCTCATACTGAATCTCCAATTATTAGCCTCCCAAGTCCTCTTACTCATTCTTTCTTCTAGATTTGTGCTTGGACCAGTGATTCTTAAACTCTAGCCTGCATCAGAATCATCTAGAAGACTTGTTAATGTAGTTGGCTGGGCGCCTCCCCCAATGCTGCTGATTCAGTAGATCTGCAGATGGGGCCCAAGAATCTGCAATTGTAGCAAATTCCCCAGGTGATGTTTACACTGTTCTTGAGGGCAACACACTTAGAGAACCCTTGGCTTAAACCATTTCCAGTATGCTTAAAGAAAACAAAACAAAGAAAACCAAGAGAAACAATGGGCATTTTTGCAGATGCTATTATAAGAATATGACATATATATTAAAATATGTCCTATGGGTCACCTGGGTGGCTCAGTCAGTTAAGTGTCTGACTCTTGGTTTCAGCTCAGGTTATGATCTCGTGATTGGTGAGTTCCAGCCCCACATCAAGCTCCATGCTGACAGTGCAGAGCCTGCTTGGGATTCTCTTTCTCTCTCTGCCCCTTCCCACCTCAAAATGAATAAAAAACTTTAAAAAATAAAAAGCATTTAAAAAATCCAAATATGTCATGTATGTGTTAGGTTGCTAGAGGGTACCTCACCTAGGTGAACCTTGAATCAGGTGAACCTGTATTAAATAAGAGTTATCTACCATATACTATGTATTATGTCAGGCTGAATAAGAATTATGTAAGAACAAGGTGAAAGCCATACAAAGTAACAAGTGTTTTAATAAAGTAATGTGAGATCCTACAGTTAAAGATACCCACTTTAAATCAAATGAAATAAATATTGGAAATGGGTATTTAACACCAAATTTAGGGATTATATTGGTGTCATTTGTACCTAAATCTCATCTCACCAGGGCCAAGGCAAGCCCCATAGGTTAATACATATGTAAATTCATGGCACCCAAATGGCATACAATAAAGCCAGTCCCTCAGACTCACGTATATAGTAGGTACCAGCAACTTCATGTCCTCCGGGACCCAGGTGGGCTGGACGTGGTCTTGAGATCAAAATTTGTTTAAATGCCAGTACTTGATAGTCTTGTGAATAGTTGCCTTTATAGAGTTTCCCCAACTCTGATAAAGGGTCTGAAAAGAAGTAACATACCTGCTGGTTCTGTAGTGTATTCAATCGAGAATCAAGTTTCTTCTTTTCGGTACATAAATCATTCATCTGATGAAGCTTTTTGGTGTGTTCCTTTGTCTTCATCATCAGCTCCCATCGTACTTGAGCAATCTTTTCCTGCCAGGGCAGGAAAATGCAAAATGGATTAAGTGAGTAAGAGATGAATTAGAAAAATGCACGTCCAGATTTGATCAAAACCATTCAACAAACATGCATATGGAAAAATTTAATCAGAAATCAATATTAAGATGCAACCTGGGCCAACTGCCTTGTCTCTGGTTTGATTAGAGAAAAGCAGAATGTAGGTATGCTCAAGGATCAAAATAGGTAAAAATAAGATAGATACCGATTTATTGTTGAAGAATGAAATGAGTGTGCATACTGAATGCTGCTATTCATTATTTAAAAGGAAGAACATTAATTGAAACAGCAAGCTCTCATATATTGTTCTTTTCCCAGTCTCGGCCCATGATCCTCAAGGTAGCCAGCTTGAATGGCCCTAGGTCTCTTAATGGCTTTCTTTGTTCTCTTACTGCTTCAAAAAATTATTTTAGGCTGCCCCTATTATCTCCAGCATTCCCCTGAAAGGAACCAGTCCCATTGACATGAATGCTCCAGTAACTTGCTTCTTCAAAGCATTGTGGTGAATCTTGGATAGCAAAGATGAGACAAGATAGCACTAGGAACCTCTTCTCCTACCCTGTCTACGGATGAGGTAAAACTGGAAACTGGAGAAGTCACAGTGATCTGGGGACTTGCAAAGTTTTTATAAAAGCTCCTGTGTTTGAATCTGGCTATAACTGGGGCACTGCCTCATCTCATAGCTCAGGCAACAATGTAGGCATTAACATCTTCTAAGATCCTACCAGCTAAATAGCCCATACCTGGTTATAGAATTTATTACTTAGAGATGTTTTCTAATTTCCAGATACTAAAAGCATGCAAAAGCAATAGGGAATAATATAATTGGGACCCTCAGAGCAGAGCAGTTCCATCTCTAACACTGCTAGAACATTTATTTATACATTAATGTAGACCTCAAAGTGGCATCTCTGTAATCATCCATGCCATTTTGTCATCGTATGTCCATGTACTTAAGACCCCAAAACCCAGTGCTGGTGTTTTCACTAGCACAAGATAGGCAAGTCCCTTAAACTAAATGAATGGTAAGGATTCAAGACAGGCTTAATATCATGGGGGAGCCAAGTGGGGCTCACAGAATCATCTCTGGCTGCACAGATGTTTCATGGGAACCACTGACAGCATTTCTTGCCTCAACCCAAGTTCAACCAAGTTGGGTCACCTGTCCTCCCATCCGTTACCTCCCACATCTTCATTTCCTTTGCATTTGATAGCTCCTTTCGAAGTTTTTTGATCTTTAGCTCTTCAAGCGTTGTATTCACAGAAAGTGTCTGAAGGGCTTCTAGGTCTATCACACGGCCAAACTTGCTGATCATTAGCTGACGGACCGTTTCTTCCATTTCTGAAAGAAGACATCACTGTCTTAGGTTGTTCAGTAGTTCCATGGTTATTAAATGAACAATACCAGTAACAACAATATTCTATAGAACAGATTTTGCAAGAGGATGGTAAAGGATCTTATGTTACCAGTTGATTTTTCCTGTGACTCTACCTGCTCCTTTGCTCACCTACAATGCCCATTCCTGTGTTTGCACCTACTTGAAAATCCTGTGTAAAGCAGACTCCGCTTTCCCCGCTGGCTTACATGCTATGAGGTGTCCCTCCGCAGACTGTTAATGGGCCCCAACTAGACTAGGGATGCTTCAGATTTTTTTTTTTAATTACTGATCTCTATAGCATCTAGTGTTAGGAACAGAGCAGGCACTTAGAGGAAAAGTTCCATCCTACTCCAAGTAAAAATTAAAGTCACTGCAGTGGTTCATGAGGCCTTACAAGGTCTGTCCTGCCCCTGTGATCTCTCCCCACCTCCTGCTCTCCTCCTATACTTCTCTCCTCATTAACTGCAGACACACTGGCCTCCTGTTTGCTTCTCAAACATTCCAGGCTCACTCCTTCTCAGTTCCCACTGACTGAAATGCTCTTCCCAAATAACCACATGGCTCCCTCTCCCCAGCCCATTTTCTGAAAGCAAGTTGTGAGATGGGTAAAAGGCTCATTTCCAATACACTCAGTCCTGAAGTGGTAACCAAGAGCAGGTCTTCATCCTCTAACCAGGGAAAACCACACCTTACCAGGTAAGCCATGTTTCCAGGGAGCAGTTCCTGGCCCCTACTCACCTGAGCACTCTCCTTTCAATTCCTTCTTAATTTCTCTTCTTAGCAATGATTTCCATCTAACATGCAATATATTTTACTTTTGTCTATTGCCTTTTCCAACATGAGAACACTGGAACATCTGGAGAAAATTCCATTTGTGGGGTCTGAGCTCCCCCAGAAAATAAAATCTTGTAACAAGACTTTCTCAATCACCAGACTGTCCCCTAAGTCTGAAGGCTCAAAAGTATAATGAGATAATACAATTCTGCTACAGTGCAGGAGTTTGTATTCTGGTATCATTGTTATGACTGAATATAATGGTGTAACCACGGCTGCCATTGTGCCCTATCCAGGGAGGGGTTATTCACTTCTGTGTGAGTAGGGTTCCCAGTGACTTGTGTAATGTGGTCATGATAATCAGTGATACAAAAATTAAGGTTAGAACATTTGCACATGTGTGCCAGCCTGTGGCTGCCTGCTTGGCCTCTCAGTAAGAACTTTGACTCCCTTCAGCTAATGCCCTTTCTCAGGACAGCCTCATGTACTAGGACACGGACTCTGGTCCTTGCCATTCTCTCTGTGGAACCAGCCTATGCCTTTCTCCTACTCAGATCAGCTAGTGTTCACTAGAGACATAAAGCCTTCTGGAATATTTACCACATGCATTCCCCATGGCTTAGAGCTGTGTCATCCTTGGAATGGAGTGAATGAACTTACCTCTTCCCATCACCATGTTCTAGACTCCCCTCTTCTTGTCCATGGGTCTGGGGAGGAAAGAAGGCAACAACAAGCCAACTGTGGTGTTTCTCATCACTGCTAAGCCTTTGCTTGCTGGCTTACAGAAAAGGAACCCATTCCTAGTTCTACTTTCAGATTCAGATCAGTCTTTAACCAGACTCACAACTTGCTTTTCAGAAAATGGGCCAGGGGATGGGTGAGAGAAGAACTGAAAGTTGCTGAAAAACCTTATATCACACAGATTATTCCCTTTTATTTCCATTCACATTCTGAAAATTTGAATACCTCATTTCATCTTCACACATTTTCCCAAACTGAGAATTACCCAAAGGGAAACAAGCTTCTTTCCTTGTTTTTATACTAGCTTATTCCTCGGTTTGATGAATAGCACTTTCAAATATAAACAATATTCATGAGCTACAGAAGCCAGAGGAATGTGAAGTACATGAGAAGGCCAACACCTAAGAAAACTCTGTGTCTCAAATAAGTGTTATTTAAACCTGGAGTCTTAATGTGTATTTTTTTTAAATTTTATAATCCAGCCACCCATGAAGGCAGAACCATCAACATTCATTGGAAACTGGCCTCTACAAATCCAAGCAACTTGGATTGGTTGACCAGTTGACCACCATAGTCTTCCCATTTTTTCTTTTTCAAATTAAAAAATATAAATATAGTTCAAATGTGGTAAAATACACAACAGAAAAACATATCATTTTAATCATTTTCAACTGTACACTTCTGTGGCATTAAAGTAGTATTGGCAATATTGTTATTTTTAAAGTTGGAAAATTCACAACTTACACTCATGTTCCATATATCAAATACTACAAAAAGTATTTTTTTTTTAATTTTTTTTTTCAACGTTTATTTATTTTTGGGACAGAGAGAGACAGAGCATGAACGGGGGAGGGGCAGAGAGAGAGGGAGACACAGAATCGGAAACAGGCTCCAGGCTCTGAGCCATCAGCCCAGAGCCCGACGCGGGGCTCGAACTCGCGGACCGCGAGATCGTGACCTGGCTGAAGTCGGACGCTTAACCGACTGCGCCACCCAGGCGCCCCTACAAAAAGTATTTTTTAAAGGATAGTACTCTTTATACTGTACATCTTATAGTAACTACCTTAACTCCAGATAGATTAAAAATGCAAATATGAAGAACACTAGTAATAGAGGAAACCGTAGACAAAATATCTTTATGATCACAAAACAGGAAAGGATTTCTTAAGACCTACACATAGACACAATGCAAAAAAAAAAAAAACAAAAAAAAAAAAAACAAAAAAAAAAACAAAAAACAAAAAACAAAAAAAACTTTTTTTTTTTCAACGTTTATTTACTTTTTTGGGGACAGAGAGAGACAGAGCATGAACGGGGGAGGGGCAGAGAGAGAGGGAGACACAGAATCAGAAACAGGCTCCAGGCTCTGAGCCATCAGCCCAGAGCCTGACGCGGGGCTCGAACTCACAGACCGCGAGATCATGACCTGGCTGAAGTCGGACGCTTAACCGACTGCGCCACCCAGGCGCCCCAAAAAACAAAAAAAAAACTTTGATAACATTAACTATATTAAGATTTTAAATGTCTATATCCCAAAAAAGATACACTAAACAAAGTAAAAAATCAACTCGCAAACTAGAAGAAATTTGAAATGCACTTAATGGACAAAGACAGAATACAGAAAGAACTCCCCAAAATCAATAAGAAAACAAGAAATAGAAGTAAAAAATAGGCGAAGTATATAACAGACAATTTACAGAAAAGGAAACACAAATAAATGGCAATAAATGTATGCAAAGATGTTCAACCTCACCAGAATCCAGGAAACATGAATAAAAACCACAGTGAAACACAATTTAACATCCACAAGGCTGGCAAAAAATATTAACACTTGACAGCATCAAATGTTCCTGAGAATATAGAATCTAGACAATTCTCACACAGTGCTGGGGAAGAGGAGGGAGGCAGGAGTGAGATAAAATGGTACAACCACCCTAGAGGGCAACTTGGCAATATATAGGAGAGCTGAAAATGCATAATCCCCCTACAAACCAGAGACCCCGTTCCTGGGGATTCACCTTCTCACATGGGCAGGGAGAGGTGTACAAAAAGGTTTACTCTAACTCCGTAATCACAAAAAAAATAGATATACCCTAAATATCCATCGACAGAAGATTGAAGAAATAAATTCTTTCCAAGTTCTATAATGGAATATGGTAGCAGCAGTTGAAGTGAATAAATTATCTATAGCAATATGGATACCTCTCAAAAAATTGGTTTAATAAAGTGAACTGAAAAATGATATGAACAATATAGTACAGTTATAAACATGCACAAGATTCCATATATTATGTGTGGATACATAGATATGCATGCGTACTTACCTGCCAGTTGACCCTGGGGAAGGGGATAGCAGATAGTATTGGAAAGAGAAGGGGATTCAGTTGTCCCTTCCATGTTTTAATTTCTTAAGCTTGGTTGTTAACACACAGTTACCATGTTACTCTATATTTCATCATGCAAAAAACCTTTTAAACTTAAGAGAAATAGTTTCTATGATAAAAGACTCATTCTTTTAAAACAAGAGAGGGATGCTTCAGTGATAGGAGGAGAGATGGCAGCTAGGAAGACGAGAAGGTGTTTCCTTGCTCTCAGTGGTTCTGATTCTGTGATTATTACTGTTTTCAGAGTTGGAGATGGTCACTTAATAGTTCCTTCTCTTATCAATAGATAGTGCTAGATAAACCATGGGCTTAGTTACTCACTGCTTATAGTTTTTGCCATCTCCCTCTTTTCTCGGATAAGCTGTTTACGCCTCTCCCGGCATTCTTTGTTGAGTTTTTGCTGCTTGGAATTTTCCTCATGAAGCTGTCTGATTCGCTCTTGCAGCCGTCCCAAGGAATGGTTAGAAAAGACCAAGGTTCCAGAAAGATCATTAGGTATTTCTCCAAACACTATATGCTCTATCTATCAAACAAACAAAAACAAAGACCAAATGAAATGTAAGACCACAGAAAGCACTTCCTTCTCTGTCCCTTGTTTTAGGTCATCGCCTTTGGACTTCTATCATTCCCACTACTGAGTAAAGGAAAGCAGGAAGTTGCCTTCAGATAGTAAGCCACATTATGTCCCTTTAGAGACAGCAAATCTTCCCACAGACTATGCCTAATGTCTACTGCATAACCAAGGAACAAGCATTTCAGGGTGGGGATATTAGACAAATTGCTTTATATGGCTAATCCAGTTTGGGTCAGGTTACACAAAATATATGTGAGGCTGATCTAAGGCTTCCCTTCTAAAATACAGCTTTCCCTCTTTACCTGACAAAAGACCTGATAGGCCTTTTCTCTGATATGTATCTTTGCATTTAAATGTAAGCAATAGCACTGCTAGGAATTTATCCAAGGGATACAGGAGTACTGATGCATAGGGCCACTTGTACCCCAATGTTCATAGCAGCACTCTCAACAATAGCCAAATTATGGAAAGAGCCTAAATGTCCATCAACTGATGAATGGATAAAGAAATTGTGGTTTATATACACAATGGAATATTACGTGGCAATGAGAAAAAATGAAATATGGCCTTTTGTAGCAACGTGGATGGAACTGGAGAGTGTTATGCTAAGTGAAATAAGCCATACAGAGAAAGACAGATACCATATGGTTTCACTCTTATGTGGATCCTGAGAAACTTAACAGGAACCCATGGGGGAGGGGAAGGAAAAAAAAAAAAAAAGAGGTTAGAGTGGGAGAGAGCCAAAGCATAAGAGACTGTTAAAAACTGAGAACAGGGGCGCCTGGGTGGCGCAGTCGGTTAAGCGTCCGACTTCAGCCAGGTCACGATCTCGCGGTCCGTGAGTTCGAGCCCCATGTCGGGCTCTGGGCTGATGGCTCAGAGCCTGGAGCCTGTTTCCGATTCTGTGTCTCCCTCTCTCTCTGCCCCTCCCCCATTCATGCTCTGTCTCTCTCTGTCCCAAAAATAAATAAACGTTGAAAAAAAAAAAAAATTTAAAAAAAAAAAAAAAAAAAAAAAAAAAAAAAACTGAGAACAAACTGAGGGTTGATGGGGGGTGGGAGGGAGGAGAGGGTGGGGGATGGGTATTGAGGAGGGCACCTTTTGGGATGAGCACTGGGTGTTGTATGGAAACCAATCTGTCAATAAATTTCATATAAAAAAAATAAAAATAAAAAAAATAAATGTAAGTTGTAATTCAAATAGAGTGTGGAAATGGGCAAAGAGGGAAAAAAGAAAAAGGACGTTTTTCTTTTGTCTTGCCCTTCCTCATTAACAAGCAGCTGTTAAGATAATTCTTGCACCATTAGTTCTTGTCTACTTAAAGATGGTGTGAAAAGTGACCTGTACACAAGATCCAAGATTTCAACTTCTAAGACGTTTCTTTCTTAAGTCATAGGCTGGCTATTCGGAGCACCTGGCTGGCTCTCTTGACCTGGGGGTCGTGAGTTCAAGCCTCACATTGGGTTTGAGGTTACTAGAAAAATAAATAAACTAAAAAGATAAATTAAAAAAAATTGATTCATAGGCTGCTCATTTCATCAGACTGAAACAATTAATTGGACTTTTGAAGTCATAATGGGCCATAGGGAAATACCTGTGTTTGGCTATTACTCTTTCATAACAATCTGAGAATGGATAAGAAAAGTTAGGGTGTCATTATTCAGGCAGAATTCTCAGCAAAGGACTGCACTTCTTCCCACTAGTGATCTGTGAATCTCTCCTGGAAAAGCCTGGGTGTGGTGGCTTTTCTGCTCAGATGGGGTGGGGCATCCACTCCAGACCCATCACCTGGTGGAGCTTGAGGGGAACCACAACGAGCAGTTCATTCAGACGCTGCTGCTTCTCTCGTTGGTAAGCTTCCAGGGCCTCCTCCGCTGCATTCAGATTAGTTGCCACAATTTTTACCTGTGGAAAGCCCCATGTGTGAAATGTGGGCAAGAACCAGCAAACACATACCTCAGGTGATAAAGGAGGACATCTTGGGAGATGAGCAGGACCTGGGCTGTGATTAAATGAATGATCCCAGTTTGCAGCCCAGAAATGTATGTTATTTTCTTTCTGCTAAGTCATGATCCACACCACTTTTTCAATCATTCCTATATCCCCAAGGTTGTAAAGATGTTGTGAATAAAAGTTCAGAAGGCCTATCCTCATCTCCCTTTATTTGCTGCATGAAAAGCAGCACTTGGCATGGAATGTCTTTGTCAAAATGGTGGGAATCTCTTTTGGCCATAATGACCTCAATATATGAAAGGAAAAAAGCCCATTTAAGGCAACAAAACTACTAACTAAAGCATTCATAAAGCATGTTCTTCATTTAAAAAACTTGAAAATCCTCCAAATCATTTCCTATTTGCAAGAGGAGAAACAATCTATTAAAAATATTTGTGAATATGATTTAAGCGATGTGTCTCTAGAAAAGAGTATCTAAGAGGGAAAATGAGCAAATAAGGCGGCCATCCCTCAACATAATTATACCAGTTTAGCTGCATGGTCTCCAACATGGGATGCACGCACCCCAGAGGGTCAACAAAGTGATGTAATGGGGTACAGAAAGACCAGTTTCCATTCCCATTTATTTTTATCTTATTCTTTTTCATTTCTGTGTTTGTGAATGTTATCTAATGTACAAAATATATTAGTACAGTAATTCATGAATATAATTTATAAATAAATGTACATTTATTGTGGGGATACATGCTCCACAATTTTCTTTACATATAGAAGTATGTAGTAAAAAAAAGTTTAGGAATGCCTGGGGGGCTCCATTGGTTAAGCATCTGACTTGCTTTTAGCTCAGGTCATGATCTCATGGTTTGTGGGCTTAAGCCCCTAGACACCATGGAGCCTGCCTGAGATTCTCTCCCTCCCTCTGTCTCTCTGCCCCTCCCCTACTCATAGGCACACATGTGCACATGCACTCTCTCTCTCTCTCAAAATAAATAAACATTAAAAAAAGTTTAGAGGTCAGTGATTTAGATAAAGGAATCCAGTCTTCAAAAGGGCAACAGCTGCCACCACAAATACACTTGAAGAGGAAACACTTAAAATGTAATAATTAAAATGTTTCTTCTCTGGAGAGAAGTCCTAACTTAGGTCATTGCTATGACATGGCAGTATTGCAGCTGGAAGGACAAAAACAGCATGTTGGGAAAGGATAAACAAGTAGGCACACAACCATACTTTTTTGGATAGTGTGTCATACTCCTTTTTGAGGTTATCGATAATTTTCTTTTCTTCAACTAAGGACTCCTCGATGTCCAGCCTTTTCTCTCGAAGTTGAAGGGCCAGTTCAAAAAGACCCACATCACAATCTGAAAAGACAGTCAAAATTAAAAAGAAGCCCCATTGCTATAGAATGTGGTAAGTTTAGAAGTGTAGACTTTGGAGCTTCAGAATTAATAATGACCAGGATGCCTGGGTGGCTCTGTCGATTAAGCATCTGACTCTTGTTTTTGGCTCAGGTCATGATCTCATGGTCCATGAGATTGGGCCCCACTTTGGGCTCCATGGTGTTAGTGTGGAGCCTGCTTGGAATTCTCTCTCTCTCTCTCTCTCTCTCTCTCTTTCTGTGCCCCCCCCCCAAATAAATAAATAAACTTAAAAATAAAGAATTAATAATGACTACACTTAGGGCTCCATTGTTCCAGGTGGAAATTATTAATAGTATAAGTAATCATGATAGCAATTATGATACAGTATTGACATTCTGAGCAGTACTATGAGCCAGGCTTTCTGTTAAGCCCTTTATGCACATTATCTCACTCAAAACTCATAGGCCCCTGCAAGGTAGAAACTGTTGTTCCTACTTTATAGGTGAGGACCCTAAGTCTCAGAGAGGTCATGTAACTGATATGTGACACAGTGGGATTCACATTATCTCTCTATTAATTTCCACTATATCACATCACAGCCACATTTATACACCAAGCAATAGATAAAGAATGCAAAAATAAGAGTATTACAATAGAATTTAGAAACCTTAGTTCTGACCCTAGTTCCACCACTAATAGACGAGCTGTGAGACTTTTTTCAGACCATTTAATCCTGCTGTAAAATAAGCTGTATTTAATCTCTTGAGCTCTATTTCACTCATGCATGTGATTTTAGGAAGTCTCTTGTTTACAACATTAAAACAAGATTTAAACTTTATTTGAAATGAAACTTTAAAATTTATATAAAATGGCTAGGAAGATAAATTTCAGACCAAAAAGAAACTGTTTTTCCTGCACTGGACTATTCATCTATTGAGACTGTAAGAATATTGGTCTAGCTGCTTCAGACTGCTTTTACCAGGGAAAACAGTGAACATAAACTGCTAAGCGTCTCCACGAAATTGGTACAAAGTACCCTTATACAAAGCAGATTTTAAATATGAAAATGTGAATGGGCACCTGTTGGGATGAGCACTGGGTGTTGTATGAAAACCAATTTGACAATAAATTTCATATTAAAAAGAAACAAAAATAAACAAAAATAGGCTTAAAAATAAAGGTGATCATGATATATTGATAAGTTAAAAATAAACTAAATTAAAAATAAAAGTAAAAAAAGAAAATTTGAATGGGTTTGTCAAAATGGGAAAGCTTCATTAAAAATATACACACACAGTACAATCGATCATTTCTCTATAAAATGAAAATTTCTGCATAATTTGACTGTGAATAAACTATAAATTATCTGCAAATTATTTGTCATTCATTAATGGCTGCCTAAGGGAAAAGAAAATAAATCATCCAGAGAGCCAAAAAAAATAAATAAATAATCATTGACTATACTTCATACAACTTAAACCAGTCTTGCCTTAAATTTTATTATGAGACAACTGAGAAACCAAAAAAGGGCCTCCTTGGTATGGTCAGTCCATCTCCACATTTCACAGAGAACACATGGCTTTTTCCAACTTACTTGTTGGGCAAATAGAATCATCAAAAACCTCATCATCAGATCCAGACTCATCTTCATCACTCTCTAGGCTGGATTCTTCTTCACTTGATTCATCACTATCTTCTTCTTCATCTAAATTGAGAGGAAGGCATTGTTAATCAGCAGAGAAGTTCCTGTGTTAAGCTAAATCCCAGATTTTAAAAAAAAGTATTTTTTCCAATGAGTTGGTCATTAGGAAAATAACAGAGAAATCAGGCACTTAGTCAATATGTTTGGAAGAGTTTAAAATGGTTAAAGACAATCCTATCCAAAGCAATCTACAGATTCAGTGCAATGCCTATCAAAACACCAATAGCATTTTTCACGGAATTAGAATGAATAATCCCAAAATTTGTATGGAATCACAAAAGACCTTGAATAGCCAAAACAAGTCTTAAAAGCACAAAACCAGAGGTATCACAATCCCAGGTTTCAAGATATGCTACTAAGTTATAATAATCAAAACAGCATGGCACTGGCAGAAAAATAGACACCTAGATCAAGAGAACAAAATACAGAGCCCAGAAATAACCCACATTTATATGATCAATCTGTGACAAAGGAGAGAAGAATAGACAATGGGGAAAACAGTCTGTTCAACAAATGGTGCTGGGAAAACTGGACAGATACATGCAAAAGAATGAAACTAGACCACTTTCTTTGGGGGGGGGCGGGGAGGCACTTTCTTATACCATACACAGAAATGAACTTAAAATGGATTAGAGACCTAAATGTGAGACCTAAAACTATAAAACTACTAGAAGAAAATATAGGAGGTAATTTCTTTGACACTGGCAAATAAAACCCATCTTTCTAGATATTCCTCCTAAAGCAAGGGAAACAAAAGCAAAAATAAACTATTGGAACTACACCAAAATAAAAATCTTTTGCACAGTGAGGAAAACCATCAACAAAACAAAAAGATAACATGGTGAATGGGAAAAGATATTGCAAATGATATAAACAATGAGTTAACATCCAAAATATATAAGGAACTTCTATGACACCAAAAAAACCCCCAAATAATTTGATTAAGAAACGGGCAGAGAACCTGAATAGATATTTTTCCAAAGAAGACATACAGATGGCCAACAGACACACATGAAAAGATGCTCAACATCACTCATATTTCAGGGAAATGAAAATCAAAACCACAATGAGGTATCACCTTACACTTGTCAGAATGGCTAGAATCAAAAAGACAAGAAATACCAAGTGTTGGTGAGGATGCAGGGGAAAAGGAACCCTCTTGCACTGTTGGTGGGAATGTAAATTGGTGCAGCCACTGTGGAAAACAGTATGGAGACTCCTCAAAAAATTAAAAATAGAGCTACCATATGATCCAGTAATTCCACTATTGGGTATTTACTCAAAGGAAATGAAAACACTAGTTCAAAAAGATATATGCACCCTTACATTTATTGCAGCATTATTTACAATAGCCAAGATATGGAAGCAACCCAAGTGTCCATCAATACACACATATATACACAATGCAATATTACTGAGCCATAAAAGAGAGGTGAGCTCTTGCTACTTGCAACAACATGGATGGATCTAGAAGGCATAATGCTAAGTGAAGTAAGTCAGAGAAAGAGAAATACCATGTGATTTCACTTACAAATGGAATTTAAAAAACAAAAACAAATGAACTAAGAAACAAAAAAAGCAGGAGCAGAGCCATAAATAGAGAAAACAAACTGATGGTTGCCAGAGGGATGGGTGAATGGGAGTAGAAAATATAGGCTTTCCAGTTATGGATGAATAAGTCATGAGACGAAAGGAACAGCATTGGGAATATTGTCAGTGGTACTGTACTAGTGTTGTCTGGTGACAGATGGTAGCTACACTTGTGGTGAGCAGAGTATAACATAGAGTCACTATGTTGTACACTTGAAACTAATGTAATATTGTTTGTCAAGTATACTTCAATCAAAAATTATTTTTCTTTAAAAAAATTTTTTTAATGTTTATTTATTTTTGAGACAGAGAGAGACAGAGCATGAACAGGGGAGGGGCAGAGAGAGAGGGAGACACAGAATCCGAAACAGGCTCCAGGCTCTGAGTGGTCAGCACAGAGCCTGACGCAGGGCTCGAACTCACGGACCGTGAGATCATGACCTGAGCCGAAGTTGGATGCTTAACCAACTGAGCCCCTCCCAGGCGCCCCAAAAAATTATTTTTAAATAAATAAAATTCTACAAAATAAAATAACCAATTAAAAACAAACAAAAAATAAATAAATGGTTGAGGATGCAGAGACCATAAGCTCAAATGCCTGCAGAATGTTGTGCAATTAATTTCAATGCATTGAGTCGAAGAGGGTTGAGACCAAGCTGCCAAACTGCTTATGCTGTGACGCATCTAACACACCCTTGGTTTTATAGGTCCACAATTACTAAATCATAGTGCCTTGAAAAGAATATTTGCATAACTTCCCTGAAGTAATGCTATTTATAATCTTTATTTAACCTACTTTGTGTGAATATTTGTCTTGCTGCAAAAATATTAAGGTGTTTGATTTTAGAGATCCTGCACTAACCCATGTTGGGGGTGTTAGTTGACAAAGTCTCTCTTCTTTGACCAAACTGAGTCAGGTTCCTCTGAGTCCTCTCTCTGACAAGTAGTGGACCATAGGTTTGGCTATTGACCCATTTGTCCAGTTTTAGCAAGAATCCTGCAGCATCAATTTAGTAAAATTCCCACACTCTTGTTTTTGATCAGATTCCTCCTTATTCCTTATCTTCACTATCTTTTTACTCTGGCCAGGCTTCAGTAAGAATCCTGTTAGGTCAGTCTTGCAAAGAATTACCCTACCTCTTAGTAATTTTCCACCCACTGACTCCCAACCTGTTCCTTGGCTATAACTCTCCACTTGTCCTTGTTATATTCAAAGCTGTGCTGATCTCTCTCCCCTATTATAAAATCCCACTGGGGGCACCTGGGTGGCTAAGTGGGTTGAGCGTTCGACTCTGGCTCAGGTCATGAGCTCATGGTTTGTAGGTTCAAGCCCACGTTGGTCTCACTGCTATCAGCACAGAGCCCACTTCTAATCCTCTGTCCCTTCTCTGTCTCCCCCCACTTATGCTCTCTCTCAAAAATAAATTTTAAAAATAAAATAAAATCCCCTTGTAGTAGTGACCCTGAATAAAGTCTGCTTTATTGTTCTTTAACAAGTGCCATGAATCATTTTTTCTTTAACAGTGCCATATACAAAGCTTTTATAAAATATAAAAAAATGTAAATACTAAAGCTCATCTGCCCCCAAGAGTTTTAGATACGCGATTGTAGATTCCCACTCTATGCTGTTTTCTTTTTAAACACTTTGAGGCGATTTATGAGCCATAGATTACCAATTGGCAATTTCTATTTTATGGAACATCAAATTAGAAATAAGACATGCACCTCATACTCTCTAGAAGATTTCTTAAATTTATTATCTCCTTAAAATTATTTTAGGTGGTCTGTACCATTTTATGAAATAAATCAGCAGAGTTTAAAATTAGACTAAAATTCTTTTCATAGATTTCAACTTTGAGGAAGATGAATTAGGTCTATTTTTTTCCTATTCCTCCTGCAAAATACAGCTAAAATCTGGACATTATATGTAAAATAAACAGAAGATTCTGAAAAATGGAAAGAAGGCAGACTAAATATGAACCTCAGGACCTGAGAAACAACACTGTGGTGATTTTTTTGGGTCTTCTTTTCCTCTTATATTTCAGACTTAGAAATGAATAAATTAGTGGCCTGGAAACACCAGTAGATACAGCTATAAAAAGGCCCAAAAAGAGCCTGCTCTCTCTAGCCAAACAGCCAAGAAAGAGGAAGCCTAACAAGACAAATTTTTTAGATAATACTCTAAATAAACACCACAGGAAAAAAAATTGTGGTCCCACTCCCACCCCCATAAGTGAAGGTGAAGTGGGGAAACTAGACATTCACCCTTGCAAAGCTGCAGTCAGGTACCCCACATTCCCACCACCCAGGATGGTATCAGAGAAGACCAAGCAGGGAACCGGGATATTTGTTCCTGCTGGCTGGTAACCAGCCCTGCTTTCAACCCCCACCAAGATGTCTGTGGAGACCACACGGGCACCCTGTATTTCTACTTTTACCTGGCAACAATAAGACTCACTTCCTCCTCCCACACAGGTCACATTAGAAGAAACCTAATGGAGGAGGAGGAGGAGGAGAGGATGGGGAGGAGGAAGAAGAGGAAGGAGAAGGTGAGGAAGAATAAAAAGAGGAAGGAGAAGGAGGGGAAGAATAAGAAGAAGAAGGAGAAGCAGAAGAAGCAGAAGCAGCAGCAGCAGCAGCAGAAGAAGTAGAAGAAGAAGAAGAAGAAGAAGAAGAAGAAGAAGAAGAAGAACAACAACAACAACAACAACAACAACAACAACCCTAGTGGAGAGTCAGGACTTTCACCATTGCCCACAGGTACCAAGGCCATCCTCACTATGTTGTCAGTAGAGACTACATGGAGAATCAGAACTCCAGAACAAAGAGATCCTCCTTCCCTTGAGTCACAGTGAAGGCTGAGTACCTCCACCTGGCAATAAGGAATATACACATACCCTTTCTCTGTCAGAGCAGTGTTAGAGAAAGCCAAATAAAACAGAGGAATTAAGTAAGATACAAAGTCTCCTAACATAATATGAAAGTTTCCAGGTTTCAACTGAAAGTTACTAATCATACCAAGAACCAGGAAGATCTCCATCTGAATGGGAAAAGACAATGCATAAATGTCAACATTAAGACTACAGAAATGTTAGAATTAATTGACAAAATATTTAAAATAGCCATAATGAAAATTCTTCAATGACCAATAATGAACACACTTTAAGCAAATAAAAAAATACAAAGCCTGTTCAAAGAAATAAAAAGTATCAGGAAATAAATGATACAAAAAATAATTAAATGGAAATTTTAGAACTGAAAATACAATAACTAGAACAGAAACTTAGTGAATGGGCTCAACAGCAGAATGGAGGGAGACACAGGAAAGCATCTGTAAACCTGAAGAGAGAACAATGGAAATTAGCCAGTTTGAAAAACAGAAAGAAGACTAAAAAAACAACAACAACAAAAAAAAAAAACAAATCCCAAGCCTCAGAGTCTCAGGGACCTATGGGACTATAATGAAATGTCAAACAGTCATGCCATGAGTCCCAAAAGGACTCATGTAAAGGAGTAAAGAAAGAGGGGGTTCTCAAAAGCACTTGAAGAAACAATGACTAGAAACTTCTCAAATTTGGCAAAACATAAGCCTACAGATAAAAGGAGTGAAGCCCCATCAGTATGAACCCAAAGAATCTACTCCAAGGCACCTCATGGCCAATCTTCTGGAAACTAAAGATAAAAAATCTTGAAGGCAGTGAGGGAAAAGTGATTCTTCACCTATAAGTGATGAACAATTTGAATATCAGGGTATTTCTCATCAGAAACCATGGAGGCCAGAAGGAAGTAGCACAATATTTTTCAAATGCAGAAAGAAAAAAAAAAGTAAACCTAAAATCCTATACCCAGGGAAAATGTCTTTCTGAAATAGAGGAAATCAAGACACTTTCAGATTAAGGGGGGGAAAAATTGCCACTAGTATACCTACCCCAAAAGAGCAGATAAAGGAAATTCTCTAAACAGAAGGAAAATTCTTTTTTTTTAAGGAACTTGGAACATCAAGGAAGAATAAATATGATAAGCAAAACTATAGGTAAATATAATAGGCTTCCCTCCTCCGTTTGGGGGATTTAAAGGCAGATGAGGATTCTATACATGACTTAAACTGGTAAAATGATGACACTGGTGGTCTGGGATAAATTATGTATATATAATGCAATTTATAAATCAATCACTAAAGATGTTGCACAATGAGATACACTCAAAACACTAGAGAAAATTAAAATGGAATTCTAAAAA
The DNA here is from genome assembly GCF_018350175.1 of Felis catus. Taxonomy (NCBI): domain Eukaryota; kingdom Metazoa; phylum Chordata; class Mammalia; order Carnivora; family Felidae; genus Felis; species Felis catus. The sequence continues at coordinate 59,646,795 of NC_058376.1, forward strand.
ATGTTCAAGTAGCCCATAGGAGGACAGGAAAATGTAGAAGATAGAAAACAGAGATAATAAAAAAAAAAAATTAAACGACAGACTTAAGCCCTAACACATCAAATGTAAATGGTTTAAGTATACCAATTAAAAGACAAAGAGTGGGTGAAAAACGTTAACTATATGCTATCTGCTAGAAATTCACTTCTAATAATATAGTCAAATTGAAAGTAAAAGAAAAGATATATCACGCAAATATTAACCAAAGCCAAGCAAGAGTGGCTATATTAACATGAGATAAAGTAGACTTCAGAGCAAAAAAAAAATTACTCTAGAGAGAGAAAGACCTTATATAATGATAAAAGTGTCCATCTACCAAGAAGACATAGCAATCCTAAATGTGTATACATAAAAATAACAGCGAAGCAAAAACTGACAGAAATGAAAAGAGAAATAGATAAATCCATGATTATATTTGGAGACTTCAACACCGCCTCTCTCAGCGTTTGATTAGAACTATACAGAAAATCAGACTACAGACTACAGAAGTTGGTTAACAGCATCATTAACCAATAGGATCTAATTGACAGTAATAGAAGACTTAACCCAAAACAGCAGAATATACATTCTTTTCAAGTACCCACACCAAGACAGACCATATGTTAGACCATTATACAAATTTCAACAACTATAAAAGAAGTATAAATAAACACATTATGCATATAATGTGTTCTCTGACCACAATAGAATCAAACTAGGAATCACAAACAGAAAGAAAACAGGAAAATCTCAAAACACTTGGACCCAAACAACATACTTCTATATAATCCATGGGACCTAGAAGAAAGATCAATGCAAATTTTAAAACTACATTAACATGAATGAAAATGAAAAAAAAAAAACTTACCAAAATTTGTGGAATACAGCTAAAGCAGTGTTGAGGGAAATTATAGCACTAAATTAGAAAAGAGAAAAAGTCTTAAATCAATAATTCACCTTAAAACCTAAAAACAGAAGTGCAGAATAAATCCCAAGCAAGCAGAGGGAAAGTAATAGTAAAGATAAGAGCAGAAATCAATAAAATTAAAAGCAGAAAAATAGAAAAAAAATCACTTCAGCAAAGAGCTGGTTTGTTCTCAAAAAGATCAATAAAATTGAGAAACCTCTAGCAAGTCTAAAATAGTAGGGAAATAAGAAAAAAAGCTACCAATATCAAGAATGCAACAGGTGATATTACTACAGACATTACTAATGACCTTGCAGACATTAAAAAAGATAACAGAAATACAACGAACATCCCTACACACATAAATTTGGCAACTTGGATGAGACAGACCACTTTCATACATACAAAAATACAAATTACCACATTTGAAAAATTCTATAACTATTAAAAACATTGACTCTGTAATTTTAAAACTACCCTAAAGAAATCTATAGGTCCAAATAGTTTCTCTGGAGAACACTGCCAAACATTTACATGATTAACACCATACACATTATCTTCTAGAAAATCAAAGAGAAGACCTCCTGATTCATATTTTGAAGCTAATATTATCCTGATACTAAAACCAGACAAAGACAGTACAAAAAGGAGAAACAAAGCAAGCTACAGACCAATGATCCACATGAATATATAGACATAAAATTTCTTTTTGTTTTTTGGGGGTTTAGGTATTTTTGCTGTGTGTGTGTGTGTGTATGTGTGTGTGTGTGTGTGTGTGTGTGTGTGTGTGTGTGTGTGTTTTAAGTAAGTTCCACACCCAACGTGGGGCTTACATCACAACTCCAAGAGCAAGAGTTGCATGCTCAACTGCCTGAGCTAGCCAGGCGCCCCTAGACACAACATTTTTAAATAAAATATTAGCAAATAGAATTCAACAACATATAAAAAGAATTATGTAACATAGGGAGAGGATATTTCAAGGGTGTAAGTCTGATTCAATAATCAGTAATCAGCCCATATAACCCACCATATTCACAGGCTAAAGAAAAAAAATCACATAATCATCAACCAATACAGAAAAACATCTGAAAAAAATCAATACTCATTCATAATGAAAACTAGGAACAGAGGGGAACTTCCTCAACTTGATAGAGTATCTATGAAATACCTACAGGTAGCATACTTAATGGTGAAAGATTGAATGTTGTCCGCCTCAGATTAGGAATAAGGCAAGGATGTCAGCTCTTGGCACTCTATTTCAATATAATACTGGATGTTCTAATAAGTGCAATGAGGCAATAAAAGAAAATGGGCATAAAGATCAGAAAGAAAGAAATAAAACTGAACATATTTGCAGATGAAATTATTGTCTACATAGAAAATCCCAAGGAATCTATCAAAAACTCCTAGACTAAGTGATGTCACAAGTTAGGTGATCAATATCTACAAAGCAACTGTATTTCATATGCCAGTGTGAACATGTGACATCAAGATTAAAAATAAAACAGCATTGGGGCGCCTGGGTGGCTCAGTCGGTTAAGCATCCGACCAGCTCATGTCATGATCTCGCGGTCCGTGAGTTCGAGCCCCACGACGGGCTCTGTGCTGACTGCTCAGAGCCTGGAGCCTGTTTCAGATTCTGTGTCTCCCTCTCTCTCTGACCCTCCCCCGTTCATGCTCTGTCTCTCTCTGTCTCAAAAATAAATAAATGTTAAAAATAAATAAATAAATAAATAAATAAATAAATAAATAAATAAAAAACAGCATTATAAAATTGTACTAATGTATATTATTAGTATGCCACTTATTTCCTTTTCTAGGATTTTGTATGAGATTTTAATAAAATATTTCTACTGCTAAAAAAATTAAATAGCACTTAAAATCACTTTTAAAAAAGGAAATACTTGGTATAAATCTAACAGAACATGAACATGAGTTTTATGTTGAAAATGATGCAATGCTGATGAGAGAAATCAAAGCTCTAAATACACACTGTGCTCATTCACTGGATGATTCAATGTAGTAAGGATGCAGGTTCTCTCCAAACTGATATAAAGGTTTAATACAATTGCTGTCAAAATTCCACCAAGATTTTTTGTAGATATAAAGAAATATTCTAACATACGGGAAGTTACAGGAAATAGAATAGCTAAAATAATACTGAAGAAGATGAATAAAATGGAAGGAATTAGTCTACCTGACTTCAGAACTCAACGGCCTTTGTAATTAAGACTGTAGTATTGGTGAAGAGGAGACAAATTGATCAACAGAGCCAAACACGCAGAAAGAGATCCACACAAATACACCCAAGTGATTTCTGACAAAGATCAAAATCAATTCAATGGGAGAAAGCTTTTCCAACAAATGGTGCTAGAGCAATTGGACATTCACAGTAGGCAAAAAAAGACCTTGGCCTAAGTCTCACGCCTTATATAAAAATTAAGCCCAAATGGATCACAGACTTTAATGTAAAACTATAAAAATTTTAGAAATAGATAGGAGAGAATCCTTGGGACCCAGGGCTAGGCCATGAATTCCTAGACTTTGACACCAAAACAAGATCCAAAAAAAAAGAAAAAATGATAAATTGGACCTCAACAAAAAATAAAACTTTTGTTCTGTCAAAGACCCTGTTGATGGAATGAAAAGAACAAGCTGCAGACTGGAAAAAAATATCTGCAAAGCATCTGACACAGGACTAGTATCCAGACCATAACAAAGAACTCCTAAACTTCAAGAATACAAAAGCAAAAATCCTATTCAAACATGGGCAAAAGACATAAAGAGATATTTTATCAAAGATGACAATCAATTGGGAAATGAGAAGATGTGCTTATTAAATGAAACTACCCTAAAGCTGCCTTGGACCAGATACACACACACACAAGTTAACTCCAGATGGTTAGAGACCTACAGGTTTATAATCTCTTCTTCAACCTCAGAACACCTCTATGTTGTAGTGAATAAAAGGTGAGAAATACGTCCTCAGCTACTTCTCCGTTTCATGCTAACGAGAAAAAAGATAAGATCATATGTTAGAAAGAAATTCAAACCGGCATCTCCTTCAACCTCCTTTTTCTTCACCCGCTTAATCCTCTTCTTCAGGACTTTCATGAGGAAATTAGTAAATTTATTGTTTTCTCCAAGAGCTGCTTGGAAACCAGCATAGAGTGCTTTTTCTTGGTCCTGGAGCTTGGTGATTTCATTCTTTTTCTCTTCCATCTCTTTAAGAGTTTCATTTATTTTCCACTAAATGAACAAAAACAGGAACAAGTGATAGAGTATTTCTGATAAACCAGGCTCAGAGAACAAAGTATATTACAATGTAAGGTTACAATTCACAAACATTTGGAGGGAGAAAAGACAAGAGAGGAGGATTAGAACAATGGAGGGAATTAAGCTGAGAAGATGAAGAAGGAAAAGAAGAATCAAGTCCCCTCCGTAACTAGAGGATACAGCCAGCCAGCACTCTCCTGTCTGTTCATACTTGCATATCCTGTTCTTCTTTGTCTAATGAATTAACACGCTCTTGAAGTATGTTCTCCTGTTTTTCAAAATTCTTGAGGAGAAGCATTTCTTGAAATAATGTGACATGGTGAAGGTCAGATAATTTCATCTGAATATCTAGTTTCAGTTTCTGATGCCTCAGAAGACGAAGCTCTGCATCAAAGGTGACAATCAGTTCTTTGATCTGAGGTGGAAAAAGATTTGAGGGTATATGAAAAGTTAAGACCAGGTAACTGTATTTGTAAAACTACCTAAAAATACCAGTTTGTTTAGGTAAAAGCATTTTCTCATTATACCCTTATTATGGAGAAATAATTATATGGGCTCATGTGGCATGTATGTGTAAGTCTTACAAATCAACTTAAGTGGTAGGGATTCTGTAACTATAGTCCTTCCACCTGTTTCTTTACCATTGATTAAGCCATTGTGAATGCCCTTCTTGCTGTACTGTATGGTTTAAATCGGAGACTATGAGCTCCTTGTGCATAGTGTTTATATCTGCCTCCACTCTACCTGACGGTATCTCTACAGTGCCTCTCATACAGGAAGCACTAAATATTTCCCTCAACTTCTTATTCTGAAAATTTTCAAACATTTTAAAGGTGATTTAATTTTATAGAGTTGGGCTGAGAACAAAGTACTCCCCAAGCCCTGGTCTAAACCTTATCCCACGGCCATCCCAATGACTTTAAATGCTTGGTTTTGCTGATCTTGGCACAGTTTCCTCCTCACCCCATCCCGAAGGAGGGAAGACATCAAGAGAGAGTCCCAAGGTCTGGTTCTCCTGAGGAAACTAGTACCATAGGTAGAAGACAAACCATTCCATGTTTTTCATCAGTCTGTGAATCATGGGGATCCTCAACAGTCAAAAACGTGTAATGAGTGAGGGCCCAGCATATGGCTGAAAAACATTAAGAGATCTGTAGTTTGGGAACAGTGAAACTACTGCTAGAGAATTTGAGAGCTTAAAAAAAAAAAAAGAGGAGTACCTGGGTGGCTCAGTCAGTTGGGTGTCTGACTTCGGCTCATGTCATGATCTCCCAGTTCATGAGTTTGCGCCCCGCGTCAGGCTCTGTGCTGACAGCTCAGAGCCTGGACCCTGCTTCAGATTCTGTGTCTCCCTCTCTCTGTGCCCCTTCCCCACTTGTGCTCTCTCTCAGAAAGAATAAATGAATAAACTTTAAAAAAAAAAGAAGAAACCTTTTAATTATCTATGGTTGTAGACTAAGTGGGCTCCTCTTTAATGTTTGTTCAACAAATTTGAATTATCTTGATATTTATTTCAAGGCAGGACTGTATTTATTTTAGTGTAACACCATTCTGGAACTGTACCACTTAAACACATAGGTGTTTAAGTTTGTGAGGTTCACACTTGTTTTGCTGTCACTTATCTGATAGTCTATAAGCTTAATTAGGATAGAGAATATGTCTGGCTAGAGTACTGCTACATCCCTACTACCTAACTACCACTATTCCTGCGCAAAGAATGTCCAATGCATATGTTAATGCCATTAATACATTAGCTACAATGAAATCAATCAAACTCTTTATTGAATATCTACCATAGGTCTGGCATTTCCTAGACACTGTAGGCAAATCAAAAGATGATTATATGTGGCCTTTCTCTCAAGAGCTGTGAAATCTAATTTGCAAGACAAAAATAACACATTTGAGTTGAGCACTGAGTGATGTACAGAATTATTGAATCATTATATTGTACCCCTGAAACTAATATAATATTGTGTGTTCATTATACTTCAATAAAACAAAGAATACACATAAAACAGCAAGAAAAATAAGTGCAAAACCTGAGGTGCTACTTATAGGTTCACTTGGAGCTTAGAAAAAAGATGAGTATGTAATGTGGACAGAAGGTTCTGGAGAAGATTTGGAACTGTGATGAGTTTTGAATGATGACTCACATTTGAAAGGAAAGCAATGCAAGTAGAAAGAGATAACAAAGGAAAAAGCAAATATAAAACTGAGAATGGGGTGGGGAACAGAAGCAGGGAGAGGGAGGAAGAGTAAGGCTGGATGAAGTACAGATATTGGGTGAAGAATACGTTTGGGAAACTTTCAGGGGTGCCTTCACAGGGTGGAGCTGGACAGACATTTAGGAACAAAATTCTACGCTGCTGGCAGCAGAGAGCTGTCTATCTGGGAAAGGTCCTTTTCCTCCCAGATTTAGAGCACCTCCTATACAACTGGCCGCAACCTGATCTGGTTTCCTAGAAAAAAAGATAGGTGCCATTCCAGCTCCAGAACAATTTTGAAGCCAGTCATCACCATGAACACTCCCACTAATGAGGCAAATCACACATTAGAGAAAGAGAAGGTTGTAAAAACCAGAGGGAGTCCCATTTTCTCTGGAAAGTTTTTAAATTGTGTTCCATCCATCATCTGAAAGCTGCCCCATCACTTGCCCTTTACCAAGACTTGAGTTAGATGCTGATTAACATGGATTTGCTTTTAATTCTTAGCTTTGCAGAAAGCAAAAGGTTTAAAAGCTCCAATGTTCTTGGGCAGAGGGCAATGGTTTCCAGAAGGCCAGAGATGGGGAGGAAGCCAAGCCTTCAGTGGGCTGGTCAGTGAGAAAGATTATTATAGAGAGTGTGTATACACACACACACACACACACACACGCACACAAATAATAGATCTAGTTCTTCCCTTCTCCCCTCTTTCAGCTTTAAAAAGGCACAGTTTCACCCCTTACCCTGTTGGTCAAATACTCTTGCATGTACACATGCTTAATCTCATCTCTCTTCATAATCTCCAGCTCTAGATCAATTGGATCTGCTTTTTCAAATTCCATTAACTTTGGAGTATCTACAATTAGTGCTAATGCCTTTGATGATCTAGACAATGAATCTCTTGTTGTCAAATCACCATCCTTTCCAGAAGAGAGTTTGAGAAATCCTCCACCTGCGCCTGTAGACCGTCTCTGTTCCATTTCAGAGGGCTTTTCATCCTGAATCGTCATATGCTCTTGCTTAAAATTTAGGAGAATTTCCTCATCATAGTGAAATCTCTTTTCTGGAACTTCTTCTGGGTGTATCTGAGGGATTTCAGGAATAGGGATGTGCTTGGATATGTGAAGAGTTGACTGAATGCTCTTCAGTTCTTGCACCAGGCACTGTATTTCCTCAATAACAGCCACTTTAAGATCTCGAAGAGAGAGGATGCATTTGTTCATGTGCATTTTCTTTGAATGGGCCTAATAAAAAGAACAGAAGGAAATAAAATGACAACCCAGTTTGAAATATGATTTCTGTCCCTTGACAGGTATCCCTAGCAAAAAGCCAAAATAAAAATTGTTATCTAATTATATACAGGATTATTCCTATTCTCTACTAAGTTACTCTTTTGTCTAACTTTTAGGCTGTTTCCAATTTAGCTTCTCCAAAAGAGGAAGACAGTATGGATGTGACCTCTGGTATCCCTTGGCTGGCCTGTAGGGCTAAGTTCTGCTGTTCTCTTCCCACCACCCAGGGGAAGTTCTTCCTGAAGGCTTGTACTCAGCCAAAACCTAGACAGTAAAAGCTCATTCTCTGGTCAGGAACACACACACATAACTGCCCTTCCCAGACGGAAACTCAAATTCCATTGGCTGAGACACATTTACGGTTGCCTACTTACAGCTAAACTACAGTTTAGCCTATATTTCTTCTGTATTTTGGCCACATTATTACTGTTATTTCTTGTGCAGGCACAAGAATTGCAATATCATAGCACACCAAGAGATTCCAGGATACTTCCTTTGTTCCTGATCCACTTATCTAAGCCAAGTTGTGGCCCCTACCTCAAGCCACAGGAGCCATTGCTCCCTCATTACAAGCTGTTTCCCCACTCTTTGTTTTCAAAATGTTCTTACAAGAGCCTATAGGCACATGCCACCCTAATCCTGTATACAATTAGGTAACAAGATGGTCCAAAGGCTATTAAGAGTTACTTTGCATAAATATACAGGTTTAAAAAAATCAAAATATACTTCTCCAAATTGACAGTAATTCTGTATTATTCAGGAACTTTAACAGCCAACTCACATCAATGGATACATGACCCAGATAGAGTATCAATAAGGAAACAGTAGCTTTGAATGATACATTAGACCAGATGAACCTAACAGATATATAAAAAATATTCCATCTCAAAATGGAATACACATTCTTTTCAAGTACAAATGGAATATTCTCCAGGATATATCACATGTTATGCCACAAAAAAAAATCTCAATAAATTTAAAAAGATGGAAATCATATCATGCATCTTTTTTGACCAAAGTGGTATGAAACTGGAAATAAATTACAAGAAAATATTAGAAAGAACATAAATATATGGAGGTTAAATAACATGTACTCAATAATGAATGGATCAACTGAGAAATCAAAGAAACAGTAAAAAAAAAAATACATGGGGACTCATGAAAATGAAAAAAAGCAGTCCAAAATCTTCAGAATGCAGCAAAAGCATTTCTAAGAAGGAAGTTTATAGTGGTAGAGGCTTACTCAAGAAACAAGACAAGGCTCAAATAAACAACCTAATCTTACACCTAAAGGAGTTAGAAAAAGAACAAAGCCAAAAGCTAGTGAAAGGAATGAAATAATAAAGATTAGAGTAAAAGTAAATGAAATAGAGACAAACAAAACAAAGCAAACAACAATAAAAGATTATTAAACCAGGACCTGGTTTTTGAAAAGATAAACAAAAGTGATAAACATTTAGCTAGACTAATCAAGAAAAAAGAGAAGACTCAATAAATAAAATCAGAAATGAAGGAGGAGAAATAACAACTGACCTACAGAAATATAAGAGTTATAAGAGAATATTATGGAAAATTATACGCCAAGAAATTAGACAACCTAGAAGAAATTAATACATTCCTAGAAGCATATAACTTTCTAAAACTGAAAAATAGAAAATATGAAGACTAATTATTAGCAAAGAAATTGAATGAGTCATCAAAAAACAAAAGTCCAGGCCCAGATGGATTCGTAGGTTAATTCTACCGAATATTGAAAGAAGAGTTAATACCTATTCTTTTCCAAATCTTCCAAAATATATGAGGAAGGAAAGCTTCTAGGTACAGCTTATAAAGCCAGCATTACCCTGACATTAAAACCAGACAAAAATCACAATAATAACAACAAAAACTACTACTACTGCCACAGGCCAATATCTCTGATGAACATAGACACAGAAATCAATAAGATATTAGCAAACCAAATTCAACAATACATTGAAAAAATTATTCACCATAATTAAGTAGAATTTATTCTTGGGGTGCAAGGGTGGTTCAATATTTGGAAATCAATGTCTTTTATCACATTAATCAGAGAAAGAATTCACACTATATGATCATGCCAATAGATGCAGAAAAAGCATTTGACAAAATTCAACAACCATTCCTGATAAAAAATCTCCCAACAAAATAGGTTTATAGATAACATACCTCAACATAATAAAGGCCTTATATAAAAAACCCACAGCTAACATCATAACTCGATGGTGAAAAACTGAAAGCTCTTCTTCTGAGATCAGCAAGAAGACAAGGATGTCCACTTTCACCACTTTTATTCAACATAATACTAGAAGTCCTAGCCACAGCAATCAGACAAGAAAAAGAAAGAAAAGTGCATCCATATTGGTAAGGAAGAAGTAAAATTGTCACTATTTGTAGATGACATGATACTGTACATAGAAAAAGCCCTAAGGACACCATCAAAGAATTACTAGAACTGGTCAATTAATTTTGTAAAGTTGCAAAATAAAAAAATTAATATACAAAAATTTGTTGCATTTCCATATCCTAATAAAGTAGCAGAAAGAGAAATTAAGAAAACAATCTCATTTACAATTGCACCAACAAAAATAAAAAACCTAGCAAAACTTAACCAAAGAAGTGAATACTTGTACTCTGAAAACTATAAAACATTGGTGACACAAATTGAAGAAGATACAAATAAATGGAAAGATAGTCCATGATCATGGATTGGAAGAATTAGTATTGTTAAAAATATCCACACTACCCAAAGCAATCCACAAATCTAATACAATCCCTATCAAAATATGAAAAGCATTTTTCACAGAACTACAACAAATAATTCTAAAATTAGTATGGAATCACAAAAGACCCCAAATAGCTAAAGCAATCTTAAGAAAAAATAACAACACTAGAGGTATCACACTCCCAGATTTCATGATATACTACAAAGCTGTAGTAATCAAAACAGTATGGTACTAGCACAAAAACGGACATGTAGATCAATGGGCAGAATTGAAAACCCAGAAATAAACCCACACTTATAGAGTCAATCTATGATAAATGATGCAGGAATATACAATGGGGAAAAAGGTAGTCTCTTCAACAAATGATGCTGGAAAATTGGACAGCTACATGCAAAAGAATGAAACTAGACCACTTTCTTATACCATAGATAAAAATGAACTCAAAATGGATTAGAGACCTAAATGTGAGACCTTAAACCATAAAATTTCTAAAAGAAAACATAGGCAGGAGTGTCTGGGTGGCTCAGTTGGTTAAGTGTCCAACTCTTAGTTTTGGCTCAGATCATGATCTAACAGTTCATGAGTTTGAGCCCCACATGGGGCTCAGTGCTGACAGCATGGAGCCTGCTTGGGATTCTCTCTCCCCCTCTCTCTGCCCATCCCCTGTTTATTCTCTCTCTCTCTCTCTCTCTCTCTCTCTCTCTCTCTCTCTCTCTCTCTCAAAAATAAATAAATAAACTTAAAAAACTTAAAAAAAATAAAGAAAATATAGGCAATAATTTCTTTGACATCAGCCATAGAAACATATTTCTAGATTTATCTCCTAAGGTAAGGGAAACAAGAGCAAAAATAAACTGTTGGAACTACACCAAAATAAAAAGCTTTTGCACAGCAAAGGAAACCAGCAACAAAACTGAAAGGCAATCCAGTGAATGGGAGAAGATATTTGTAAATGATATATGCAATAAGGAGTTAACATCCAAACTATGTAAGGAACTTATACAACATGAAAAAAAAATCCAATTAAAAAAAGGGCAGAGAACCTGAATAGACATTCTTCTAAAGGAAACATACATATGGCCAACAGACACATGAAAAGATTCTCAACATCACTAATGATCAGGGAAATACAAATCAAAACTACAATGAAATATCATCTTATGCCTATCAGAATGGCTAGTAACAGAAAGACAAGAAATAACAAGTGTTGGCAAGAATGTGGAGAAATAGGAACCCTTGTATACTGTTGGTAGAAACATAAATTGGTGCAACCACTATGGAAAACAGTATAGAGGCTCCTCAAAAAATTAACAATAGAATTAGCATATGACCCAATAATACCACTTATGAATATTTATCTGAAGAAAATGAAAACACTAATTTGAAAAGACCTATGCACCCCTATGTTTATTGCAGCATCATTTACAATCTTGATATGGAAGCAACCCAAATGTCCATCAACAGATGAATGGATAAATAGGTGGTATATACATACAATGAAATATTATTCATCCATAAAAAGCATAAGATCTTGCCATTTGGGACAACATGGATGGCCATAGAGCATATCATGCTAAGTGAAATAAGTCAGAGAAAGACAAATACCATATGATTTCACTCGTATGTGGAATATAAGAAACAAAACAAACAGAGAAACAAACAAACAAAAAAACCCATACTCTTAAATACAGAGAACAAATTGGTGGTTGCCAGAGGTGGGGTGGGGAGATGGGTGAAATTGATAAAAGGATTAAGAGGTACAAACCTCTATTTAGAAAATAAATAAGTCACATAAATGAAAAGTACAATATAGGGAATATAGTCAGTACGATTGTAGTAATGTTGTTTAGTAACAAATGGTGACTACACCTATTGTGGTGAGCACTGAGTAATGTACAAATTTGATGAATCATTATATTGTTTACCTGAAACTCATATAACACTGAATGTTATACTTCAAAAACAAAAGGCACTTCTCCAGGCAGTCTTAGAAAACTTACCTGTATAATTACCACCTATGAACCAAGAACATTATAACAAAATAGAGATTTTTTTTTACATTCTTAAGAACAAACCTTTCAAGCATTAAAGTAAAACTCAAAATCCAGCACTTCTGTGAATGGTGGACCACTGTGAAGCACCTGGAGGACTAAGAATTAAGCTTAAAAGAACAAATCTAAGCCAACCTGATGACTGTAAGGCTCGCCTCTTTGAAGAACCCTTTTTACATATCAACATTTTCTTTTTAGTTTTACAAATACCACACATACCTAAATACTGGCCACAGGGAAGTGGTATATATAATATGTTATTTCCAAAAAAGCTTGAAACGTTAGTAATTTTTAACTTAGCCATGATAGTAATGACCATTTGTTGACTTTGACCATCACATTAATGTTGTGAGGCAGACTAGATATGTCTTATTGTTGTTAATTGGTATTAATACTCTTTTAACAGACAATATAACTGAGACTTAGGGAGATTTAAATGACTAGCAAAGTTTATGTGCCTATTAAGTGGCAGAGATGGAAACAGAACTCTGATCTTCTGACTTGTAGAATAGCGTGCTCTACATTAATTTACGCTGTTTTAATAAAATGGATTTCAGTGTAATGCAGTTCAGTTCAAGACATGATACATGTCCATCATCTCTAGCTAGACCATGAAATTTCAGGTTGGATGACTGGCAATTGTGCTAAAAAAAAAATTTCTCTATGATGAGGGATCAGACATGATAGATGAAACAAGAATTATCTTAAAGGAACAGCTAGAAAAACAATCTAGACACAAGAGAGAAAGATGGCAGTATAGAAGGTCGCTGGGCTCACTGCATCCTGCTGATCACTTAGATTCCACCCACATTGGCCTAAATAACTCCAAAAATTGCCGGAGGAGTAGCAGAACAGACTCTCTGGAGCCAAGCGTAGACAAGAGACCCAAGGAAGAGGGTAGGAAGGGCGGAGAAGCAGTGCGTGCTATACAGACTGGCAGGAGGGAGCTGGGGTGGTGGAGGGGCAGCCCACAGGGCAAGGCAAGCCCCTGAAATCTGGCTTGCAAAAGCAGAGGGGCTGGACTGTCTGAGTTCTGACAGCCAGTGGGACTTAACACCTGGAATGTTAAAAGTCAACAGCTCTGCTCTCAGAGAGAATACCAGGAGAGAGAGTTGTTGAGTCCCAGAAGGAAAGAGCTCAGTGGGGGAACAAAGGCGCTGGCAAGTGCCATTTCCCTCTCCCATACCCCAGCTGAAATTCCAAAGGGAACCAGTTCCCGACACCGAACTTGCTTGCACTGCACAAACACCCAACACTGTGCTTCTGAGGATCAATCCCTCCAATGGGCCTGCCTGCTTCCTTGTGCTGCAGAGCCCCTCCCGCAGGGACCACTGATGGCAAAGCTAGCTAAGACTGCCCCTCCCACCCCTGTGCACCTTGTGGATCCACCCCATCTAATACACCCTGTCTAGATCCCATCGAAGCAACACCACAAGCCTGGCAGTGTGCAAGCAGCCCAGACAGGGGCCACACCACTTCACAGTGAGTCCTGCCCCTGGGAGAGGGGAAGAGAAGGTACACACCAGTCTGACTGTGGCCCAAAGCACCAACACAAGTTTCTCCGGACAGCACAGGGGAGGTGTCCTGCGATTTAGAGCTACCACAGGGACTAGCCAAAATGATGAAATGGAAGAATTCTCCTCAAAAGAAAGTCCAGGAAGTAGCGACAGCTAACGAATTAATCAAAACTGATTTAAACAATATAACAGAACAAGAATTTAGAATAATAGTCATAAAATTAATCGCTGCACTTAAAGCATAGAGGACAGCAGAGAATCTATTACTACAGAGATCTAGGGAATAAAAAATAGTCATGAGGTGCAATAATAAATGCTATAATGCTATAAATGCTAAAAAATGCTGTATATGAGGTGCAAAATAAAATGGAGGTGGCCATAGCACAGAATGAAGAGGGAGAGGAGAGAATAGGTGAATTAGAAGATAAAATTATGGAAGAAGAGGAAGCTGAGAAAAAGAGAGATAAAAAAAATCCAGGAGTATGAAGGGAGACTTAGAGAAAGTGATCCAATCAAACGGAACGATATCCGTATCATACGAATTCCAGAAGAAGAGAGAGAGAAAGGGGCTGAAGGTGTACTTGAACAAATCATAGCTGAAAACTTTCCTGATCTTGGGAAGGAAACAGGCATTGAAATCCAAGAGGCACAGAGAACTTTCTTCAGACGTAACTTGAATCGGTCTTCTGCACTATATATCATAGTGAAACTGGCAAAATACAAGGATAAAGAGAGAATTCTGAAGGCAGCTAGGGATAAACAGGCCCTAACATACAAGGGTAGACACATAAGGTTAGTAGCAGACCTATCTACTGAAATTTGGCAGGCCAGAAAACAGTAGCAGGAAATCTTCAATGTGATGAACAGAAAAAAATATGCAACCGGGAATCCTTTATCCAGCAAGTCTTTAATTCAGAATAGAAGGAGAGATAAAGGTCTTCCCAAACAAACAAAAACTGAAGGAATTCATCACCACTAAACCAGCCCTATAAGAGATCCTAAGGGGGATTCTGTGAGTGAAATGTTGCAAGGATCACAAAGTACCAGAGACATCACTACAAGCATGAAATCTTCAAACATCACAATGACTCTAACCCCATATCTTTCTGTAATAACACTGAATGTAAATGGACTAAATGCTCCAACCAAAAGACATAGGGTATCAGAATGGATTAAAAAAAAAAAGACCCATCTATTTACTGTCTACAAGAGACTCATTTTAGACCTGAGGACACCTTCAGATTGAGAGTGAGGGGATGGAGAACTATCTATCATGCTACTGGAAGTCAAAAGAAAGGTGGAGTAGCCATACTTATATCAGACAAACTAGACTTTAAATTAAAGGCTGTAACAAGAGATGAAGAAGGGCATTAGATAATAATTACAGGGTCTATCCATCAGGAACACCTAACAATTATAAATGTCTATGTGCTGAATATGGAACTCCCAAATATATAAAACAATTACTCACAAACATAAACAACCTTATTGATAAGAATGTGGTAATTGCAGGGGACTTTAATAACCCACTTACAACAATGGAGAGATCATCTAGACACAGAATCAATAAAGAAACAAGGGCCCTGAATGATACACTGGATCAGATGGACTTGACAGATATGTTGAGAACTCTGCATCCCAAAGCAACAGAATATACTTTCTTCTCGAGTGCATGTGGAACATTCTCCAAGATAGATCACATACTGGGTCACAAAACACCCCTTCATAAGCATACAAGAATTGAGATCATACCATGCATACTTTCAAACCACAACACTATGAAATTTGAAATCAACCACAGAAAAAAGTCTGGAAAACCTCCAAAAGCATGGGGGTTAAAAAACACCCTACTAAAGAATGAATGGGTCAACCAGACAATTAGAGAAGAAATTTAAAAATATATGGAAACAAATGAAAATGAGAATACAACAATCCAAACGCTTTGGGATGCAGCAAAGGCAGTCCTGAGAGGAAAATACATTGCAATCCAGGCCTATGTCAAGAAACAAGAAAAATCCCAAATACAGAATCTAACAGCACACCTAAAGGAAAGAGAAGCAGA
Source organism: Felis catus (assembly GCF_018350175.1). NCBI lineage: Eukaryota > Metazoa > Chordata > Mammalia > Carnivora > Felidae > Felis > Felis catus. The sequence goes on from NC_058376.1 coordinate 59,662,866, forward strand.
ACAGCAAAGAAAGCCTAAACCCAGCAGAAGAAGAGCAATAATAAAGATCAGAGCAGAAATAAAGAATACAGAATCTAAAACAACTGTAGAGCAGATCAATGAAACCAAAAGTTGGTTTTTGAAAAAATAAACAAAATTGATAAACCTCTAGCCAGGCTTCTCAAAAAGAAAAGAGAGAGGACCCAAATAGATAAAATCATGAATGAAAATGGAATGATTACAACCAATCCCTCAGAGATACAAGCAATTATCAGGGAATACTATGAAAAATTATATGCCAACAAACTGGACACCCGGGAAGAAATGGACAAATTCCTAAGCACCCACACACTTCCAAAACTCAAACAGGAAGAAATAGAAAATATGAACACACCCATAACCAGCGAAGAAATTGAATCAGTTATCAAAAATCTCCGAACAAATAAGAGTCCAGGACCAGATGGCTTCCCTAGGGAATTCTAGCAGACATTTAAAGCAGAGATAATACCTATCCTTCTCAAGATGTTCCAAAAAAATAGAAAGGGAAGGAAAACTTTCAGACTCACTCTATGAAGCCAGTATTACTTTGATTTCCAAACCAGACAGAGACCCAGCAAAAAAAGAGAACTGCAGGCCAATATCCCTGATGAATATGGATGCAAAAATTATCAACAAGATACTATCAAATAAAATTCAACAGCATATAAAAAGAATTATTCACCATGATCAAGTGGGATTCAATCCTGGGATGCAGGGCTGGTTCAACATTCGCAAATCAATGTGATACATCACATTAATAAAAGAAAAGATAAGGACCATATGATCCTGTCAATCAATGCAGAAAATGCATTTCACAAAATTCAGCATCCTTTCTTAATAAAAACCCTCGAGAAAGTCATGATAGAAGGAACATACTTAAAGATCATAAAAGCCATTTATGAAAATCCCACAGCTAACATCATCCTCAATAGGGAACAACTGAGAGCTTTTTCCCTGAGATCAGGAACACGACAGGGATGTCCACTCTCACAGCTGTTGTTTAACATAGTGTTGAAAGTTCTACCATCAGCAATCAGACAACAAAAGGAAATCAAAGGTATCAAAACTGGCAAAGATGAAGTCGAGCTTTCACTTTTTGCAGATGACATGATATTATACATGCAAAACCTGATAGACTCCACCAAAAGTCTGCTAGAACTGTTGTATGAATTCAGAAAAGTCACAGGATACAAAAATAATGTACAGAAATCAGTTGCATTCTTATACACTAGTAATGAAGCAATAGAAAAACAAATAAAGAAACTGATCCCATTCACAATTGCACCAAGAAGCATAAAATATCTAGGAATAAACCTAACCAAAGATGTAAAAGATCTGTATACTGAAAACTATTGAAAGCTTATGAAGGAAATTGAAGATACAAAGAAATGGAAAAACATTCCGTGCTCATGGATTAGAAGAATATTGTTAAAATGTCAATACTACCCAAAGCAATCTACACATTCAATGCAATCCCAATCAAAATTGCACCAGCATTCTTCTCAAAGCTAGAACAAGCAATCCTAAAATTTGTGTGGAACCACAAAAGACCCTGAATAGCCAAAGTAATATTGAAGAAGAAGACCAATGTGGGAAGCATCACAATCCCAGACTTTAGTCTCTACTACAAAGCTCTAATCATCAAGACAGCATGGTATTGGCACAAAAACAGACACATAGACCAAAGGAATAGAATAGACTCCAGAATTGAACCCACAAAAGTATGGCCAACTAATCTTTGACAAAGCAGGAAAGAATATTCAATGGAAAAAAGACAGTCTCTTTAACAAAGGGTGCTGGGAGAAATGGACAGCAACATCCAAACAATGAAACTAGACCACTTTCTTACACCATTCACAAAAATAAACTCAAAATGGATGAAGGACATGAATGTGAGACAGGAAACTATCAAAACCCTAAAAGAAAAAGTAGGAAAAACCTCTCTGACCTCAACCGCAGAAATTCTTACTTGACACATATCCAAAGGCAAGGGAATTAAAAGCAAAAATGAACTATTGGGACCTCATGAAGATAAAAAGCTTCTGCACTGCAAAGGAAACAGTCAACAAAACTAAAAGGCAACTGACAGGATGGGAAAAGATATTTGCAAATGACATATAGGACAAAGGGCTAGTATCCAAAATCTATAAAGAGCTCACCAAACTCCACGCCCAAAAAACAAATAACCCAGTGAAGAAATGGGCAGAAAACATGAATAGGCACTTCTCTAAAGAAGACATCCGGATGGCCAACAGGCACATGAAAAGATGGTCAACATCGCTCCTCATCAGGGAAATACAAATCAAAACCACACTCAGGTATCATCTCACGCCAGTCAGAGTGGCCAAAATGAACAAATCAGGAGACTATAGATGCTGGAGAGGATGTGGAGAAATGGGAACCCTCTTGCACTGTTGGTGGGAATGCAAACTGGTGCAGCCACTCAGGAAAACAGTGTGGAGGTTCCTCAAAAAATTAAAAATAGATCTACCCTATGACCCAGCAATAGCACTGTTAGGAATTTACCCAAGGGATACCGGAGTGCTGATGCATAGGGGCACTTGTACCCCAACGTTTATAGCAGCACTCTGGACAATAGCCAAATTATGGGAAGAGCCTAAATGTCCATCAACTGATGTATGGATAAAGAAGTTGTGATTTATATATACGATGGAATACTATGTGGCAATGAGAAAGAATGAAATATGGCCTCTTGTAGCAACGTGGATGGAACTGCAGAGTGTTATGCTAAGTGAAATAAGTCATAGAGAAAGACAGATACCATATGTTTTCACTCCTATGTGGATCCTGAGAAACTTAACAGAAGACCATGGGGGAGGGGAAGGGGAAAAAAGTTACAGAGAGGGAAGGAAGCAAACCATGAGAGACTCTTAAAAACTGAGAATAAACTGACGGTTGATGGGGGGTGGGAGGGAGGGGAAAGTGGGTGATGGGTATTGAGGAGGGCACCTGTTGGGATGAGCACTGGGTGTTACATGGAAATCAATTTGATAATAAATTTCATATTAAAAAAAAGAGAAACAATCTAAATGGTCACTAAGAAAATGTTCAAAATGTCTATTTAAACAGAAAGGTATAGTTATGAGCTATGAACATTTATTTATGGATATGATTTGCCATACCAGGATCCTCCTACTTCTGGCACATATAGAATTTTTGGTGAAACTGAAAGACTTTTTTTTTTCCTGAAGACACTTTACTGCCACTTGTCAGAAAATTATAAAATATTCTAATATGTTAGATCCGTGGTATGATTGGCACTTTGTCCAATGGGATGCCTTGTAGTGTCCAAACTGCATGTCCATAGTAGGTGGCCATGGACCACATTCTCCTCAAAATGGTAGCTCAGATACTTTCTGAGTCTCTAAACGTGAAAAGTCACTTTTCAGTTCAAATTAAGGAATTACTATGACACAGAGAGGAGACTTTAGTAAAAAAGGGGGGATGAGAAATCAGGATAATTGGAAGCAGTTTGGCAGAATGTAGATAAAAATTTTAAAAAGGAATATGTTAATATGTTATTATTGAGACACTTAAAAAATTTAAGTCCTGGGAAAAAAAAGTCAAACAATGGCCTTTTCCCCTAAGTCTTTGGAAGTCTACAGCAGCCAAGGACATGTTTGAATTTCAGAAATTCAAAGTCTCTAAAGTATAGAGCTTTAACCCATGAAACATATTGAGTCAAGTAATTAACTTGAAGGCTGGTTCTGCCATTTTAACTAAATAATCACAGATAAATCCCTTGTCCTCTCTGGGCCTCAGTTTCGTCATTTGTAAAAAGGGGGCATTATTCTAAATAATCATGAAGATCTTCCTTCAGTTCTAAGTTTCTATGACTATATATTCCTACAGACCATCTAGTGAAACAAGTGGTTTCAGCACAGAATACCACTAAAAACTCAAGGGTGCCTCTCATTGTCATGTAAGCAATGAGTAATAAGTACCATGGAGTCTAGATGTCCCAGCTCCTCTTCTTTCTTGGCAGCATTTACTCTCATGTGCTCAGGTATTTTGTAGTCTGGGGATGTCTTCAGATTGAAGTCTCCCATATACAACTGGGCCTCTTTGATGGCTTGAACATCTTTGGGATCTTCATAGTCATCCTGAGGTTTACTCTTGTACCTATCAGAAAAAAAGGCAACCCAGCCACAAACTTAACAATAAAATTCAGTTTGTCCACTATATGTATATAATCAAATTCAGGCATCAAGCAAAAGTATAATTCTGAGTGTGTGGCACTACTTTCCTCCATAGCGCCCAAGCATTTTTTTAAAGTTAATGACTACAGACCTTCCACAGCTTACAATGGGGTTATGTAGCAATAAACTCATAGTTGAAAATACCATAAATTGAAAATGTATTCAATATACCTAACCTACCTAACATTATAGTCTAGCCTAGCCCACCTTAAACATTAGCCTACAGTTGGGAAAAATTATCAAATACAAAGTCCATTTTACAATAAAGTGTTGACTATCTCATGTAATTTATTGACTACTGTACTGAAAGTGAAAAACAGAATGGTTGTAAATGTACTGATTGCTTATCCTCATGACTGTGTGGTTGACTTAGAGTGGTGGCTCACTGCTTCTGACCAGTATCATACTGCATACATCACTAGCCTGGGAAAATATCAAAATTCAAAGTATAGTTTCTACTGAATGCATATCACTTTCACACCATTGTAAAGCCAAAAAAATCATGAGTCAAACAATCAAAACTTGGGGATGATCTGTATTCTTAAGGCACCCCAAAGTAACAATGAAATAAATAAAAACCAATTACCAATTGGTGTTGAAATAATCTGAATTATTCTTAGGCTTTGGTTCAATTCTAAGTGATCTATATCAACATGGTTATTTATTCCCTCAATAGACATTAAACCATAGAGATGGAGTGGGTGTATTTTAATCACTAAAAGTTAATGTACCTTTTAAAAAATAACCTAAGTGATTGTCATTACATTTTCAAAACGAGAATCTAATTAAAAATGATATAATGATGGGGCGCCTGGGTGGCGCAGTCGGTTAAGCGTCCGACTTCAGCCAGGTCACGATCTCGCGGTCCATGAGTTCGAGCCCCGCGTCAGGCTCTGGGCTGATGGCTCGGAGCCTGGAGACTGTTTCCGATTCTGTGTCTCCCTCTCTCTCTGCCCCTCCCCCGTTCATGCTCTGTCTCTCTCTGTCCCAAAAATAAATAAAAACGCGGAAAAAAAATTAAAAAAAAATGATATAATGAGCATATATACTTGCCTCTCTCTCCCCCCCCCCACCAGTTCCATGAAAATGATGGGTAGAGGTATTAAAGGGAATAAATCAGTAAGGCTGAGAATAAGATAGAAAGCCATGAATAAACCAATGATAGTAATTTTAAAGACCAGAGAAAACTGTGGCCCAGAATATCCCTAAGGTAAGGTTATAAAAAGGATTTGATATGACCTTATTAGTAGACCATAGCCTCCTAGGAGGCCCCAAGCACAGAGCGGGCAGGTATGGAGCAGGTAATAGAATATTAGACATTATTTAGCAAAATTAATTAAAGGATTGAAAAGGAATTCCTGAACCAATTTAATCTTCTTCTCACTTTTCTCATGTCCACACATAAAAAGGAGTAGCAGCTTTTACACCTCAATTAAAACTGGAAGAATGAGGGGTGACTGGGTGGCTCAGATGGTTAAGTGACTGAAACTTGGTTTTGGCTCAGGTCATGATCTCACGGTTTGTGAGATCAAGCCCTGCAAGGGCTCCAAGCTGACAGTGTGATAACTGCTTGGAATTCTCTCTCTCACTCTCTCTTTTCTTCCCTGCTTCCCAAGATAAATTAAAAAAAAAAAAACGCATTTGTTTTTAAACTGAAGAACAAATCTCTATAGAAACTGACCTCCCTGCTTGGAAACTGCTAGTGCACCTAGGATAGGGGTTGGCACACCATTGTAGGGATCTTTATTGGAAGACCCCAACCGACATAATTCTTTAAAGTGAAGTCTGCCAGTCAACATGAACATGTACACAGAGCTTGCAATCAGCCCTTAGGAAAACAAACATATACAATAACAGAGAAAACACATGTTATCTAAAGTATTAATTGACAATTGTTCCTTTGTGTAAAATAGCACTAAAAGGAAGGATTAAAAATTTTAAAAGGAAAGAAAGAGAGGTAGAAGGAAAGAAAAAGCAAGGAAATGAGGGAAGAAGGAAAGGAAAGGAAAGGAAAGGAAAGGAAAGGAAAGGAAAGGAAAGGAAAGGAAAGGAAAGGAAAGGAAAGGAAAGGAAAGGAAAGGAAAAAAGAAAAGAACAACCAGATACTTCTACTTTGGCTGTGTGTGAGGGAAACATGGCCTCTTTATTATTCTCATGCTATAAATAACTAGAAAACTGAACAAAAATTATGGAACTATGACATTGAAGGATAGGCAGCACAAGACTACATGCAAAAAGTGAAACAAAATAGCCAATCCTTACTGTCTCTATTTCTGCATGGAGGAAATTAGCAAACTATGGAATAGTGTTGAGATCCCAAATATTAGTCCAGTAATCTCACTGATTAAGGATACAAAGTTCAGAGTTCAGAGAGGCCAGAGTGGTTAGAATTTTGTGGAAAAAATATTAGAGCTACAAACAAAATAATGCCTTCAGAAATTCACATAGAGTTCTCTTGAGTTTTTGGCCAAGTATTAACCTATACATGTGTAATGTAAAACATCATAAAGATAAGTAAAGAACATCTAGGAAAAGTACAATTACTGGGAAATTATAAGACAAATAATTCTCATAATTTACACATTGCTGGAAATCACTCATGAATTCATCAGCTGGAGAGACCTTGTAAGGTAGGGAACATTCAGTAGAGATCCTTTAAAAAGTCATGCCTTCAAAGTGGGAAAAATAACACATCTAGACAGTGTCATCAATCACTCTGTCCTCATTGCCATTTATATACAACTACACCAAGGAACACAAAAATATACATTCTTTCTCAAGCACACATGGAATTTTCATGAAGACAGACTTTATGCAGGCCCATACAACTCCCAATAAATTTATAAGAATTTAAATCATGCAAACTATTTTCTGTGACCACAAAAAAATTATATTGGAAATAAAAAATATTTCTTTAAACCTCTGAATATTTGGAAATTAAACAGCATACTTAAAAACAAACCACAGCCAACAAGAAATCACAAGAGATATTAGAAAATATTTGGGGAGGAATAGAGATCCTGGGAAGATGGCGGCGTAGGAGGACGCTGGGCTCATGGTGCATCCTGCTGATCACTTAGATTCCACCTACACCTACCTAAATAACCCAGAAAACCACCAGAAGACTAGCAGAATGGAGACTCCAGAGCCAAGCACAGATGAGAGGCCCACGGAAGAGGGTAGGAAGGGTGGAGAGGCGGTGCGCACTGCACGGACTGGTGGGAGGGAGCCGGGGCAGAGGGGCGGCCTGCCGGCCAAGCAGAGCCCCCGAGTCTGGCTTGCAAAAGCAGAGGGGCCAGATGGAGTGTGTTCGGACAGCAAGCGGGACTTAACATCTGGAAGGTTATAAGTTAACAGCTCTGCTCAGAGTGTGGGAGGGCTGGAGGACAATGGGAGGGAGAGTTGTTGAGCCCCGGACAACAGAGCACAGCTTTGCAGGGAACAAAGGCACTCACCAGAGCCATCTCCCTCGCCCATCCCCCAGCCAAAATCCCAAAGGGAACCAGTTCCTGTCAGGGAACTTGCTTGCACCACGCAAACACTCAACGCCGTGCTTCTGCGGATCCATCCCTCCGGCAGGTCTGACTCCCTTCTGGTGCCGTAGGGCCCCTCCCGAAGTGGATCTCCAAAGGAAAAGCGCACTGAGACTGCCCCTCCCGCCCCTGTGCACATTGCCGATCCACCCCAGCTAATATGCCAGATCCCAGCACCACAAGTCTGGCAGTGTGCAAGTAGCCCAGATGGTCCACACCACCCAACAGTGAATCCTGCCCCCAGGAGAGGGGAAGAGAAGGCACACACCAGTGTGACTGTGGCCCCAGTGGTGGGCTGGGGGCAGACATCAGGTCTGACTGCGGTCCCGCCCACCAACGCAAGTTATTCAAGACAGCACAGGGGAAGTGTCCTGCAGTTCCACACCACTCCAGGGACTATCCAAAATGACGAAATGGAAGAATTCCCCTCAAAAAAACCTCCAGGAAATAACAGCTAACGAACTGATCAAAAACGATTTAAACAATATAACAGAAAGTGAATTTAGAATAATAGTCATAAAATTAATCGCTGACCTTGAAAACAGTATAAAGGACAGCAGAGAATCTCTTGCTACAGAGATCAAGGGACTAAGGAACAGCCAGGAAGAGCTAAAAAATGCTATCAATGAGCTGCAAAATAAAATGGAGACAACCACAGCTTGGATTGAAGAGGCAGAGGAGAGAATAGGTGAACTAGAAGATAAAATTATGGAAAAAGAAGCTGAGAAAAAGAGAGATAAAAAATCCAGGAGTATGAGGGGAAAATTAGAGAACTAAGTGATGCACTAAAGAGAAATAATCTATACATACTTGGTATTCCAGAGGAGGAAGAGAGAGGGAAAGGTGCTAAAGGTGTACTTGAAGAAATAATAGCTGAGAACTTCCCTGATCTGGGGAAGGAAAAAGGCATTGAAATCCAAGAGGCACAGAGAACTCCCTTCAGATGTAACTTGAATCAATCTTCTGCATGACATGTCACAGTGAAACTGGCAAAATACAAGGATAAAGGGAAAATTCTGAAAGCAGCTAGATTTAAACGTGCTCTAACATATAAAGGGAGACCTATAAGACTCGTGACCGATCTCTCTACTGAAACTTGGCAGGTCAGAAAGGAATGGCAGGAGATCTTCAATGTGATGAAATGAAAAAATATGCAACCGAGAATCCTTTATCCAGCAAGTCTGTCATTTAAATAGAAGGAGTGATAAAGGTCTTCCCAAACAAAAACTGAAGGAATTCATCACCACTAAACCAGCCATACAAGAGATCCTAAGGGGGATCCTGTGAGACAAAGTACCAGAGATATCGCTAAGCATGAAACCTTCAGACATCACAATGACTGATTTCTGCATTCTTTCTGTAATAACACTGAATGTAAATGGACTAAAAGCACTAACCAAAAGACATAGGGTATCAGAATGGATAAAAAAACAAGACCCATCTATTTGCTGTCTACAAGAGACTCATTTTAGACCTGAGGACACCTTCAAATTGAGAGTGAGGGGATGGAGAACTATTTATCATGCCACTGGAAGTCAAAAGAAAGCTGGAGTAGCCATACTTATATCAGACAAACTGGACTTTAAATTAAAGGCTGTAACAAGAGATGAAGAAGGGCGTTATATAATAATCACAGGGTCTATCCATCAGGAAGAGCTAACGATTATAAATGTCTATGCGCCAAATATGGGAGCCCCCAAATATATAAAACAATTACTCACAAACATAAGCAACCTTATTGATAAGAATGTGGTAATTGCAGGGGACTTTAACACTCCACTTACAGAAATGGATAGATCATCTAGACACACGGTCAATAAAGAAACAAGGGCCCTGAATGATACATTGGATCAGATGGACTTGACAGATATATTGAGAACTCTGCATCCCAAAGCAACAGAATATACTTTCTTCTCGAGTGCATGTGGAACATTCTCCAAGATAGATCACATACTGGGTCACAAAACAGCCCTTCATAAGTATACAAGAATTGAGATCATACCATGCACAGTTTCAGACCACAATGCTATGAAACTTGAAATCAACCATAGGAAAAAGTCTGGAAAACCTTCAAAAGCATGGAGGTTAAAGAACACCCTACTAAAGAATGAATGGGTCAACCAGACAATTAGAGAAGAAATTTAAAAATATATGGAAACAAACGAAAATGAAAATACAACAATCCAAACGCTTTGGGATGCAGCAAAGGCAGTCCTGAGAGGAAAAGACATTGCAATCCAGGCCTATGTCAAGAAACAAGAAAAATCCCAAATACAAAATCTAACAGCACACCTAAAGGAAATAGAAGCAGAACAGCAAAGACAGCCTAAACCCAGCAGAAGAAGAGCAATAATAAAGATCAGAGCAGAAATAAACAATATAGAATCTAAAAAAAACTGTAGAGCAGATCAACGAAACCAAGGGTTGGTTTTTTGAAAAAATAAACAAAATTGATAAACCTCTAGCCAGGCTCCTCAAAAAGAAAAGGGAGAGGACCCAAATAGATAAAATCATGAATGAAAATGGAATGATTACAACCAATCCCTCAGAGATACAAGCAATTATCAGGGAATACTATGAAAAATTATATGCCAACAAACTGGACAACCTGGAAGAAATGGACAAATTCCTAAGCACCCACACGCTTCCAAAACTCAATCAGGAGGAAATAGAAAGCCTGAACAGACCCATAACCAGTGAAGAAATTGAATCAGTCATCAAAAATCTCCGAACAAATAAAAGTCCAGGACCAGATGGCTTCCCAGGGGAGTTCTACCAGACGTTTAAAGCAGAGATAATACCTATCCTTCTCAAGCTATTCCAAAAAATAGAAACGGAGGAAAACTTCCAGACTCATTCTATGAAGCCAGCATTACTTTGATTCCTAAACCAGACAGAGACCCAGCAAAAAAAGAGAACTGCAGGCCAATATCCCTGATGAATATGGATGCATAAATTCTCAATAAGATACGAGCAAATCGAATTCAACAGCATATAAAAATAATTATTCACCATGATCAAGTGGGATTCATTCCTGGGATACAGGACTGGTTCAACATTCACAAATCAATCAACGTGATACATCACATTAACAAAAGAAAAGATAAGAACCATATGATCCTGTCAATCGATGCAGAAAAGGCATTTGACAAAATTCAGCAACTTTCTTAATAAAAACCCTCGAGAAAGTCGGGATAGAAGGAACATAATTACACATCATAAAAGCCATTTATGAAAATCCCACTTAACATCATCCTCAATGGGGAAAAACTGAGAGCTTTTTCCCTGAGATCAGGAACACGACAGGGATGTATACTCTCACCACTGTTGTTTAACATAGCGTTGGAAGTGCTAGCGTCAGCAATCAGACAACAAAAGGAAATCAAAGGCATCAAAATTGGCAAAGATGAAGTCAAGCTTTCACTTTTTGCAGATGACATGATATTATACATGGAAAATCCGATAGACTCCACCAGAAGTCTGCTAGAACTGATACATGAATTTAGCAAAGTTGCAGGATACAAAATCAATGTACAGAAATCAGTTGCATTCTTATACACTAATAATGAAGCAATAGAAAGACAAATAAAGAAACTGATCCCATTCACAATTGCACCAAGAAGCACAAAATACCTAGGAATAATTCTAACCAAATATGTAAAAGATCTGTATGCTGAAAACTATAGAAAGCTTATGAAGGAAGTTGAAGAACATATAAATAAATGGAAAAACATTCCGTGCTCATGGATTGGAAGAATAAATATTGTCAAAATGTCAATACTACCCAAAGCTATCTACACATTCAATGCAATCCCAATCAAAATTGCACCAGCATTCTTCTCGAAACTAGAACAAGCAATCCTAAAATTCATATGGAACCACAAAAGGCCCTGAATAGCCAAAGTAATTTTGAAGAAGAAGACCAAAGCAGGAGGCATCACAATCCCAGACTTTAGCCTCTACTACAAAGCTGTAATCATCAACACAGCATGGTATTGGCACAAAAACAGACACATAGACCAATGGAATAGAATAGAAACCCCAGAACTAGACCCACAAACGTATGGCCAACTCATCTTTAACAAAGCAGGAAAGAACATCCAATGGAAAAAAGACAGACTCTTTAACAAATGGTGCTGGGAGAACTGGACAGCAACATGCAGAAGATTGAAACTAGACCACTTTCTCACACCATTCACAAAAATAAACTCAAAATGGATAAAGGACCTGAATGTGAGATAGGAAACCATCAAAACCCTAGAGAAGAAAGCAGGAAAAGACCTCTCTGACCTCAGCCGTAGCAATTTCTTACTTGACACATCCCCAAAAGCAAGGGAATTAAAAGCAAAAATGAATTACTGGGACCTTATGAAGGTAAAAAGCTTCTGTACAGCAAAGGAAACAACCAACAAAACTAAAAGGCAACCAACGGAATGGGAAAAGATATTTGCAAATGACATATCGGACAAAGGGCTAGTATCCAAAATCTATAAAGAGCTCACCAAACTCCACACCCGAAAAACAAATAACCCAGTGAAGAAATGGGCAGAAGACATGAATAGACCCTTCTCTAAAGAAGACATCCGGATGGCCAACAGGCACATGAAAAGATGCTTAACGTCGCTCCTCGTCAGGGAAATACAAATCAAAACCACACTCAGGTATCACCTCACGCCAGTCAGAGTGGCCAAAATGAACAAATCAGGAGACTATAGATGCTGGAGAGGATGTGGAGAAATGGGAACCCTCTTGCACTGTTGGTGGGAATGCAAATTGGTGCATCCACTCTGGAAAACAGTGTGGAGGTTCCTCAGAAAATTAAAAATAGACCTACCCTATGACCCAGCAATAGCACTGCTAGGAATTTACCCAAGGGATACCGGAGTACTGATGCATAGGGGCACTTGTACCCCAATGTTTATAGCAGCACTCTGGACAATAGCCAAATTATGGGAAGAGCCTAAATGTCCATCAACTGACGAATGGATAAAGAAATTGTGGTTTATATACACAATGGAGTACTACATGGCAATGAGAAAGAATGAAATATGGTCCTTTGTAGCAACATGGATGGAACTGGAGAGTGTGATGCTAAGTGAAATAAGCCATACAGAGAAAGACAGATACCATATGTTTTCACTCTTAGGTGGATCCTGAGAAACTTACCAGAAGATCATGGGGGAGGGGAAGGAAAAAAAAAAAAGGAGGATAGAGTGGAAGAGAGCCAAAGCATAAGAGACTCTTAAAAACTGAGAACAAACTGAGGGTTGACGGGGGGTGGGAGGGAGGGGAGGGTAGGTGATGGGTATTGAGGAGGGCACCTTTGGGATGAGCACTGGGTGTTGTATGGAAACCAATTTGACAATAGGCTTCATATATATATAAAAAAAAGAAAATATTTTGGAATGAATAATGGTAAAGATACATTAGAACTTGCGAAATGTAGCTCAGTGTTTCATTTATACTTTAAATTTATACTTCCATTTATACTGTAAATGCTCATAATTATAAAAGAATTAAAGTATAAGATCAAAGCTTATAGCCTAAACTTTAAGAAGAATTAACTAAGCCCAAATTAATTAGAATAAAGGAAATGACATGGAAAGCTGACAAGCAATAGTTCTAAAATTCTATGACCAAAAGTTAGCTCCTTGAAAGGATTAATAAAATTGATAAATCTTTGGCTGGAATGACCAAGAAAAAGACAATACAAATTCATGAAATCAAGAATAAAACAGGGGACAACAGATACTAAAGAAACTAAAATAATAAGGCAACAGTATGAATTATTTTATGCCAAAAAATTTGATAACCTAGATGAAATTCACAAATTCCTTGAAAGACACAAATTACCTAAAGTGATCCAAGAGGTGAATAGCACTATAACAATGAAAAATTGGAATTTGCATTTATGAACTTCTCTTAAAGAATATTCCATGTCTAGATGCCTTCACTGATAAATTCTATCAAATATTTAAGAAATCAATCATATTAAGCCTACACAAAGTCTTCCAGAAAATAGAAGGAAAACTTCTCATCTCATTGTATGAAACCAGTATTATCCTGATAACAAACCAGAAAAGATATTACGTAACAATGAAACTAGAGACCAATATTCTTCATTTAAAAAGACACAAAAGCCCTTTAAAAATGCCAGCAAATCAAATGCATTTTGGAAAATATCAAAAGCCTATTTTCCTGTTTATTAAGGTATGATCAACACATAACATTGTATTAGTTTAGGGTGTACAATGTCATGATTTCATACATGTATCTATTACAAAATGTTTGCCACAGTAAGTTTAGTTAACAGTGATCCATACAGTTACAATTTTTTTTCTTGTGAAGAAAACTTTTTTTAAAATGTTTTTATTTATTTTTGAGACAGAGAGAGAGTGTGTGTGTGAGCAGAGGAGGGGCAGAGAGAGAGGGAGACACAGAATCTGAAACATCTCCACGCTCCGAGCTGACAGAACAGAGTCCGACTCGGGGCTCAAACTCACAAACCGTGAGATCACGACTTGAGCTGAAGTCAGATGCTTAACCAACTGAGCCACCCAGGCATCCCTTGTGATGAGAACTTTTAAGACCTACCTTCTTAGCAACTTTCAAATATACAATACACTATTGGTAACTATAGTCATCATATTGTAGACTACATCTCCAGAACTTATTTACCTTATAACTGGAAGTTTGTACCATTTGACTACCTTCATCCATTTCTCCATCCCCAACTCCCCACCTCTAGCAATCACCAATCTGTCCTGTTTCAATGAGTTCAGATTTGTTAGATTGAACATATAAGGAAGATCATACAGTTTTTATTTTCCTCTGACTTATTTCACTTAGTATATGCCCTCAAAGTCCATTTGTATCATTGGAAATGGAAGCATTTCTCTTTTTAAGGCTAAATAATACTCCATCGTATATATGTATCATAACTTCTTTATCCACTCAACCATTAATGGAGACTTAGGTTGTTTCCATTTCTCAACTATTGTTATTAATGCTTCAATAAACATGGTAGTGCAGATATCTCTTCAAAGTCCAATTTTCATTTTCTTTGGCTATATACCCAGAAGTGAGATTGCTGGACCATGTGGTAGTTTTATTTTTAATTGTTTTAGGAAATTCCATACTGTTTTCCATAGTGGCTGCACAAATTTATGTTTTCATCAACAGTGTACAAGGTTTCCTTTTCTCCACATTTTTGCCAATGCTTATCTCTTATCTTTTTGATAATAGGTATTCAACAGGTGTGAGGTCATATCTTGTTGTGATTTTGATTTGCATTTCCCTGATGATTAGTGATGTTCAGCACCTTTCCATGTATATGATGGCCTTTTGTAGGTCTCTTTTGAAAACTGTCCACATAAGTCCTCTGCCCACATTTAAATCTGTTTGGGTTTTGGGTGGGTTTTTGTTGTTGTTTTGTTTTGTTTGTTTGTTTTGTTGCTATTAAGTTGTAAGAGTTCTCTATATATTTTGGATATTAACCCCTTATCACATGTATGATTGTGAATACATTCCCTAAGTTGCCCTTTCATTTTTTTGATGGTTGCCTTCACTGTAGAGAAGCTTTTTAGTTTGATGTAGTTGCACTTATTTATTTTCATTTTTGTTGCCTTTGCTTTTGGTGTCAAACCTAAAAAATCATTGACAAGACCAATGTTGAGGGTCTTACCATCTAGACTTTCTTCTAGGAGTTTTATGGTTTCAGGTCTTACATTCAAGTTGTTAATTCATTTTTCATTGATTTTCACGTTATGGTGAGAGACACTGGTCCAGTGTTATTCTTTTGTATGTGGCAGTTCAGTTTTCCCAACACCATTTACTGGAAAGACTGTCCTTTCCCCATTAAATATTCTTGGTTCCTTGTCATAAACTGACCACATACAAATGGGTTTATTTCTGGTCTCTATTCTATTTAATTGAATGTCTGTTTTTATGCTGATGTCATACTGTTTTGATTGCTATAGCTCTGTAATATAGTTTGAAGTCAAGGAGTATATTTCTAGTTTTGTTTTTATTTCTCAAGATGGCTTTGGCTATTCAGGGTCTTTTGTGGTTCCGTGCAATATTTTAGGATTTCTTTTACTATTTCTCTGAAAATGCCTTTGGAATTTTGATAGTGATTGCTGAAGCTATAAATTCCTTTGGATAGTATGGACATTTTAACAATATTAAGATGCTTCATGCATGAAATATCTTTCCATTTATTTATGTCTTCAATTTCTTTCAAAGTGTACTGATATTTCATTTCCTTTGTTAAATTTATTCCTATGTATTTATTCTTTTTGATGCTATTGTGATGGAATTGTTTTCCTAATTTCTCTGAGAGTTCATTGTTAATGTATAGAAACACTGATTTTTATATATTTATTGTATCTTGCCACTTTACTGAATTCATTTATTAGTTCTAATGGTATTTTTGTGGAGTCTTTAGGAGATAGATAGATAGATAGATAGATAGATAGATAGATATAGACATAGATATATAGATATAAATATAGATATATAATGTCATCTGCAAATAGAAAGATGTACTTTTTCCTTCCTAATTTTGATTTTTTTCCCCTAACTGTTCTAACTAGGACTTATACTACTGTGTTAAAAACAAGTAGCAAGAGTGAACATCTTTGTTCCTGATTTCAGAGGGAAAGCTTTCAGATTTTTGCCATTGAGTATGATGTTAGCTGACAGCTTGTCATATTGTGGCCTTTATTATGCTGAGGTATATTTCTGCTATATCAAATTTGGTGAGAATTTTTATCATGAGTAGATGTTGAATTTTGTTAAATGCTTTTTCTCCATCTATTGAGATGATTACATGATTTTTGATGGCTTGCACAAGCACAAAGTTCTGAGAGACAACTGAGCTCAGGCCAGGTTGATATAGTCCAAGACGGCAATAGAGGAAGACCTTGAACCCATATCTTCCACAGACACACCAAATCTACACTTACATATAAAGCAATTCCTTCTGAAGAAGAACTGAGGACGCACGTAACAGCTTCTACACAATAAAAGATATACCACACAGAGAAGAGCAAGAGACATGAAGACACAGTAACAAAGGGAACTTTGCTTTGTTGAAGGTTAGTTGGCCATATAGTTGTGGTTTCATATCTGGGTTTTCTATTCTGTTCTATTTTTTGTGTGTGTGTGTGCCAGTACCATACTGTCTTGATCACTACAGCTTTGTAATATAACTTGAAGTCTGGAATTGTGATGCCTTCAGCTTTGCTTTTTTTTTTTTTTCCAAGATTGCTTTGGCTATTTGGGGTCTTTTGTGTTTCTATACAAATTTTAGAATCGTTCTAGCTCTGTGAAAAATGCTGGTGGTATTTTGGTAGAGATTGCATTAGAGGTGTAGATTGCTTTGGGTAGTGTGATAGTTTAACAATATATATTCTTCCAATCCATAAGTATGGAATGTTTTTCCATATCTTTGTGTCATCTTCAATTCCTTTTATCAATGTTTTTAGTTTTCAGAGTACAGATATTTTGCCTCTTTGGTTAGGTTTATTCCTAGGTATCTTATAGTTTTTAGTGCAATTGTGAATGGGACTAATTCCTTGATTTCTCTTTCTGCTGCTTCATTATTGGTATATAGAAACGAAACAGATTTCTGTACATTGATTTTTGATCCTGCAACTTTGCTAAATTCATATATTAGTTCTAGAAATTTTTAGGTAGAGTCTTTAGGGTTTTCTATACAGATTATCATGTCATCTGCAAATAGTGAAAGTATGACTTCTTCCTAGCCAATTTGGATGTCTTTTATTTCTTTGTGTTGTCTGACTGCTGTGGCTAGAAATTTGACAAAACAAACAAAACAAACATAGGTGGGAAAAAGAGGAAAACCAAGAAACAGACTCTTAACTATAGAGAACAAACTGATGGTTACCAGAGGGGAGGTGGGTGGAGGGATGTGTTAATTAGGTGATTGGGATTAAGGAGGGCATTAATGGTGATTAATGGGTTAATTAAGGAGGGCACTTGTTGTGATAAGTGCCAGGTGTTGTATGTAAATGTTGAATCACCATATTGTACACCTGAAACCAATATTACACTGTGTTAACCAGCTGGAATTTAAAGAAAAACTTGGAAGAAAATAAAAACTACTACAGGCTAATATCCCTGATGAACACAGATACAAAAATCCTCAAGTAAATATTAGCAAACTGAATTCAACAATACATTAAAAGGATATTCACCAAGATCAAGTAGGATTTATTTTGAGGATGCAAGGATGGTTCTATATTTACAAACTAATCAATGTCATTCACCACATTAACAAAATAAAGTATTAAAATCATATGATCATCTCAATAGGTACAGAAAAAGCATCTGACAAAATTCACTATCCACTCATGATAAGAACTCTAAACAAAGTGACTGTAGAGGGAACATACCTTTACATAATAAAGGTATATATGAAAAACACATGGCTAACATCATACTCAATGGTAAAAAACTGAGAGCTTTTCCTCCAGGATGAGGAACAAGAGAGAGAGATATCCCCTCTCAGCCCTTTTATTCAGCATAGTACTGGAAGTCCTAACCACAGCACTCATATAAGAAAAAAGAAAATGTATCCAAATTGGTAAGGAAGAAGCAAAACTGTCATTATTTGCAGATGATACATACTGTACATAGAAAACCCTCAAAGCTCCATCAAAAAACTATTAGAAGTAATAAGTGAATTTAATAAAGCCACAGGATACAAAATTAATATGGAGGAATTTGTTGCATTTTTATACATTAATAACAAATTATCAGAAAGAGAAATTATGAAAACACTCCATGAGGATGTAAATGAAAAGAATTATCATGCACTCTTGGTAAGAATGCAAATTGGTGCAACCACTGTGGAAAATAGTATGGATGTTCCTCAAAAAAAGTAGAAATACCTTATAATTAAATAATTCCACTACTGGGTATTTACCCAAAGAAAACAAGACACTAATTTAAAAAGATATAGGTGCCCCTAAATTTATTGCAGTATTATTTACAAAAAAAATTATGGCAGCAACCTAAGTGTCCATCCATAGATGATGGATTAATTAAGTGGTACCATATATATAAACACACACACACACACACACACACACACACACAACACACACACACACACCACATACAAGAGAATATTACTCAGCTATAAAAAAGAATGCGATCTTGCCATTTCCAACAACACAGATGGACCTAGAGGGTATTATGCTAAATGAAATAAGTCAGACAGAGAAAGACAGATATATGATTTCACTTCTATGTGGAATCTAAAAACCAAATGTACAAAAAACAACAAAAAAGCAAAAACAGGTCCATAAGTACAGAAAACAAACTATGGTTACCAGAGCAGACAGGGGTAGGGAACTGGGCAAATAGGTGAATGGGAGTGGTAGGTACAGGCTTGCAGTTATGGAATGTATAAGCTACAGGGATGAAAGTTACAACATGGGCAATACAGTCAATGGTGTTGTAATAGTGTATAGTGACAGATAGTAGCTACACCTATGAGCACTGCATAATGTATAGAGTTGTTGAATCGCTATGTTGTACACCGGAGTGTGTCAACCACGCTTCAGGTAAAAAATAAGGATTAAACAGAATTAGCATATCAGACCCAGCAAATCCACTCCTAGTATCTATCCAAGAGAATTGAAAACACATGTCTACACAAAAATTACACAAATGTTAACAGTAGCAATATTCATAATTGTGAAACGGTAGAAATAACCTAAATGTGTTTCCACTGATGAACTGATAAATATGACATGGATTGT
This sequence comes from Felis catus, assembly GCF_018350175.1. Taxonomy (NCBI): domain Eukaryota; kingdom Metazoa; phylum Chordata; class Mammalia; order Carnivora; family Felidae; genus Felis; species Felis catus. Next base: position 59,682,429 of record NC_058376.1, read on the forward strand.
TTATTATCATAAAAAGGAATGAAGTATTGAGGTACCTGCATGGTTCAGTCAGTTAAGTGTCTGACTCTTGATTGTTGGCTCAGGTCATGATCCGCAGTTTGAGAGTTCAAACCCTGCCTCAGGCTCTGTGCTGACAGCGTGGAGCCTGCTTGGGATTTTGTCTCCCTCTCTTTCTGCCCCTCTTCCCCGCTCTCTCTCTCAAAATAATAAACATTAAAAATATTATTAAAAAAGAGGAGTGAGGCATACATGTTACAACATGGATGAAATAAAAAGATGTACTAAGTGAAAAAAGCCAGTCACAAAGACCACAGAACCCATTATATATATATAATTTCCAGAATAGACAAATCTATAGAGACAAAAAGTAGTTGCTTAGGGCTAAGAATGGGAGTTTGTGAAAATGGAGAGTGAATGCTAATGAGTAGGGTTTTGTGGGGTGGGGGGCAGATAACGATATTAGAAAATAGTGATAATGGTTATGAAAATCTGAATATACAAAAAAACCACATTGAATTGGACAGGAAATGAGAAAATTGTATGATATGTAAATTACATCTCCATAAAGTTGCTATAAAAAATTAGGAAATACAGATAAGAAAAAAGAAAAAAAAACCTGTAAGGTCCATAATTCTATCACTCCCAAATTATACTGTTGCCCTATGTGCTTTTTCATTAATAATATAGTGTAAACATCTTTCCATGTCAATTAACCCACCTCAACATAAAACAAAAGAGAGAGAGAGAGAGATTGAGTCTAGACCAGAGTGAACATCTCCTACATGAGAACACATTCCATAAAGACTGGGAGAGATGGCTGTTTTATTTAATGTGCAGAAACCAACACATGGAGTCAAGGACAATGAAGAAACAGAAAAATATGTTCCAAAACAAAAGAACAAGATAAAACTCTAGAAAAAGACCTTAATGAAATAGAGAAAAGTGATTTACCTGATAAAGAGTTTAATATAATGTTTATAAAGACACTCACCGAGGTCGGGAAAACAACGTATAAACAAAGTGAATATTACAGCAAAGTGATAGAAAATATAAGAAAGCACCAAATAGAAAACATGGAGGTGAAGAATACAATAATTGAACTGAAATGTTTACAAATGGTGTTCAACACCAAACTAGATCAAGCAAGAAGAAAAGATTGATAAAGTCAAAAACAGACCAGTGGAATTCATCTAATCAGAGGAGCAAAAGAAAAAAGAATTAAAAAGAGTAAAGATAAGGGACTTATGAGACATCATCAAACAAATTAATATGCACATTATAGGGGTCCCAAAAAGAGAAAGGTGAGCAGAAGTCTTATTCAAAGAAAGAATGGCTGAGGGGTGCCTGGGTGGCTCAGGCAGTTGAGCATCCAGCTTCAGCTCAGGTCATGATCTCACAGTTCATGGTTTGGAGCCCTGCATCAGGCTCTACACTGGCAGTGAGGTGCCTACTTGTGATTCTCTCTCTCTCTCCCTCTCTCTGCCCCTCCCTGACTTGTGCTCTTTCTCAAAATAAATCAATACACTTTAAAAATTAAAAAGAAAGAAAGAATGGCTGAAAAATTCTTTAACCTGGGGAAAGAAATAGACTTCCAGATCCAGGATGCCCAGAAAGTTTAAAACAAATAAATCCAAAAAGACGCATGCCAAAACACAGTATAATAAATTGTCAAAAATTAAAGACAAGGAGAAAATCTTTTTAAAAACAGCAAGAGAAATACAAATTTTTACATATAAAGGAAGCTCTATAAGACTATAAGCAGATTTTTTAGCAGAAACTTTGTAGGCCAGAAGGGAGTGGCAGGATAAATTCAAGATGCTAAAAGAAAAAGACTGTCAACCAAAAATAACCTAACAAGCAAAGTTATCCTTCAGCATTGGGGAAATAGAGTTTTTCAGACAAAGAAATGTTGAAGAAGTTCATCACCACTAGCCCAACCTTTTAAGAAATGCTAAAGGCATTTCTTCTACCTGAAGTAGAAGGACACTAACTAGTAATAGGAAAACATATATAAGTATAAATTTCATTGATAAAGGCAGTTATATAGTTAAATTCAGAACTTTAATGTTTTAATGGTGGTAGGTAAATCATTTATCAATTTAGTATAAAGGTTAAAAGACAAAAAATATTTAAAAATAACAATAACTACAATGATTTGTTAATGGATATATAGGGTAAAGATGTGAACTGTGGTATTAAAAACAAAGTGTTGGGGGTGTTAAACATACAGTTTTAACATGTGTTCAAAGTTGTTATCAGGTTAAAATACACCAATATGTTTTATGTTAAGTCTCACAGTAACCACAAAGCAAAAACCTATAATCGATACAAACAACATAAAGAGAAGGTATCCAAGCATACAACAACAGTGAGGTCATCCAGGCAAAAAAATCAATAAGGAAATATGGGACTTAAATGACATGTTAGACCAGATGGACTTAACACATACTTACAGACATTCTATTCAATAGTAGCAGAATACACACTCTTAAATGCACATGCAACATTCCCTAGGATAAATCATATTAGGCCACAAAACAAGTCTTAATTTAAGAAACCTAAAATCATATCAAATATCTTATCTAACCACAACGGTATAAATTAGAAATCAATTACAAGAAGGAAACTTTAGAATTCATAAATATCTGGAGATTAAACAATGCACTCCGAACAACCAAAGAAAACATCAAAAGAGAAATCAAAAATGCCTTGTAATAAGTGAAAATAGAAATACAACATACCTAAACTTACAGGATTCAAGAAGAGCAGTTCTAACAAGGAAGTTTATAGTGATAAATGCATACATCAAGAAACAAGAGAAATCTTAAATAACCAATTTAACCTTATACCTCAAGAAACTAGAAAAACAAAGCACAAAGTGAATGGAAAGAAGGAAATAACAAAACTCAGAGCAGAAATAAATGACATGAGATTTAAGAGATAGAAGGAGAGATCAATGAAACTAAGAGTGGGGTATTTTTTAAGATATAAAAAAATTGACTTTTAGCTGGACTCATCAAAGAAAGAACTTAAATAAAATCAGAAATCAAGAAGGAGATATTACAACTGATACCACAGAAACACAAAGGATCCTAAGAGACTACTATGAATAATTATACACCACCAAACTGGACCACCTAAAGAAATGAATAAGTTCCTAAAAATATACAACCTATCAAGACCAAATCATGAAGAAACAGAAAACCTGAGCAGATCAATTACTAGTAAGAAGATTGAATCAGTAATCAAAAACCTCCCCACAAGCAAAAGCCCAGGACCATATGGCTTCAATGATGAGTTCTGTCAAATATTTAAAGAATTAATAAAAATTCTGCTCAAACTCTTCCAAAAATAAGAAAAGAGGAGGGAAGAGTTACAATTTTTTTTTATGAGGCCAGCATTACCCTGATACCAAAACCAGACAAGAATACTACAAAAAAAAAAAAAAAAAATTCCAACAATATTTTTAAAAGGAGAATACACCATGATCAAGTGAAATTTATCCTAGGAATGCTGATTTAACATTTGATATCAGTAACAGTGATTCACAATATTAAAGAATAAAAATTTTAAAGCATATGATCATCTCAGTATGCATATAAGAATTATTTGATAAAATTCAATACTTATCCTTGATAAAAATAATAAATTAATTTTTTTCGATAAACTAAGAACAAAAGGGAATTTCATCAATCTGACACTGTGCTTCTAAAGAGCTGATATCACATTTCATAAAGAAAGACTTAATGTTTCTCCTTAGATTAGAAAAAAGACAAGCATGTTTTTACCCCACCATTTTTATTGTATGCATTGCACAATATCTTTGTACATATGCATTTTAGTGCATATCCTAGACAGCACAATGAGTCAAAAAATAAAAGACAGAGATTGGAAAGGAAGAATCTGTTTTACTCACATACAACATGACCATGTTCATAAGAAAGAAAAAAGTTACTAGACCTAGTAAATGAGTTTAGCAAGATCACTGGATTAGGATAAATATAATAAAATCAGTGGAAAGAATTTCCACCTCTAGGAAGATGGAATATACTTACATATTCTTATTTTTCCAGGCAAGTGCAGATAAAACCCCTAAACATTATACTTAAAAGATAAGAAGTTTCTGAAAAGTGAAAAGAAGATAGACTACAAAGAACCTTAGGACCCAAGAAGTATATGATGGTAAGATCTCTAGACTTTCTTTTTGCCTTATATATCTCAACTTGGAGCTAAAGAAAATAGCAACTAGAAACACCATGGGGTTTAGACAATAAAAGCCCAACAAAATCTTGCTCTTCCTAGCTACAGGATCAATAAAAGAAAAGAATAGTAAGACCGAAAACTTTTAGATAATAAATGCTCTGAACTCTAGCCACACAGCACACATACACACAAATGTGGCCTACCTCCGCCCTGCCAGCAAATGTCAAGTGGGGACTCTACACTTTTACCACCACCAGGTTTTAACAAGGCAACACAACCCCTACAGGGATGGTGTTAAAGGTGAGCCCTGGGAACAGGACTTCATCTCATTATGAATATAGAATATATCCTGCTAAAGTCAGAGAAAGCCAGCTAAAACCCAATGTATAAATAAGATTCAGAGTCTCATAACATAATACCCCAAATGTCCATATTATAATAAAAAATCATTTGTCATACAAAGAATCAGGATTATCTTAACTTGAATAAGAAAAGACAATTACTAGTTGCCAACCCCAACATGATAGAGATGTTAGAATAATCTGGCAAGGATTTTAAAGCAGCCATCATAAAGTGCTTCAACAAGTGACTAGGAAGATGCTTGAAACAGATGAAAAAATAGAGTCTCAGAAAGAAATGAAAGACACAAGGAAAAACTAAATAGAAATTTTAGAACTGAAAAGTACAGTAACCAAATAAAACTTAATGAATGGGCTCAACACCAGAATGAAGGATACAGAGGAAAGTATCAATGAATTTGAAGATACAACAACAGAAATTACTCAATCTGAACCCCCCCCCCCCAAAGACACTACAAACAAATAAACAACAAAAATTAAAAAGAGAAAAGCACACAAAGCCTCAGGGATCTAACATTTGTGATATTGAAATCCAAGAAAGGAAAGAAAAAGAGGACAGGGCTTCAAAAATCTGTGAAATAATAGATGAAAACTTTCCAAATTTGGTCAGAGATACAAGCATACAGATTCAAGATGTTTTAATGAATCCCAAAAAGGATAAATTAAAAGATGTACCAAGACACATAATGGTCAAACTTCTGAAAACTAAGGACAAAAAAAAAAAAAAAAAAAACCTTGAAAGCAAAAAGAGAAAAATAATACCTTATATGAAGGGGGGAAACAATTTGAATGACAGAAGATTGATCATAAGAAACCATGGAGGCCAGGCCGACAGAAAGAAGCACAACACTTTTTGCATGTTGAAAAGAACTGTCAACACAGAATTTTATGTCTAGTAAGAATATCCTTCCAGAATGAAGACGAAATCAAGCTATTCACAGATGAAGAAAAACTAAGAAATTGTCACTGGCATACCAACCCTAAAAGAATGACTAAAGGAAGTTTTCTAACCATAAATGAAATGATAGAAGAGGGAACTCTGGAACATGAAGAAGGAAGAGATTAAAATGTTAATGGTGAAAATATTGGCAAAAACATTTTACATCTACTATTGTCTATGTTATGTTTAATGTTTAAAAAACCATGACATTGTCTGATGTAGTGCTAAAATGTGTGAGAAAATATTTATACAATTATATTATAAACAAAGGAAACAAGTAGCAATGGGAGGTGTAACGAGACATAAATGCAGGTAAGGTTTCTACATTTCATTCAAGCTGGTAAAATGTCAACTTGTGGACTGTGTTGTGTGTGCATAATGTAATACCTAGAGTAAATGCTAAAAAGCTGTACAAGTGATATTCTCAAAAACACTATAATCACTTTGAAACTCTAAAATATTCAAGTAAACCACAGGAAAGCATGAAAAAGAAAACAGAAAACCAAAAAACAGAGAACAGAAAACAAAATATAAAATAGCAGATATAAGCCTGAAATATCAATACTAACATGTGTAAATATATAAGTAAATACATGTGTAAATCATATAAGTGTAAGTGGCTAAATACACCAATTGAAGAACTGAGATTAGCTGAGTAGGTTAAAAAAACATAACTCTACTATATAATGCCAATAAAACACCAACTTCAAACCTAATAATATAAGTAGGCTGAAGAGCATGAAAACCGTTCGAATACTGAATTCTTTCCCCCTAAGATCGGATACAAGTTATAGATGCCAGCTTTCCCTGTTTCAGCATTATACCGGAAATTCTAATGAGTCCAACAAGAAAATAAAGGGAAATAAGGCAAACAAATTAGATTAGAAATAAAATTGTTCTTATTAAGAGATGACAAGATTGTCTACACAGAAAATCCTAAGGAACCTACCAAAAAACTCTCAGAGTATGACACTTCAGCAAGGTCACAGGATACCAGATAAACACACAAAAATCCATTGTATACTAGCAATGAACATGCTTTGAATAACAAAGCACAATATCATTTACAATTGCCAAAAGAGTAAACTGTTTATGTCTAATTCTAACAAAATATGTGTAGGACTGCAAACAAAACACTGATGTAAGAAATTCAAAGAAGATCTAAATAAATGGAGAATCATACCAGGTCCATGGATTAGAAGACTCAACATAATAAATGCATCAGTTCCACCCCCCAAACTGATAACACAGGTTAACAATTTCTATCATAATTCCAGCAAGACTTTATTTGTAAATACAGACAAGATTATTCTAAAATTTATATAAAAGGCAAAGTAACTAGAATAGTTAAAACAATTGAGAGGACCAATTTTAGGACCTATTACATAGCTACAGTAATCAAGACAGTGTGTTATTGGCAAAGGGATCAATGACACATAATAGTCAAATTATGAACCCAGAAGTAGACCTACACAAAATGCCCAGCTGATTTTTGACAAAGGTGCAAAATTGCAAAACAAATTCAATGGAGGAGAAAGAGAGACTTTTCAACAAATGGTGCTAGGGAAATTGCACATCCACAGGCAAAACAAACAAAAACCTAAAGCTCATATCTTATACAAAAATGAACACCAAATGGATCATAGACTTAAATGTAAAATGTAAAATTATAAAACTTTTAGACAAATAGGAGAAAATCGTTGGGAACTAGGCCTAGGCAGAGTTCTTAGACTTGACACCAAAAACAAGATTCATAGAAGGAAAAATTAATAAATTGGCTTTAAAAAGATAAAAACTTTTGCTCTGCAAAAGACCATGTTAAAGGAATGAAAAGACAAGCTACACCCTGGGAGAAAATATTTGAAAACCACGTAACCAACCAAGGACTGATATCTAGAATATATGAAGAACTCTCAAAACTTAACAGTAAAATAGTAAACAATCTTACTTGAATATGGGCAAAAGACATGAAGAGATATTTCATCAAAAATATATGTAGGTGGCAAAAAAAAATGTAAAAAATGTGCTTGTTAAATAAAAGTACTTCATGCCAGAGTTTTTTTAAAGTCAACTTAAGATGACTAGACATCTAAAAATGAAAGCTAAAAACTATATGTTAGAAGAACATAAGGAAAAATAACTTGTTGGGATTGAAAAGAATTCCTCAATCCTTAAAAAAAATCCCTGAGTGTATTCACAAAATGGAATTCCTGGACCCCAAGCCCTAGGAATCATAGAAGTTCCACCAAGGTATCACCACTCTGAAAAATCCAGCTGATCTGTCTTCAATATCTCCATCTCTGTTTCTATTCAAAAATATTTTGGAACTCATATTAAAATGAAAGAGTTTAGGGGAAAAAAAAGAAAACTTACAGTTCCTCCCATTCCTTTCTTCGCTGCTGAATCTTAAATTGGGCCCTTTCAGCTTTTAATATAAGTTTCCTCGTTTTCTCAATTTGATTTTCCACCATAATTTCACTTAGGGTTTTAGGCCGAAATTTCTTCCCTTTGTCTATAATTGATTCTTCTGGTACATTAATACTCTCACCTGTACAGAGAGTCAACATTTTTCTTTTATTTGTTTTCAATTTTTTTGAAACATCAAAATGAAATTCTCAAATATGTTTTAAACCTGCCACATTAAAACAAACAGAATACACTGAATCTGTAAATCACATTATTTGTTAAACAACTACCATGAATTCAATCCCATAATATGTATTTTAGAATATCAAAATAAAGAGATATGTCACGATATTTGCTGTAATGTACATTACTGAAAAGTTGGAAAGATAAGACATATATCAAATAATTTGAAAACAAGGTAAATAACGAGGGGGCACTGATAGACATACTGGGAAGTTGGGTAGGAACGCTTGTGATATGGTGGGAGAAGGAGGAATCAGCGAGTCCTATTTGACATATGTAATTTGAGGTGACCTATAGTGATTACAGTGGTCTGTGGCCAATTAAAAAAGTAGTCAGGAACACACAATCAAACCTATGATTTAAAAATTTTTAAATTAAATATCTACTGAGGCAATTTCTTAATTCATGTTCAAGCTATGGAGAAATATACTCTAGAGATACTTTGGGGGGAAAGTTAAATAATAATATGGGATAGTCATATAGTTTTAACTCACCATTTCACTTTTCATATTTCAAATATACGGTAATATGGAAAAGGAAGAGTTTAATGTGGCTTGGGTGGTCATGGAAAGACTTTATAACAAAAGTATAATTCAATCTGGAATCTCTAAAAACTGGTAGAATTCAGAGAAGAGAGGAGTGAATTGGTCATTCCAGTCAGAGCCTGGGTCTAAAAGTATCTGGCATATTTAGGGAGCATTAAGCAAGACAATAGGCTAAAAACACCAGTAGAACAGTATGAAAATGCACTAGGAAACAGAATTTGTAGGAAACAGAATAGGAATATACTGTGGAAGGATTAAATACCAGGATAATGATTTCAGAATTTATCCCAGAGGCAGAAAGGAGCCAGTAACGTTTTCTCAATAAAGAGGATAAACAGCATTAATGTCAGTACCGTATCATGGGCACTAGTTGCAGTGCCTTTTATTTATTTTTGACTGGGCTCTACAAGTCATTCCCAGAATTCTTGTCTTCCTCTTACTTATCTGCAGTCACCCTGAGGGCAGTTACAACAGGCAGGCCACAGAGATTAAGCGCATTTCACACCTGAATTTTCAGCTCGTCATTCTGTTTAAAGCATAAGCACTTAGAAGCTGGTTTGAAATGCTCTACCCCCACTCTCTGGGATGGAGCCCAAGAATCTGTAAAGAAACACTGCCTAGAAACCAGCAACTGGGGAAATCTTAGATTTAAGAAGAGTTAAAAGCGGGAAGTAAGAAATTAGCAGCATTAGGTATTCTTTACCCACTTCAGTCACATAACCAGGGTGGGTTTTCCTTAGCAGCCTGCATCAAAGACCTGGTGTGAAGCATTTGCTGGAGGAACATGGCCTCTCATTCTCAGCCAAACCACTCACATCTAGCTCTCTTGATTATTATCCAAGGGAATAAGGAAAGGGAAATAACAGAGTGAGCTCAAGTCACCAGAAAGGGTTTGAAAGTTCTGCCCATAAAAAGATTATTCAGTTTTGAAATCTTAATAAAGATTCAAAGACTTTCTGTCATTTAAGCTACCTGTATCTTTCTGGCTATCCTTTCTTCCAGCTCCCTCTTTTTCAAATCTCTCCAATTTGCTTGTTCTTCTTTCTGATTGACTTGGTCGTTTGGACTTGGAGTACTTAGAGGGCTTCACAAGCCTATAGGAGGATATCTTGTGATCACTTTGTATGGCGTGAACCACAATTGTATCACTTTCCAATGAATCACGAAATCTGAAAAAAAAAATAGAACAAGTATTTGCGATCATAGCCATTTTAATCATTTAATTATACCATTTTAATCATTCTGCATGATTAAGTAATAAAATAGGACCACAATAACTATGCTTATAAATGATACTATATTGTGTGGATCCAAAGTTGGAAAAATGCATTAACCAACAAGAATGTGATAGAAGTTGCATAGGACTTTGTTAAAGAGCAAGTAGAATTTTCTAATTAAAATATTAAACAACTCATTATTAATCAGTATATAATACCATTGTTTGGCTAATATGTAGAAAAACAAAAATTTTTTGTAATTTAATGGTAATTAATGGTAATGGTAATTTAATGGTAAATGTAATTTACTGGTAATTTAATGGTAAATGGATCTTAAACTGTAAGAAAATATACTCTACTGCCTGTTATCTCATGAGATATCTATTATCATATGTATACATATATATCTCACATATGTTACCCTATTTGCTTCTATAAAAAATATTAAACTCAAATTCATACTACTCTCCAGTTCACTTTTCTTTTATAGCCCAAAGATATTTGTTCTTTATCAATTAATCCTTAATTCTTGCTATGTTTTTGTCACTGGTTCATAATTATTTTCCAATCTTTTAATTTCAGAATTTAACTTATGTATATAGTAATTATTCCTAGTTTATCTTTCTTACTATTTTTCTAATTCAATCCTTTAACTCTATTTCTTCTTTTAAAATGGCTTACTATTTCTGATTTTCCCTTTTCCCTCATAGCATAGTACCTTTCTCATCACTATAAAACTTTATTTTCTTGCCCACTGGAGTTTTACTCTTTAAATTTTAGTCTTTTCATGAGACACAGATAACATGAAGGAAAAATATGCATGGTTTTGATCCCATAAAAATATAAAACTTATGCACAGTTAGAAAAATGTGAACAAAGTTTAAGGCAAATGGCATCGGAGGATAAAGCATTTGCAATATGTATAAAAGAAAAATACAGAAGTAGTGAATCAAATTAAGAAGAAAATCAGAACTCAAAGGAAAATCAACAAGGAATCTTCCTCCGAAGATTAAATATAAATGAACTATAAACATACGAAAAGAAAGGTTCAGAAGACTAATCCTTTGAAGAACATCAGTGTATGAAACGAAGTGCTTAACTTCACCAATAATCAGAAAAAATGCAAATGATTTAACCGAGAGTTATCACATTTGCTCTATTAGATTGGTGAAGATGAAAACACTGGTACTACCCAGTGTTACTCAGTGGTACCACTTTATTCTCTCCCCTAATCCCATCAGATATCTAGATAATGTGTTTCCTTCCATTTGTTTGTTGAAGATGCAAAGCTCAGGAAGGAGGATGCAGCCTGGAAGGGAAGGGAAAGCCAGGAATTAAGGAAACAAGGATTTGAGGGCCAGAAGACTGGGGAGGAAGAGCTTCCACCTGACAAGGAGGAGGATGGACAAATTGGGTCCTAGAGCTGTGGGTACATATTCCCTGCTTCCAACAGCCTCTGGGGAAACAAAAGTTCCCAAGGATAATGGTTGCAGGTGCGTTCGATTCTGGGAACAGGAGTTTCTGGCCTCACCAAAAACTGCCTGCTCCAGCAGAGCACAGAAGCCATAGAATCAAACAAATGAAAGAAGCAAGCAGCCTGGGACAATGAGCTGCACTGGTTTGAGTCAAGATTCATACTTGCAATATATATACACTTACAAATATAGTACGCATATTTATTAAAGCCAAACATAGGATACTATGTCGAAGGTTCTTCCTGAGAGAACTTATAAGGTACTTTCATCTCTTGATAAGTAGTCATCTAGATATCATTCCAAGATTCAAATATTCATAGATTTAATATCAGGTAACAAGCCATGAATCACAGAGCAGAGTTTCAGAGAAGAAACTGCTGCACAGGAAGAGAGCTCTGGAGATCTGCAGACGTCGCTCTTCTAGCCTTCAGGTAATTACTGATCACCACGTGCATGTAAGGAGTCTACCTGAGGCTGGGGAAAGAATCACCAGAAGAGAACACAGAAAAATCCCCAGACCTCACACAGGTTGAAATAGCTTGTTTTCCCACAAGCCCAATAATACATGGGAATAGGATAGAGCACTCAGGATTTTGTCTTAGTAGTGAGGAAAAATCAGCTCTAAAGGCTGCTTGACCCCCACTAACACAGATTAAAAGCAAGCCTCAAAAACTCAGACTACTTCTAAGTAACTTAACTGAATCCCAAAACAAAGTTCAAGAATATTTAAAAGTATAAAAAATATCGAGCACCCACATTGTGAAATTCATAATGTCTGGCATCCAATCTAAATTTTTCAGGAAGGCAAAGAAGCAGAAAAATATAACACAAAATAAACAAAAATTTTCAATTAATAGAAACAGACCCAGAAGCCTGCCTATCTATCAATCTATCTATCTACCTACCTACCTATCTATCTAGCAGACAAGCACATTAAATCAGTTGTTATATTTTATATGCTCAGGACAGTAGAGGGGAAAGCATGAGCATATGTTTTTTTAATGTTTTTTTTTTTTTTGAGAAAGAGAGACAGAGCATGAGTGGGGGAGGGGCAGAGAGAGAGAGAGAGGGAGACACAGAATCCAAAGCAGGCTCCAGGCTCTGAGCTGTCAGCACAGAGTCCAGTGTGGGGCTTGAACTCACGAACCGTGAGATCATGACCTGAGCCAAAGCGGGATGCTTAACCAGCTGAGCCACCCAGGCACCCCAACATGAGTGTATTAAGGTAAACAAAATCCTTACCTGTGATACTAGGAAATCAGTAAGTAATGATTAATAAATTCATAGAAATACATTATTGAGATGTATTGTTGTAACCACTAGAAGAGATATTAAAAGTGTATTCTTTTCATGATCTATCACATTTATGGATTGAAAGACTCAATATTTATTTTTAAAATCTATTATGTTGAAGTTGATCTATAGATTCAGTGTAATTCAGTCAACATCTTAGCAGGGTTTTTTGATGAAAATTGACAAGTTGATTCTATTTAAGGACCTACACAGTATTGAAGGTGAAGAACAAAGCCATAGGATTTACAATATCAAATGTCAAGAATAATTAAAAGTTCTGAGATATATTATATATATGTATTGACCTGATTTATGACAAAACAATCAATGCAATCTAGTGAGGAAAGGATGGCCTTTTCAACAAATGATACCAGGCCAATTGAATATCCATATAGAAACAAATGACACATGATGTCCATCTTAAACCTCCCCCCAAAAAATCAATATAGATAATGGCAAAACAATGGTGCTTTTAGAATAAAACATAGGAGAATTAGTTCATGAATTGGGAATTGGCAAATATTCCTTAGTTACAACATAAAAGCATCAACCATAAAGGAAAATATTGATAAAATGAACTTTATCAAAGTAAAAACTTCTGCTCAAAAAAAAGCCACCATTAAAAGAAATGAAAAGGAATACCACAGATTAGAGCAAGATATTTTACATGCATGCACACAATGTGTCATATATATACAGTGTCACAAATACCTGTGTCATTTATCTACAAGACAAAAGACTCCTATCTAGGAGATGTGAATAACTCTTACAATCCAGTTTCAAAAATGAACAAAAAAACTTCAAAAAATACCTAATAAAAGAAAATACACAAATAACCAAGAAGTATAAGAAAAGGAGCTAAAAATAATCACTCACCAGGGAAATGCCAATTTAAATCACACTGAGATACTATGATAGAATGGCTGAAATTTAAAGAGATGAGAATATCAGGTGATGGCAAGCATGAGTGTTATGGTTGAATTGCGTCTACCCAGAAAGATACTTTGAAATCCCCCAGTCAATCAGAATGTGACCTTACTGGAAATAGGGTCTGGACAGAGGTAATCAAGTTCAAATGAGATCATTAGAGTGGTCCTAATCCAACATGTCGCTGTGCTTATAAAAAGTGGGGACTTGGACATGCACAGAGGGAAGATTATGTGGGGAAAACAAAGAGAGATAACACCACATAAAGGCAGAAGATTTGGAATAATGCATCTATAGGAAGGAACACCAAAGTTTGCTGGCCAATCACTAGAAGCTCAAAGAGGCATGGAACAGATTCTCCTACCCAGGTCTCAGAAGAAACTAATAAATAGTATTTTTCATGGAACTAGAACAAATAACCCTAAAATTTGTATGGAACCACAAAAGACCTCCAATAGCCAAAGCAATCTTGAGAAAAAACAACAAAGCTGGAGGTATGCCAATCCCAGATTCCATGATATGCTACAAAGCTATAGTATGGTACTGACACAAAAATAGACTCATAGATCAGTGGAACAGAATAGAAAGCCCAGAAATAAACCCATGCTCATATGGTCAATTAATCTTTAACAAAGGAGACAAGAATACACAATGGGAAAAACAGTCTGCTCAGCAAACAGTGCTGAGAAAACTGGACACTACATGTAAAAGAATGAAACTGGACCACTTTCTTACACCATACACAAAAATAAACTCAAAATGGATTAAAGATCTAAACAGAGATCTGAAACCATAAAACTCCTAAAAGAACACATAAGCAGTAATTTCTTGGACATCACCCTCAGCAACATATTTATGGATATTTATCCTGAGGCAAGGGAAACAAAAGCAAAAATAAACTGTTGAGACTACAACAAAATAAAAAGCTTTGTACAACAAAGGAAACAATCAACAAAACATAAAGGCAACCCAGTGAATGAAAGAAGACATTTGCACATGATCTATCCGATAAGGGGTTAACATTCAAAATACACAAGGAATTTATACAACTCAGCACCAAAAAACCCGAACAGTCCAATTTAAAAATGGACAAAGGATAGGGCACCTGGCTGGCTTAATTGGTAGAGCATGTGACTCTTAAACTCAGGGTGATGAGAGTTCAAATGTCAAGTTGGGCATAGAGCTTACTTTTTTTAAAAAAATGGGCAGAGGACCTGATATTTTTTCAAAGACAAAGCGATAGCCAACAGACATGAAAAGATGCTCAACATCACTAATCACCAGAGAAATACAAACCAAAACCACAATGAAATATTCCTTCACACCTGTCAGAATGACTAGTATCAAAAAGAAATAACAAGTGTTGGTGAGGATGTGGAAAAAAGGGAACCT
Source organism: Felis catus (assembly GCF_018350175.1). Lineage (NCBI taxonomy): Eukaryota > Metazoa > Chordata > Mammalia > Carnivora > Felidae > Felis > Felis catus. The sequence continues at coordinate 59,697,429 of NC_058376.1, forward strand.
TCACATACTATTGGTGGGAATGTAATTTGGTGGAACCATTGTGGAAAACAGTATTGAGGTTTCTCAAAAAAATAAAAATAGAACTACTATATGACCCAATAATTCCACTACTGGCTATTTACCCAAAGAAAACAAAAACACTAATTTGAAAAGATATATGCTATGCTACAGCAGTAGTATTTGTAATAGCCAAGATATGGAAGCAACTCAAGTGTCCATTTATAGATGAATAAAGAAGTTGTGGTATGTGTATATTACACACACACACACACACACACACACACACACACACACAATGGAATATTACTCAGTCATAAAATAGAATGAGATTTTGCCACTTCCAACAACCTGGATGGACCTTGAGGATATTATGCAAAGTGAAATAAGTCAGACAAGAAAGACAAATGCCATAGATTTCACTTACATATGGAATTTTTTAAACAAATGAACAAACAAAAACAGACTCAAATACAGAGAACAAACTGGAGGGGAGATGGGTGGGTGGATGGGTGAAATAGACAAAGGGGATTAAGAAGAGATTAATAGGGGTGCCCGGGCTGGCTCAGTTGGTAGGGCATGAAACTTTTGATCTTGGGATTGTGAGTTTGAGCCCCTTGCTGGGTGTAAAGATTACTTAAAAAAAAAAAAAGAGGCAATTAGAAACTTCCAATTACAAATAACTAAGTCATGGAGATGAAAAGTATAGCATAGGGAATATAGTCAATAACATTGTAATTGTGTATGGTGACTACACTTATTGTGGTGAGTACTGAATGATACATAGAATTGTTGAATCGATATGCTGTTCATCTGAAACTAATATAATATCAAATGCCAATTACACTTCAACATAAATAGATAAATAAAACATATCTCCCCTCTAAGAAAATGCACCCCAACTTAACCAACACTTTGATTTTGGACTTCCAGCCTTCATAACTTTTGACTGTTATTTTAAGCCAACCAGTCTGTTGTACTTTGTTATGGAAACTCTAAGAAGCTAACACAATGGGGATCAATGGGAATTCTCATACACTGATAATCATGGTATAAAAATTGGTTGAACCATTTTTGGAAAACTATTTGGCAGTATCTAATAAAGCCAAACATGCATATAATCTTGACCCAGCAGTTCCACTCCTGATTATATAACAAATAAGTGTTTATGTCCACCAAAAAGCATGCACAAGAATGGTCATAGCCATTCATCATAGCCAGGAAGTAGAAATAACTCAAATATGCATCAACAGTAGAATGGATAAATAAATCATGGTATAAGCATTAAGACTATTACAAAACAATGAAAAAGAATAAGCTACTGCTACCTGCAACAACATAGACAATCTTAGGCATGATGCTAAGTAAAAGAAGCCAAATACAAGATTTAGTACTGCAACATTCAATTTGTATGAAGTTCACAGACCAAACTAATGTGATAAACATTCATCTCTGGAGAGTAGATATTTACTGGGAGGGGGTCAAAGGTAACTTTTTGGAGTGCTATAAATGTTCTTGATTGGAGTAGTAGATATATATATATGGATATAGATAGATAAATATGGATATATACGTACATATATATATACACACATACATATATATGTATATATATGCATATATATAATTTATTAAGCTGCTCAGTTAGAATTTATACATTTTGCTGAATGTAAATTACATCTCAAAAAGGCAAAGAAAAAGCAATTTCCTCTGAACAGTCTTATTGGTACATGAGAGAGATTAGACAGGAAGTTGTTGGCTTTCATTATAAGTCTTTAGATTTTTGATTTTAAGATGTATATGCTCATGTGTTAACTAGATATAAAATAATTTGCCAAAACCAGAAAATAAATATGTATTTCATAATTTGGTTTGTAAAAAATCTAATTTTTTATTTATTAAAAAAATTTTATTGTATTATTTTTTTTTAATTTTCATGCCAGTAGAGTTAACATACAGTGTTCTATTAGTTTCAGGTGTACAATATAGTGATTCAACACTTCCATACATCACCCAATGCTCATCATAAGTATACTCCTTAATCCCCATCACCTGTTTCACCCATCCCCTCACCTACCTCCCCTCTGGCAACCACCAGTTTGTTCAGTTTGTTCTCCATAGTTGCGTCTGTTTCTTGGGTTGTCTGGTGGTTGTTTTTTTTTCCTTTGCTCATTTGTTTTGTTTCTTAAATTCCATGAGTGAAATCATATGATATTTGTCTTTCTCTGACAGACTTATTCAGCTTAGCATTATACTTTCTAACTCCAATCTATGTCATTTTAAATGGCAAGATTTCACTCTTTCTTATGGCTGAATACTATTCCATCTTCTTTATCTATTTATCAGTTGACGGATACTTGGACTATTTCCATAATTTGACTATTGTGAATAATGCTGTTATAAACACAGGGGTGCATTTATCCCTGTGAATTAGCATTTTTGTATCTTTTGAGTAAATATTCAGTAGTACAATTACTGGATCATGGAATAGTTCTATTTTTAACTTTTTGAGGAACCTCTATACTGTTTTCCACAGTGGCTGCACCAGTTTGCATTGTCACTAGTGCACAAGGGTTCCTTTTCCTTCACATCCTCACCAACATTTGTTGTTTCTTGTGTTTTTTAGTTTAGCCATTCTGACAAGTATGAGGGGATATCTCATTGTGGGTTTTTTCCCTTCTTACGACGAAAATTTTTAATACACATTTTTTTTCCAGAAATTTGACTAAAAGAAAATGCATAGCCATGGAAAAATTAAGGCAGTTAATCAACAAAGTTGATTATAAATACACATATGTGTACATATATGTAAACTTTAGACCCTTTATAAGAAAAAATTTCACAAGTTCAAAAAAATTGCAAAAACAAATCTCTCCTTGATTACAAATGAAACTTTAACACATTTTTTTGAGAAATTTTTATCATACATTCTATAATTATAATCCAATAAAATTAGAAATAAATAATAAATGTTTACCTTAAAACCTTAATTGCTTGGAAATGAAGGAATATATCTTAAGTAATTCTTAGCTCAAGGAATAAAAGCTTAATTACCAACTATCCAGAAATAAGTTAAAAATTGCAAAACCTAGGGAACACTGCAAAAATCCTCAAGGGAATATACGTAGCCTTAAATGTCCCTGTAGTTAAAAGTATAAAGAAAGGAACTTAATATCCATCTCAAGGCATTTTTTCAATGTTTATTTATTATTTCTGGAGGGGGGGGGGAGGAGAAGAAAGTGCTGGAGCATGAGTGGGGAAGGGGCAGAGAAAGAGGGAGACAGAATCTGAAGCAGGGTCCAGGCTCCAAGTCAAACTCACAAGATCATGACCTGAGCTGAAGTAGGTCGCTTAACTGACTGAGCCACACAGGTGCCCCGTCAAGGCATTTTTAAAAACAGACATAAAATCAAAAGAAAATAGGTGAAGGGAATGCTTAAAGCTAAAATTGGAATTAATGAAATGGAAAAAAAAAAGAATTAAAAATAGGATAAATAAGTCCAAAACCTGATTTTTAAAAAGTACAATAAAATAAGTAAGTCCTTTAGAAGCTTGATTAATACCTTCCTGATGGAATACTCAATATGTGTTTTTTTTTTTTTTTAAGATTTAAGTAATATGGGGCACCTGGGTGCCTCAGTTGGTTGGGCATCCAACTTTGGCTCAGGTCATGATCTTGTGGTCGCTTCTAGCCCCACATGGAGCTCTCTGCTGTCAGTGCAGTGCCCACTTTTAGATCCTGTCTCCCTCTCTCTCTACCCCTGCCCTGCTTGCGCATGCATGCACACATGCTCTTTCTCTCTCTCTCAAAAATAAATAAACAAAAAAGAGAAAGAGGACACCTTCCTTACCTCACCTTGACCTAGTGGGGTCACTATAAATATGTATCAAAAAATTCTTAAAAAAAAATAAAAATAGGGGCGCCTGGGTGGCGCAGTCGGTTAAGCGTCCGACTTCAGCCAGGTCACGATCTCGCGGTCCGTGAGTTTGAGCCCCACGTCAGGCTCTGGGCTGATGGCTCAGAGCCTGGAGCCTGTTTCCGATTCTGTGTCTTCCTCTCTCTCTGCCCCTCCCCCGTTCATGCTCTGTGTCTCTCTGTCCCAAAAATAAATAAAAACGCTGAAAAAATAAAAAATAAAAAATAAAAATAAAGATTAAATAATACAAATTTGGAAGAAAAATTTCAAGACTATGTATAACTTAGGCTTTGGAGAGAAATTTTTAGCCAAGATGGGAAACCCAAAATATATTAAAGGAAAGAGAGACATATTTAGCTATATATACATTAACATATATCGCTTAGAAAAATATAGCATCAACAAAGTTTATAGGAAAATTATAGATAATAAAAAATATTTGAAACACACATGATAAATAACAAGTTAATGTCTATTACACAAAGAAGTTCTAAATTGGTAACAAGAAAATATCCCAATAGAAAAATTATCAGAATATTAAAATGCAATTCACAAAGGAGCACATCTAATTGACTGGTAAACACTAAAAACGTGCTAAACATCCCTAGTAGTAAGGAAAATGCAAATTAAAAAAAAAACAATTAGCTATATTATTTTACATCCATCAGATTTAAACTTTAATAGTGTTAGCCTCAAATGTTGGTAAGAATGACAGGATAAAGTTATACACATTGCTGATGGAAATGTAAAAAGTTGCAACCTTTTTGGAAAGAAATATGGCAACAGATTTTAAATTAAAAAATGCACATACCCCTTTGGTCTAGCAATTCTACTTTTCAAAGTCTACTCTGTAGAACTAAAAGAAAGCATTAGTATGTAACAATATATATATGTAGGTATATTAAAGCAAATTACTTAATATTAAAAAACAGAAGTCAATGTTCTTTGATATGGGTATGTTGAATATATTTTTAAAGAGAAAGCCTCTTATTATGGCAAGTTTTAACATACATAAAGGTAGAGGGCATAATATAGTGAATTCCTACAAATTCATCAAATCATATTAAAAAATTATCAACTTTTTTCCCCCAATTTTATTTTATGTATCTATCCCTTTGTTTTTTTCTTTGGAATATCAAAACATATTTCACCCATAAATACTTCAAATAAGAATTATTTTTAGAAAAGTAACTACCACAATATCATTATACCTAGGAAAATTAATAGTAAATATTTAATATCCAATATCCACTTGGTGTTCAAATATTCTTTGATTCAAAAATGCTTTTTTACAATTGATTTATTTGAATAAGAATCCAAATAAGATCCGCACTTGGTGGATACTTTGTTGGTATATTTCTCAAGTTTCTTTTATTCCATCCCTCTTGTTTCTTCAGGCAATGTATTTGTTGAAGAAACTTGGTTTTTCTGTAGCATTTTCTTTTTGTTGCTGTTGTTTCAAGTTTTTATTTAAATTCTATTTAGTTAACATACAGTGTTAGTTAGTTAGTTAGTTAGTTAGTTAGTTAGTTAGTTAGTTAGTTTCAAGTCACTGTGATTTTGATTTGAATTTCCCTAATGATGAGTGATGTTGAGCATCTTTTCATGTGTCGTTGGCTATCTGGATGTCTTCTTTGGAGAAATATCTGTTCATGTCTTCTGCCCATTTCTAAATCATTTTTTGGGTGTTGAGTTCAAAAATCTAATAATTAAACAAATTTCCCAGAAAGCTCAAGAAGATATCAGTAGCAGTGACAGAATATTCCTGGAGACTTCAAGAGTTAGAAGGTACTCAGGGTATTTCTTACCTGACCACTTCAATTAAGCCACTATGAACAACTTCATTCAAATACATGTTCTCAAACATCTTAACTTGCAGGAAATATGGATCCTACCTGTTCTGTAGCTTCGTGAGGCCAAGTTGATGTTTCTCTTTTTCCCATGCTAATTCTTTTTCCACTTGTTGAATCTTATGAGCTGTTTTTCTGCCAATCTCAGCACGAATTTTGGAATCTAGATCAAAATCCTGCAAATAAGTAGATTTATTCATCGAAATGGGTACTTTCATCAATGTGCATTATCAATCCTATTTCATACACAGATACAGAATCAGTTTTGCACTCAATTTCATGTTGCATTATAATTTGCTCCCAGACATCAATTCTCTCTGTTCTAGAAAAAGAAAAGAACATACTTTTCATCTTACTTCCACAAAATGTGGAGAAAAGTTCTCAGAAATCATTGACAATACTGTAAATAAAGTTGTATCTTAAAAGATTTTTCCCACAGTAAAAGCAGTGAATGATAACAGAATATTTGGAGAGTATACAGAGTTTTTAAAAAAAACTTCCAGGGGCCCCTGGGTGGCGCAGTCGGTTAAGCGTCCGACTTCAGCCAGGTCACGATCTCGCGGTCCGTGAGTTCGAGCCCCGCGTCGGGCTCTGGGCTGATGGCTCAGAGCCTGGAGCCTGTTTCCGATTCTGTGTCTCCCTCTCTCTCTGCCCTTCCCCCATTCATGCTCTGTCTCTCTCTGTCGCAAAAATAAATAAACGTTGAAAAAAAAATAAAAAAAAAAACAAAACAAAAAAAACAAAAAACTTCCACCACCCCAAAGCCACTACTGGTATATAACCAGCAGGGCACAGGGTAGAAGTTCATGGCACCCCTTCCCATGTGACCCCACCCAGGAAAGACAGCTAAGTCTTTGGTGTCTTCTTGAGGTCACCAAATTCTAGCTGAATGTCTGTCACCGGGGGAGCCATTCCTCCCATAAAGATACTTATGGGAGGGGGAAGGTCATGTTTTTTACCTGTACCCCGGGAAAAATATCAGGGCCCTCATTCAGACTAAACTGTAAGTAGTAGTTATTCTTTCCAAGGGTGTATCTGTTTTAAGTAATGATGTATGTAAAAATGCTTAGCCATAGAACTCACCTCAGGTGTTCTTTATTTTGAATTATGTTACCCATATTCTGTAAATGTCAACTTTTTTTTTCATTTTATTTATTTTTGTAAGACTGAGCGAGAGAGGCAGAGCATGAGCAGGGGAGGGGCAGAGAGAGGAGACACAGAATCTGAAGCAGGCTCCAGGCTCACACTGTCAGCACAGAGCCCAATGCAGGGCTCAAACCCATGAACCGTTAGATCATGACTTATGCCAAAGTTGAACACTTAACCAACGGAACCACCCAGGTGCCCCTGTCCAGCTTTTTCTTAGTAAAATAGCATAAACATCTTTTAACCATTATGATTTGGTCTTTTAACCAATACAATGAGTTAGCCATTATGATTTCACCAGAGCATTTTTCACATGGAATGGACTAGGTGCTTCAAGAATTATAGGTCATAGTCAGGATGATAAATTCTGGCTGTTTATTTGATTAGTTCTTGACAGCAGTTCCACTTAGGAAGAAGTACACAGTGGAAAAAAATCACTAACACGTAGATGGAAGCTTTGTGATAAGTCAGAAAAGAAAAACATTAATACAAAATTAGCTTAAATAATTTGTTAATCGTCCCCATAGCTACAACTATACTAAGTCATTTTTCGGAAACTTTGTGGGACAACCAGGTACTATCTTTTTGATAGATTTGTTGAATTATAGAAATGGAATCACAGAGAATCAAAATATATGCGTACTTATACAAAGATTAGATATATTGGCTAGGTACACGAAGGGTTGAAAACCAGATTCAAACCTGTATTTATATATCTTGTCACCACAAGAAAAAAGAAAAGTGAAGTACCTAAATCCAGAAGTAAACTGTGCTATATAAAGAGGTTCTTCTATATTCAAACCAAGTTGTATGTCAAATTCTAAGGTATTTTAGCTGCTGCCAACACACTGGCCAGATAAAGGGAAGTTTAAAGATTTTTTAAGTGTTCCTCTTTGTCAGAAAAATCATAGTCTTGATCCAAAGAAATAGTGTATGTTAAAAATTAAAGTCAAATTTAATTAAGGCTTACTGTTCGCTTAAACTGCATATGTTTTGGTAATTCTTTATTCATTTCCAGAAGTTGCTGAAATTCATTCCTCAAAGCTTTGAGTTTTTCTCTCTTCCCAGCTTTTATTTCTTCCACTTCTTTCATTAACTTATCATGTTCTCTTTTTCTTCTAGCATTCTCAATACTAAAAACAGAAATTTAAAAGGATAGTAAGATCCAGAAACAGCATAAGAGGAATCAGGAATCAATAATTTGGAAATTCCATTGGCTTGGTCAACTTCTATAAAATGTTGTTTTGCAACAGCTCAAGGCTAGTATTTATCAAAAATTCTCATACCTATAGGCTTTGGGATCTTCAATATCTTCTGGAATTGGCTCTGCTTCAATTCCAAACTGTAGAAAGGGGAGAAATGGTTAACACTTTTAAATTGCATATTTCTCTTAAAATATCTAATAGGAAGTAAACTGAGCTTTTTCCCCCCCTCTGCCAATTTCTAATAATTATAGGCTTGCAACGTATTTTCACAAGAAATAATCCAGGGAAAACTAGGGGGAAATTTGTAGTTGACTAAATTTATTTGTTTCTGCTTGATTTAAAGAGGTACATAGAAAAAGTCTTAAAACCTAATATGCATGCAAAATGTTAATATCACCATAATTCCCCTTCAAAATGTGAATTACTAATATCATGTGTTATTAACAAAGGATACATGCAAAATTTCCTAGGTCATTTATTTTAAAATGCTATTTTTTTTAGCATATCCCCTTTTATATATGCTTAATTCTCCCCCCAATACCTTATGTGTATACAGGAAGGTTTTAAAATATATTTTTTAGGGGCAATAGGGTGGCTCAGTTGGTTAAGTATCTGACTTTTAATTTGGGGTTTTTTTTAAATTTTTTTTTAACGTTTATTCATTTTTGAGACAGAGAGAGACAGAGTATGAACGGGGGAGGGTCAGAGAGAGGGAGACACAGAATCTGAAACAGGCTCCAGGCTCTGAGCTGTCAGCACAGAGCCCAACACGGGGCTCAAATCCATGAACCACAAGATCATGACCTGGGCCAAAATCAGACGCTCAACCGACTGAGCCACTGAGGTCCCCAAGACTTTTCAGTTTTTAAAGAATGAGTAATTTAACATTACTATTTTAAAATATGTTTTATCGTTGTTATTAGTTGCATACCCTTGGAGATGGCACTTTGGCTTTAATGGCTTTCATTAGTTCAAATTCAGAAAAAATGGTGAAAACAAAGATATTACTATCTGCTCCAGTGGTCACCAAGAAACGGTCATCAAAACTAGTAGATATGCCTTTGACACATCCATAATTATTGTCATGCAGATTGAAATGCCAGTAGTCCACCATATTTGTCAATGAAGGATTATTCTGACTTAGGATATAGACTCGAATTGCTCCATTTTGCATTCCACAGAACATGAGATCTTGGTTAATGCTATGAAACATAAATTGTTCATATTAATTAGATATATAATTTTATACCTTTTTTTAACATTTATTTATTTTTGAGAAAAAGCATGAGCAGGGGAGGGGCAGAAAGAGAAGGAGACACAGAATCTGAAGCAGGCTTCAGGTGCTGTGCTGTCAGCACAGAACCCAACGCAGGGCTCAAACTCATGGACCCGAAAACATGACCTGAGCAGAAGTTGGTCGCTCAACCAACTGAGCCACCCAGGCACCCCAGATATATAATTTTAAATTAATGACACATGACTGAATTTTAATAACAAAGATGTTATGGCTTCATTGTGCACCCCCACTGTACATATTTTTAAGCCCTAACAAACTACTGCAAAAGAACAGAGAGGAAAAAGCCAATTTGAAATTTAGAGCTATTATATTTGATCTTCAAAAGAATGACTAGCATATATGCTTAATTCTCAATTATTAAAGGACTAAGGATTCAAGTTGTGATTTCTGTAGGATCACTGTAACACTGAACCTTCCTTATCTGACCATGCAGGAGAATCCTAAGTAACAGAAAGTAAGTCCATACAAACCTATTGTGTGATAAACAGAAATTCTGACAGAATATTTGACAGAGGGACTTGAAATAGTGTTTCATGACTAGCTTTGATTCTATTTATTCATTCAGTTTATTTAACTATAAAATGTTTGGGGCACTTGGGTGGCTTAGTCGGGTAAGCGTCCAACTTCAACTCAGGTCATGATCTCATGGTACATGAGTTCAAGCTCCACATCAGGCTCTGTGCTGACAGCTCAGAGCTTGGAACCTGCTTCAGATTCTTTGTCTCCCTCTCTTTCTCCTCCCTCTCTCTCTTTCTCTCTCTCTCAAAAATAAATAAGCACTAAATTTTTTTTAAAAAGAAAATATTTGAGTGCCCCTCTATTTGGACACATCTTTAAAAATGAACAATATTCATAATGGACAACAACAGAGACACAAATGAGTTTTTTTAAGCTTTCTGAAATTTTGTTCACCTGAAAGTGATAGTATGGATGGGATTATCCTCTGTATCTTCAAGAAAACGAAAATCAAAAGGTTCATCCTTCTTTTCTGTGCCATTGATACTTTTCTCATATGGGGGGAACTCACAGTGATATAGAAAACCAGAATCATAGCCACCCTGGAAAAGAGATAAATAACATTGAAGGTAGTACTTGAATATAAGATACATATGACCACACAAGGATTTTTTTTATTCTTCAAATTTTAAAACCAAAAATAGATGTCTTAACACATCTATTTTTATATGACTTCTATTATTATATATAGGTTTTATAAAGTAACTCATTGTCCATTTATATGGAACTATATGATTATGCAATAATAAAACACCTTACAATAATTTGCTTCCATTTAAAAGTCAATACAAGGAAGATATCACTTCTGACTACCTACTGAGTTCCATTTTATTTCAAGTATTATTCTGCACATGCAGTATTTAATACAGTTTTGTAGGTCATGCTGCTCAGAGCTAGTTTTGAGTCTAGGGCATTGCTCTTCTCCCTGAAGCAATTACCAGCTCTGAAAGTGCCATCTGAGAGGCTTTGAAATTCAGCAATCTGTTGTCTCATGGGCTTAGGGAGAGGGAAAGAATTCCCAAGGTCATCCAAGGAGAAGGAGCCACTGTAAACACACCTTCCCCGGGGCTTTCCATTGCAACCCTAGAACACTACACCCTACGAGTATGAGTCATCTCAGTCACTGACTATATGAACATGATCTAGGATTTCTAGCTGCTTTCCAGAACAAAAATAAACTCCCAGGAGACAATGGCAATATACAGATTCTCAAGCTAATGCTACAGTTTTTCATATACAAGGTCAATTTTTCAATTAAAAAGAACACCCTATGCATACTTGCTAAGACAAGACTTGATTGAAAATCAAAAGAACAAATAGATCAAAGAAAAAATCATGAGAGGTGTTTATAAAATGGATTTCAAGTAACCAAGATTAATATATTTAAGGAATTTGAAGGCACTATGAAAAAGGTAAGAAGTCACCTGGAATCTGTAAAGAAAGTGAATAATGGAAAAAATAAAATTGTAGGACTGAAAAATAAAATGACAAAAATTCAATAGATTAGTTTGAAAGCAACTAGACACAGCTAGAATTATGAATCTGGAAGAGAGATCAGATAAATCAGTCAGACCAAAGCAGGAGAAAGAAAAGAAGGATGACAAATACCAAAAGCAAGGGCAGCGTGTGTGTAAAATATCTATGGGTCATAGTGATAAGGGTTAATGTACATAGAACTGGAATCCCAGAAGAAACAAGGACAAAGATGGGCCAGAAGCAATATTGTGGTACATAATGGCTGAAAATTTTCAAAAACTGAGTGAAACTACATTGGGATTCAAGAAACACTGAACACAAGCAAGAGAAATATGAAGAAATTATACCTTTTAACACAAAATCTTAAAAGCAACCAAGGAAAAAGACACATCAGGTTTCGAAGAAACAACAATAAAAAGATGCAGCTGGCAGAATGGAGGACAAAAGATTAAAAGACATCAAAGTTTGCAAAGAAAATATCCAGCAAAAATATGATTTTTTAAAAAGACAAAATGAAGATACCTCAAGACCCCCCAAAAAGCTCCCAAAACTGAGAGAATGTATTACCAGCAGACCTACACTAAATACACATACATTTTTAGGCAGAATCTTCTGCAACTACAAAGATATAGAAAGGAATTAAGAGTAAGAAAAAGGACAAACCAAAATGATATCAACAACAACAAAAATAGTAAAATACCTTTTAGGAATACAAATATATATATATATATATATATATATATATATATATATATGTTAAGAAAATATATGGCAATGGAGAGGGGGAGGATACATGGCATTAAAGTACTCTATGATCTTTTCTCTGCAATTAGAAGAGTAAATTTATGTCAAACTATATGAAGTTAAAGGTACATAATATAATCTTTAGGATCACCTCTAAAAGAGGGAGTGGAAAGAAAGGAAAAATTTCAAGTTAGGTGGTAGAGCATGTTTATGTCCTGATAAGAACTGAGTAAACAGAGGGAAGTGGATAATACAGGAGACTAGGTGATTTATTGTAGAACAAGATACTGGAGGATGTGAGAGGGGTGGGATCAAAGGGGCTTTGGGGAAAGTGTCCTTGGACAATTGCAGGAGACTATTCATCAACTCTAAGAGTGGACAAAAGCAGACAAGACTCGTATGGATCCCCATAGAATGTTAGATTTAGATTTGAGACAAGACAAGGAAAATTTTTTTTTCTCATATTTGTTAAATAACACTTTTTGCATGTTTCCAGGACACTAGAACTCTACTACACTGTATTACAGTTCTTTCTATGCCTTTCTCCCTCGTGATATGAAGAAATTTCCTGAAGTCAGGAACCATGTTTTATTTATCCCTTACCCTAGAACCCCACACAATTATAGCCATCAACAACTGTTTCATAAAACAAAGACAAAGTATAAAGGCACTAATAAGTGGAGTCCTAGGTGCCTCCATCACTACTTTCTATTCTTCTTGCTGCTTGTCTCCTTAGAAGTTTCTAACAAAGATGCATTTCTAGGAAAAGTTGAACAGGGGAGACGTTAATGCTCGTTACTTCTTGTAGCAACAATCCTTGGCTAGTCAGCATCCTGGGACACTGGGATCTGGGACAAACTATGAATTAGTGATAGTCTTTCACATATGGGATGTTGTGGGTTCAATCCCAGAATACTTTAATGAAATTAATATTGCAATAAAGTGAGTCAAATGATTTTTTTTGTTTCCTGGTACATATAAAAATTATGTTTACACTATAGCATAGACTATTAAGTGTGTAATAGCATTATGTCTAACAGTGTACATACCTTAAATTTAAAAATACTTTATTGCCCAAAATTTCCAACCATAATCTGAGCTTTTGGAAAGTCTTAATCTTTTTGCTGGGGGGGTCCTGCCTTGATGTTGATGGCTGCTGACTGATCAAGGTGGTGGCTGCTAAAGGATTCCATCTCATTTTCTTTGCTCATCCATAAAAAGCAACTGCTCATTTGTTAAAGTTGTATCATGAGATGGTAGACATTCAGTCACATCTTTAGGCTCTACTCAGTTCTAGTTCTCTTGCTGCTTCCACCACATCTTCAGTTACTTCCTCCACTCAAGTCTTGAACCCTCAAAGTCACCCATAAGGGTTGGAATCAACTTCTTCCAAGAACTCCTGCTAATGTCGATATTTTGACCTATTCCCGTGAATCTAGAATGGTAAATCCTTTCCAGAAGGTTTTCAATTGGCTTTGCCCAGATCCATTAGAGGAATCACTCTCTACGGCAGTTATAGCCTTACAAAATGTATTTCTTAAATAATAAGACTTGAAAGTCTACTTTACTCTTTGATCCACAGGCTACAAAATGGATGTTGTGCTAGGAGGCATAAAAACAACATTAATCTCATCATAGGTCTCCAGGAATCATGGGTAACCAGCTATGTTGTCAATGAACAATAATATTTTAAAAGGAATCTTCTTTTTTTCTGAACAGGTCTCCCAGCTTTGTTGTTCCATTTATAGTGCACAGGCAGTAGGGATTTAGCACAATTCTTAAGGGCCCTAGGATATTCGGAATGGTAAATGAGCACTGGATTCAAATTTAAGTCACCAGCTGCATTAGCCCCTAACAAAAGGGTCAACCTATTCTTTGACGCCAGGAATTGACATATCCTTTATGAAAGTCCTAGATGACATTATCCAGTAGAAGGTTGTTTCATCTACATTGAAAATCTATTGTGGTGCACCTAGGTGGCTGACTGAGCATCTGACTTTGGCTCCGGTCATCTCATGGTTCATGAATTTGAGCCCTATGTCTGGCTCTGTGTGGACAGCTCAGAGCCTGGAGCCTAGTTCAGATTCTGTGTCTCCCTCTCTATCTGCCCCTCCCCCATTCGCACTCTGTCTCTCTCTCAAAAATAAATAAACATTAAAAAAATTTAAGAAAATATGTTGTTTAGTGTAGCCACCTTCATGACTGATCTTTTTTTTTAAATGTTTATTGATTTATGACAGAGAGAGAGAGAGAGAGAGAGAGAGAGAGCGAGAGCGAGCGAGCATGAGCGGGGGAGGGGCAGAGAGAGAGGGAGACCACAGATTCTGAGGCAGGCTCCAGGCTCTGAGCTGTCAGCACAGAGCCCGATGCAGGGCTCGAACTCACAGACCGCGAGATCATGACCAGAGCCAAAGTCAGACGCTCAACCGACAACCACCCAGGCACCCCGTGACTAATCCTAGCTAGATCCTCTGGATAACTTGCTGCAGCTTCTCCATCAGCACCTGCTGCTGTACCTCACACTTCTCTATTATGGAGATGGCTTCTTTCCTTCTTTGCTTAAACTTCATGGACCAATCCCTGCTAACTTCACACTTTTCTTCTGAAGCTTCCTCACCTCTCCCAGAATTGGAGAGAGTTAGGGCATTGCTCTGCATTGGGCTTTGGCTGAAGAGAATGTTGTGTCTGGTTTTATCTTCCATCCAGGCCACTGAAATTTTCTCCATATCAGCAATAAGGCTATTTTGCTTTCTCGGTATTTGTGTGTTTACTGGAATAGCACTTTTAATTTCTTTCAAGCACTTCTCCTTTGGAGGGCATCTGGCTGGTTAGGAGATAGAGCATGTGACTATTGATCTCAGGGTAATGAGTTCAAACCCCATGTTGGGCATGGAGCCTACTAAAAAAAACCTTTTCCTTTGCATTAACATCTTGGCCTACTATTTGGCACAAGAGACCTAGCTTTTGGCCTGCCTTGGCTTTTGACATGCGTTCCTCACTAAGCTTAATCATTTCTTGTTTCTGATTTAAAGTGAGAAACGTGTGACTCTTCCTTTCAAGTGAACAATTAGAAGCTATTGTAGGGTTATTAACTGGCCTAATTTAAATATTCTTGTATCTCAGGGAAGGCCCAAGGAGAGGGAGAGAGATGGGGGAATGACTAGTTAGTGGAGCAGTGAAAACACACACAATATTTATCGTTAGGTTTGCTGTCTTATATGGGTGTGGTTCATGGCTCCCCAAAACAATTACAATAGTAACAAAGATCAATGATCACAGATCACCATAACGATAATAATGAGAAAGTTTGGAATATCACAAGAATTACCAAAATGTGACACATAGACATGAAGTGAGCCAATGTTGTAGAAATAATGATGCTGATTAGCTTGCTCAACACAGGATGGCCACAAACCTTCAATTTGTGACAATCACAGTATGTGTGAAGTATAATAAAATCATGTCAATAAATAGTTTTTTTTGTTAATGGAGCTGAAGTTTGTGACAAATTTATAACGAAGGAAATCTTGTTTTGCAATCAATTGTTTCATGATAGTAGAAAATATATAATTAGAGAAAGTAATTATCACAACTTTGTGACAGTCCTCTGTCTTTGACTCTCTGATATCTATTTTTCTCTTCTTCCATATTAGCCAAGTTCCAATTTTGTTCAGGGTGACAATGTGACAATCTAAAAATAGTCATCTTCCCAGACTTCCACGTGGCCACACAGCATAGCTGCAGGTAACAAAATGCAAACAAAACTCTGCAGGATAGTGTGCCCATTATTTTCAAAATGTCAATTAGTTTCAAATTAAAGAAACAATAGAAACAGCCAGAAGACTCTTTAGCCCTTTGCCCTTCCTTCTACCTTTAATTCTTCTTCTCTTTGACCCCCTGAAATATGAATGATCATTATAGATGTTAGCAGATATTATAAACAGACATAAAAGATATTAAGATGACACAAAAACTGTAAGTCACATTCATTCATCAAAATTCACAACTTATTCAATAGTATTTAAAAAATGGTCTCACCATAAGAGAAAGTAAGAATGGGCTGGAAATTCATGATCAGAAACTATTTAATCAAAATTATGTATTACATTATTACTCACCAAAGAAACCCAGAACTTCCCTGGCTCAGAGTAAAATCCACAGAGTATGCGACAGGGGGTTGATGGAATAAAGATTTCGGGTAATGGCTCCTCTTCCTCTCTTTCCTCCTCCTCCTCCTCCTCCACCTGGAATTCCTTTTCTCCATCTTCTTTCATCTCTGCTGCTAGCTGCTTCCTCCTTTCTTCCTTCTCCTTCTCCTTCAACTCCTTTTGTTTCTTTCTCTTTTCTATTTCTATTAATCTCTTTCGCAAGAGACATTAAGAAGATAAAAAACTGTAAATCATTCATTCATTTACAGTAATGGGATGACAAAGAAAGTGGAAGGAAGAACTCACAGCTCTGATGTAACAAATAGTGTCATTTAAAAATAAATCAATTTGGGGGTATATCTTTAAACTTTTCAAATCATTTCTGTATTACCTGCTTCGATCCTAGTTTTATAGAAATTATTTTCTTTTTTTTTTTCCTAATAGAGAAGCTAAATACATTTTCTTTCAGAGTCCATCACCATCAACCCATGAACTAGGTAGACCAAAATAACCATGGAGGAAAGGTGTTTCTATTTTAGTAGATACTAAAATAGTAATAGAAAACTGTGAGTTAGGCCTTCCACATCTATCAAATGATGATTTCAAAAGTCACCTAACACTAGCATCCCTACCTCCCATCTTTTATTCTTTTTATTCCTCAGAATTACTTCCTAATTTATACGATCTCATCACATCAATCTCCTCCTCAAAATCTCACAATGGGAGGAGTGACTGAAAAGCTTCTGCAAAACAAAAGAGGTGGAGACACAGTAATGAAGGGAACCTCCAATCCCAAATGCCATGCACTGCAGTGGGAAGGGATACTACTGAGACATCCTGAGCAGAATCATCTGCCCTGGAACACAGGGGGGAAAAGCCAAGGTTTAAAAGAACAACTAGTATGTGAAAGAACCAGCCCTAAAACCGTCCCAAACTAAAGGGAGCTGCTGGAACTCTCTCTGGGTTAGAAGGGCTGACAAGCACCCCAGTTTATGCTCCCACTCCACCATGACAGTGTCAATGGGATGAGAGGGTCTGGGCACCCTAACCAGCCTACCACGTCAGTGAACCTCAGACACCTGGCCCCAGCAATCCCACCAAGGAGGCTCTAGGGTGGTATATACCAGGACACCCCTCGATAGCACGCAGTACAGCTTCAGCTGTTGCACCAAGGTGACACAGGTGCAAAGCATCCCTGAACACTCCAGGTCCATACCCACTTTGGCTTCAGCTTGCTAGGCACCATCAACACAGAGTACCCTAGGACCTCCTGGCTGAAGTCTGTTTGGCCCAGCTGTCCCACCAGGGTGCCCCCTGTACAGAGCATCCCAGGACACATTGGACTCCACCAGCCTTGGCTTCCATTGCCCCACAAGGGCACCCCCTTTGCTGCACACTGAGGGACCCTCCAGTTTATACCTACTTCACCTTCAGTTGTCCTGCCAGGGCATCCTCAGGATGGAACGCTCCTAAATACCCTGGCTTGCACACATTTCCACTTCAGCCGTCCTGCCAAGGTGCCTTCTGTATGGAAGGTCCAGCCCCCCACTCACCCCCCCCCCTTAGCTTGCATCCACTTCAGTTTTAGCTGACCTGCCAGGGCATCCCTGAAAAGAATGCCCTTGGACACACTGGCTTGTGCTGGCCTGGGCTTATCACCCCATCAGGACCCCCTGCAACGGGCACTGCAGGACGCTCCAGCTTGTACCAACTTCAGCTTCAGCTGTCCTGCCAGGGCACCTCTGCACATAAGGGCCCAGGATCCTTCAAACTTGCACCCACTTCAGCTTTAGTTGTCCTGTCAGGGTGTCTACTATATGGAGACCCCTAGGACCTCCCACTTGCACTCACTTCAGCTATGGTCATCTCACCAGGTCAGTCACAGCATGGAATGCCCTGCAACCCCCAGCCTACATCAACCACAGATCCTGCCAGCCAGCAGAAGTCGCCAAGCATACACAGGGGACGACCAGACACAAGACCATTTCTTCAAATTCAGAAGTAGCTGTTCTGCTAATTCATCAACATAAACATGGAAGTCAATAACAATGGGGAAACAGGAGTATGTTCCAAAAGAAAGAAAAAGACAAAACCTCAGAATAAGTACTAAGTAAAAAGGAAATAAGCAATATGCCTAATAAAGAGTTTAAAGCAATGATCATAAAGATGCTTACCAGGCTGGAGAAAAGAGTGAAAGAACTCAGTGAAGCCTTCAACAAAGAGATGGAAAATATAAAAAAGAACCACAGATGACAAACACAATAACCTAAGTACAAACAAACAAATAAACAACCACAAAGAACACTAGAGGGAATCAAAAGATTAGAAGGTGTAGAAGAATGGATCAGTGATCTGGAAGAGAGGGTAATGGAAAGCACCCAACCTGAACAACAAGGGGGGAAAAAAAAAGCAGGATAAGTTAAGAGATCTTTTAGACAACATCAAGCAAACAAATATTTGCATTATGGGGGTCCCAGAAGGAAAAAGATAGAATGGGGCAGAAAACTCAGTTGAAGGCATACTAGTAAAAACTTCACTCATCTGGAAAAAGATATAGACATCTAGGTTTAGGAAGCACGGAGCATTCAAAATAAGATGAACCCAAGAATGTCCACACCATGACATAATAATTAAAATGTCAAAAGTTAAAGATAGAAAAAGAATTTTAAAAATAGCAAGAGAGAAGTATAAAAGGAAAGCACATAAGGCTATTGGTTGGATTTTCAGCAGAAACTTTGCAGGCTAGAAGGGAGTAGCACTACATATTCAAAGTCTTGAAAGGAAAAAACTACAACCAAGAAAACTCTAGCTGGCAAAGTTATCATTCAGAATAAAAGGAAAGAGAGTTTCCCAGACAAAAATTAAAGGAGTTTATCATCACTAAATTGGCCTTACAAAAATGCAAAAGCACTTCTTTAAGTATAAAAGAAAAGCCCATAATTAGAAGAAAATTATGAATAAAAATATGTAAAATATGGTAACCTAAACATAAAATGTGGAGAGAGGGGTATAAAAAATAAGTTTTTTAGAATGTGTTTGAACTTAAATGACCATCAACTTAATATAAACTGCTATATACTTAGGAAGCAATATACAAACCTCATGGTAACTACAAACCTATCCTAAAACAAAACCTATAATAGATACACACACAAAAAAAGGGGGGGGGGAATAATGACACTACAGAAAGTCAATCACAAAAAAAGAGTAAGAAAAGAACTAAGAACTCCAAAAAAAAAAAAAAAAAAAGAAAACGATTAACAAAATGACAATAAGCACATACATATCGATAATTACTTAAATGTAAATGGTCTAAATCCTCCAATAAAAAGGTATAGGGTGACAAATCAGAAAAAAAAAAGACTCATCTATATGCTGCCTACAAAAGATTCACTTCAGACCTAAAGACACAGACTGAGATTGAAAGAATTGAAAAAGATATTCCACTACAAATGGAAGCAGCAAAAAAGCTGGAGCAGGAAAACTCATAACAAATAAAACAGACTTTAAACTCTAAAATAAAAACTATAATAACAGACAAAGAAGAGCATTATATAATGATAAAGGGATCAATCCAACAAGTAAATATCTATGTACCCAACATTGGAGTACCTAAATAAACAAAGGAAATATTAATAGATATAAAGGGAGGAACTGACAGTAACACAATAGTAAGGGACTTTAACACTTAATTTACATCAATGAATAGGTCATTCAGGCAGAAAAATCAATGAGGAAATAGTGTCTTTGAATGACATATAAGACCAGATAGATTTAATATATACAGAACATTCCATCCAAAAACAACAGAGCACACATTCTCTTTAAGTGCATGTGGAACATTCTCATTCTCATTAGGCCACAAAACAAGTCTCAATCAATTTAAGAAGACTGAAATCATATCATTCATCTTTTACAGTCACAACACTATGAAACTAGAACTCACAATCACAAGAAAAAACCACAAACATGTGGAGGCTAAACATACAACCAGTGAGTCAATGAAGAAATCAAAGAATAAATGAAAAAAAAAATACATGGAGACAAATGAAAATGAAAACACAAACTGTCTAAAATCTTTGGGATGCATTGAAAGCAGTTCTAAGAGGGAAATTTATAGCAGCACAGGCCTATCTCAAGAAACAAGAAAAAGTTCAAATAAACTAACTTTACACATGAAAGAACCAGAAAAAGGACAAAGTCCTAGGTAAATAGAAGGAAAGAAGTAATAAAGCTCAGAGCAGAACGAAATGGCACATAGACTTAAAAAAAAAAAAATAGACAAATGAAAGAGAAGACCAATGAAATCAAGATCTTGTTCTTTCAAGAGACAAACAAAATTGATAAACCTTTAGTCAGACTCATCAGTAATAAAAGAGAAAAGACCCAAATAAATAAAATAAAAAACAAAAGGAAAATGTAACAACCAGCACCATAAAAATACAAGAATTATGAAAGAATACTGTGAAAAATTGTATACCAAAAAATTGGACAACCTAGAAGAAATGGGTAAATTCCTAGAAACATACAATCTTCCAAAACTGAATAAGGAAGAAAGGGAAAATCTGAAGAGACCAATTACTAGTAATAAAATTGAATCAGTAATCAAAAATCTACCAAAAAGCAAAGCCTGTGACCAGATGGATTCATACGTAAACTCTACCAAACATTTAGAGAAGAGTCAATACCTCTCCCCCTCAAACTATTTACAGAAAAATAAAACAGGGAAAGATTCCAAGTATATTCTGAGAGGCCAGGATTACCCTGATACCAAAACCAGATAAAGATCATTTTAAAAAGAAGAAGAAAACTACAGGGAAATATCCCTGATAAACATAGATGCAAAAATCCTCAACAAGATATTAGCAAACCACATTCAACAATATATTAAAGGGATCATTCACCACAATCAAGTAGGATTCATCCTCAAGATGCAAGAATGGGGTCGGAGGACGCTGGGTTCACCCCCACCCTGCTGATTGCTTAGATTCCACCCACATCAGCCTTGACTCTCCACAGCCAAGCGTAGACTAGAGGCCCACAGAAGAGGGTAGGAAGCGCAGAGAGGCAGTGCATGCTACATGGACTTGCAGGAGGGAACCGGGGTGGTGGAGGGGGCAGCCAGCCCACCCGGCAAGGCAGAGACCCCGACTCTGGCTTGCAAAAGCAGAGGGGCCAGACGGAGTGTGTTCTGACAGCCAGCAGGACTTAACATCTGGAAGGTTATAAGTTAACAGCACTGCTCGGAAAATGGGAGGGCTGGAGGACAATGGGAGGGAGAGTTGTTGAGCCCCTGAGGACAGAGCTCAGCTTGTCAGGGAACAAAGGCACTGGGAAGTGCCATCTCCCTCACCCATCCCCCAGCCAAAATCCCAAAGGGAACCAGTTCCTGTCATAAACTTGCTTGCACCACACAAACACCCAACGCTGTGGACCCATCCCTCCGATGGGTCTGCCTCCCTCCCGGTGCCGCAGAGCCCCTCGCGAAGCAGACCACCAAAGGCAAAGCGAGCTGAGCCTGCCCCTCCTGCCCCTGTGCACCTTGCGGATCCAGCCCGGCTAATACGCCAGATCCCACTGAAGCAGCACCACAAGCCTGGCAGTGTGCAAGTAGCCCAGACAGGGGCCAGACCACTCCATAGTGAGTCCTGCCCCTCAGAGAGGGGAAGATAAGGTACACACCAGTCTGACTGTGGGCCCAGTGGTGGGCTGGGAGCAGACATCAGGTCTGACTGCGGACCTACCCACCAACTCAAGTTACTCCAGACACCACAGGGGAAGAGCCCTGCAGTTCTGCACCACTCCATGGACTATCCAAAATGACGAAATGGAAGAATTCTCAAAATAAACTCCAGGAAGTAGCAACAGCTAACGAACTGATCAAAAACGAATTAAGCAATATGGCAGAAAATGAATTTAAAATAATAGTCATAAAATTAATCACTGGGCTTGAAAGAAGCATACAGGACAGCAGAGAATCTATTACTACAGAGATCAAGGGACTAAGAAACAGTCAGGAGGACCTAAAAAATGCTAGAAATGACCTGCAAAATAAAATGGAGGTGACCAAAGCTCAGATTGAAGAGGCAGAGGAGAGAATAGGTGAATTAGAAGATAAAATTATGGAAAAAGAAGAAGCTGAGAAAAAGATTAAAAAATCTAGGAGTGTGAGGGGAGACTTAGAGAACTAAGTGACACAAACGAAATAATATACGTATAATTGGGATTCCAGAGGAGGAAGAGAGAGGGAAAGGTGCTGAAGGTGTACTTGAAGAAATCATAGCTGAGAACTTCCCTGATCTGGGGAAAGAAAAAGGCATTGAAATCCAAGAGGCACAGAGAACTCCCTTCAGACGTAACTTGAATCGATTTTCTGCATGACATATCATAGTGAAACCAGCAAAATACAAGGATAAAGAGAAATTTCTGAAAGCAGCTTGGGATAAACACGCTCTAACATATAAAGGGAGACCGATAAGACTAGTGACAGACCTATCTACTGAAAGTTGGCAGGCCAGAAAGGAATGGCAGGAAATCTTCAATGTGATGAACAGAAAAAATATGCAGCCAAGACTCCTTTACCCAGCAAGTCTGTCATTCAGAAAAGAAGGAGAGATAAAGGTCTTCCCAAACAAACAAAAACTGAAGGAATTCATCACCACTAAACCAGCCTTACAAGATCCTAAGGGGGATCCTGTGAGACGAAGTACCAGAGACATCACTACAAGCATGAAAACTTCAGACATCACAATGACTCTAAACCCATATCTTTCTGTAATAACACTGAATGTAAATGGACTAAAAGCGCTAACCAAAAGACATAGGGTATCAGAATGGATAAAAAAACAAGACCCATCTATTTGCTGCCTACAAGAGACTCATTTTAGACCTGAGGACACCTTCAGAATAAAAGTGAGGGGATGGAGAACTATCTATCATGCTACTGAAGTCAAAAGAAAGCTGGAGTAGCCATACTTATATCAGACAAACTAGACTTTAAATTAAAGGCTGTAACAAGAGATGAAGAAGGGCATTATATAATAATTACAGAGTCTATCCATCAGGAAGAGCTAACAATTATAAATGTCTATGTGCCAAATGTGGGAGCCCCCAAATATATAAAACAATTATTCAAAAACATAAGCAACCTTATTGATAAGAATGTGGTAATTGCAGGGGACTTTAATACTCCACTTACAACAATGGATAGATCATCTAGACACAGAATCAATAAAGAAACAAGGGCCCTGAATGATACACTGGATCAGATGGACTTGACAGATATATTGAGAACTCTGCATCCCAAAGCAACAGAATATACTTTCTTCTCGAATGCACATGCAACATTCTCCAAGATAGATCACATACTGGGTCACAAAACAGCCCTTCATAAGTATACAAGAATTGAGATCATACCACGCACAGTTTCAGACCACAACGCTATGAAACTTGAAATCAACCACAAGAAAAAGTCTGGAACCTCCAAAATCATGGAGGTTAAAGAACACCCTACTAAAGAATGAATGGGTCAACCAGGCAATTAGAGAAGAAATTTAAAAAATATGGAAACAAATGAAAATTGAAATACAATAATCCAAACACTTTGGGATGCAGCAAAGGCAGTCCTGAGAGGAAAAGACATTGCAATCCAGGCCTATGTCAAGAAACAAGAAAAATCCCAAATACAAAATCTAACAGCACACCTAAAGGAAATAGAAGCAGAACAGCAAAGATACCCCAAACCCAGCAGAAGAAGAGCAATAATAAATATCAGAGCAGAAACAAACAATATAGAATCTAAAAAAACTGTAGAGCAGATCAACGAAACCAAGAGTTGGTTTTTTGAAAAAATAAACAAAATTGATAAACCTCTAGCCAGGCTTCTCAAAAAGAAAAGAGAGAGGACCCAAATAGATAAAATCATGAATGAAAATGGAATGATTACAACCAATCCCTCAGAGATACAAGCAATTATCAGGGAATACTATGAAAAATTATATGCCAACAAACCTGACAACCTGGAAGAAATGGACAAATTCCTAAGCACCCACACCCTCCCAAAACTCAATCAGGAGGAAATAGAAAGCTTGAACAGACCCATAACCAGCGAAGAAATTGAATCAGTCATCAAAAATCTCCCAACAAATAAGAGTCCAGGACCAGATGGCTTCCCAGGGGAATTCTACCAGACATCTAAAGCAGAGACAATGCCTATCCTTCTCAAGCTATTCCAAAAAATAGAAAGGGAAGGAAAACTTCCAGACTCATTCTATGAAGCCAGCATTACTTTGATTCCTAAACCAACCAGACAGAGACCCAGTAAAAAAAGAGATCTACAGGCCAATAACCCTGATGAATATGGATGTAAAAATTCTCAATAAGATACTATCAAATCGAATTCAACAGCATATAAAAAGAATTATTCACCATGATCAAGTGGGATTCATTCCTGGGATGCAGGGCTGGTTCAACATTCACAAATCAATCAACGTGATACATCACATTAATAAAAGAAAAGATAAGAACCATATGATCCTGTCAATTGATGCAGAAAAGGCATTTGACAAAATTCAGCATCCTTTCATAATAAAAACCCTAGAGAAAGTCACGATAGAAGGAACATACTTACACATCATAAAAGCCATTTATGAAAAGTCCACAGCTAATATCATCCTCAATGGGGAAAAACTGAGAGCTTTTTCCCTGAGATCAGGAACACAACAGGGATGTCCACTCTCACCGCTGTTGTTTAACATAGTGTTGGAAGTGCTAGCGTCAGCAATCAGACAACAAAAGGAAATCAAAGGCATCAAAATTGGCAAAAATGAAGTCAAGCTTTCTCTTTTTGCAGATGACACGATATTATACATGGAAAACTCAATAAATTCCACCAAAAGTCTGCTAGAACTGATACATGAATTCAGCAAAGTCGCAGGATACAAAATTAATGTACAAAAATCAGTTGCATTCTTATACACTAATAATGAAGCAACAGAAAGACAAATAAAGAAACTGATCCCATTCACAATTGCACCAAGAAGCATAAAATACCTAGGAATAAACCTAACCAAAGATGTAAAAGATCTGTATGCTGAAAACTATAGAAAGCTTATGAAGGAAATTGAAGAACATATAAAGAAATGGAAAAACATACCGTGCTCATGGATTGGAAGAATAAATATTGTGAAAATGTCAATACTACCCAAAGCTATCTACACATTCAATGCAATCCCAATCAAAATTGTACCAGCATTCTTCTCAAAGCTAGAACAAGCAATCCTAAAATTTGTATGGAACCACACAAGGCCCCGAATAGCCAAAGTAATTTTGAAAAAGAAGACCAAAGCAGGAGGCATCACAATCCCAGACTTTAGCCTCTACTACAAAGCTGTAATCATCAACACAGCATGGTATTGGCACAAAAACAGACACATAGACCAATGGAATAGAATAGAAACCCCAGAACTAGACCCACAAATGTATGGCCAACTCATCTTTGACAAAGCAGGAAAGAGTATTCAATGGAAAAAAAGAGTCTCTTTAACAAATGGTGCTGGGAGAACTGGACAGCAACATGCAGAAGGTTGAAACTAGATCACTTTCTCACAGCATTCACAAAAATAAACTCAAAATGGATAAAGGACCTGAATATGAGATAGGAAACCATCAACACTCTAGAAGAGAAAAAGACCTCTCTGATCTCAGCCACAGCAATTTCTTACTTGACACATCCCCAAAGGCAAGAGAATTAAAAAGCAAAAATGAACTATTGGGACCTCATGAAGATAAAAAGCTTCTTCACTGCAAAGGAAACAATCAACAAAACTAAAAGGCAACCAACGGAATGGGAAAAGATATTTGCAAATGACATTTTGGACAAAGGGCTAGTATCCAAAATCTATAAAGAGCTCACCAAACTCCATACTCAAAAAACAAATAATCCAGTGAAGAAATGGGCAGAAGACATGAATAGACCCTTCTCTAAAGAAGACATCCAGATGGCCAACAGGCACATGAAAAGATGCTCAACGTCGCTCCTCATCAGGAAAATACAAATCAAACCACACTCAGATATTACCTCATGCCAGTCAGAGTGGCTAAAATGAACAGATCAGGAGACTATAGATGCTGGTGAGGATGTGGAGAAACGGGAACCCTCTTGCACTGTTGGTGGGAATGCAAACTGGTGCAGCCACTCTGGAGAACAGTGTGGAGGTTCCTCAGAAAATTAAAAATAGACCTACCCTATGACCCAGCAGTAGCACTGCTAGGAATTTACCCAAGGAATTCAGGAGTAATGATGCATAGGGGAACTTGTACCCCAATGTTTATAGCCGCACTCTTGACAACAGCCAAATCATGGAAAGAGCCTAAATGTCCATCAACTGACGAATGGATAAAGAAATTGTGGTTTATATACACAATGGAATACTATGTGGCAATGAGAAAGAATGAAATCTGGCCTTTTGTAGCAACATAGATGGAACTGGAGAGTGTTATGCTAAGTGAAATAAGTCATACAGAGAAAGACAGATACCATATGTTTTCACTCTTATGTGGATCCTGAGAAACTTAACAGAAGATCATGGGGGAGGGGAAGGAAAAAAAATGGTTAGAGAGGGAGGGAGCCAAAACATAAGAGACTCTCAAAAGCTGAGAACAAACCTGCTGCTCCAAGGTTTATGGGGGGTGGGAGGGATGGGTGATGGGTGATGGGTATTGAGGAGGGCACCTGTTGGGATGAGCACTGGGTGTTGTATGGAAACCAATTTGACAATAAATATCTTATAAAAAATAAACAAATTAAAAAATAAAATAAAAAAAGCAATTAAAAAAGATGCAAGAATGGTTCAATATTCAAAAATCAATCAATATGATACACATTAACAAAAGATAAAAATCATATCTCAATAGATGCAGAAAAAGCATTTGACAAAATTCAACATCTGTTCATGATAAGAACTCTTAACAAAGTGGGTTTAGAGAGAACATACCTCAACATAATAAAGGTCATATATGAAAAATGCATGTTAACATCATACTTGATGGTAAAACAGAGTTTTACCTCTAAGATCAGAAACAAGATGAGGATGTTAACTCTTGCCACTTTTATTCAACGTAGTACTGAAAGTCCTGGTCACCGCAGACAAGAAATTAAGGGAGTCCATACTGGTAAGGAAGACGTTGAACTGTCAGTTTTTGCAGATAGTATGATATGATACATAGAAAACCCTCAAGACTTCATCAAAAAACTATTAGAAATAATAAATAAATTCAGTCAAGTTGCAGGATACAAAATTAATACCCAGAAATTGGTTGTGTACTTAAGAACAAAATAGCAGAAAGAGAAATTAAGAAAACAATTTTATTTATAATTGCACCAAAAAGAATAAAATTACCTAGGAACAAGGCTTCACCAAGGAGATAAAAGACCTCTATTCTGACTATAAAACATTGATTAAAAAAGAATCTAAAGACAATACAAACAAATGGAAAGATATTCCATGCTCATAGATTGAAAGAATTAACATTGCTAAAATTTCCAATACACCCAAAGCAATCTACAGATTCAACACAATCCCTATCAAAATGCCAATGGTAATTTGCACAGAACTAGAATAAATAATATTAAAATTTGTATAGAACCACAGAAGACATCAAATAGCAAAAAGCAATTTTGAGAAAGAAGAACAAAGTTGAAAGTATCACAATCCCAGATTTCATGATATATTACAACTGTGATAATCAAAACAGAATAGAATAGTACTGGAACAAAAATAGACTTGTAGATCAATAGAACAAAACGGAGAGCACAGAAGTAAGCCCATGCTTATATGGTCAACTAATCTATGACAAAAGAGGCAAGAATATACAGCGGGGGAAAAAGTCTTTTCAACAAGTTGTGCTGGGAAAACTGGACAGCTATACTCAAAAAAACGAAACTAGACCATTTTCTTATAGCATACACAAAAATGAATTATAAATTCATTAAAAATTAAAAATTATGAAACCTAAAACCATAAACTTCTAGAAGAAAACATAGGCAGTAATATCTCTGACACCAACTGTAGCAACATTTTTCTAGATATGTCTCTTCAGTCAAGGGAGGTAAAAGAAAAAATAAACTATTGGGACTACATCAAAATAAAAAGCTTTTGCACAGCAAAAGAAACCATCAATAAAACCAAAAGGCAACCTAGTGAATGGAAGACAATATCTGAAAATTATACATCTGATAAGGGGTTAACAGCCAAAATATATAATTCATACAACCCAACACCAAGAAAATCCCTAATTAATCCAATTAAAAATTGGGCAGAGGACCCAAATAGACATTTTTCCAAGGATGACATCCAGATGGCGAACAGACACCCAAACGATGTTCAACATCAGTGAGATGCAAATCAAAACCACAATGAGGGGCACCTGGGTGGCTCAGTTGGTTAAGTGCCTGACTTTGGCTCAGGTCATGATCTCACAATTCATGGGTTTGAGCCCTGCATCAGGCTCTGTGCTGAGAGCTCAGAACCTGGAACCTGCTTTGGATTTTGTCTCCTCTCTCTGCCCCTCCCCTGATCATGTGCTCTCTGTCTCTCTGTCTCTCTCTCTGTCTCAAAAATAAATAGACATTTATTCTTTTTTATAAACCACAATGAGATGTCACCTTACAGCTGTCAGAATGGCTAGAATCAAAAAGACAGAAAATAGTAAGTGTTGGCAAGATATGAAGAGAAAGGAACCTTCATGCACTGTTGGTGGGAATGTAAACTGGTGTGACCACTGCAGAAAATGGGACAGAGCTTCCTTAAAAAATTCAAAATTGAAATATCATATGATATAGTTGTCCCTCCTGGGTATTTACCCAAAGAAAACAAAAACACTAATTCAAAAAAACATAAGCCCCTCCCCTATGTTTATTGCAGCATTATTTACAACAGCCATGATATGGAATCAATCCAAATGTCCATTAATAGAGGAAAGAACAAAGAGGACGGGGTGTAGACATATAATGGAATATCACTCAGCTGTTTAAAAGGAAGAGATCTTACCATTTGGACAGCATGGATGGACCTAGAGAGTATTACACTCAGTGAAACAAATCAGACAATTACCGTATGATTTATATGTGGAATCTAAAAAACAGAACTAACAAAAAGCAGAAGCGAACCTATAAATACAGAGAACAAACTAATGGTTGCCAGATGAGAAGGGGCAGGACAATGGGCAAAATGGGTAAAGGGGAGTGGGAAGTACAAGCTTGAAGTTATGTAATGAATAAATCACGGGGACAAAATGTACAGCACAGGGAATATAGTCAGTGGTATCATAACAACTATGGTGACAGATGGTAGCCACACTTGTGCTGACCAGAGCATAATGTATAGATTTGCTAAATCACTATGTTGCATACCTGAAACTGATGTCACATATGTCAACTAGTCAAATAATTTCAAACTTCTTCAGAGAATAGGGAGGAAAAAAAACTCACAATGGATCTCAATGGTCTAGAATTGCACTGAAACATCTTGGCTGGTATTTAAGAAGCCCATGTGCAGCTCACAGATTCCTGCCACATCCCTCCCACATACTGCATCCCTCTGTTGCAATTCCATTCTTCATTTTCTGAAAGCACTACAAATTCTTACAACTCTGCCTTCCCTCGGGATGTTATTCCAGCTTACTGCCTTCCTCTCCATTTTCATCCTCTCAAAATCCTTCGTACTTTTTTATTACAACTTTTTAAAAAAATTTACATGCAAATTACTTACCATATAGTGCAACAATGATTTCAGTAGTAGATTCCTTAGTGCCCCTTACCCATTTAGCCCATCCCCCCTCCCACAACCCCTCCAGTAATCCTCAGTTTGTTCTCCATATTTATGTCTCTTCTGTTTTGTCCCCTTCCCTGTTTTTATATTATTTTTGTTTCCCTTCCCTTATGTTCATCTGTTTTGTCTCCCTAAGTCCTCATATGAGTGAAGTCATATGATTTTTGCATCTTTCTCTGACTGGCTAATTTCACTTAGCATAATACCCTCCAGTTCTGTCCACGTCATTGCAAATGGCAAGATTTCATTCTTTTTAATTGCCAAGTAATACTCCATTGTGTGTGTGTGTGTGTATATATATATATATATATATATATATATATATATATATATATATATATATATACCACATCTTCTTTATCCATTCATCCATTGATGGACATTTGGGCTCTTTCCATACTTTGGCTATTGTTGATAGTGCTGCTATAAACATGGGGGTGCATGTGTCCCTTTGAAACAGCACACCTGTACCCCGTGGATAAATGCCTAGTAGTGCAATTGCTGGGTCATAGGGTAGTTCTATTTTTAGTTTTTTGAGGAACCTCCATACTGTTTTCCAGAGTGGCTGCACCAGCTTGCATTGTCATCAACAATGCTAAAGAGGTCCTCTTTCTCCACATCCTCGCCAACATTTGTTGTTGCCTGAGTTGTTAATGTTAGCCATTCTGACAGGTATAAGGTGGTATCTCATGGTGGTTTTGATTTGTATTTCCCTGGTGATGAGTGATGTTGAGCATTTTTTCATGTGTTGGTTGGCCTTCTGGATGTCTTTTTTGGAGAAGTGTCTATTCAGGTCTTTTGCCCATTTCTTCACTGGATTCTTTGTTTTTTGGGTGTTGAGTTTGATAAGTTCTTTATAGATTTTGGATACTAACCCTTTATTGGACATGTCATTTACAAATATCTGCTCCCATTCCATCAGTTGCCTTTTAGTTTTGCTGATTGTTTCCTTCACTGTGCAGAAGCTTTTTATTTTGATGAGGTTCCAGTAGTTCGTTTTTGCTTTTGTTTCCCTTGCCTCTGGAGACATGTTGAGTAAGAAGTTGCTGTAGGCAAGATCAAAGAGGTTTTTGCCTGCTCTCTCCTCGAGGATTTTGATGGCTTCCTGTCTTACATTGAAGTCATCCATTTTGGGTTTATTTTTGTGTATGGTGTAAGAAAGTGGTCCAGGTTCATTCTTCTGCATGTCGCTGTCCAGTTTTCCCAGCACCACTTGCTGAAGAGACTGTCTTTATTCCATTGGATATTCTTTCCTGCCTTGTCAAAGATTAGTTGGTCATACATTTGTGGGTCCATTTCTGTGTTCTCTATTCTGTTCCATTGATCTGAGTGTCTGTTCTTGTGCCAGTACCATACTGTCTTGATGATTACAGCTTTGTAATATAGCTTGAAGTCTGGGATTGTGATGCCCCTGCTTTGGTTTTCTTTTTCAAGATCGCTTTGGCTATTTGGCATCTTTTCTGGTTTCATACAAATTTTAGAATTATTTGTTCTAGCTCTGTGAAGAATGCTGGTGTTACTTTGACAGGGATTGCATTGAATATGTAGATTTCTTTGGGTAGT
Organism: Felis catus; assembly: GCF_018350175.1. Classification (NCBI taxonomy): domain Eukaryota; kingdom Metazoa; phylum Chordata; class Mammalia; order Carnivora; family Felidae; genus Felis; species Felis catus. The sequence goes on from NC_058376.1 coordinate 59,729,117, forward strand.
ATCAACATTTTAACAATATTTGTTCTTCCTATCCAGCAGCATGGAATCTTTGTCCATTTTGAGTGTGTGTGTATCTTCTTCAATTTCTTTCATAAGCTTTCTATAGTTTTCAGTGTATAGATGTTTCACCTCTTTGGCTAGATTTATTCCTAGGTATTTTATGGTTTTTTGTGCAACTGTAAATGGGATCGATTCCTTGATTTTTCTTTCTGTCGCTTCGTTGTTGGTGTATAGGAATGCAATCGATTTCTGTGCATTGATTTTATATCCTGCAACTTTGCTGAATTCATGAATCAGTTCTAGCAGTTTTTTGGTATAATCTTTAGGGTTTTCCATATAGAGTATCATGTCATCATGTCATCTACAAAGACTGAAAGTTTGACCTCCTCCTGGCCGATTTGGATGCCTTTTATTTCTTTGTGTTGTTTGATTGCAGAGGCTAAGACTTCCAATACTATGTTGAATAACAGTGATGAGAGTGGACATCCCTGTCTTGTTCCTGACCTTAGGGGGAAAGCTTTCAGTTTTTCCCCATTGAGGATGATATCAGCATTGGGTCGTTCATATATGGCTTTTATGATCGTGAGGTATGCTCCTTCTATCCCTACTTTCTTGAGGGTTTTTATCAAGACAGGATGCTGTATTGCAAAATCCTTCCTATTTTCTAAGTGACTAAATGTCACCTGCATCTAGTCATCTCTGATCTTCTCTTATCTCTCCATTAAAAGCATATTTGTTGCACTGCACACCACTAAAATTATTTTCTTTGTACTTTGATTTTGACATCTGTTCAAATACAGTCACCTTCTAATACAGTCAGCTGTTTCCTACCAGCTTACAAGCTCTCTAAAGCCAGGGTATAGGTATTATTCTTCTTGGTACTTCACCAGCACTTTTATAGGACATTTTGTATTCTAAGACAAAACATATTAGAAGGTAATGCTTCAAGGATCTTACATACCAGGATCTTAGATTTGACACTTGAGAAATGAAAACATTTTATGTGCATGTCTTTGATTTCATAGGAAACTGCATCATGATCTTCTTCCTCCTTTATAGTTGGAAATGGAGTTTCAAGAACATAGCCATTCTCACAGAAAATCAGTAAAGTACTTTCAGGCTAAAAAAGAAAGATTAAATATATCATTTACATTTAGGCAAGTTTTTAGAAGCATAGCTCAAAAAGATTATAAACGAGGAAAAATATCATTGCTATATATACTATACACTTTTGAAAATTAATACTTAATTCCTCACTTCAGTAATAAATCATCTTATTAATCACTATGTACAGTTATTAATATCGATTATATTACTATTAATAAGCTAACTGTTAAAATTAGATTTATGTTTGTTTCCCTTATAGATGCCATAACATATTTTCTGAGCCAAAAATGTAGTTGCAAAATATGTTTGCCCAAAGGGCAGAATTTTGAAATTAGGAGTGCCAAGGGAAACATGCAGTGTGTGGATGGCACATACAGTCTCAGCCTCCTTTGATGGATCATCCTCCATCTGCCCAAGTTCATTAATTGTGGACATTCCCAAGGTTTTTGTCTTCTACCCTCTTCTCCTCTCACTCCATAAACATTCCCTGGGAAATCTTATAGGCAACCCAAAGCTTCATTACCATTCATGCACAATTAAATTCTGAGTGAATCTATCTCTCTAGGCCAAACCTCTCCCTTGAGCTCAAAAATCACATATTTAACCATATACGGGAAATCCCCATCTTTTTTTTAATGCCTATTTATTGTTGAGAGAGAGGGAGGGAGAGTGCAAGTGGGGGAAGAACGGGGGGGGGGGAGACAGAGGCCCATCTTGATACTCCATAGACACATTATTCAAAATTTTTATTCACTCTGTCATTCTATAATTATTATGTATAGACTATGTATCTAGCATTTTGTAGTGCACTAGGGGTAAAATTATAAGAAAAATAAATACAGTGTCTGGCACGATGGAGTTTACCTCCAACAAGAGGGCCTGTCATTTAACAAATCCTATAAATAAATGTAAATTGTAACTGCAACAAGTGTTGCAGGAGTGCCACCAGAATAAAGGAGGCTGTGTAAGGCTTCCCGAGAAGGTGGTATCTAAGCTTCAAGGTGAAGGAGGAGTAGAAGACAATTACACAGTAAGTTGTGGGTAGGTTTGAAGGGTGTGCTATACAAAGGATATACCATCTGCAAATATCCAGTGGCACATCTGGGCTTTTAAGGAATTTATGGGCTTGGGAATGAGAAGAGAGATCAGGACACAGCCTTAGGGAAACAATACTTAGGAATTGGGTGAGGGAGACTGAAAAGGAATGACAAGATGTAGACGAGGGAACTAGGAGAGCATAAGGTCACAAAAGCCAAAGGGAAGTGGTATTTAAAAGAGAAAGTAAGGGTCAACAGGTTCAAATGAGGCTAAGAGGTCAAGAAAGATAAGAATGGAAAATGTTAAATGGATGGATATCACTGGTGTCTTCACAGGAGCTGATTTGGTAGAATGATGAGAGTAGATACTAGCAAAAGTCAATAGGAATAATTATTCCTCTTAGAAAAGTCAGAAGGAGAAAGATGGCACAGCAGCTAGAGGAGAACAGGAGGTCAAGCAACTTTTTTTTCCCATGGGAGATACTTGAATATATTTAAATGCTGATGGAAATGATCCAGTAAACAGGTGAGGCTAAATTTATATGACAGAAAAGAGAAAATAAGTAATATGAAATCTTGAAAAAAGTGGGAGAGAGTACAATCCAAAGGACAGGACTCAGAATTGGCTCCATGTGGGAAGGAAGAGGCCACCTCTATTATAAAAAAGGGAAGAGGGCAGGCAGATGCAGAGGTAGACAGGAATTGATGTCGGATAGTAGGAAGGACCAATTGCCTCCTAAGGACAAATTGCCAACAGTTTGCATGAGACCTAGAAGCCAAACACAAGGCAGTGTCCTAGAGCTTTGGGGATTCTCTCAGAGATGAAGAGACAAAAGCTGAAGTTCAAAGCTACTCAAACAAATTAGGACTTGAGAGGACAGGATTCCAGCGAAATGGGAAATGCAGGAAAGTGAGCCTGACGTTCTGCTGGGCCTTTGCCATAAAGCATTTACACCTCTAAACTGCATGGGAACAGGGTTTGTTCATTTCTTCCAAATGGTCCATTAGTTTTCACTTCACTTTCATTTATTTGAATGCTATTTACTTTTATCTACAGTTATTATGTTTACATCTAGGATATCGAAGAGAAGGCAGGGATGTTTAGGATGCATAATCAAAGAAGCTTAGTGAACCACTGAAGGGCAGGGTGGTTAGAGGTAAGGAAGAGACTGGAATGATTCTCAAGATTTTCTGGTTTCAGCAACAGAGAACAGTGGCCCCAGAATAATGTAGGCAAAAGAACATGTCTTAGAGAAACTGAGGAGTTTCATTTAGACACTTCAAAATTACCCCCCAAAATTCAAAAGATCACCAAATTCTGTCAATTCTACCTCATACATAGCTCTCGTCCACATAGTATTTCATGCCCTGGTCACATGTCTGGAACACAGCTGCCCAGTTGTCCCATCTGCCTCTCATCTGCCCAAAGTGATCATGGTAGTGACCACGGCAGGCCAAATGATTCTCTGTGCACGTTTCCTTATTGGAAACACAAATTATAAATAATGGGCAGAAGTTTAATGCATTCAGGAAGGCAGGAGGTCTGACCATTGAGAGCTAGTGGAAGCTAACATCTAGGGCAATTTAGACAACTAAAGTATGCAGGGTATCAGCTACGTATGGTCATTTACCTTTTTCCACATCTCTATTGAAATATAACGATAGATGGTTTGATACATGTATATATTATGAAATGGGGGTAATTTTCTTTGACATTAGTAATTCCCAAATAATATTAGAAATACAACCACTAATTGGCAGCATTGCCTGAAATAACTTTTGAATTATGTTGGGGGGGTTTCGTCTCATGCCTATTAAAAAAAATTTTTAGCTTCTTACTTCAAAATAATTTTTGATTCACAAGAAGTTGCAAAGATAGTACAGAGAGGAACCATGTATCCTTCACCCAGTTTTCCCCATTGGTGACTTCTTAGGCAACAATATGGAAACCAGGAAATTGACATTAATATAGAATGTGTGTAGAGTTCTAGGTCATTTTATAGATGTAGATTTGTGTAACCATTCACCACAATCAAGATGCAAAACTATCCCATCACCATAAAGATCTTCAAGAGGCCCCTCTATAGTCACACCCACCATCTTCCCACCCACCATTCCTAACTTTTTTGGATTTTTTACTTTGAATCTAAGGAAAATGATTAAAGGGTGTACATAATACCACATGTTGCATTCATGCTTTAACACAGAGCTCCCTTGGCAGGTTTTGTTTCCTTCACCTAAACCATCTGCACTTACCTTCTCTCCAAATGCCCACATCCTACCAATTCCTCAAAATTAAGGTAAAATAGTACAAAATAAGTTATGTTAACTTATCCCCTTCTTGACATTTCCCTGCTCTATATTCAGAGCACATATTGTCTATACCACTGACATTTAGTCACCAATTCCCTTGTAAAACTTTGTATTGTTCTGTGATAGTTATTTAACTTCTTAAATAGGTGCATTTTTTTCCCTTTCAGAAGAGATTGTTTTATACTGCGTATTGAATACATCAGTGCCTAGCAAAGATGAAAACAACGAGTATGTTAACTTAAAAAAAAGTTTTTTCTATATACCACTATATTGTTATAGCCCTTGTCTTTAGAAGAGTTTAAAGTAGGCTACACATGTTACTTCAATAATCCTGAGAACACCTCCATGCAGTTCATCACTATTTTTTTAAATTTTTTTTAATGTTTATTTATTTTTGATAGAGAGACAGAGTGTGAGCAGGGGAGGGCAGCGAGAGAGGGAAACACAGAATCCAAAGTAGGCTCCAGGCTCTCAGCTGTCAGCACAGAGCCTAATGTGGGGCTCAAACCCATGAACCATGAAATCATGACCTGAGCTGAAGTCAGAAGCTCAACCGACTGAGCCACCCAGGAACCCCAGTTCATCACTATTATTATCCTAGAACACAGTATAGCACCTGGTTTAGACAATCGATATTTAGACAACTGAATTATCCTATGCTTGAACTTAGGGAAATTAGAGGCATTAAATAAGATCAATAGTTAATACCTAATCACCAGCTGATGTTAGGAAAGAGTCAATGGAAGATTAGAAGACAAAATGGAGGTAGAAGGGGGTAGAAGACAAGTAAAGAGATAAAGATGAGGGCAAGTACATTCAGACCTTTGAAGTGAACTTCTGAATGTCAAAAGGACTGACAGATCCAAGCCAACACATTACAACATATGTATCTCAATAGAGTCACCATTGTTACTAAAGCAAAGCCTGATAGACCTCAATGTTCTCAGAGTGGATCATGACCAATTAATTAGAGCATGGAAGAGAGAGGAGATAGTGAGTAGGACATTGGGCTCCTCAGTGATATGCTACTAGCCAAGCTAAGAAGCATTCCTGACCCCTCACTGCAGGACCCAGGAGTGGGACTAATCATTCTACTTGCTATTCTCTATCTTCCAGATCACTTCATTATGCAGTAATTGAGATTTAAGCATGAAGACAAATAATAATTACTCACATGGGAAACTGAAGACCATACTAACTGGCAAACAGGTCCAGGAGTAGTAATATAACCGATTGGCTTATAATCCTTTTCTACCTCGAAGAAGAAGACGGTTTGATCTCTACTCTAAGAAAAAGAGAAATACCCATCAGATATGTATTCTTTTTGAAATATATCCCACAGAGTATAGAGTAGCATTTAATAGTTACAGTATACCCACTGTATATTTATACCTATGATAATCATAGATCCCAGATTATGCTGGGAAAATTCACATTTCAAGTATTTGCTTCATGTCCCCCATGAAAATGTCTGACAAACCAAGTGTTCCAATATCTTTCTGAAAAAAACAATCACCATACCTGTACATAGATTAACTCACCAAAAGTTCCACAAAGCATATGCTCCCCTATCAACGCATGAAAAATTTACATATTCTCTTCGCTTATGGCAATTTTATATACGAACATACCTATATGATAGAATATTGATTATGTATAAAACACTGATCATAATTCCCCGTTGAAATTTTCCATTCATTTAAAATAAGCATTAGAACTCAATCTGCAAGAAAATTTTGAAATGTCATGCACTGACTACACTGAAAGAATATGAACACAAAGAAAGCAAAACTGCATTTTTCTCAAAAGTGCACGTCAGCAAAAAGAAAAAAAAAGTGTACCTCAGCAAATACATTAGATCAAGTAGGAAGACTGATAAGACAAGTTGAACCATGAAAGCTCAATAGGAAACAAAAGGAAATCTACCACTTACCCCTGTAGCTAGAATTTCTCCATCACGTTCATAAGCTAAGGCAGTGACACGAGCAGTATGGGGCTTGAAAACCTGTTTCAAATTAATATCTGCATCTGAAATTTTCTTCCGTCCTGCAAAAACCGTGAGCCCTTTTGGATCATAAAGTTCAAGAATTCGAACAACTCCATCTTCGAATCCTACGATAATCTGTGCTCCAGTGTAGCTTACCTTGGATAAAAATTAAATGCAACAAATGTGAAATTAGTTGATTCAGAAAGTTGTGCTACATAACAGATAACTTTGTATTTTATTCAGCTAAGTAATTTAATATTGACTGTTCACTGCTAATTCCTTATATCACTTTCTGGTAACCTCTATTTTAGAACAGCTCCTTATCATTGCTGATCGTGAGACAGGTAAATAATGGCAATTCAAGCACTGGAGCAAATGTTGGCGGCGCATCCTTCTACCACATGCCAGGCACCTATCACCAGCCACCCAAGGGAGCGCATGAACAGTTTGTCCCTGGTTTCACAGAATTTAGGATCTAGCGGGAGGACAGATGTTAATCACACAGATGAATGTTAAATTCTGAACAGAAATAAACACTAAAGGAAAGAAATGATCTCGGAGAGCATATAACAAAGAAATCTGACCTAGACTGAGGACTTCTTTAAAGAAGAGATGGTAGAGCGGAGATCAGAAAGATGCCCAGAAATTAACTAAGTCTAGGGAGGTGGGAGAAACACTCCTGGGAGAAGACATAGCTTGTGCAAAGGTCATGTGGCAGGAAAGAACGTAACTCAGGAAAAAGTTAGTTTGACTACAGCAGACTGAGTGAGGGAACAGGGCTTCCACAACAGGCCAGAGAGGGGGATAAGCAAGCACCAGGTCAAAAAGTAGCTTATAAGGATAGTCTTCATCCCAAGAGCAGTGGGAAGCCATTAAAAGGTTTTTAGTTGGGGGCTTGGGTATGTGTGGGTAAGGGAGGTGATGTGACCAGACTTGATATTTCAGAAAAGTCATCCTAGATGCATTGTGCAAAACAGAACCGAGATGGCCTAGATAGGATGCAGGAAGACCTTTGGAGACCTTTGAAGAGATGGCTACCTTACTCCAGGAGAGTGATTATGATCACTGGGTTTGAGGTGGCATTGCAGAGAGGAGGGATATGGGCATAGTTTAGAGAGTTATAATGGTCCTATTTGGTGACAACTGAATATGGGGGAGGAGGACAGAGGGATTACTGAGACATTTACTGAGTTAGGTAACACTAGGAGGAAGCCAAGCACATGTGTGTGTGTGGTTTGTTGCTGCCATTATTGTTTTGGAGGGGGGTTGGGGGGAGGCCAACAGAGTATCATGAATCTAGTCTTGGACACGTTGGGATTGAGGTCCCCTGGGAAACTCAAAATGAGGATGGCACATGGTCTGCAGCTCCAAGAAGTATGGGCTGGAGATAGAAATCTAGCAACATCTGAATATACTAAATCTGCTATCTTGGAAGGCATTCAGGAGAAAGGCAAGAGCCCTGCTGTTCTTTAGAGTAGAGCGATCATCCCTGAGGCCAGGCAGTTATGAGAATCTTGGTAATAAGAAAACTGTACTCCATCCAATTCCTTGAATGTTGTTCAATCAATAAACATATACTGTGTGTCTAAATGTACTATAGAGGTACTGGAGGTTCAAAGAAGAATAAAGTGTGGTTGTCACCATGAAGAACAGTCTGGTGGGAAAGATACAATAAAGCAGTTTATCTTAGTACATTGTGATACGATAAGTATCATAAAATTGGTATATAAGCAGTGCTTTAAAAAAAACCAGAGGAAGTAGTACCTAGTTCTACTAGAAGATAGGGTCACAAAGGGCTATGCAGAGGAGATGATGTTTGACCTAAGCTGAGTCATAAAGAGTTTTCTAGAGAAGCGAGAGGGCATAGAGAAAAGGCACTTCAATTCCAGCATGATATCCAATGATCATTACTTGGATATGAGACTAAAAAAGGGAAACATTCTATGGACATCGAATGACCATCTGATAAATTATTTAATTATATAGCTGTATTTTAAATACTTCAGGTAAGAGTGTAAATGAAATGGAATAGAGTGAGCCAGGTTTGGTAAGACAAATACTCTGTGGTTTCTACTTGTTCTAAACCTCATCATTGTTCTGCTTCTATTCCCTGGCCTGAGTTGTCTTTCTGGTCTTGATTCTATCACTAAATTCTCCTCCATTCTAGCCATGTCCACATTTATTTTGGTCCCGAAACATTTTCTCTTTGACTTCAACCCAAAACAGTAAAGATAAAACATTCCCCAAATACTCCCATGATATTTTGAAAAATAGCTGCAAATTCTTTGACATGCCTCCCATGGAGAAATCCCCTCCTTGAATCTGGGTGGGGCTTGTGACAGCTTCACTCAAGTGAGTATGGTATAAATGACATTATGTGACTTCCGAGACTGGTCATAGAAGGCCAGCAGCTTCGGCCTTTTGTTGAAACACTAGATCTCGGAGTCATTAGCTGTCATGTAAGAAGTATGTGGCTGTCCTGAGGCCACCCTGCTGTGGTAAAGCCCAAGCCACAAGGAGAAGCCATTAAGCAGGCACTCCTGTTGAGCGCCCAGCTTAGCCTAGCCTTCAGCCCAGATGCCAGGCTTGTGATAAAGAAGACTTTACGTGATTTCCCAATCCAGAGAAAATGTGAGCAAAATAAAATGTTTGCTGTTTTATGCCGCTACATTTTACGGTAGTTTACTACATTGTAATGGATAAAGAACAACTCTCTACCTCTGCCTAATTTTCTTCATAGCTCTTATCATTATCACGTATGTTACTTATTTTTCTGTATTGTCCATTTCTGCCTCCTCCCTCCCACTAAAGTGTAAGGTGTATGAGGGCAAGTATTTTTGTCTTTCTGTTCCTTGTTACATTCCCAGAAGCTAGAACAAGCCCCAGCACACTGCAGGCACACCAGGAATATAACTAGAATGAATGAAATCAGAGTCTGATAGAGGATAGATACCCAAAGTTCTGTTGGGCAATAATTTTGTAACATGGAATAATTACTAACCTGCAGGTGGCATAAAAATAGATTTTTATTAAAACAGGACCATAACCACAAAAGCAAGGTCATGATGATCTGAACTAGATTCGCATTATGAGTGAATAAAGTTAAAATTTTTATTTTCCTCTAAAACCCAGGGTATAAAATAGATTTCCAAGAAATAGCACTGATAGGCCATATTTACCAATAGATCTTAGTAGAAGATAATCATAATAAACTCACCAGTCGGGGTACCCAGGTGAGGGCAGTACCTCCTTGTTTGAATCTCATCTGAGCCAAAGGAGTTTTGCCAGCAAAATCATAGATTCGAACAGAGCCTATAGAAAACCAGTTTTAAAAGAAATAAATTATATATATATATATATATATATATATATATATATATATATATACACACACACACACACACACACACACACACACACACACACACACACACATATATCTTTTGAAATAACCTTGGCTTCCTTTACATGTTGAGCATTATAAGAAATTTCACAAATAGTTCAATCAACCAATAATCTAATAGGCTTTCTTCAGTCAAAATTTTACATGTATATCCTCAACCAGGTAATTTGCAAGCATGGATAATAAAGAAAACAACTACTGATCAAGTTCACCTTGCACAGCCCACATAGATTCACCATACATCAGGAAGAAAGAAAGAAGGTGAAAAATAAATAGGAAAAGCACGAATGTGGATAATGCCAAAATGAATAGCATCTTCTTGAGCAACTTACTGTGCCCTTAATCTCTCACAATAACCAAGGCTGCTGCACTTCAGTTTCTCTCCCCTACGTAAAAACTCACCTCTCTTGCAGCAAGAGGCTTCCTTTTGGAAAAACTGTCAAGTGCTTTTCATCAAACACATAGAAAATTTTATGTGGAAAACAAAACAAAAAAGGCCAGCTATATTTTCATTTAGAGTTCTACTTACAGTCCAAGGCAGTAGTGGCCATGAGATAAGTGAGAGGAGAGACTGCCAAGGCTTCGATAGCTCCAGAATGGAAGGAGAAGAGGCAGTCTGGATCTTGGGTCTAATAATAAAAGAGACCCTATCAGATCTCAAAGAAGTTAACATCAAATTAAGGTCAAGTTTAAAAAATATATACATAGTTGGGGCGTCTGGGTGGCTCAGTCGATTAAGCGTCCGACTTCGGCTCAGGTCATGATCTTGTGGTTCGTGGGTCCGAGCCCTGTGTCCATCACTGTGCTGACAGCTCGGAGCCTGGAGCCTGCTTCAGATTCTGTGTCTCCCTCTCTCTGTACCCCTCCCCTACTCACACTCTGTCTCTCCCTAAAATAAACATTAAAAAAATAATAGATTTATATATATAACCCTATAACACACATGTGATTTTAACTGAATAGAAATTTTTAAAAGCATAAGTTAGAAAGAGTGCTGGACTCTTGGAATTAGGAAAAGCAAGTATTGGAATTGTACTTGCAGGCTTTCCATTTCTTCACCAGTAAAATGAGGTAATAGCAAAAGCCTACCTGCTCATCAGGGTAACTGTGAGGGTTACAGAAGATCATATAAATGAAAATGCCATAAGTTTATGACAACTGTAAAGCACTTGATAACGTTAGGCATTGCCAATTGCCACTTTTCTGGTGGATTTTGCTAGGAGATACCTCCTTTTCTTTTTTATAAAATCAGAGAGAGAGATAATAAATTCTCAGGACCAGGACATGTTGGACAAGTTTTTGATGGGAACAATGATCAAATATGGAGAAAGATAAAGTATCTTTTAAAGAAGAATAACAGATTGTTATTATAAGAATTAGGAAAAAAGATAAGAAAAATAGGCAACTTACAATATTTGAAAAACTAAGGTCAAGCTTCCATATGGCTCCATTGGCATCCTAAAAATTAAATACATAACAATAGTTTGTTTTATCATTTTGAACTTTTATCAAATAAAAAGAAATTTTCTTCCTGTGATCTAGTTAAAATAAAGGACAAACAGTAATACCAAAAGTTTACATATATTTTAAAGTGTGATTGAGGGCACCTGGGTGACTCAGTCAGCTGAGCATCCGACTTCACCTCAGGTCATAGTCTCAAGGTTGGGGAGTACAGGCCCCACATTGGGCTTGCTGCTGTGAGTGCTTTTGATCCTCTGTCCCCCTCTCTCTCTGCCCCTCCCCACCCTCTATCTCTCAAAAATAAACATTTATAAAAAATAAAGTGTGACTGAAATTTAACAAAAGCAACTTCTATATATCTTAGAACACACAATAAATGAAGCATTTTTGTATTACAAATAGTTTAATATAATAAGAATGCTAAGTGGTTTTCTGTGTAGAAGTCCCAATTGACTTGAGATGGAAAAGGCAACGATTTCTTTAATATCATTTTGTGTTAAAGCACAGTTTGCTGTAAATAGGGTTGTGAGAGCTCCTAGGTATAGTGTGAGTGTTTGAATGGTTTTGTTGTGCTCCAGGAGTGGATGGAAGCGAATTAATAGAAAGACCCTAGCTACTACTGTGGTGCTTGAGTAGAATAGGGCGGAGATGGGTGTAGGTTTCTCTATAGCAGATGGAAGTCATGGGTGCAGGCCAAACTGGGCAGATTTACCAGTGGCTATAATGAATCCTACATCTCCAATGCGGTTGTAGACAATTGCTTGTAGGGCAGCAAATACCAAAATTAAGGATATATCCATAGTAGTTTTAATAGTAAAATGGACTTAGTAACACAGTGGCAATAAATTGTTACTTTAATTTTATGTGCAGGTAACTTTAAAGAGCCAAGAGGGAAGAATGCAACTTACTTGAGCCAACCAAATGTTATTTCCCATGTCGCTCATCTTTATCATAGAGAAGAGTTTGACATGCTTGCCTACTTGAAGCTCATTAATGGGCTCGATCTCTAACAATCCAGTCTCATCTATAGTGTCAGCAGTATCTATGGTCTCAAAATCCCAGATCTTATAAAATAAGAAAATATTTCAATCAATCAGCAGTTTCTGAATTTACATTTTCTGTAAGAAAAGGCTCTGACTTTTTTTTTCAAAAGTGATTTCTTCTTGTTGCATGCAAATTAGTGAGTAGGGGTAATGACAACACCAGCCAAAACTCAACCCCTGGGATATTGGTTCCAACTGGAGGATAATAAATTATGATCGTTTCCTTTGCATGGATGGAGCTTAGTGAGAAAACTCAGCCTGAATAAAAATTCTAATTAGCCCAGAGTAAACTTGATGTCAAGGGGTCTATCAGGTGTTTCTGCATGTAAAGTGGCCATTTGGAGTAAATGGTTTGGTTATTTGGCAAGACACTATAATGAGCCCTGTTTTGATTTTACCAGTGGGCCTCTGGAAAGGGGAAATAGACTTCATGATCCATACTCAATCCTCATTACAAGCAGAGAAAAGGTGTGTAGATGAGGTTGTCATGAGAAAGTGTTTTTCATCATTGATTTAGACTGTACTATTCAGGTAAGGATTGCTGTTCTGGGACAGACAACAGAACACTATGGAAAGCATGAGGGAGCAGTTTCACCTCACACAGCAGAGAGATTGAGAAGGACTTCCTGCACAAAGTCCCAGAGCCCACCCTGGATGGATCTGTTGACACACCCCACCCCGTTAACCCATACTCAATAACTCAGCCTTAGGGAAAGTAACTTCAGGGAGGACTGGTGCTGTCCCATAGACTAGCTCCACAGGGGAGAGACCCAGATCCACAGGTCAGATGGACTCCTGGGAGTTGGGCTAGGTTTTTCCCAAAGGGTTAGAGGTAGAGATTTACTATAAAAGACTAAAGAGATTAGGGTGACATTTAAAAAGGAAGCCAGTTTAGAAATTAGTGGTGTTCATTAAAGGACCATCTGTGAAGTATTTAATTTCTTTAATCTTGAGATTTCCCTTCAGTTGGTATTTTGACATTTTGGGGTGACCTATATCTTGGACGGTAAATACGCTATATGACAAAAGAAAGGACATAAAAATTTCCAGAGCAATTTAGTAAAATCTAACAAAATTAAATTTAATATGGTAAACGCAAAAATTTATACTTGGGTTCAAAAAGCCAATGGTAAGAAGACAGACTGGGAGAGATATAGCTAGACGTTGTAATCTCAATATACGTCAACAGGGTGACGAGATTATTTTCTAAAATACAGTCTTACTTCTGAAAATAATACTTCCTAAGGAAAGTCCAGAGAATACTACCACTTTCTTGGAAAGGCACCAGTAGGAATATGTGCCAAAAGGACCACAGGGCAAATCATAAGCCTCCAGGTTTGCCAGCAGCAGCAGGGTCCATATACATGGGTGGGTGGGAGAAGTGGTCTGATAACTACTAGGGGGACTTAGATGCTGGAGCAATGTTCCAGCTTAGCCCACACCATGGGCAAGATAGTGTCCACAGGGGAGGACAAGTGAGTTCACCAGTGTAACGAGAAAAGAGAGTGGAGTATCCACAGGCAAACCCTATCAGCTCACTTTTGAGTGTATTTCTAGTTAGTAACCTCAGTCAAAAATAAGAATGTTTGGTACTTTCATCCCTAAAACATGACCCATTCACACTGTGTGTTTTGAAAGGACACCTGTGTCCACTGTTTATAGTCTGCTAAAATAGGTTTTCATTTTCCCAAACTACTATTTCAACCAGAGAATCAAAATAACAAAAGGTCCCCTCAGAAAATTTCACTGCTAAGATGCTATAAATTAATTTTGACTAGAATTTAAATATTTACCACAAGGAAAGTATGATTTTAAATGCGCTGGCCGTAGGAGTAAATGACCACTGATGTCCTTTATAAAGTGACCTTTATGAGAAGTAAAAATCTGATAACACCAGTAGGGCCATCTGTAAGTCTTTGATGTGGGCGCTCCTGACCAAGCGTCAAGAAAACTTACCCTAATACATCCATCTGCCCCAATAGTGATGACTTCACCCTCGTCCAGCACTATCTGGTTAATGGGACCCTGATGACAAGACTTTCTTGCAGCTCGACAGAGCTCAACTTTGATGAGGCCGCCTTCCCACACCAGCATGTTGCCCCACTCTGACCCTGAGAGCACCTGGCAGGGATGCAGAAAGGGAGGAATGTGCATTAAAACAGACAAACGTGGATATTTATGCCTCACATTCAGGTGAGATTTATTTTTAAAGATTTTGTACTTACATAATCAAGAGAAGCAAAGTAAGTATAGAAAAATAAGAAAATGTAGAAATGAAAATTCACTACTTCAAAAACAAGCACTAATCACATTGTGATGGGTTTCCTCCTAGCATTATGCACAGTGTTACATCACCGTGATTACACTCTAAGTTGCTGGTAATTTTTCAAATATATCTGAAATAGCCTTCTTTGCCTAGCTCTTGAGGGCCTAATCCAGGAGTGGAATTACGGAGTCAAAAATTAGAGACATTTTTAACCTCTCGATAGACGAGTTTCTACTTTTTAAGAGTGATAATATCAAATGTTACAAGTTTTTTAAACTGTCAACTCAGAAAAATTACTGAACTCAGAAGATTATAGCATAAGAATATCCAATTTCAAACAAGAACAATCATCTGGAACCAGTTCCTATTAATCCATTTAATCCAGCACATCCAAGTATGTACCGCCAAACACTAGTTCTTAGGAATTTTAACTGGTATTACATAATAAGTCATACTAATTAAGTATCGATTCTGTGCCAAGTGATACTTGAGCACTTTACATACATTAATCTTAAAACCTCATATGAACTAGGTATATTTATTGAGGGTACCATGTACAGTTATGCAGGTTGGCCACTTTATTTTCCCAGAAAACATAGTTTTCCTCATTCACACAAGGGAATCATATGGATCAATAGGAGTCCTAACTATTATTATTCCCATTTTACAAAGAAAAAAACTGAACAGAACAGTTAAGTGGCTTGCACAAAATACCAATAGGAATCAAGATTTTCACCCAGGAAGCTTGGCTCAAAAGCTCCTCTTCTGACTAACATTAACTCAGAAGACATACACAAAATCAGACAACTTTCTTTTCTTTAGGATAAACAAAATCAGACAACTTTCTTTTCTTTAGGATCCCCTGGAAACTTTAATATAGATCACTGAAAGAAATTTCTAGATACAAAGGAATTTGACCAGGAAAGTCTTATTTTTACAGAGATTCTGTGCAGACTAATGTTCCATGAAACACCTTTGGGGAAACTCGGATCTAATTCTTGCCTGCCTGCTCCAGCATTCTGCACCCCATTTCCTTCATGCCAAGTAATTTACTCCATCTTTTCTACATCCCCAGTCTACTAATCTTATCCATTCTACCTGGTTTACCTATTATTAAACCTCAGCTAACTTTGGATAATCTTTATCTCGACTTGCTTTCTTCTGTCCAGTGACAAAACCACCCAAAGCCACGGATACCTGGAAGACTTTCCCTTCTGAAATGTCACTCATGTCTAGCTTTCTTTTTCCATTTGTCCTGAAAAATGAAATGAAAGTAATATCTTCCTTCTTAGCTCATCTCCTTGACTCCAGATTTTCCTTCCTCCAACTCATTTGGCATTTTGTGGCCAGATTAATACATAACTTCATTTTCAACTCTACTCTTCCAATGTATAGTAGTTCTGCCTGGCTGTTAATCTCCTCATACACTAGGACCCAACCATTCTTCTCAACCTAGTTTCCCACTCTTTCCCAACATAAATGCTCCCTCCTAAGTAGAATTCCAAATATTAGCTATTTGTTCCTAACTCTAAACATTTCCTTTTGTGTGTCTCTCATTTAAAATGGCTTCTTTTTTCTGCACAGCGAAGGAAACCATCAGCAAAACTAAAAGGCAACTGACAGAATGGGAGAAGATATTTGCAAATGACATATCAGATAAAGGGTTAGTATCCAAAATCTATCAAGAACTTATCAAACTCAACACCCAAAAAACAAAGAATCCAGTGAAGAAATGGGCAAAAGACATGAATAGACACTTCTCCAAAAAAGACATCCAGAAGGCCAACCGACACATGAAAAAATGCTCAACATTACTCATCATCAGGGAAATACAAATCAAAACCACAATGAGATACCACCTCACACCTGTCAGAATAGCTAACATTAACAACTCTGGCAACAACACTATGTTGGCCAGGATGCGGAGAAAGAGGACCTCTTTAGCATTGTTGGTGGCAATGCAAGCTGGTGCAGCCACTCTGGAAGACAGTATGGAGGTGCCTCAAAAAAACTAAAAATCGAACAACCCTACGACCCAGCAATTGCACTACTAGGCATTTATCCACAGGGTACAGGTGTGCTGTTTCGAAGGGACACATGCACCCCCATGTTTATAGCAGCACTATCAACAATAGCCAAAGTATGGAAAGAGCCCAAATGTCCATCGATGGATGACTGGATAAAGCAGATGTGATACACACACACACACACACACACACACACACACACACACACACACTGGAGTATTACTCGGCAATTAAAAAGAATGAAATCTTGCCATTTGCAATGATGTGGATGGAACTGGAGGGTATTATGCTAAGTGAAATTAGTCAGAGAAAGACAAAAATCAGATGACTTCACTCATATGAGGACTTTAAGAGACAAAACAGATGAACAATAAGGGAAGGGAAACAAAAATAATATAAAAACAGGGAGGGGGACAAAACAGAAGAGACTCATAAATATGGAGAACAAACTGAGGGTTACTGGAGGGGCTGTGGGAGGGGGGATGGGCTAAATGGGTAAGGGGCACTAAGGAATCTACTCCTGAAATCATTGTTGCACTATATGCTAACTAATTTGGATATAAATTTAAAAAAATAAAAAATAAAACAAGTTAAAAATAAATAAAATGGCTTCTTTTCTCCCTACATACACATGAATCCTACTGAACCTTTTAAAGATCTATCTTGTGGCATGTTTTAACCATCTTTATCCTAGCTTAATTCTTGTAGGATTCAGAATTTGAAGCTAAAATGACTTATGATCATTTTATACGTTTGGATATGTATTTAACCAGCATCCAAGAACTGTTATTTCCTCCCACATAACATGATTTCAGATTGAGAATATCTACTAGGTAGATACTAGGTAGAGAATATCTACTAGGTAACCCATTTTGTTCCTCAAAATTATATTTGTATGCTGGCATTTACTTATAACGGAGACATTCACAAATAATACTATATAACTCATCCTAATAGGAAGCCAAATGCATCATTAATGCAGAACTGACCCTATAGGCAAGATGCCCATAAATTTTATAAGGGGAAGAGAGAAGATAAACTAACAATGTTACAGAATAAACAGGCACAGTGGGTCTGTAGGAGCCACTATAGGGTGGTTCAATCTTCCTAAATAATAATCTGACAATAAAAACAAAAGCTGCAAGACTATATACAACTTTGAGCCAGGAAGTCCTCTTGGACCATCATGACAAAAGAAGAGGGAAAGATAAACATTATAAACACTGCAACTCCATGATGTAATAAAAAACAATATGTCACTATGTTAATATATTAAATATGTTATGCGTTTGTATAATATTTAGTAGACACAAAACAAAAATAATATTTATATGTGGATTAGGACAATTCTGTGGAAGTATATTAATTAAAATTGATAATCTGAAGAAGCAAAATGAAATGTTCATTATATTCACAATTATAGTATTCATTAGTACTAACATTGGCAGTGCTTTTCACAATGTATAATGTGCTTTCATCTATTTTCATCACTTGGAAACATAATTTTATTCTTGTAGAATAGTGGCTACACTCACCTTCCCATCTGGGAGCTCCATGTAACCTTCTATATCAGTAGTGGCTGTTTTGCCAAATCGACCCAATGAACCCTGAAGCTTGAGACCAGTGAATGTTAGAGCCATTTCCCAGAACCTGTAAACAAACCAGAAGGTGACTGAATGTACCTTAAAGAGGCTTTATTTATTTTATTATCACCCAAACATTTACATGTTTCATCGTCACATATTATCTCATTTATTCATTCATCTAATATGTATTAAGTATCAACTACCTGTCAGGAAAGCTCTAGGCAATATGAATTCAGCATTGAGCAAAACAGACAAAATAAACTCCCTGCCTTTGTGGATATTATATCTGAGACTCATGCTGTCCTATGCAGTCAACTGTAGCCAAGTTTGACTATTTTAACTTAGACTTAATAAATTAATGCTAAATAAAATTTAAAGCTCAGTATTTCTGTCAGACCAGCCAATTTCAAGTATTCAATAGCTACATGTAGCTAGTGTCTACTAGGTTGGATAGCACAGAACATTCCATCCTGGCAGAAAGTTCTATTGGATACTACCATTTTAGAACATGTAAAAGTTTTCCAAAAAATTCTAATTTACTTGCTGTGTAACTTAAGAGTGAGTTTCTAAATAACACTGTGCCCTCATTCCTTCATGTATACAGTGAGCATATTAGTAGTACCAACCTCATAAAATTATTGAAAAATGCTTAGAACAGTGCCTAGCACATAAAAGCAGTAATAATCAACATTTATTCATTAATATTTCTTATTAATAGTCTAAGCAATGAACAGTCAGATGATGAAAACCATGTAGGAAAAAGAATCTGGTCTACCAACTAGATATAAAATAGATAATGGATGATATCAACAAGCCAATATGAAGCTAAAAGATTAAATAGCATCCTTCTCCAAGGCTATGGTAGGTCCTCTGTTCACACATTTCCATATACTTTGTTTCTTTCATAGCACTTCACACATGAAATTATTCCATTTCTATCCCTCTACAAAGACACAGTACATAGAAAATATGCACTTTACTAAATGATGGGCAAATGTAAAAGAATTGGACATTTTTAGCCTATAGCTAGCAGAAGACTACTTGAGAATTCCCCCAAGTTTCTATTTAAAATCTGTTCAATTAGGGGCGCCTGGGTGGCTCAGTCGGTTAAGCGGCAGACTTCGGCTCAGGTCATGATCTTGCGGTCTGTGAGTTCAAGCCCCGTGTCGGGCTCTGGGCTGACAGCTCAGAGCCTGGAGCCTGTTTCAGATTCTGTGTCTCCCTCTCTCTGACCCTCCCCCGTTCATGCTCTGTCTCTCTCTGTCTCAAAAATAAACGTTAAAAAAATTTTTTTTTAAAAATAATATCTGTTCAATTATTCTATATTTCTAATGAATGAATAAGAATAGGGCCAGGTTTAAATTGAACTAAGAGAAACTTAGGTAAAAATGTCTTTCTCAAAAAGGACGCTGGAAATCTAGTTATGAGCAGTCCGAGGGTGGTGGTAGAAGGTTGTTAGATAAATGTTTAAGACAAGGTAGAATGAAGACAGAACAGGACAAAGTCGTTCCATCCTAGAAAATAGAGCGGAGTATGATAAAGTGAAAACGACATGAATTTAGACACAGAGACCGAGATCAACAGTAAACTCTGTTGCAATTTAGTATTGAGGGCCCTGGGTTAGGAATGATTCGGTTATAATTCTTATTTTACAGATGAAGACCGAGTTCAGAGTCAAAATGACTTATCCATCATACAGTATTGCTACAACAAGCTTAATGGTGGGTCTGAAAAGTCAACATGCCATGTTAGTAAGACATTATACAAACCCTTTGAGGTGGTAAAGCCTATAAGGCAGTAGGCTACATTTAAAAGCCCTTCTTTAAAAAAATAAAATAAAATAAAAGCCCTTCTTTTTATCTATACTGTCTTTTTTTTTTTTAAGTGTATTTATTTATGTTGAGAGAGACAGAGACAGCGTAAGTGGGGGGTGGGCAGAGAGGGAGGGAGAGAGGGAGAATCCCAAGCAGCCTCCACACTATTAGCCCAGAGTCTGATGCAGGGCTCAAACCCACGAAATGGTGAGATCACGACCTGAGCAGAAACCAAGAGTTGGCCGCTTAACCAACTGAGCCACCCAGGCGCCCCTCAGGTAAGAAAATCCCCATATCCAATTAGAAAAGCAGCACTACAGTTAAAGATAACACATTTAAAAATTATCCTAATGTTAACATCAGCAAAGATGTCTCCAGCTGGTCACCTCTTAGAAAATATCATTAATGATAATCTACCAACACCTGTATCAGTCACACAACCTACTTGATGTGGCCTGATCCCGATGTAGTCAGCTGCTCATCATCTTCAGGATTGAAAGTAACCTTAAAAACTTCCTGGGAAAAAGCTTTTGTCCTCAGTATGGGCTGTTCTTCTTTCCAGTTCCAGATGGTCAGCGTGTGATCAGGGCTGCTGCCAACAGAGGCTAGCAAGGTACCATCGTAGTTAAAATCCACGTAAGCATAAGCCAGCTCAGTCCCATCTGAAAGGGTGAATGGGAGGCCAATGAACAGAGGCAATACTTACCTCATTTTCTAAAGTGTATTCTTTTGAAAAGGAAAAGGAGAGAAAGAGAGAGCAAGCAAGCATCCTTGGTGATAAGCATTGACGAAAGAATGCCAAGAATCCCCAAAGAAACAATCCAAAATCATTCATCACCCTTGGCTTTAGAATGAATTATATTACGTGAGTGGGGAGAGTGAAGAAATCTTAATCACATTTTGCAAGAGAAAAACACTTTTGATTGTTTTTGAGAACACATTCCAGTTTATGAAATGGGGGCAGGGGGACACAAAATCATGTGAGATAGCAGAAAGAAATCAATCTATAATTAGAAACTCGCCACTGGAAAATTCACCAAATAAAAATTGAGGACTTCAGGTTTCTGGTTATGCATGTAAGGAGCTTGGAAGTCACCATTCCATCCTAACAACAAATAAAAAGCTGAACACACTAAAAAAATCAACAACTCTTCTTGGATTCATAAGTGAGGGAAGGACACAGGGCAAACGGCTGCTCCCGAGACTGGAGAGATACAACAGGGGAACACGAGCATTTGCAACTTACTATAGCAGGGACTCACAGCAGAAATAGCCAAAATATCCGAGTCAGGTAGTAAAACCTGAACTATCACTGATGAATTGCTGGAGGCTCAGCATGGACAAATCTGAGAGTTAAAAACTCCAGGGAGGCCCAGTCATAAGATGGCCCTCAAAATATTGTGAGCTTTATCTCCAGGAGCTTGACCAGGTCCCCACAGTAAACACCTAGAAAAAACCCTCAGGCTTTCAGCAGGGAGAGGGGAATAGGAACCATTTTTAAATACACCAGAACAGGTGCACCTGGGCAGCTCAGTCAGTTAAGCATCTGACTTTGACTCAGATCATGATCTCACAGTTCATGAGTTGGAACTCTGTGTTGAACTCTGTGCTGACAGCTCAGAGCGTGGACCCTGCTTTGGAATCTGTGTCTTCCTCTCTCACGGCTCCTTCCCCCTCCCTCCCTCTCTCTCAAATAAATAAACATTAAAAAAAAAATTGAAATACACCAGAACACTCTGCTTCTCTTAATGAGGCCTGTCCTCAGGAGAAACTAATTAACAAAATCCTAACCAACCTAACTAACCTGGGGAAGGAAATACTCAACTCTAGCCCCTTCTAGCCATCCCATCCCACCTGAGGGGGGAAAACTGCTAAGAAACATTTATGAAGTTCGGTCGAGAGAGGCTCCCTAAAAATTTGAGACCTAATCACAGAACCATAGAACACTTCCCCTCCCTCCACACCTTACCACCATGTTACAAGAAGCCTATTTCCAGCAATTATTTTTATCCACTACACCATGTCTGGCTACCAAGAAAAATCTACAAAGCATACAAAAAGGCAAAAAACACAGTTTGAAGAGACAGAGCAAGCATTAGAACCAGACATGGCACAGATACGGAAATATCAGATTGGGAATTTAAACCAACTATGATTAGGGTGTCTGGGTGGCTCAGTCAGTTGCATCCGACTTTACCTAAGGTTATGATCTCATGGTTCGTGAGTTTTAGCCCCACATCAGGTTCTGTACTGTCAGCACAAAAACTGTTTTGGATCCTCTGTCTCCCTCTCTGCCTCTCGCTTTTTCTGTCTATCTCTCTCTCAAAAATAAATACATATTAAATAAATAAATAAAACAACTATGATTAATATGCCAAGGGAATAAAGCAGACAATATCTAGGAACAAATGGACAATGTCAGCAGAAAAATGGAAATCCTAAGAAAGAACAACAAGGAAAGGCTAGAGATATAAAACATTGTAACAGAAATGAAAAATGTCTTTGATGGGCTCATTAGTAAATTGGACACAGCTGAGGAAATCTCTGAGCTACAGAATATATCAATAGAATCTTTAAAACTGAAGAGCAAAACAGAAGCGATATCTAAGAACTATGGAACAACTACAAAAGATGCAATGTATGTGTAATGGGAATACCAAAAGGAGAAGAAAAGAGAAAGGAAGAGAAGAAGTATGTGAAACAATAATGACTGAGACTTTCCCCCAAATTACTATCAGACACCAAACCACAGGTCCAAGAAGCTCAGAGAATACTAACTGGAATAAATGCCCAGAAAACTACAGAAAATGAAGATAAAGGAAGAACTCCTGAAAAAAGCAAGAGGGGGAAAAACACCTTACCTAGAGAAGCATGAAAAACTATATCCAACTTCTCCTCAGAAACCACACAAGCAAGAAGAATGGACTGAGATATTTAAAGTGTTGAAGGGAAAAAACCCACCAACCTGGACTTCTGTACCCCATGAAATTATCCTTCAAAAGTGACAGATAAAGACTTTCTCTGACACACACTGAGGGAATTTGTTGCCAGGAGACCTGCTTTGCAGGAAAAGTTAAAAGAAGTTCTCTGCACAGAAGGAAAATAATACGGGTCAGAAACACACATCTACATAAAGAGATGAAGAGCACTGAAGAAGGAGTAAGTGATGTAAAATAAAAAACTTTTATTTTTACTATTCTATTGATGTAACAAATAACAGTTTGTCTAAGAAAAGAAAACGATAGAACAGTATCTTTCATGAACATAGATGTGAAATACCTCAACAAAATATTAGCAAATCGAATCTAATAATGTGCAGAAACAACTGCATTATTAGTTTGGGGATATCAACAAACTGATTTTAAAGTTCATACAGACAGGCAAAAGACCCAGACTAGTCAACATAATACTGAGTGAAAGGGGCAAAGTTGAACTGATAATACCTGACTTCAAAATATACCATACAACTACAGTAATCAAGATAGTGTGACATTGGGGAACGACTAAATAGACAAATGGAACAGAATAGAAAGCCCAAAAATAGACCCAGAGAAATACAGTCAACTGATCTTTGACAAAGGCCTGAAGACAATATAGCAGAGCAAAGACAGTCTCTTCAACAAATGTGCTGGGCCACCTGGACATCCATAGGCAAAAAATAAACAAGCAAACAAATAAATTACTGAAAACATAGGCCTTACATCTTTCACAAAAATTAACTCAAAATGGATCACAGACCTAACTATAAAATGCAAAAAATGTAAAATTCCTAGAAGTTAATGTAAGAGACAACCTAGGTGACCTTGGGTATCATGATGCCATTTTAGATTCCACATGAAAGACATCCATAAAAGAAATCACTAATAACTAAACTTCATTAAAATGAAAACCTACTCTGAGAAGGGCAATGTCAAGAAAATGATACAAGTCACAGACTGGGAGAAAAATTTGCAAAAGCATATGTGATAAAGGACTGTTATGCAAAGTATGCATATCCAAAATATGCAAAGAACTCTTAAAACTCAACAATAAGACATGAACAACTCAATTACAGAAGGGGCCAGAGGCCTTAACATGTAGCCTCACCAAAAATATGCAGATAACACAGAAACATATGGAAAGATGCTCCACATTCTATGTTATCGGGGAAACACAAACTTAAAAAAGGAGGTACCACTACACACCTATTTAGAATGGCCAACATCCAAATCGCTGAGGACACCAAATGCTGATGAGGATGTGGGGCAACTGGAACTCTCATACGTTGCTGGTGGGAAAGCAAAATGGTACAGCCACTCTGGAAGACAGCTTGGCAGTTTCTTACAAGACTAAACGTACTCTTACCATAGAATCTAGTAATTATGCTCTTGGTATTTACCCAAAGTAGTTGAAAATTTATGTTCACACAGCAGCAACCTACACTCAGATGTTTATTGCAGCTTTGTTCACAACCTGCCAAAATTTGGAAACAACTAAGATGCCCCTCAATACACAAATGTACACTGGGGTACATCCAGGCAATGGAATATTTTTCAGCACCAAAAAGAAATGGGCTACCACGCCATGAAAAGCCAGGGAGGAATATTAAATGCATATTACTAACTGAAAGAAGTCAATCTGCGAAGCCTACGTACTGTATGATTCCAACTCTACGACATTCTGGAAAAGGCAAAACTAGGGAGACAATAAAAAGATCAGTGGTGGCCAAGGTGGGGACAGTTATGAATAGGCAGGACACAGAGGAATTTTATGACAGTGAAAATACACTGTATGATATACTGATGCATATACATCATTATACATTTATCTAAACCCATAGAATACACTAGGAGTAAACCCCAAGGGACACTGTAGACTTTGTGTGATTATGATGTGCTAATGTAGACTGATCTTCAGTAAATGATGTACCTGGTGAGTGATGTTGATAATGGGGAAAGCTATGCATGTGTGGGGGAGGAGGGATATGGGAGATCTCTGAACCTTCCCCTTAACTTTACTATAAATCTGAAACTGCTCCAAAAAGCAGTCTTTTTAAAAAACTAACTACTAAAATTAATTATATGGAAAACAAAATTACACGAAAATGGTGGTGATTAATTTTATGTGAGGTTATTTCAATCTGGGTGGGCCTCAATCAGTTGAAAGTCCTTAAAAGTCAAAACTGAAGTTTCCCTGAGGAAGAAGAAATTCTACCTGAACATGTAGCATCAACCCCTGCCCAAGAACGTCCAGCCTGCCAGCCTGCCCTACAAACTTCAGACCTGCCAGCTCCCATAAGTACATGAGGCAAGTCCTTTAAACAAATCTCTCTTCTGTCTCCTCCTAGTTCAGTTTCTCTGGAAGACCCTGAATATCATTAACCTTGAACATGGAATATTTCAAAAGTTGTAGTGGGCTCACCTTGAAGGATTCTGTAGGGCCTCAAAGAAGGATATTCATAAATGATAATCTTTGGGAAAACTCCTTTTTCAGCGACAGTGAAGTAAGTTTTATCAGGATGAACCTATAAAAAGTAAAATCTCACTTAAATAATAAAAGGAAGATTTTCTTATAAATAGCCCTATTAATGCAGTATCTGTGATTTTATCATTTATTAGGATCCACTCCAACAGAAAACTAAAAAAAAAAAAAAAAAAAAAAAAAAATGGGCATCTGATACATACTTGGTAACGGATGTGATTTAAACTAAAGCCTTTACGAATATTCATTTTAAGTTTTGCTTTTGTTAATAAAGTCATCTCTACATCTGCAATTATTTTAACTGCCATCAGGAGAGCTAGAACAGTGGTTCTCAATCATTAGAGTGTGTCGGAACCACAGCGAGGGCTCGTGAAGGCACAGAGGGTAAGCCCTAGCACCGGAGTTCCCGACTCAGTACTTGAGGGCCAGGGGGGCCCCAAAATTTGCATTTACGTCTCTAACAAGTTCCAGGTGATGCTGATGCTGCCGGCTTGGGAATCACTCTTTGAGAACAACCAAGTTAGATGAATTGTTTACCCTGCATAAATAAATCAACCTAAATTTCTGTACAGAAAAACTCATGTTTCCAGAGTAGGTTCCATCTCGGTTTAAAAAATTTCACCTTGGACAAATTTACCACAAATGGATATAAACTTACTAAAAGTGAGAAAGATACTATATTTCCAAGCCAGATGCAGAGGAAAAAAATAGTAAATATTTGTGGATAAACTATTTGCTTAGCATTTCGAATGACAGCCATATGAATTGTGAAGTGTATGTTTATTCTTGTTATTTTTGTTCATTGGTAAGCCAATGTGCAGGAAGAGTAAATGATAGCCTAAAAATAAAAATAGGCTGTTTTGAAAACAAACTATTTAAGACACATATTGTGCTTTATAAAATTCTATTTTCAGGGGTGCCAGGTGGCTCAGTCGATTAAGCATGCAACTCTTGGTTTAGGCTCAAGTCATTATCTCATGGTTTGTGAGTCTGAGCCCTGCATCAGGCTCTGTGCTGACAGTGTGGAGCCTGTTTGGGATTCTCTCTCTCTCTCTCTCTCTCTCTCTCTCTCTCTCCCTCTCTCTCTCCCTCTCTCTGCCCCTCCCCTGCTTGTGTAGTCTCTCTCAAAATAAATAAATAAACAAATAAATAGATTTTAAAAGAATCTTATTTTCACTCACCATTTTGCAACTCCTGATTTTATACCTAGGGGCCAGGAGCTTCCCTTAGAGGATTGCACTCTAAATTCTGGTACCCAAGATAACATTCTTCTCTCCACACATGGGGCCAAAAGACCTATATAAGCTGTCTTCTTACTGACAACTGGTCTTTTATTCTTCCAGTCAAGTAAACACCCATCCCTTCAGCTTGAAACAAGGCTTGGGTTTATAGGATGGACACTCAGTGAGAGAATAACCAACATTTATTGGGTGCTTATTATATGCCAGACACTGTTTAAGCTTTATATAAATTAATCCCCTTAAATTTTACATCAACCTTGTGAGTTCAAATACCATTATCATTCCCATCTTACCAATGGGAAATAGGCACAGAGAGGCTAAGTAACTTGAAGTCATACAGCTGGCAAATGTGAGAGGTAGGATTCAGGCCAGATGTTGGAGCCAAAAAGAAAGTGGAACTAAAAAAACAGTGGCTACTGGGGCACTTGGGTGGCTCAGTTGGTTAAAATGCCGACTCTTGATTTCAGCTCAGGTCATGATCTCACAGTTCATGAATTCAAGCCTTACATCAGACTCTGCACTGACAGCACAGAGCCTGCTTGGGATTCTGTCTCCCTTTCTGCGCCTGCCCCACTCGCTCTTTTTAAAAACAAATCTTTAAAAAAAATAAAAACAGTAGCTACCAAGAACTTAGGGGGAAATGTGTTAAGGTATATGTTTTTCTAGATGCCTATTTATGGGAGAATATTGTATAGGATATGTGGTCGTAGAAATCTGAATGAGAATTCAGGCAAATCTTTTGCTCTTCTGCATCTTGCCTATAGTAAGTGAAAAAGTTTCAGCTCTTTCAGATCAGAAGCTCTGTGGGGTTGAGTTTGGTGTTTTATTTTTAGTGGGGAACTAATAAGGAACTAATTATTAGGAACTAATGAGTCATTTACTTTATACTCAACATACAGATTCACGCTATCTTCTGACAGTTGATATGCCCCCAGAACACATTTCTCACAGATTTCCCATTGCCTTGCGAGAGTGCTTCTCATCCACAATAGATAACTGTTTCAGAAAGAATGAACCGACAAGGCCAGTTGAGGGAAATCCCCACCACTATCCAGGCTTCAACACACTCCGAGAAAAGTCCCTGTGGACATACAACTGCCCAGAGTCCAGGCGGGGATGAGGATTAGGATTAACATTCTTGACCACAATACACCTCTAACTACTGACCTCAGGCCAACTTATTGTATAACAAAATAGAAACTTCAAAACTACTATTGGCCGTAAAGTGATAGAAAAACAAGTGATAGTTCCCCGTTTCTCCGTACTCTGCAGATGATGTGGACCTCAGGGCTCAGGACACCTCAGAGTGGCCCCTGACTGACTTCCCTCCATGGAACCTGTGACCCTAATGCTAGGCCTGTGTTTGCACACAGCTGGTGCCACAGGATGATGTACTTTTATGCCTCTAGTTTTTTGGTTTTTCTGCTTTTTGATATGAGTCCTGTCTCTTTGGGTGGATTTTGAACTCTGAATTCATAGAGGTCACGAACACTTCTTCACTTAAATCCCTGCATGTTCTGAGTTAGTGTTGGACTCACAATGTAGTATAATAAATTCTTGCTGAGGACAGGGGGACTTTACTATTTACACCTGCTATATATACATAGATGATCAAGGAAGACAGAAACATGAGACTCTCCTTCACCCTTCCATCGCACCATTTCCTGTTTCCATAGCCAGTCTAAGTTCTATTTGTGGATCTCTGATTTTCCTTACCTTCTCCATTCCCGTTCATCTTCCTGCTTCGCTTCTCAGAGCAAGAATCTTCCAAACCTCTCCACTCATCTCCACTTCTAATCTAAATATCCTACCAGGTAAGCTACCCTACCATCTAGTCTACTCAAGAGCATTTCCTACTACTCCCTGCTAGCTTGGCCCAGTCTCTCTGTTGGAGCTGCATCAGCCTTTCTGCCAGAAGCCCTCCACCTCCACAGGGTACGGTGATGTCACCCCTGCACCTTCTAGTTCTGAATGGGCTGTTCACACCTGACAGGCAGGGCAAGAGCAGGGCAGACTTCTATTTGGCTCATGATCCTTCTAAAAACCCT
Organism: Felis catus; assembly: GCF_018350175.1. Taxonomy (NCBI): domain Eukaryota; kingdom Metazoa; phylum Chordata; class Mammalia; order Carnivora; family Felidae; genus Felis; species Felis catus. The sequence goes on from NC_058376.1 coordinate 59,757,910, forward strand.
TTGAATGTCTGCTACGGAAGCGTAGCTTGTATGAGCCCCAAATCCTGCATATTTCTCCTCCTCTCCGTGTCTCACACAGCCTAATCTGAACAGGTGCCCTCTCATGACTCTAAAGACACCAAGATGTGCTTCTCAGGCTGTTATTGGTGAGATAAGATCTAGGGACTTTTAAGGATCACCTACTTTTAAGGATCAGAGTAAAAAGCAAAAGGTCATCAAGATAAAAGTGCAATCATGGGGCCAATTGCTATTGAGAGGTCAGATAAGATACAGTTAGAAAGGTATTCTTCAGATTTGGCTATTCAGGGCCATTGGTCACTTTAGTAAGGGCAATTTCAGTGCGGTGGTAGGGAAAAAGACAGCAGAAGCTTGGCTTTGAAGGGAAGATCAAAAGTCCATGTAAAGAGAATACATGGTTAGAGAGGAGACTTTTAAGGTGAGAACAAGTTGATTTAGTGTGCTTTAATGCTGAGGATGAAAACCCTAAGGAAGTAGAGGCTGAAGGTACAAGAAAAAAGGTGACTGATGGAGACAGTCACCTGAAGAGGAAGGAAGAGACAGCCTCAAATCACATACAAGTCCTTCTGTCAACTGCTCAAAATTATTGAATGTACAATCTATACTTGATCTCTTAATGTGCAACTATATACTTATATCTTATCTGGCACTTATCTCTATTTATTATTTGAATTATCATCTGTGCCATTCATTTGAGTATTTTTGCAGAATAGCAACATAGCATTAATATGAAAAAACTTCATGACTGTGGGAAGCCACTTACCCTCTTTTAACCCCAGTGTCCTTATCTGCAACATAAGTATTGGTAAAATGATAGTATTATTAACGTGATAGTATGATACTGCACACAGACAATGTCAGTGAATGGAGTGGTTGCAATTGTTGACTTGAAAATGCCTTAGAATTGCATCTCCTGCAATTGTGGCATCCTGCCCATGGTATTGGCATCTAACAGCCTGGCTGGTCCACAGAAGAAACAAACAAAAGGATGGAATTTTTTCCAAAGTCGCTAACAGCGTACCCCAATAACACCAATTCCTCTACCACTGCTACTTCGCAGGTAGATCTGTTCCTTGGTCTTCAAATTCAAAAGGATCAGCTGGTTCCCAGCGATGTACATCACAGTACTGCTGTCCAGAAGTTTTAGGTTGGCCCGCTTTCTACAGTCATAACCAAAGGAATGACTGAGGGAATATTGTTAAGGAAAAGAAGTGACACAAAGTAACCATTCTAGAGACAGGAAAAGCAATGTAATAAATATGTTTTTAAACTCTGTGCCCTTCAATAAAGACTCAGTGTTGAAGTAGTTGCATTTTACTTTGAAACCCAGAGTTTTTTATTTATCACTAATGCAACCTTGCTTTCAAATTACATGAAAATCCTCATACTCTGATTTAGTCAATATTTTAATTTTCCCAGGGAAATCCTGAAAGCAGATTAATTTTATAAAAGTAAAAGTATAAAAAAGGCCTCTTGATGTTGAAAGACCAGCTGTTTAAAATTCTGACATGTTTTGAAATCCTGAAACACCAGTAATATTACATATTGTAATAAATCTACATAAATATAATTGAAATTTAATTCATATGAATTATGAAAATGGACTAAATAGTATATGGTATATAAGTATATATAATAAATATGCTAACATTTCCTTTCTGAGTGCATTAATATGTATAGGTGTATAGATGAGTGTGTGTGTGTGTGTGTGTGTGCATATTAACGCTATACAGTAAATCTGCACTAATTCAAAATAAAGGTTAAAATAATCAAAGTTTTTATAAGACATCTTTTAAATGTACATTGTTCAAATTAATTCAAGTTCAAGTTCAAATTAATATAACCTAAGATATAAATGTAATAAGTAAGTTAAATGAGGTTAATCTATCAAAACATTATAGTTTGCAAAAGAAACATATTACATAGTATATCTTAAGTGGATGGTTTCTTATTTTCTAAGAGTTCACTGTTGAACACAAAAGTTAAAGGATCATTGGAGAAATCTTTATTTCTTGCCCTTGTTTAAAAAAAATAAATTCTCATTTTAGAGGATTATTTTTTATTTGTAAGTGAATATTTTTAGAGAAAAAACTATGTAGAATTATTAACAAGAATATATAGAATGTAAAAAAGGAGAAAATTTTAATTAATGCAATTTGAATTGTGAGGTTTATACAAACTATTAACCAACTATACATAACTATACCTACCTCATTGCCTAAGAGTTAAATTGAAAAAGAGACAGAATATTTCAGGGCTTTTTTATCTGTTCAAGAAAAAAGAATTTTATCAACTCACTAAAGACACGAACACCTAAAATTAATTTTTATATATAATTTCTGGGTGACTCAGTCAATTAAGCATCCAGCTCTCAGTTTCAGCTCAGGTCATGATCTCACAGTTTGTGGGTTTGAGCCCCATGTCAGGCTCCACACTGGCAGGGAGGAGAACCTGCTTGAGATTCTGTCTCTCTCTCTCTGCTCCTCTCCTGTTCATGCTGTCTCTTTCTCTAAAAAAATAAATAAGCAAACAAACAAACTTAAAACTTAAAAAAAAAAGAAATGCAAATGAACATGTGATCCAAAGATCTTGATGAAGCTATTCAGACCTCATGGGTACTGAGGCCTCCTTACAAATAAAGAATGGGATCCACATGCTCCTTATTTTCCTGGTATGGGCAGGAAGTTTCACCTACCTTCCTTTTCCCTTTCCCCAAACTGCTGCTCTCACCTTTCTTTCCTCCTCTTCCTTCCTCTTTTCCCAGTGCCAGTGTAACACTTGGAGGGCTAATAGTGTGTCGATAACTGAGAGTAGAAATGGGCTACCATCTCTTCACTGTCTTGGGTGACAGTTGGGAATCAGGCATGTGATCACTTATCTGGTATTAACATCTCTAATTTCAGGGTAGAGTAGGACTCCCTTTGACCTGCTGCTGTTCTGATCAAAGGCCCTTTCAAATGCAGAATGGGTGAGACTGTAACTTCCCAAACTCTCCCCCTCCAAATTACAACCTGCTTCTTCTCATAGCTCATCTCTACTTCCTAGAATGCCTAGTGCAGTGTCTTGAGCCTATGAGGCATTCAATAAACATTTCTTGGATGCATTAATTAATGAATTAATTAATGTATAACTAGAGTCTGATCCTTCCCTTTTAACCCCAAACGACAGCGGATCCCCTAACCAGAGCTTTTAAGATGTCAAACTGTGTTCTGCTATACCTTCAACTCCTTTCTGCTTTATCCCATCCTGTCTTCTGGTTTGCATTTTCTTAACTTCCTATCTGAGACCCAGGGCCTTCACTGTCTGTTCATGAGCATCTAGGACCCTCACTTTAAAATCGTGTTTAAATACATCTTGTTTAAATTATGCTATGGTTTAGGTAATATGTAATACATGACACATTTCTTGACTTATAAGACACTGAACTTTGAAACTGAAGTTGACTCAATTGAATTAATAAAGTATAAAGGATTGTGTAGGGGGTACATGACAGCTAACTTCTCCTTGGAGCTTCTCACAAGAAATAGAGATCATATTTGTTCCAACCCTGGAGAGTAGAACTGTCTAATGCAAGATGTTCCAGAGAGGCAGCTTTTGATTCAAGGCCTGCAAGAGCTAATAATGTGAGCTATCCAGAATTTGTGACTTCCTTGGCTTTGAAAGTGTTCATGAAACGTCTATAGCAGATACAGCCACTCATCCAGCATCAGTAGAGGTAATTCATATATCGAGTCAAAAGTCAAGGTCACTCTGACTCTATTATCTGGAATCGCAGCATATCTCTCTAATACAGAGACCCCTGTATCCTGGAGCAACAAGTCTCCAGTGTTGGGGGCTGGGAGAAGGCAACACAATCAAAAGTACTTGGTAAACTTTTTCAGACTACATGTGCCCAAGTCCCTCTACACACAGAAACGATGCAGTTGGTCCAGAAAAGGTATCAGAACATGTGTATTTCAGGAAAATCTTCCAGGTGACTGCTAAACCACCTCATTTGAAACAAATAGGCTAGAAAGAAGGCAACAGCATAACTTCTATCAGCAACTTGTCCAAAGGTGACATATACAAAAGAAGTCCTCAAAAGAGAAAATTCCAGGTTATTAGTGAATTAGTATAAGGTGAATTAGTTCTAGTTACACCTGGGATTGAAACAGAAGCTATAATAACATGTTCTATTTTTATATGAAAAGCAAAACTGAGTCAGTGAGTACACCACCCTCCTCTTTAAGCACACTTTTATAAGAGGCCAGTCAGTGTTTCAGGCCATGTGGTCATCTGAAGGCAGGCATACCAAACTGCTAGCCAAGAGCATTAATGGAAATATTTTCCTAACCACCTTACAAACCTAACATCATACAGTGACAGCAAACCCTAAATCCCCTTGTTAATCATCCCCACCTTTACAATTCTTCATGAACTCTTATTCTCCAGACCAATTAAAGTGTGTTATTTTGTGCCCTATTTCCTCAGGGTTGTCTTCTCTGATACTCATCTGATAAATAATGTGTAAGTACTAATGTCTGACAATTGGATCAGTGTTTTAAGAAATCAATGATTTTAACTTGGTAGGCATTGAGAAAGGGATGCCAGCCTGGTAGAGGATGTAAACCAGGATAAGAGGCCTTTTGATCTCCTTTACATCATGTCTCATAAGAGAACAGCCAGAAAAGTATCATTTCTCTTTATGGTTACTTAGCATCAACAAAAGGTTAGTTTAAATTAAGGTCCCGTATTTCTATCTCAGCTTCTCTAAGGGACAAGCTTCTTAGAATTACGTAAGACAGGGATCGGCAAACTTTTTCTATAAAGGGCCAGATAGTAAATATTCTAGGCTTTGTGGGCCAGGTGACTTCTGTTATAACTACTTAATTCTGCCCTTGTAGTGTGATGGCAGCCACAGATAAAATGAAAATGAGTGAGAATTGCTGTGTTCCAATAAAACTTTATTTAGGAAAATAGACCGGAGGCCAGATTTGGTCCATGGGCTACAGTTTGCCGATCCCTGACCTAAGAAGTTGAAATCCAAAAATTATACATATATAACTGGAGTGGATACACAAGTGTGAGAAGATCCAGTGGTATGTTCGAATCCGGAGTCACAAAAGGCATCGAAATCAGCTCTGCATAATCATAGAAGAAGTTTTCTGATATTTTCTTCTTAACTTCCTCCTCTGCCCTTTCTGAGTCTGGAGCTGGGGTTTCCACATACCGAGACTCTAAAAAAATAAAATATTTTAACTAAAAAGAGCATCTGGTGAGTCCTAAAATTGTATTTCACAAAGACAGGAGGAATATACCTACCCCGCAATACTCTAGCAGTACTACAAGTGGCTGAACATGGGATGCTACCCACCAGTGAGCATGGGAAGAGGAACCAACATGGCTCTGTGCTTGGGAGGAAGAGAAATCAACAAAGGGTGAATGCTAAACTCTGGTCATGGTTTTGCAGTCTCAAACAGCAACTCCCAATCAGTTCCAAGGGAGAGTTATAATTCACTAATCTGGGGTAGAGCACTCCTGAGATCATCCTACCCCCAGAAAACCAAGTATGAGAGTCCTATATGTGATCCTCAGAAATGTAATCTACAGCTCCAGAGATGCTACCCTATTAGAATATGTTCCAAGCTCTTACTTTTATCACTGAAAAATATCCTGAAAATTTTTATTTCTATGGATTTATAACTGTTCATTTTGGGAAATTTGTCTTTAAAACAGTGACAATTACTGATAGGAAACTAATAACACTTACCTCCAATGCTCTCCACATAGTCATCTTGAAATGAACTTGAACTTCCTTCCAATTGTTCCATAGAATAATCATCATCGCCTAAACGTGATTCTCTGCCTTCGGTAAATGTTTCTTCTGTGGCATCTTCTAAAAATTTGTAATCCTCTTTCATAGCAGCTATTAAAAGTAATTTGTTTTAATAATTTCTAAATCTTGAATTCAACATTTCCTTATTTCCAAAGTAGCTCATATATTCTGATCACAACAGAAGTAAATTAAAAATAAACTGTGATAAGATCTGGAAAACCTACAAATATTTGGAAATCAAACATTTAAAAATAATGTGTGGATCAAGGAGAAACCAACAAAGAAATTTAAAAATATTTTAAATTAAATATTTTAAAGTGATAATTAAAATATAACATATCCAAATTTGTGGGATGCAGCTAAGGCTATGGTTAGAGGGAAATTTATAGTTTTTGTACATATAAGAAAAGAAGAAAAGTCAAAACTCAGACCTCAAGAATCTAGAAAAAGCAAAAAAGAAAATAGAAGTCATAGAAATAATAAAAATAAAAGCAAGAATCAACCAAATAAAAGGCAAGCAAACAATAGAGAAAATTAGCAAAACCAAAATCATTCTATTACCAAATGGAGAAACTCTACCTCTTGTTGAGTATGGGAAGAGTCAACTTCAATCTCTCTACTTAGTGGACAACCCGGAAACTGGTTCACTCTGCATGAGAATTCCAAAGGGTAAGAAGTTGCTCATATTTTAGCAAGCCTGAGAACAGGGTCAGGTCTCCAGGCAAAAAAAAAAAAAAAAAAAGCGTGCATGGGGAGCTATCACGAATGTAGCCAAACCAGAAGAGATACCTCTTCTCACAGGACCAAGAAAGAGGGTTTCAGGATACCAGCAAATTACTTCAGGTTATCATTTGGGATACTAAGAACCACAATATATGAACTAATTTATGAGCTGAGTGCAAGGTCAGGCCACACTTGATAGGCCATCCCCTGTAAGGATCTGACATAGAAGGGAAGATCCTGAGGCAGTGCTAGACAAAGGGTCATTATTATTAAATCCATCCATCTAGGAAAATGCTGCAAAGGACTGGACACCAAAAGGTAGACAATCCTGGGTCAGAAATTAGGGAGTGGAGAAAAGTGGAAATGGAAAATCAAGAAAGAAGCAGACTAACAGTTTTGAAGACAGTGATATAACCATGTTTTTTGGAAAGATAATTATAGTGGTGGTATGGAGAGAGACTTGAACAGAAAGGCTTGAGTCCAAGCAAGAGGAGATAAACACCTCAAATAAAACATGATATGGAGAAATTATGGATTTACCAGATGTGTCTCAGATACATTGAAATAGTGTAATGTCAATTTTGTGAATGAATTGATTTCCCCAGGACCTGGTCTCCTCTAGTTGAATAATCAAAATTATATTTCTGAAACTATATTTAGGATTAGAGCTACAAAAGTCAAGACTCCCCTATGACACCTAACACCATGATGCCCTGTCAGAAAGAGCAAGCCATTTTTTAAAAATTCTTTTACACAATTCCTCACATTTTATTCTATTTTTTTTTAGTATAGTTGACATACAGTGTTACATTAGTTTCAGGTGTACAACAAAGTGATTCAACAATTTTATATATTATGCTCATCACAAATATAGCTACCATCTGTGACCATACAATGCCATTACAATATCATTGACTGTATTCCTTATGCTATGCCTTTTGTGACTTATTCCTGTGACTTATTCATTCCAAAACTGAAAGCCTGTATCTCCCACTCCCCTTCACCCATTTTGCCCATTCCCCACCCACTTCCCTTCTGGCAACCATCAGTTTGTTCTCAATATTTATAGGTCTGATTCTGCTTTTTATTTATTCATTTACTTTCTGGTTTCATAATGGACCTTACTGGGAAAAGTTAGTGTTAAAAACATTCAAATTCATAAGATTTAAATAAGACATTAAATTATACCTTGTAGCTATAGTAATCATATGATCACCTGATTCTTCTTTTTGTTTATTCATTTGTTTTCTTTTTAGATTTCACATATAAATGAAACCATATGATCTTTGTTTTTCTCTAACTTATTTCATTTGGCATTATACCCCCTAGGTCCATCCATGTTGTTGTAAATGGCAAGATCTCATCTTTTTATGACTAATATTCCAGTGTGTGTGTGTGTGTGTGTGTGTGTGTGTGTGTGTGTGTATCACATCTTCTCTATCTATTCCTCTATCAATGGACACTTGGGTTGCTTCCATATCTTGGCTATTGTAAATGATTCTGCAATAAACATAGGCATGCATAGATCTTTTCAAATTAGTATTTTTGGTTTCTTTGGGTAAATACCCAGTAGTAGAATTATTGGATCATAAGTATTTCAATTCTTAATTTTTGAGAATCTCCGTGGAGAGAATCTCCATAGTGTTTTCCACAGTAGCTATACCAATTTATGTTTCTACCAACAGTGCACAAGTCTTCCTTTTTCTCCACATCCTTGGCAACACTTGTTTCTTATCTTTTTGCATCTAGCCATTCTGACAGGTGTGAGGAGCTATCTCGTTGTGGTTTTGATTTGCATTTCCTTCGTGATGAGTGATATTGAGCATCTTTTCATGTATCTGTTGGCTATCCGTATACCTTCTTTGGAAAAATATTCAGGTCTTCAGGTTGTTTTGGGGTTTTTTTTTGTGTTAAGTTGTAAAGTTCTTTATATATTTCAGAAATTAACCCTTTATTGGATATATCATTTGCAAATATCTTCTCCCATTCAGTGGGTTGCCTTTTGATTTTCTTGATGGTGTCCTTTGCTCTGCAAAAGTTTTTTATTTTGATACAGTCCCAATAGTTTATTTTTGCTTTTGTCTCCCTTGCCTTAGGAGACATACCTAGAAAAACGTTGCCATGGCTGATGTCAAAGAAATTACTGTCTCTATTTTCTTTTGGGAGTTTTATTGTTTGAGGTCTCACATTTAGGTCTTTAGTCCATTTTGAGTTCATTTTTTTGTATGGTGTAAGAAAGTGAAAGTGGTATAGTTTCCTTCTTTTGCATGTAGCTGGCCAGTTTTCCTGGCACCATTTGTTGAAAAGACTGTTTTCCCCATTGTCTATCCTTGCTGCCCTTATCACAGATTAATTGACCATAAAAGCATGGGTTTATATCTGGTCTCTATTCTGTTCCATTAATCTATGTGTTTAGTTTGGTGGCAGTAACATACTGTTTTGATTACTGTAGTATATCTTGAAATCTGGAATTGTGATACCTCCAGCTTTCTTCTTTTCAAGATTGATTTGACTATTCAAGGTCTTTTGTGGTTCCTTACAAATTTTAGTATTTTTTGTTCTAGTTCTGTGAAAAATGCTGTTGGTATTTTGATAGCAATTGCATTGAATCTATAAAGTGTTTTGGATAATGTAGACATTTAAACAATATTAATTCTTTCAATCCAAGAGTCTGGCATATCTTTCCTTTTGTTGGGGTTTTCTTCAATTTCTTTCATCAATGTTTTATACTTATCAAAGTACAGGTCTTTTACCTTCTTGGTTAAGTTTATTCCTAGGTATTTTATTCTTTTTGGTGTAATTGTAAATGGGACTATTTTCTTAATTTCTCTACTATTTTATTATTAGTGTATAGAAACACAATTGATTTCTGGGTATTAATTTTTCATCCTGCCACTTTACTGAATTCATTTTTTACTTCTAAAAGTTTTTTTGTGAAATCTTTAGGGCTTTCTATGTATAGTATCATGTTATCTGCAAATAGTGACCATTTGAGTTCTTCCTTACCAATATAGATGTCTCTTATTTCTTTTTCTTGTATGATTTCTGTGGCTAGGACTTCCAGTACTATGTTGAATAAAAGAGGTGAGAGTGGACATCCTCATCCTGTTCCTGATCTTACAGGAAAAGCTCTCAGTTTTTCACCATCGAATATGATGTTAGCCATGGATTTTTTTCATACATGGCCTCTATTATGTGGAGGTATGTTCTCTCTAAGCCCAGTTTGTTGAAAGATGTTGGATTCTGGATGTCAAATGCTTTCTTGCATCTATTAAGGTATTCATATGATTTTCATCCTTCATTTTGTTAATATGATGTATCACGTTAATTGATTTGCAAATATTGAATCATCCTTACATCCTGAGAATAAATCCCACTTGATCCTGGTGAATGATTCTTCTAAGGGATTACTGAATGTGGTTTGCTAATATTTTGTTGAGGATTTTCACGTCTAGTTTCATCAGGGAAACTGGTCTGCAGTTTTCTTCTTCTGTAATGTCTTTGTCTGGTTTTGGTATCAGGGTATTTCTGTTTTATTTGCAGTATATGATATTCTTCTACATATGTTATCCAGTTTAATCCTCAAACAACTCACAATTATCATCTTAATGGGTGAGAAAATTGAGGCTCAAAGAGGTAAAATAATTTATTCCAGATCAAGTGTCTCTAAGTGGTAGACCCAGGCCTCAAACCTAAAGTCCAGCTCTTTCTACTATACTGTATTAGAAAAGTTCAGTAAAGACTCACAGGAGAGAGCAAGACCAGATTTGCAGAGAGATCATTATCAACACAGAGATGATAGTAACTTCTATGTGTCAGGCTCTGGAGATTAAATGGTTAAAACACAGTCTCTGCCCTCTTAAAGAACTTAGAATTTAACAATAGAACGAAACAAGTAAACCATTTCTGTTGTATAAACTTAAAAACTCTTTAAAAATGGTTTTACCTAAATTTAGTAAAAGCCTAAGGGTATATTATAATCTTTACTTACATCTTGATGCAGATTTAGAGGAGCTCCGAGACTGCCTTCCATCACTCTTTGATCCATCTACTTTCCCCCCATCAGTGTCCTGATCACCTGGTTCCTTCATTTCCCCTGTAAGCACAAAATTGAGACAAAGAAAGAGACACAGCTATAAAATAAAAGTCCTTTACAGATATTTCTCACCTAACAAATTCCACAAGCACCAAATACCATGTGTGTTGATCACTATGCATGCACAGTATCTGAGATGACTTCACCAGCAGGATGGAGAGCAGCCAGCAGAGACCTGCAGAATGGCAGAATATAGTCAGCTAGTCCCTCTCTCTAGGCAAACTTACCATGGTTCCCTCTGGTTTTTCAGAAGTCCACAGTGAAATGTCACGCCAGTCCATGTTTCCTCAGAATATTCCATCATTAAAGTTAAACCTCTGCCACCTGTTTTTTGTTTTTTGTTTTTTGTTTTTTTGGCTCATCCCTCCATTTCCTCTTCCCATCATTTAATCCCCCTGGTGTTACTAATTAATTTCAATTAAAAAACATTTGTTCAGGGCACCTGCTATGTATCAAGTCTTACAGTAGGCACTAAATTACAGTACTGAACTAGAGATGTGATTCCTAACTTTGTGGAACTTGTTGTTTAGAAAGAAAGATAGTAAATGAGCAATTAAAATGCAATCAGTGCTACAAAAAGGAAAGAATAGGGTCCTGGAGGCATGCCTAGCCAGATGATTAAATCATGTCCTGGGGTTAAGGAAGAGGTGGTGAGTAAAGGTTGACCAGGCATAGATTGGAAAGAGTGTTTTAGGCAGGGGGAAGGTCAGAGAGAGGGTTGTGTCTGTGAAGGGCTGAAAGCAATCTGTTGTAGAGTGGGAGAGTGAAATGGACGGTGAGGAGGAAGTCAGTAGCAGATTGTAGAACTATCTCTAAGCTTTTGCTAAGAAGTTTAGAACTTATTTCTATAGCAACTGAAAGCCACCTTAAGGTTTTAAGGAGGGGAGTGGCAAAGCAGGTTTTCCCTGTGCTCTCTCAGTTGCACTTCCTTACGTCTTTGAAAGCAACTGCTCTATCTTCCTTCTAAGGTCTTCGCTTCTCCACACTAAACATCACATATTTCCTCAACATTCTGTTATGGCATGGCTGGCAGCTCTATTTGAATCAGATTTTGTGGTTCATTTCAGGTTTGAATCTCAGTTTTGCCATATTACTAGCTAATAATCCTTTACGTTAATTCCTCAATTGTAAATGGAAACAAAGAAGAAACAACTTACAAGGCTTCCAAGGCTGCTATGAAAATTAACTGAACTAGTGCATCTTTATCCCTTCCTGGTCTCTGAAAAAAGACTGGATGCCCAGAGCAGATAGGATACACACCACATGGTCAGCTGAGAGTGCAGTATGAACCCCACCTCTCTTCCTTTGGACCTTGGGGGTCATTCCATCTGTTTTCGGCAGTGACATCATAATGATGCCCTGTCTTGATTTGGGGGACAATAGAGCAGGGTCTAAATGTTTTCCTTAAAAGCTATTATCAAGAAAGATAGGTCTTAAAATGACACTTATGTTATTAAATTTTGTGTTTAGTACTTTGGAGCCATTTTTCTGGGTTATTAAGATGATGTTTTACTTTTCAAAAAGTGTGTCTGTGTGTTCCTTTTTTTTGTTGTTTAAGTTGTTCTCCCTTTCTTCTTTCTTCTTTCTTCCTTCTTCCCTTTCTTCCTTCCTTCCTCTCACCTGATTGTGAAACACATGCCTACTGGGGTTGGGAGGTGTGTAGGAATCAAATGATAGAAACATTTTACATAGCAGGATCTTTAAAATCCAAATTCAATGATCCAGTGAATTTCCCTTCCCTTCCAGATTGGATATGCAGACTGCTTTCTACATTTATACAAGTTGATTATTTGAAAATAAATATTTAATTATAATAAAGAATTTTTAAAAATTGATATGGCAAGGTCATATTGGTTATTGCAGCTTGGTTGCAGATTATCATACACCTTGAGTAAATTTCTTTAGGTAGTAGCTACAAACATACCTAAATGCCATTTTCTCCCTCCATTTCAAGGTCCTTCATAATGTAAATCAATTCAATTCTTAAAACTACTGAGCACATTTATATGCAAATGGTATTCTGGTCACTGCGGAGGATACAAAAATGAGCAATATAGAGCCCTTGACCTTAAATACTTTACAATCTAAGAAAAAGAAGTTGACAATTCTCTTTTATGACAGTCTTCAAATACACTTCTCTAAACCACTGCTCCAGATCCGAGGCTGACTAGAAAGAGGATGGTCTGAAAGTCCTGAATGAAGGCTGACTATAGCTAAAGATATCCTTGATAAAAAAATAAAAAAACAACATTTAAATTATTTCAATGAAAATAAACTATCCTCTAAGTTGCCATGTGATGCAGGCTCCAAATAACTGGAGCAAAGCAGTCATTGGGTTTGCTGACAAAAGTAAACTGATATTCTATTGTTGCTAGTCAATTAAGAACCAAAAGACAACTTTTAATTTCAATAACATTTCAGTCTATAAACAGGTACTTCTCTGGTTTCCTATTGTCACCATACAAAGTTAGCAGCTTAAAATAACACCCATTTCTTACCTCACACTTTTGGGGGTCAGAAATCTAGGCACAGTTCGCTGCTTCCCAGAGTCTCACAAGGTCAAAAACAAAGTGTTGGCAGAGCTGCCTTCATTTCTGAAGGCTCTGGGGAAAATCTATTTCTAGGCTTATTTAGGTTGTTGGCAGAATTTAGTTCCATATGGTTGTAGGACTAAAGTCCCTGTTTCCTTGTTGACTATAGGCTAGGAGTTTTTCTAAGCTTCCAGAGGCCACGTGGCTCATGGCCCCCTTCAAAGCCAGCAGTGGTAGGTCATGTACTTCTCAACGACTTAAATCTCATAGTTTTGGGGGCGCTTGGGTGGCTTAATTGGTTAAACATCCAACTCTTGGTTTAGGCTCAAGTCATGACTTCACGGTTCATGAGATCAAGCCCCATATCGGGCTCCACACTGTCAGTGAGATGCCTACTTGGGATTCTCTCTCTCTCTCTCTCTCTCTCTCTGCTTCTCCCCCACTTGCTTACTCTCTCAAAATAAACTTTTTAAAAATTTAAGCAAATAAATAAACAAATATCATAGTTTTCTGCTTCCTACCAATAAAAGCTTCATGAGATCATTTTCTGAGTCTTCTTTTTTCTAAATACATTTATTTTTACCATACTGTAACTGAACATTACCTGGAAACATATATTCTAATAAAGAGCTTGTAAGACCTAATAAATTTACTTACAAGTTAATTATAAAGTGGGTAAGAAACGATTATAGTAAACAATTATGGTAACAGATACGGTAACAATCATGGTAACATCACTCTGTAAACAAAGGATTTAAACCACAATCAAAGGTAAATTGGTATCAAGACAAAAGTACACTCTTTATCCTATTCTGTTACAAACAATATACTCCTCAAGTGGTTAACATTACCAAGCAATAAGTTTTAATATTAGAAACACTGTTAATATCAAGTTGTCTACAGTATGGAAGAAAATACTGGAACCCAAGCAATTTTCCCAGTGTTCTGAACTAACAATACTGGACAATTAAACTCAAACCTGTAAAAGGCAACTGAGTAGGGTCCTGATGTGGAGATTAGCAGTGTAAATGCTGAGATGGAATAAGGTGGTTTTTATTTGTTTGTTAGGTTAGGTTTGGGTTGTTTATAATAAAGGGATTGGGAAGTTGTACTGTAACCTGATGAGGCTTTGGAGCCAGAAAGGCTTAGGTCCACATCCTAGTTTGGCCAAGGGTATAGCTTAGCTTGGCCAAGGGCCACAGTCCCCAGCATCGCTTAACCCTTAGTCCTTTTATTTTATTTTATTTTTTATTTTTAAAAAAATTTTTTTTTCAACGTTTACTTATTTTGGGGACAGAGAGAGACAGAGCATGAACGGGGGAGGGGCAGAGAGAGAGGGAGACACAGAATCGGAAACAGGCTCCAGGCTCCGAGCCATCAGCCCAGAGCCTGACGCGGGGCTCGAACTCACGGACCGCGAGATCGTGACCTGGCTGAAGTCGGATGCTTAACTGACTGCGCCACCCAGGCGCCCCCTTAGTCCTTTTATATGTAAAATGGGGACTGTAAGGTTGCCTGACAGAGTCATTCTAAGTATTAAATGAGATCTTTTATACCTATAGTTCTCAACTCTGGCTGCACTTTAGAATCACTTCGGAAAACTTTCACAGCATGGCATTCTCAAGGTCTTACTCCCTACGTAATTCTTTTGTGTAGCCAAAGAGAAGAACCTGGGTTAAGGACCAGGGGTTCATATAAAGCACATAGTAGGTACTCAAAAATCGTAGTTGTTTTTACCATAATTACTACAAACTCCCTCTAATACAGCCAGGGCTCAATAAAGGTGACCATGAAATCTTCAGAGTTGAAAGAGGTCTTATCTAGTCCAACCTCCCACTCGTGAGAATCACACATCTACAACATCAAGCTCAGCACCATTAGAAAAGTAGGTTGGTGTATTGGCCAGGCTGAGAATTGGCTACAGTCTGACTGTGCTTACAGCCTGGCTCTCCTCTTACTCCTCCTGTGAGGTGTTCAACAGGTATTTAACTTCTCTGTGCCTTGGTATTTTCATCTGCAAAGTTTAGTAACTACTTCATAAGGTTGTTCTGAGACCTCATTGAGTTAATACAGTAGAGTTTTAAGAACAGTGGTGCCTGGGGGCGCCTGGGTGGCTCAGTCAGTTGAGCATCCGACTTTGGCTCAGGTCATGATCTCACGGTTCGTGAGTTCGAGCCCCGCGTCGGGCTCTGTGCTGGCAGCTCAGAGCCTGGAGCCTGCTTCAAATTCTATGTCTCCCTCTCTCTCTGCTCCTCCCCGGCTCATGCTCTGTCTCTCTCTCCTTCAAAACTAAATAAAAACTTTAAAAAAAAAAAAAAGAATAGTGGAGCCTGGCACATAGGTACTCAGTATATAAAATGATTGAAGGGATAAATGTATTCATTCCTGAACAAAGGAAAAATGAAGGAACATGATCAGTCAGCTTCAATTTAAACATTTCAAGTAAGCAGGTTAATGCTCAGTTCCAGTTCTTAGTTCATTTTATACTCACCTGAAATCTGCCTCCCTGCAATTTACATCCATTTGCTCCTTGTTCTTCTGGGGACACATACAAGTGTTCCTGTGTACCATAACCACTCAAATAATTGTAGCAACTTTACTTGTCTCCCTAGACCCTCTCATTTCCAGCTAAAGCATCCCAATTCTTTCAATTATTCCTCACTAACCTGGTTTCAACTCTTTTCAGCATCCTGATAGCTCAAGAAGTTACTTCCCAATGCATTAAATATCCCTCCCAATTTTGTATCTTCTTTGAAGGATCCAGGCATTTTCCAAAAGAGATAAACTATTACTTTACCTGGTGGCAACGTTGTATTCCTTTAAGGCAGCCTGATATTACATTATCTTTTTTGGGGTGGGGAGGTGGTAGGTTCATCACATACTGACTCATCATAATCAGCTTGTAACCGACCAGAATGACTACACCGTATTTGTGTGTTCTCAGCCATGTCCCATCTCGTATAACTGAAGTAGCTAGGTTTAGGAGTCTACTTGCAGAACTATCTTAAATCTTCTTTTATTACCCTCAGGGTCATTGATCCAGCCTATGACTCATTCTGTTAACCAACTCATTGAGTATACTGTCAAGTTTTGAGACAACCCTGAGGAAGTAGAAAGAAAAAAAAAAAAAGAGTCATAGTTACACAGTGGTGCAAAGGCACGTGTTGTTAGAAGGAGGTTGGCTGGAAACCAGAGAGAATGGTCCCCAAGATGGCACTACTTGGATTCATCCATCAGATTCTAGGGTCAGTCTTCAGTCTCACCAACTCAAACACTCGGCAGCAGCGTGCCAGAGCTGGCCATGTTAAGACTCAGAGGTTGTCGTATAAAACAGATGCTCAGTTTTTACTTTACAATGTGAAATGCCACTGTGGAAATAATAATGATAGCCCATGTTTTCTGAATGATTACCATGTGTCAAGCACCGTCCTAAGGATTTGTCACATACTGTTTCACATGTTTCTCAAAACAACTCTATGAGTTAAGTGCAATTTACAGATGAGAAAGCAGAGCAGTTACTCTTTGAAGTCTTCCCTCTCACTCAACTCATGCAGTTGGTTTCTATGTTCTGTTGCCAAGTAAACAGTTATTAAGCCTTTTGAATTCACCCTCTCCCTTCTATTCCCACTGCCAGTACCCTACTCTGGTTATGCTGTCTCACCTCTTCCACTACCGCAGTCTCATACCTTGTCTCTCTCTCTCTTCTCTACCCCATTTCTACCTGCCTCTTGTAGTTTCAAAACACAGCTTTTAGGGTGCTACTCTTCCTGTTTGGAACCTTTAATGGCTCTTCACTGCCACAGAATAAGAACTCGGATTCCTTGGCATGGCACAACGGTCCCTCATCTTCACGTCTGCAGCTCATCGCCTGTCACTTTCCCCTTTCCTGGTCCCTCCTTAGCTCCTTCTCCTTCTCAAAAGTCTTAGTAGCCATCTGGGACGACTCACAATTGACCAGACACACTGAATACTTACTCGTATGCTACTATATCTACTTGTATGCAACAAGTATTTACTCTGTACCAACTACATGCCATGAATGTGCTACTCACTTTACCTGTAATATCCTATTTAGTTGTAACAAGAACCCCATGAAATAAACATTATCATCTTCCTTTTCAGACAGTAGAAAGCTGAAGCGCTGAGGGGTCCATGTGCCGAGTGTCACACAGTTAAGTGTGGTGTGGGCTGGTTTGCGTGGCCCCAGAACCCAGGCACTTTCCCACCAGACTCCTTGCTTCTGGAGCCTGGGCTTAGCCCGGTCTAACTGGCACTCCCGGGTCTGCTGTCTTCTGCCCCAGCCGCATTAGGAGTTCCTTGCAGGCAGGAACCGTGTCCACTTTGTACCCACAGTGTCTAGCTCCATGCCTGCCAATACCAGCCGTTTCAATGTTTGTTGAACGGATGGTAGCAAGGACGAAGGACTATGTCTCAGCAAGCCTGGACAACGCTGGCTCAGTCTAAGAGAAACCCTAGTAGGCTCAGCTGCTCCCTGACTGCCTAACAGATTTGAGGACGAGTTCGCGGGAACTGCCTTGCTGCCAGGCTCCAAACTTACCCAAGGCACCGAGAGCCGCCACGCATTTCTAGTCCCAGCGTCAGCCCCGGGCCTCCGTTTACAGAGGTCACCACGGCAACGAAACCTCGCCTCCCGGCGGGCGGAGCCGAGGGGCTAGGAGGCGCATGCGCCACCGGGAGCTGGTTTTCTGGGAGATCCCGCGGCGGTGCCACTGGGACCCTCAATGTCACTCGCCCTTTGGTCCCAGCTGTTTCGTGCCACATGACCCAAGTTGGAGACAAACAGAAAAGCCCAACATTCTATGAGTTTATCATCCCATTTTAAATTTTATATACAGTTTATATAATTAACCTAAGAATGGTATATTGATAAACGAAGTGACTTTTGAATACTTTCTTAGATAACTGCCCAGGAATAAAAAAAAAAAAAAAAAAAAAAAAATGGCCCAAAGGAGCCCTGATTGCGCACTATCATCCTCAAAGGTACATCGCCAGGCTTCTTTATTTAGTAGTTATTTTCCGCTGTTATCTCTGTTGGCTTTTAAGGTAACAGATTGTATGTATGTTGTGGGATCCTTGGCCTCCTGACGCTGGGCACACGAAGTATAGGGCTACCTTGACAGATCTCGGTTTGGCAGTTTGCTCTTTAGCCACTCTGTGGTACAGGCAGCGCTCAGTATTGAATTTTAAGTACCTAAAGTCACTGGTTACAAACATCATTTTAAAATGGCTACATTGCACATCGGAAACTAATAAACTGTATGTTAACTGGAATTTAATTAAAACGGCTACAATATTGCAATAAGTGACAAAGGACTTTGTATCCAGAATAGATAAAGGATTCTTATAATTGAATAAGAAAAAAAAACCGACAAGTTAATTTTTCAAATGGGCAAAGGGCTTTGACTACTTCATCGTATCAGCGGTATGAACGGCCAGTAAACATATGGTAACATGCTTCACTAGTCCTCAGGGAGATGCACACCACAATGCATATACACCACACCTACCAGAATGGGTAAAAATTCAAAAACTGCCAGCACCAAACGTGGAAGATGTGTAGATACTGTAACTCTCATGCCATGCTGGTAAGAATGTAATAAGGCACAACGCTTTGGAAAACTGTAAGGTAGTTTCTTTAAAAGTTAAATATATACCAAGCCATTCTATGTCCAAGGTATTTACCCAAGGGAAACAAAAATTTATGTCCATACAAAGCCTTGAATGTAAATGTCCATAGCAGCTATATTCACAATAGCCAAAAATTGGAAAGAAAGCCAATGGCCATTGGCCGGTGAATGGATAAACATTCATACAATGGAATACTACTCAGAAGTAAAAAGGAAGAAACTGATACACACATGAATGAACCTCAATAGTGAGTGAAAGAAGCCAGACACAAAATAGTGCAATTATGATTCCACTTAGATAAAATGTAAACCAATCTATGATGATAAAAAGCACATCAGTGGTTGCCCAAGGCTGGAGCAAAGGGTTGGACGCACTGCAGAGACAGGAGGAATCTTCTAGACATGAAAGAAATGTGTCTTGTGGTTGTTTTGTCTGCCAAAAGTCAATGAATTATTCTCTTTAAATGGATGTAGTTTATTGCATATAAATTATTTCTCAATAGTTTATTTTAAAAGGCTATATTCTATTTTTGTTTATTGTTTTCCATAATGTTACACAACAATTTTCCAAAACCTTTATACCATGCATTTGTTGGTAATATTGAAATGTTTTCTTCAGTCAATTATTCTTGACTTAAAGTCTCCTGACTTAAAAAAAAAAGGGGGGGGGGGGCGCCTGGGTGGCTCAGTCGGTTAAGCGGCGGACTTCGGCTCAGGTCACGATCTCGCGGTCCGTGAGTTCGAGCCCCGCGTCGGGCTCTGTGCTGACAGCTCAGAGCCTGGAGCCTGTTTCAGATTCTGTGTCTCCCTCTCTATGACCCTCCCCCATTCATGCTCTGTCTCTCTCTGTCTCAAACATAAATAAACATTTAAAAAAAATTTTTTAAAAAAGGATCATTATCTTTGCTGTTAATTATAAATGGCATATGCAGGGTGTCTGAAAAGCCAGAAAACAGGAAAAAATTAAACAGCTTATTAGTTACATTTTCAAATAAAATTCTCAACATGTTTTCTTTCAACTTCCAAATATCTTTTCAGGTGAAATAAACTCTAAATTTAAAGCACTGGGTCCATTTGTTAATCTGAGAAAACCACTATAAATTCACCATTTAATACCTTTAAAAATCTGGAAGCACAGAGAAAATAGTGTATTTTTTTGTATACCAAAAAACTGGCAGTCATCATTACTGAATGCTTATCGTGAGTCGGGCTCTGTTCTTAACATATTTACATATACTCACCTCACTTACTCCTCACAATCCTAGAAGACATATCATGTCTGACTCTCAAATGGGAAAAATGAGATTAATTTACCCAGGGACACAGCCCAACTGGCAGAAATGGCACTTGGATCCAAGCTTTCTGCTTGCAATACTTGCAGACTTAGCCACTGTGCTAGATTAGCTATTTCTCCTAAGTAGGAGAAGTCCAGTAATTTTTTTCAAAAGAGCTTCAAGTTGTGGCTTTACCTCATACATTCTGACATTAGGCAACTTACTTCACCTCTAGGGCTCAATTTCCTCGTCTGGAATGGGGAGGTGGGTGGCATTCAAACACCTCTAACTCACAGTTTCATTGAAATAATGGAGCTACTTTTAGCTCAGCACCGTGCCCACCACAATTACAACTCTATAAAGATAGCTATTACTATTATGGGGCTTCCACACCATATTCACTGTAAGATGGCAGCACAGCATAGGCTGTGTAAAAAGACTTCCTATGTCCCACCCCAGGGCCACCATTCCCAAGCTGTGTGACCTTGAGAGGGTACTTACCTTCTCGTACCTCAGTTTCTTCATCTGCAAAGTAAGGATAATAGGATCTACCTCATAAAGGTGTCATAAAATCATGAAGAGTGGCTGAAACACTATCTGGCATTTAGTAAACCATAAACTATTATTAAATTGTGCTAACTTAAAGAATTCCACTATATACTGTAAGAATGATTATATCATTAACCGTGGATTTATCAATCTAGTTTCTCTCCCAAGCTCTAATATGGAAAATGGAAAATTTTACTAAAGTTTGGCAAGTGCTTAGCAGCTTTCTGGGGCATTCTAGAGAAGTCATGTGTTGACCAAAAACATGAATCTATATATAAGCAATACAAGTTCTCTGAGTTTGAACTGTAAAAGTAAATACAAATCATCAAATATAGCAGAGTACATGCTTTGTGATGCCATAGATCCATTGGTTCCCAAATTTGAGCATGGATCAGGATGACAGGAGGGGCTTATTAAAACAGAAACAGAGTTTCCGATCCATAGGTCTGGGGTAGGGCTCAGGAATTTTCATCTCTAACAAGTACCCCTGGTGATCCTACTGATGGTGCTGGTCAGGGTTCATACAGGTGCAGCTGGCTCTGAAAGCTAATAAAGAGGGCACAAGGTAGTGTTAATTAAAACCAAATACGCACCACTTTATGATTTAGGGATGATAAATCTTTATAATGTTTCCCAGGCTTGGCTATACACTGGACTCATCTGAGGAGGTTTCTCAAAATGCTGATGCTTGTGTCCTGCCCCCAGAGTATAACTGGTCTGGAGTGAGAGTTGGGCAATGGGAATTTTAGAAGGTTCCTCAGTGATGAATCGTGGCCAAAGTTGAGAAGCACTGCTTTAGAAAGCCTAATAAAGCTCTTTCCTCTGTATCTGTTATTATTGGAGTATTTTCAATCCACTTTTGTATTTTATCAACAAAAACAAATATTAGCAGGACAGATACTCCAATGTGAGCTCCACAAACCTGTGGAGGTTTGTGAGCACTGGTTCTCAACTCTGGCTGCACATTAAATCATCTTAAGCAGTTTTTTAAAATGTCATGCCAAGGACTCACTCCCCAGGTAGTCAGTTTGGTCTTTTTTCAGTGCTCCCCAAGTTGAAAATCATGGCTTTTGAAGCTTAAAGAGTTATAAAGGAAAAAAGTAAAGAGCCAACCAGTTGAAGAATATTAAGAAAAATGTATGTCAGGGGCACCTGGATGGCTCAGTCAGTTAAGTGTCCGACTTTGGCTCAGGTCATGACCTCATGGTTTGTGGGTGCTGTCTGTGCTGACAGCTTGGAGCCTGGAGCCTGCTTCGGATTCTGTGTCTCCCTCTCTCTCTGCCCCTCCCTGCTGACACACTCTCTCTCAAAAAGAAATAAACACAAAAAAAAGAAAAGAAAAAGAAAAATGTATGTCAAAAGAAAGCCTTCACATGGAATCTTGCCATTTGCAATGACATGGATGGAACTAGAGAGTATTATGCTAAGCAAATAAGTCAGTCTGAGAAAGACAAATACCTTATGATCTCACTCATATGTGGAATTTAAGAAACAACAAACGAGCAAAGGCAAAAAAGAAAGAGAAAGAGGCAAACCAAGAAACAGACTGCTTACTAGTGAGAACAAACTGATGGTTACCAGCACGGAGGTGGGTGTGGGAATGGGTTAAATAAGGGATGGGGATTAAGGAGTGCACTCGCTGTGATGAGCACAGGGCGCAGTATGGAAGTGTTCAATCACTATATTGTACACCTGAAACTAATATTATGCTGCATGTTAACTAAGTGGAATTTAAGTAAAAACTTTTAAAAATTAAAAAAAAAAGAATTCATTCACAAACAAAGCAGATAACTTGACATTTAATAACAGAAGGAATGGTACTAAAATGGTTTTATATTCCAGGCAGGGATAGTACTTATTAAATACCAGGTTTCAAAAAGTACAATACAGATGGAAGAATCTGCAATAATGCAAATGAGGTCAGGTGACTTCATGAAAATACATTCAGTGATACTAGAAAAAATTTTTATTTTTGTCACCATAATGATGAAGCCCATATGCCACTTCCTAGAACAGTGGTTTATAACTGCAAGACAAGGGACAGCGTTGTCTGAAAAAGTTCCCCAAGTAGTTCCAATGTGTTTCCCCAACCCCACTCCACCATTCCAAGCTGAGGATTCTCATCATACAGCAAAAGGACAGAAATAACTTAAAAAGTAATTTTAAAATAAAAACCAGTGTCTGAGAGCCAAGCAGGTGCCTTGAAGAAAACTCCTTTGAACGCGTAGTAGATTCAGGGCTGGGAAAGTTGACTGCAACTTTTTGTACTCATTTCTGTTTCAACATAAGCTCTATGATCACTATCTATTTGATGTGTACTATCATTATTGATGACATTTTCACATTAGAAGACTATATAAGAATTTTATAATACATACAACCACTCTTACCTGTGTAAGTAAATATAAGCAAATGTTCCCACACCTATTTTTTAGAGCTGTACATTCCACTTGATGGGAAAGTGATGAACAACAGTGACTTCCCTCCCAAAAAGAGATCAAAGGGAGTGTTAAATTTTTCCGAAAGCCAGACATTAACTACCGCAGCCCATTTTATTGTAAGCTATATGCAAAGCAACTTAGTTCTTCAGAAAAAAATAAAAGAAATACATCATTTAAGATATACTAAGACAAAAAGAAAAAAAACTATTGAATAAAGATGATAAAGGTAAAACTGTGTTAGAAAAACCTTAGTTATGAAATTATCAGAATATAAAACTTCAATTTTCCTATAGTCAAAATTTTATTCAAAGGAGGTTGTACGTTGGTTAGTTGTTGGAAATTTATTTGCAAAGGTCCAAACTGAAATAACTGCTTTATTCTTTGTTCCATAAGTACTAAGTCACAAGATCTTTGAAGGTTTTATCTAAAGGGACATGAAAACTTGCAAGCAGGGGCAGGGATATGGGAGTGGAAGTTCAAGAACATGCTACCAAGAACAAACTGTACAACTAACTTCATTTATGACACGTGGGTAGAAAGAGCAAACCAGCCTTCTTCGTTTTGCTTCTCAATCTGTTGAACAAAGATGCAAAAAGGATTTAGAAAGTAATCAGAAACATGAGCCCATTCCAGGTTTACAATTATTTAGATCAAGTACACAGAATCATGTTATCCTATGCCATCAAATGGTACTGAAAATTAAATTGCTACTGGTAATTTTAATTCTCCAATAGAGAAATTCCCAAATAACTGATTCCCTGGTCAACATATCCCCTTATTGATTGAGGGAACCTAATTTTTAAATAAAGGATAAATCCAGTGTTTTATACAACTTGTATGTGCAACTTCTTAAAATAACAAAGGTATTTGATCTTAGTAAACTAAATCTGTTACTAAATTCCAGAAACTAAGGGCAAATTAAATAAAATAATTTATAACTTTTTTAGGATATAGGAAACAATAAAGAATAAATCTTCTAGTGCTAGGCAACTGGGATATGAGCCTATCAATTAATTTGGGCTATAAATACTCAGTGTTTACTGAAGCATTCACTATTTGGTCTAATCTTGAACAAAGCAGAACACATGAGGAATATGTACAACATTGATTCACTGTAACCTCTCTAACTAGTGGCACACTCTGATACAGCACACTGGGGTAAAGGGACAAGGAAAGCGGCCCCAGGGCTCTGTCTATCCCAAGTCCCACACAGCCACAGCAAGCACTGAGGGAACCAGTATCTCGGCATACCTACTACTTCAAGGCACGCCTGTATGTCCTGCCATGTAGGAATGCTCTGCCTGAAACCAGTAATTTCCAGTCTATGTTGAAATCCTATTGAATTTCACCTTGTTCCTTAGCTACCCCAGAACACAAAAGAAACTGTATGGCTGTTTCGTTTTTTTTAGCAAAGGTGAATTAGGAATTCTTCTGAGAATTTCATGTCACATTAATAATGGAAATCACTAAATCGGCCCCTTCCACCCTCACTCTCCTGACCCTTACACACATTTCACAATTACATTTTATCACATACCTTTGCTCTTGGATTAACAGGAGTGAATCGCCCACTTCCTGAGGTGGCGTTTAATGGAGAACAAGAATTACTAGTAGCCCCTGAAGACCTATTTATGAGAAATGAGAAATAAAAGAGGGTGGGAGAGTGATCTATCATTACTAACCTTGAATTATAGAAGAATGACAAATCTCAGGATTGGCAAGAGTTTGAAAAAGATTGGCTGAGTTACATCCAAATTATTTACAACATTTTTACCAACCTAAGTCTTTTTTTTTTTAAAATAATAGACTTTCTTTTTTAGAGTAGTTTTAGGTTTACAGAAAGATTAAGTGTAACAGAGAGTTGCAATATACCCTTCACCTCCCTTGGTCAGTTTCCCCTACACATTGCATCATTTGCATCATTTATTACAATTGATACTATTGGTACATTATTATTAATTAAATCCATAGCTTAAATTAGGGTTCATGCTTTTGTTATACATTCTATGGGTTTGGGCAAATGTATAATGAGGGTATCATGTTGTAACATTTTTAATACTAAAAGGGGAAAAATGCATGTGCATGTGTGGGGGTGAGGGGGCAAAGGCCAGGGGGTAGAAGAGTAACGAGCCTTGGATCAGCAGCACAGCGTCATGGTAAGCACAGAGAGTGCTGACAGAAGAGGCAGGTCCATCCTCAGTGCCACCATTTACCAACTACGTGACCCATCTAGAAAAACCACCCAATCAGCTAGCTCTCTGAGCTTCAGCTTCATTTACTGTAAAAGAGAAAAATACTACTGTTCAGTTACTCACCCTGTCATATGTGATCTCCTAATTTCGTAACCTACCAAGAGCTCCATATATGTGCTACTATCCTATTTTTGTTCTTAGTAACAACCCACACTGCTCTACTTAAAGCTCGTCCTCACTCCTTTTCCCCCCCAGAAATTCTCTTCTCCCATTACTTTATTTTCTCTACAAGAGTGAGTCTGCCTGAACCTAAGTCAGATACTATGCACTTTCTTTTTTCCCCCAAAGAGAATACACTTAATCGCTTTCTGGATTTTTTTAAGTAACTATTCACATTGTAACCCTACCTTCTTGAATTTATCCCACTGGTAGGAGAGATAGTACTGCATTTTGAGCTTTCTGGGGCTTCTGCTCCTGGAATGGATACTTCAATCGTCCTCTTTCCTCCTTCTAAAATATAAAAATAAATATCAGTTTCATTAACTTTCATTAAAATAAAAGCAAAAATTTAACTTGATTTCTATCTTACTGTAAAATTTCGCATTATAAATTTGGGGGTTCTTTCTATATTTTCATTATGACCCACAGACACACTGGAAGAATTTTTTTTCAAAATGAACTGTGAGACAAGAAACTTTAGTTACTAGTATCAATTCAGTAGCATGCCAGGTCATACAATGCCAGAATCTTCAGACAAGTGGTATCATGTCAGATCTGGAAGTGAAAAACAGAAATTAAGAGCTAGCCCTAAAAAACTTGTGACTTTTGTCAAAACAGCTTATCTCAAGTTTTCAAAAAGAAAAAGAAAAAGGAAAATTTCTGAAGTCATTCAGTAAAACTTCAAATCTTCTAAATCTATTACATTATTCAATTCCCAAAGACAGCTTAGGTAGGGGGAAGGTAGCTGAGGAGATCACACGGCCAATGGCAAGTATAGTTGTGTTCATTTTCAGTATTTCACAAGAAGGTTATCAATTAACAAATATTTACTATCTACTAATGAAAGACTTAATGTTTACCCCCAGTTTCAGAGACTCCTATGAATCACTACTTAACACCAGTGATTTCTGGGCTTTAATATTTACATATTTAATACATATTTAATTGTATAACATATTCCTCCATTACTCTAGAAAACAAAAGAGGTTTTGCATGGCATATGATTTATTTTTATCTTTATCATCATAGTGCACAAAGGTTCTCATGAAAGCACGAATTTTACTTTAAAAAAGAGTATCTTGGAGATATAACCACTGGAATGAAAAGAACACAGTTGCAAATTTACCAATTTGCTTTAGATAATCAGTTAACCTCTTTTGCCTCACTTTACTCAGGTAGCAAATAGCTATAATATCAGCTCTATCTACTCACAGGATGTGTTGAGGACTAAATAACAGTAATGAAAGTTCTTTAAACCTTAAGGAACTATTGACACACAGATGTCTAATGTGATTACAAAATTATTCTTAAGAGTGATTTGCTTTATTCTTCTTCACTGCACTTAGCACTAACATTATCTATTTATTTGCTTCTTTGTTTCCTGCCTGCTCCCCAACTTGAATGCTAAAGTAGTCAAGCTGGACAGGGATTTGTCCTGTTTGGAGCAGTTTCCCCAGGGCCCAGAACAGGCTGGCAGGTAATAAATGTTCAGACTTATTAAGTGATTTAATGTACTCATTCTAATCAGAAGTCGTCTCTAGGCTTCGTGACTATGAAGAACAACAGACAAAACTGTCATGTGAAGAAGCCTAGACTAAACAAAGAAAGATCCCCAAGGAAACGGATTATCCGTCATTTTCCAGTAATTTTCAAGAGTCTGCTCTCTAGGTCTGAAGTTTCAAAACAGAAATGATTTGTAACTGAAAGGAAAATTCTTTTTGGCAAAGAGGAGGTGGGTGGGAGGATGGGTCAAACAGGTGAAGGGGATTAAGAGTACACTAACCAGCAGGCACCTGGCTAAGCATTTGACTCTTGGTGTCAGCTCAGGTCATGATCTCAAGGTTTGTCAGTTTGAGCCACGCATTGGGTTCCGTGCTGACAGCTTGGAGCCTGCTTGGGATCCTCTCTCTCCTTCTCGCTCCACCCACCCTTCTAGTGCGCTCTCTCTCTCTCTCTCATCTCAAAAATTAATAAATATCTTTTAAAAAGAGTACACTAGTTGTGGTAAGCACTGAGTAAGGTATACAATTGCTGAATCGTTATATTGTACACCTGAAACTGATGTAACACTGTATGATGATTACACTGGAATAAAAATTTTCTAAAAGTCTTATTGGCAGATACCTTAAAGGCAGCCTTCCTTCTTCAACCACCACAGGACATATGAATCCCTCTAAAACACCGATGCTTGAGCACCTTAGGGAAAATACCACTTACTGATATAAAGATTGTCCTTCTTTTATCCTGAGCCAAAATTAGTTTCTCTATAGCTTTCACACAGCTCGACCCTCTTGAGGGTCTTAGTAATTCAATTTTTGCCTAAAGAACAACTTGAGAGCCACTTCATCAGTACCTTTTTGAACGTAAATATTATGACAACTAATTTTTTAGTTGCTGTTCTATTATTTAGAACCCCCTCTGGTTTTTCACATTCCTAAAAGTAATAACAGAATGGAAAGTTTAATTTACAAATAAAAATGTTTTAATTAGTTTTAACAAAATAACTTGTAATTTGTTGCTGATGAAACTCTAAATCATTTTGATGCTTAGGGGGTTTTTTTGTTTTTTTTTTTTAATTTATTTTAGAGAGAGGAAGGGCACAAGCAGGGCGGGGAAGAGCAGAGAGAGAGAGACAAAAAATCTCAAGCAGGCTCCACCTTCAGTGTGGAGCCTGACATGGGGCTCAATCCCATGACCCTGGGATCATGACCTGAGCTGAACTTGAGTCGGACACTTAATTGACTGAGATACCCAGGCACCCCAATCCTTATGTTTTACACTTAGCCACAGCAAATATCCTAAGTGAATCATACACTTTAATGAATCCCACTTACACATAGGGCAACTTAGGAACTCAGACACCAAAGATTACCTACAGGCACCATGGAATAGCTTTCTACCCAGAGACTTAGGTCTTTTTCTTTCTATGTAAAATTGACATGACTCAGGTCTATTTCTTTCTATGTAAAATTGAAGGCACTGATATATATGCTCTGAGATTTCTTTCAGCTCAAAATCAAGAAAGTGAAAACTCTCATGTGTCTAGCTTTTAAATCATGAATTTGTGACCAACCAGTCCATGCTCTGAGAGGTGATGGAATAGGTGATACTGGTGGGGAAGAAAGATTCAAACCAATAAGTTTCTGTTGCTCTATTAACTGCAAGAGTTTTCCACGAGCCTCCATACTCTGCCGATTCAATTCTGCAATCCGTTCCTCCATGCTACTTGGTGTGAAAGGCTGTGTTGTTGGATAAGCCTTAAAAAAAAAAAAAGGCACAAATTCCATATCAAAAATAATCCAAACAATTTTGACTGTCTGTAAACATAAACTCTTCCACTAAAAGCCAGCTAGTTAGTATTCACCACCCTTGCTATATGTAAACTTGAATAGTAGGCAAAGAATAAAATCTACAAGTCATTTAATTGAAAAATTAGGGCTGGGGCACCTGGGTGGCTCAGCTGGTTAAGTGTCCGACTTCAGCTCAGGGCATGATTTCATGGTTTGTGAGTTCGAGCCCAGAGTCGGGCTCTTTGCTGACATCTCAGAGACTGGAGCCTGCTTCAGACTATGCGCCTTCCTCTCTCTCTCTGCCCCTCCCCTGCTCATGCTCTGTCTCTCTCTCTGTCTCTAAGGTAAACAAACATTAAAAAAAAAAAAGGAAAAAAAAAAAGAAAAGTTAGGGCTAAAGGAAAGTGACACGAATCCTTCTGCTACTGGTACCACAGAGACCTTCTACTCCCTCTCTCCATGGGGAGTACTGTAAGGCAAAGCTTTCCTGTATCTCTTCACGTTTGCTGAGGGGCACAAAAGATCACATGAGCAAAGACTGTACTGCTAGTGACCTGGCTTCTAAATAATTGTAATGACAGATGTGCAATTTGAATAGCAACATACAAAAGAGGATCTGCTGTACTTGAGAGATGCTTCTGTCACCCCAATCTTCATACATGTACCATGAGTTATTTGGCAAAGATTTCTAGGAATCTTATCGCTCTCCTTGACCACAGGTCAGCCTCCCCAGGCCACATTTGGCCTCAGAGATCTAATTTGAGAAAGGTGATGACTGTAAAGGAATATGGGAGGTAGAGTGAAAAAAAACACATATACATATACATGTGGAATATAACTACATTTAGTATGAAACTTCCAGAGAGGAATATATGTGTCATTCTTATTTCATTTAGTTAAATATGTCCCTTTGGGAAAAAAACAATTCCTAATAGAAATCACTAATTTGTAGCTTATGCCCATGAGTTAAAAAAAAAAAAAAAGAGAGAGAGATAAGCAAAACAATGTAAAGATCATTTTGTAATTCTGATTATGACAAAGAGGGTGGTGAAAACAAAAATATTAGACTGTGTCCACTAGCCCGATCTATATACTAATTAGAAAAGAAGGCAAATTCAATTTTTAACTCTGTTGCCTTTTTAAAACCAAGACTTGGTTAACCTGTTTTGAATAACTGTCAAAACTCTATAAACATAGAAACACCTTCAGTGACTCAAAATTAAGGCAATTTGTACTTACACACATCTACACTGATGTCCTGCTCACCCCTAATTTTTTTCTCCTCTTCTGCTAGTCCCTTCTGACCGAGTAATAACTCAGTGACTCCGTACTCACATTGCCCTTATCTCCCAGGAGCCAGCGCTGACAGAAGTGGCCCTTGTTCCCCCGCCTCTTTCTGAACTTCCTCATAGAAGCCCTGAATCTGACATCGGTAAAGCTCTTTATAGAAGCAATCCCCTCTGGAGCCCCCCTAATCCATAAAGGTGCCCAGCTCCTTCCCACTGCCAAAACACTATCCCATCCCCTATCAGAACCCTCACAGGAGCCACTTTGGCTCATGAAGGGATAAAAGGAAGTCTCCCCCATCACTGGGACCAGCATGAGAACATGTGTGTATAAACACTTACCAGTTGGAACTTAGAATTCCTTTTCTCCCCACAAACAAGAAAATGAAGATTTTAAGTTACCAGCTTAGCCTACAGTTTATTTAACTTACAAAACTCCTGGACTATAATAAGCAGACTTTTGTTATTCAAAGTATAATCCTCAGTCTACTATCTGGGAACTAACTAGAAATGCACAGGTGCTATCTCAAAACTATTTAATCAGAAACTGCATTTTAGAAAAATCTCCAGATGACTCATACATACATTAAAGTCTCACTTTAATAATCCTTTATCACGATCTCGCGGTCCGTGAGTTCGAGCCCCGCATCAGGCTCTGGGCTGATGGCTCAGAGCCTGGAGCCTGTTTCCGATTCTGTGTCTCCCTCTCTCTCTGCCCCTCCCCCGTTCATGCTCTCTCTCTGTCCCAAAAATAAATAAAAACGTTGAAAAAAAAAATTAAAAAAAAAAATAATAATCCTTTAAAACATCATTTCTATAGGAAAATGTATTCTGCATCCTAAAAAATTAACTCCTCATGAGTTGAGGGCCAGCTACACATAATTCTCTTGTATAAGCCCCTTTAAGAGTAAAAATGCTTCTGGGGTACCTGGATGGCTCAGTTGGTTAAGCATTCGACTTCAGCTCAGGTAATGATCTCACAGTTCATGGGATGGAGCCCCGTTGTTGGACTCTGGGCTGACAGCGCAGAGCCTGGAGCCTGCTTCGGATTCTGTGTCTCCCTCTCTCTCTCTGCCCCTCCCCTGCTCATGCTCTATCTCTCTCTCTCTCTCCCAAAAATATACAAATATTAAAAAAAAAAAATTAAGAGCAGAAATGCTTTCAGTTAAAATGTAGCTGTGTGGCAGACTTTCAATTCATACTAATTCTACATTTTATATTTACAACTTCATTCCCAGTTTAATTTTGGCTTTCTTTCATATTTTACCTTGTCCTATTTTCCTCATTCATTTTCCTTGTGTTCTATTTTATATTATCCTCTTTTACTGTATGTGTTAAATAAACTGATAAATAACTTTTCCTTACTCTGTGATGAGGACATGACTAAGCATAAACCTTCGAGTAGCAGCCTCAAAGATATCCAGGATCACTTCAGGAAAGGAGGCCCTAAAGATGTTCCAGCAATATAGTTAAACTCCTAAATGTTCCTAGTCGATCCTTAACTGGTACTCACTGCAGCCACGTCGCTTGCATGACTGGTCTCTTGTTTGTTTAATTCCCGAAGTCCATCCCCTTGCTCTCCTCCTGGCCCAATAATATTATTCAGATGTGCTTTGATAGCTGAGTTCTGCAGTGTCAACTCTGCGATCCGGGCCATGATGTCCTTTCTTTGTATTAATGCCTCATTTGGTCTAAGCTGTTGCCCCTCTCCCAGTACTGGGGGCTCTTCTGAGAACTCAGGGTTTCTGGCCTGCTGAGTGTGTGAATGGGAACTATAGAACGGCTGTGAGAGGTTAACAAAAGGAGCCTGGACTTTGTTCTCCAGATCTTCCCCCATGTGAGAGGCCCTCCACCTCTGAGTGAAGAGGTGACTTTCTTCATTTGGATTCTGATTGTCTGTGCCAGTAGGTAAAGTCTTCCTTTCCCAATTTTGTTCCTTCTCAATTATTTCCACAGTTGGAGGAATTTGTGGAGCAGGGCGAGTTTGAACAGTCCTCCTCAATACTGTAGATAAAATATCAGAATAAACATGCATCATTTAGCCATAGATTCGCACTATAATCTTTTCATTACTCATCATGGTAGTTAGAGATGTATTTCAGTAGACGGGTTTGGCTTCTGAATGCCTGAATTATTTCAGCAGGGAATATTTCAGCAATGCCACCTCTAACAATCAAATCACAGGCAATTTCATATTCCTTAATGCTTCGTCAGTATCCTTGTAAAAAAAAAAAAACCTGCCAAGTTCACATTTTAATACATGTATTAATTCATACCAGGGAATCCTGGGGGTAGGGAGAGTATAAATACCTAATGTAAACTGAGGATGGTCAGGAAAGGCATCTCTGAAGAAGTAAAATTTTTAAATGGTTACGTATGTGGCAGAAAGCAGAGCAAAAACAGGTTACAGGCAGAGAGAACAACATATGTGAAGGTCCCAAAATAGGAAAGAGCAAAGAAATGAGGCCAGTTTAGCATAGCACAACAATAAGGGAGAACTGGAAAAATATGAGCCTGGAGAGGTATACAGAAACTTAAGCCATGTTAGGAATTTTATAATTTTTTTAACATTTATTTATTTTTGAGAGACAGAGAGAGCATAGGCAGAGGAGGGGCAGAGAGAGACAGGTGGACACAGAATCTGAAGCAGGCTCCAGGTTCTGAGCTGTCAGCACAGAGCCCGATGCAGCGCTCAAACCCATGACTGTGAGATCGTGAACTAAGCCGAAGTCAGACACTTAACCAACTGAGCCACCCAGGCGCCCCTGGAATTTTATAATTCAATCCAAGAGCAATGAAACCTGGGGAAGGTTTGGCAACAACTCAATTTATATTTCATAAATGCTGTGGTTATTTGGAAGGCCCAGGAATGGAAGTAGGGAGATCAGTAAGCCATGGTAGTCTAGAAGAAAGATGACAGTAGCTCTGATGAAGGTATGTTGATTACAAAGATGGAGAAGTGAATAAATTTGAGAAACATTTTAGCAACATAACTAAGAGTGATGAACTAGAAGTGGGGAGTAAAGGAAACACCGATCAAGATGGCACGCACAGCTGAGTGGGTAGTTATACAATTTAGAGATGGAGAAGATAAGAACAGATTTGGGGGAACAGAAGCTACCAAGAATTCCATTTTGGGGGCACCTGGGTGGCTCAGTCAGTTAAGCGACCGACTTCGGCTCAGGTCACGATCTCAGGGTTCGTTAGTTTGAGTCCCACATTGGGCTCCATGCTGTCAATGCTTTGGATCCTGTGTCCCCCTCTCACTCTGCCCCTCCCCCACTCATGCACGCTTGGTCTCTCTGTCTCAAAAATAAATAAACATTTAAAAAAAAAGAATTCCATTTTGAACAGGATAAGTTTAAGGTGCCTTATGATTTATCCCAATATCCATCCAAGCAGATGGATTCTTCATGGGTCAGGAACTCAAGAGAGTCATCTAGGCTAAGATACAAAATTGGAAGTCACTGGCATATACATAGTATTAGAAGCCAATATTATCTGGAGAAAAAGAATAGAGTCAGAAAAGAAACCAATACCAACAAAGAAGGAAGTCAGTGTTTAGAGCTTCATAAAGGAGGGGGGGCGCCTGGGTGGCTCGGTCGGTTAAGCGTCCAACTTCGGCTCAGGTCACAATCTTGCGGTCCGTGAGTTCGAGCCCCGTGTCGGGCTCTGTGCTGACAGCTCAGAGCCTGGAGCCTGCTTCAGATTCTGTGTCTCCCTCTCTCTCTGACCCTCCCCCATTCATGCTCTGTCTCTCTCTGTCTCAAAAATAAATAAACATTAAAAAAAATTTTTTTTAAAAAAAGGAGGGGAAGCTAGCAAACAAAGCAGACTGAAATGGAGCAGCCAGAAAGGAGAGAGAAATATTATAAGAATGTGGTATGAAGGAAACAAATGTGGTATGATTATAATTAATCATATATAATGCTACTGTAAGAACTAGAACACAAAGACAGAAGAAAAATACACTGGAGTTATTAACCTGGAGGCCACCAGAGCTCTTAGCAAGAGTAGTTTAGGTGAAATGACCTAACAGGGAGTGAACTGGGGAGACAGATGTTCCTAGTTCAACACCATAGGCTCGCTTCCTTTCACTGACAACAAGGAAATGAAATTTAAAAAATTTTAAAACCCACATCAGTAAAGATAATGGTCTAGGAAGAGAGTCATTAGCAAATGAGATACTTCAACACATTTCTGAAAGACTGAAAGTAGATGAGAAGGATGCGAAAGAATGAAATTGAGCAGAAGACACGGTGCAGAACACATATATGTATTCTAAGGAAGCTACAGGTAAAAGCCAGTCTTTCTGGGGGAACCCTAAAAAGGCTGTTAGCTCAAAGACGACAGTACAGAGGGAGAAAGTGAGAAGTAGGACTGAAAACTGGAGAATAACTTGGAAGTTCGTCTACTGTATAGTTATGTCAGTCAGGCTGTGCTCACTACTTACCCCCACCCATCCTTGAAAGCAAAAACAAAAAACAAACAAACAAACAAACAACAACAACAAAACAGCATCGGGGAAAGTAAATGTGGTAGCCCCAGTAGAACAGCTCGATCTTACCTGCATATTGCATACCCTAAAAGGAGGCCAGCAGTTAACAGAGCATGTCCACATATACAAAGTAACTGCTGAAGGGAAAGCCTACTGGGAAAACAGACCAAGACTCACCTACACAGAAGAGCAAATGTATGCCAACCACCTATAACATTCAGTCATGTCATTTATTCTTAACTATCATGGGCCATGAAGTAACACCAGACATATGAGGAAAACTGACAGCACAAAGAGAAAAACCAGGATAGGTAAACAGAACAAGAGACTAAGAGGAAGAGAAGGAAAATCCAGGTACAGAAGATAATGTAACAAAATTCTAAATGGTCTACTCAGAAGAGAGTTTCTAGAAGACAATGCAGTTGTAATAAGCATCAATGAAAACAGATTAGACAATAAGAAAGGACTCTTGCTTAGAAATTAAACATACAATTTGGTGAATTAAAGAAATCTAAAAGACAGGTTTGAACACAAAATGAAAAAAATCCTCCAGAATATAAGAAGGAAGATATAAAGCTAAATACATAAGAAAATAATCCAAAAGGTCAACATACAGTTTTCTAAAACTGCAGAAATTCATGTGTCTTTAGTCCAAAAGGTCTCACTGGTGCCTCTTTGTGCAATGAGAAAAAAAAAACCAAAAAAACTATTATTTAGACACACATTATGCAATGTCAGAATTACAACAAAGGAAGCCTAAAGCTTCCACAGAGAAAAAGTAGGTCAAATACAAAGAAATAAAAATTAGATATTGCATCTGACATCTCAACCACAACACCAGATACTAAAAATCAATGGAACAATGCCTTTGATTTCTCAGGGGGAAACGAATATGAACCTAGAATTCTGTATCTAGACAAATTATCAACCACGTATAATAGAAAAGTAAAAATATTCTCAAATTTTTAAGAACTTAGGGTTTACCTTCTATATACCCATTCTGACGATTTCTTTCAAAAACTTGAGGGAGAAAACCAAAGAAGAAGAAGAAATCGCATCCAGGAAATAGTAGATGCAATCCAGGAGTGTAATGTTAGCAATTCCCAAGATAAGAGGCGTGCAGTGGGCCCAGCAAGCAATCAGTCAAGACCAGACCAGGGGATGAAGAGCTTTTGCAAAGTATCTCTGAGATGAAAGTGGATTCCATGCCACAGACAGTATAAGGACCAGAAGATATTATTCACGTGTAAAGCACATTATTCTTGTGAAAACAAGAGGTAAGAGCAATTTGAAATTCCAGGCAAAACAAAAACTGAGCAAGAAAGTCACCATAAATGCAGAGCAAGCTTAAAGATTCTGAGCAACTGATGAAGTGAAATAAAGAAATTCACACACATACACAAATCTCACTTTGATCTTCAGAAGAACTTTTTCCTTCCTGTGGCACAAGGATTGATAGTAACAATGGATCACAAAACAAAAAATAATTGTCATTTGTTTTCAACTTTCAGTATCCATCTGTAGACAAGACACAGAAGACCTAAGTGTGGTAATGGAACAACGTAAATGTTACCAACTGTGGTCCTGTAAAAGGCAAGGTAGGCTGACCGAAGGTGGGAAGTAGAAGCAAAGGAGAGCCAGAAAGGGGAGCCAGGATCCTTGTCTTACATAGCAGAAAGCTGAGATATACTGCCTAAAGTGAACCAAGAAGAAATAAAAAGTATTTGAAAACACAAAGTTAAACAACAGAAGAATTAAAAATTAAAATGTAATCTTCCAAATTAGAGAAGAGAAGTAGGTTGATGTTAATTAAAACCTCTTCTTTAATACGGGGCACCTGGGTGGCTCAGTCGGTTAAGCGTCTGACTTCAGTTCAGGTCATGATCTCACCATCCGTGAGATCGAGCCCCAAGTCAGGCTCTGTGTAGACAGCTCAGCCCTTGGAGCCTGCTTTGGATTCTGTGTCTCCCTGTCTCTCTCTGCCCCTCCCTTGCTGGCGCTCTGTCTCTCTCAAAAATAAAATAAAAAATAAATTTTTTAAACCTCTTCTTTAATAAAGGAGAGTCTATAATTATTGTGTAAAGCTGACATCTAAGCAAAGAAATATAAAAATATTTTATATTAATTATGGAGACCACCACAAGATAAGCAGAAATCAAATTGGAAAAAAATGATTCCCTCTTAGCACAGGCCTAAAGATGAAAGAGGAAGAGACCCTTGTACGTGCTTTTTTTTTAAGCACATGGAAATATAAATTAGAATTAACATCTGAAAGTAAAAAACGAATGGGAGATAAGAAAATGAAAACAGCTTAATATACTACTCTTTCAAAAAGTGTGGCTGTAAGTAGAAGTCGATTAGTAGCTAAAGGAAAATATCTATGACAGGAAATTCTAGAGTGAGCCTGTCCATTATGATAGCCTTTGGGCATATGCAGCTATTCAAATTCAAATTAATTAAAGTTAAGTAAAATTATTAATTCAGTTCTTCAGTAATATTAGCCACATTTCCAGTGCTCAACAGTCCCCTGAGGCTAGTGGCTATCATACTGAATGGAAAAGACATAGAACATTTTCATCACTACAGGATGTTCTATCAGGCAGAGTTGTTCTAGAGCACAACTAAATGCTGATCAAGGGCCCTATGTATCTCCTACCTTTATCCACATGTTCAGTTTAACTGAACAATTCTTTACATGTGAGCATTCTAAACAAAATGCTGAAAAATATGATGATAAAACTTCAACTAACAATACACACTCAAAGGTTATCCTATCTGCACACTGTAAAAGAAATGTATACTGTTATTTTCAGTGCAAACCTGCTAACAAAGTGTTGTCTATAATAGTCCCCAAATAATTTGCTTAGGAAACATTTAGTATTATTTGTAATCAGAGTAAAAATATTTACTGTCATCATTTCTTTAAAAGAATTTCAAGCTATTTTACTATCACCAATGGAAAATAATTTAGAATATCTCAAAAAAGATCATTAGACAAGCTTACTAATACCATGTAAACATTTGAAAGATTACTTTAAGGAATGAAAATCTAACCTGAACAGAAATCAGAATTGAAATCATATTTCCTAAATCTAACCAGACTTAACAATACTCTCTAGCCTCTGAAGAGGAATACTGAATCCCAGAATTACAGAGCTCGAGGAACATTAAAGATAAAAGAAAAATCTTTCATTTTAGAGCTAGGAAAATGAAACGCAGAAAATGCATGCCTCACGGCTAGTCATTGGGTTGGCCAAGACTTCAGCACTTCTGACTCTCAGTCTAGCACTGTCTCCCTACGCCACACAGATCTGACAGATTCTGCAATCACATATTAAATGCCAAGACAAATTTTATAATGGTAAGGATTTGTCATTTTCCTTAACCTTTATGGCCTCTTCCTGTCCTTTATTGAAAAGTACAGAAAATCTGACAAAATTTGTAAGTCCCAGTGACAACAAAAGCTATTACAGTGGGGGCGCCTGGGTGGTTAAGACAGTTAAACGCCATACTTGATTTCAGCTCAGGTCATGATCTCATGGTTCATGAGTTTGAGCCCCACGCTGGGCTCTGCACTGTCACTGCACGGATCCTCTCTCTCTGACCTTCCCCTGCTCATGCTCACACTCTTTCTCTTTCTCTCTCTCTCTCTCTCTCTCTCTCTCTCAAAATAAAAAAAAAAGTTATTATTCTGTTCCCCTATTCAAGAATGTAAACACTCTTTTTAAAGAAATAAAAATGTAGGCAAATCAAGGCTGAATTAATATTTCTCTAAAAACACTGGAGAAGAGTCTAAGGTACTTTTTTGATTAAAGAACTATTCTGAAAATGGGGGAAAAAAGGCTATAGTTCCAGAAGAATGCACAGGTGGACAAATAAATATAATTTTCCAAACAATGAAGCATTCTATGGAACTTCGAAAGACCATCCATGAGCCCCCAAGTGAAGAATCTCTGACCTAATTTTAAATTTAAATGTTTTTATTCTTAACTCTATATATGTCCTGCAAAAAGTGGCTCTAAAGCTATTTTTAATTTTCATTATAAAATTACCTCAACTAATAAGCTAAAAACTTTCCATGAGAAAGAAGTTAACCACATCTGAATTACAAATGCCTAAAAGTCACAGCTCTTACCCTTCTTTGGTTAAGCTTTCATTACTCTCTGGAGGATAATCTCCTCCTGTTTCTTACCCTTTTCTATGTTCCTGGAACATAGGGAAAAGAGGATTTCCCTTACTCGGCATTTTAATGCTGAGGACTTTGATCCTTTGATCTGATTTAATATTTACAATGTTCAATAGAACAGATACATAATGAAATTCAACATGATATTTCACCATTGATGTAACACACATGATATAAACAACCCTGAAAAATCCTCCTCCAGCTTAAAGATTATGTGTGACAATCAACAGCTTTCAAAATTCAGTTTATCAGGTAAAAATGGACACAGTGTTACATATTTAAGGCATAAAAAGGCAACAGGCACACCACTCTAGAAGAAGCCTGCTCACCTTCCTGCAAGGGAGAGAATCCGGAGCTGCTCTTCTGCCTGGGTGGTGTTAACAACACAGCTGGCTCAAATACATGTGCCGGAAAACTGGTGGCCACGTTCGCACTACCCGGTGGGGCTGGCACCTGAGACAGTTTAACAGGCAAGTCTTCCTGTGCCAATGCAGCCACTTCTTCCCCTCGGAACACCGACGGCACAGAGACATCAGCATTTACAGCTGGGCCCTCTGAAGAAGATGAGAGGCCATTAGCACTTAAAGAAACCATGGACACACTGCAGGTGTTTATACTTACATGCATTTCCATTAAAGGCAAAATCACATGGACTCTAGAGCCTTCACTTTCTAGGCCACATCCTTCTTAGCCGTAACTCATGAGGGGGCAGCACCGGGAAGAAGAGGCCGTTTTTGAGAAAAGCACTGGTGGCCCCTAGCCCTTGAGGCCTGCCCTAGCCATTGAGTGTATCTCACACAAGTCAAATTTTACTCAGCCACTTCTTAGAATCCCTCATGAGAAAACACTCCTACATACATAAAACACTCTCCACACAAGGCACTCATCAAGATATTACTTAGAAGCAAAAAACATGAAAAGGCCTAAATGCCCTATTCAGCCTGTGGCATATGAAGGTACACAATGTGAAGAAAGGTTTTCAAAACATCAGAATTTCTAAAACCCGGTATTTCTTTTTCTTTCCAAGACCATCTCCTCTCCTCCTGAGCCTGGTGCACAGTGATGAAAAGTGCTGGCACGAAAGCCCCACTGGTATAGGAAGCAAGTTCTGCTACTTTCTAGTTCTATGATCTTGCTAAGTTACCAGTTCTCTCTAAGCCTTGGTTTTCTCATCGAGAAAATGGGGATAACAAAGATACTTACCTCATAAGACTATTATTATGAGGGGTATATGAGATAATACATGTAAAACACTCAAAAAGTGCCTGGCATACAGCAATAACCCAAAAAATATTAGCTGAAAATAGAAGTCGCCATTGCCATACTGACAAAGTAGTGACAGTGCTGCATATGTACCAACAACCAATAACTCCACATAAGTTTAGAGTCTTGTTTACTCTATCAGTGTTTTAATACCAACCTGGGGTAATAAGACCACACCCACCTGGACTGTCTATAATTTTCCTACTCGTAGATCCCCTTCCTGATGCCTGATTTTCTTCATTGCTTTTTATCACAGGACAGTTCTTCATGGCATGTGTGAGCGATATAAGTTGCTCATCTGTTGTGACCATGTACTGCTGAAGCCTTGCCTGGAGAAAAAAGAATTAAATAACATCACTGACATATCAGATATCAAATCATCACCTAGATATGTATAACCATATCATTATCTTAAATAGTCTAGGAACTTTGAACTTCCATTCAAACACTAAAATAGTGCCTTTGTAAGAACACGTAATCATAAATATTTTAAAAGTCTCATGATAGAAGAATGGTTAAATGTATCACAGAATATTATTAATAAATACACTGCCAGAATAATAAGGATTAACCTTTTATAGGGCTTTTGATTTATAAAACCTCTTTTATATAGATGGTATCAACTGACTCAAGCTACCCCAAGAGGCAAGTATATTAGGTGGAGGAAATTTAACAGAATATTATACGGGCATTTAAACTGAAAAAAACGTGATCCTGTAAGTGTTTATAGTAACGTATATAAAATAATGTTAAGAGAAAATATATACAGAGAGAAGAGATATTATACACACATAGATATATACATATATATCCAAGAGGTACAGACATTTGATAAAAATCAGAGATGGCCAGAAGTCAGAAGTATTATTGGTAGGACTAGTGAATGAAATCTACTAAACAATTTCATATCAGCCCAATTTTTTTCCCAAATTCCACACTCCTCTCCAATGACCTGCTCAGCATCTCCACCTAGAACTCGCATAGGCTCCAACTTTACATGTGCGCAACCAAATTCTCCCTGAACACCCCCACCTCATCAACAGCACCTCTATCCTTCCAAATATTCAATCCATAGCTTTGGAATCATCCTTGACTCTTCTCTCACATCCTCTTCTTGGCCCCATATCAGCAAATCCTACTGCTTGCCTTCCAAATACATTCACAATTTAGTCCCTTTTCACAGCCTCTCCCACTTCCAACCTAGACCAGGCTGCCATGTCTCACTTAGATTATTTCATTAACTCCTGTCTGTAACATTCTGCTTCCATGTTTGACCACTTAGAGTCTAGTTCTATATTGTTCCCCAAAAGGTTTGAAGCACTTTGGGCCTCCACAGGGGCACCACAGGACATCTTATATTTTTAAGGAAAACACTGCTGCTCAACATCTGTCAGGCACAGGGAACTCCTAGCTTGAGGTGGTTCACAGCTTCCATATTAGATCAAAATACATTCCTTTTCCTGATGTCGTATCTTCATGAAGCTGGGCTGTCAGTAGCTGCTATGATAAAAAGCAACACTGCATAAAAATTACTGTGGAATAGGAAATAAGAATGGAAATATCCAAAATGATTCCAAGCTTTGAGAAGCTGTACAGTACCCAGCAGGTAGACATATCCCATCAGTAAATAATTGTGGTTATTTAATCATGAATACAAATAGAACTTTTTCTATCAATACTTTGATATTTTGTGGGTTTTTTTCCAAACAGCATCTAAGTTGTTGAGACATAAATACTTACTAAGTAGTTTGAGCCGAACTACTTAAAGGAAACTGTTGGGTATTTCCTTCAGCCTACGGGGATCTTGAGATAATAAGGGCACCATGAACCGAGAAAGGGCAGTGATCTCTGATCTAGTCTCCACATAGCCGCCCACAGTGATCCTCATAAAACCTCAATCACATCACATCTCTTCTCTCCTCAAAACCCTTCCATGGTGTCCCTCCTCACCCAACATAAAAACCCAAATTCTTACCCAGCTTGCAAGCCCTCATGACACAGCTTATCTATTGGCTCTTGCCTCCTCTACTCTTCCACACTCGACCCCAGACATTCTGGTCCTCATGCTTTTGCACTCAACAGCCACGCTCTCACCTCAAGACCTTTGCACCTGCTGTTCTTCTGCTGAGACTGCTCTTCTCTTAGCTACCTGCACACTCGCTCCCTCACCTCCTTCAGGCCTTCCTCACAGGCATGGCCCACCCCAATTACAATTCCCATCCTAGGTACTTGCTATGCCTCTTACCTGCTTTATTCTTCTTTATACCACATACCACCATCTAACTTACAATATACTTCGCTTTTTTTTTCCCCAGGATTTATTTAGAATATAAACTCCACGAGGGTAAAGATTTCTTCTTTGTTCACTACTGTACTTCCTACACCTAGAACAGTGCCAGGCC
The DNA here is from genome assembly GCF_018350175.1 of Felis catus. Classification (NCBI taxonomy): domain Eukaryota; kingdom Metazoa; phylum Chordata; class Mammalia; order Carnivora; family Felidae; genus Felis; species Felis catus. The sequence goes on from NC_058376.1 coordinate 59,800,341, forward strand.
CAAATCAATAAAGATTTGTTGAGCCAGTTAGTACATTTAAAAACCATTCATTTTCCCAACAGAACTGAAAACCTGTGTTCACGCAAATACTTGTACATGAATGTTGACAGCAGCATTATTCATTCATAATATACAAAAAGGTGGAAACAATTCAAAAATCCATCACTTGATGAATGGATAAGCAAAATGTGGTGTATCCACATAATGGAATACTAGTGGACAAAAAAAGTCATGAGCTACTGACAACATGCTACAACATAGATAAGCCCTGAAAACATTATGCTAAGTGAAAAAAAACAGAGACACAAAAGATCACAAATTGCAAGATTCCATTTATATGAAATATCCACATTTGGCAAATCTATAGAGACACAGAGTGGAGAGCAATATCCAAAGAATATCCAAAAGGCACAAATGAAGAACATAGCATTGAGGCAGTAAGATTTCCTAGAATAAATACTGTGTAACTTTTTTTTATTTTCAGTTTTTTGGTTTTGTTTTTGAGAAAGAGAGAGAGCATGCATGAGCAGGGGAGGGACAGACAGAAGAAGAGAGAGAATCCAAGCAGGCTCTGCGCTGTCAGTGCACAGCCTAATGCAGGGCTCATTCTCACGACTATGAGATCACGACCTGAGCCAAGAGTCAGATGCTTCACTAACTGAGCCACCAGGCACCCCCTGTGTAAGCGTTTAAAAAAAAAAAAAAAGTAATTATCCAGACAAGTGGCAAAGAAGACTTCTATAATAAATTTGAAGATACTGTAAACAATTTTAAATGGCATATGATTACAGCAAGCTTCCTCAAATGGTATCCCCTGATGTTTTGAAATTAAAAGTAGCTATCATAACATTTTTTTATTTCACATTTTGGATCAACTACTAGAATATTGGTAGTTACCATTTCAACGTAGATTCTGTCTTCCCCACTAAATAATATGTTTCTTAAAGACAGTAGATTTGGGGCGCCTGGGTGGCGCAGTCGGTTAAGCATCCGACTTCAGCCAGGTCACGATCTCGCGGTCCGTGAGTTCGAGCCCGCGTCAGGCTCTGGGCTGATGGCTCGGAGCCTGGAGCCTGTTTCTGATTCTATGTCTCCCTCTCACTCTGCCCCTCCCCCGTTCATGCTCTGTCTCTCTCTGTCCCAAAAATAAATAAACGTTAAAAAAAAAAATTAAAAAAAAAAAAGACAGATTTATTCTATATGTATTTAAAGTCCAAGTTTCTACTATAGTACCTCCAATGTAATAAATGTTCAATAAAAGCTACCATTGATGATAATAAAGAAGTGAGAGGTAATCACATCAGCATAACAAAACCAAAGGCAACTAGAAGAGGATCTTATATATTCTTTTTTTTTCTTTAATATGAAATGTATTGGCAAATTGGTTTCCATACAACACCCAGTGGAGAATCTTATATATCCTTAGACGTTTGATGATACTAAACACAGAAAAGCTTGAGATTGCATCTAAGTACCTGGGTCGCGGTATTTTCTTCTCTGAGAAGAAGAATTTCAGCTGTAAGAGCATCAATGAGCTCTCGATGATCACCTAACATTTGTTCCAGTTGCTGCCTTGTCTCCACTTCTTTACGCAGTTGGAGCTCACTCTACAAAAAAAATCCACTTCCATCAATAAAACTCCCATCCAAAACTAAACTACTATCAACAGCATCAAGTACTGAAAACTGAAAGTTTCTACTCAAAGCTGTCAAAAAAATACTTACAGAGTATATATTATGTGACAGTAATGAGAATGAAATATTTTTTTTTAATTTTTTTTTTAACGTTTATTTATTTTTGAGACAGAGAGACAGAGCATGAAGGGGGGAGGGGCAGAGAGAGGGAGACACAGAATCGGAAGCAGGCTCCAGGCTCTGAGCCATCAGCCCAGAGCCCGACGCGGGGCTCGAACTCACGGACCGCGAGATCGTGACCTGAGCTGAAGTCGGACGCTCAACCGACTGAGCCACCCAGGCACCCCGAAAATGAAATATTTTTATTAAAAGGTTTATATTTCATTAAAATGAAATACTGTATCATTTTCCCTTCTTTAAATAGAACACAATAAACACAATGGTATGCAGAATTAAATGACTACAACTTTTGCAGAATGAAGTGGAAGGGGAAGTACATATACATATTGGTTGAATACACACAGAGCATCTCTAGAAGGACACACTCACACCTGGTCGTCAGAGCTGGCGCCGAGGAAGCAGACCCATTAAATGGAAGTTAAGGATGGGAAGTAGGGGGCGCCTATGTGGCTCAGTCGGTTAAGCATCTGACTTTGACTCAGGTCATGATCTCACTGCTTATGGGTCTGAGCCCTGCAAGGGGCTCTGTGCTGACAGCTCAGAGCCTGGAGCCTGCTTCAGATTCTGTGTCTCCCTCTCTGCCCCTCCCCTCTTGTGTGCACACTCGCTCTCTCTCAAAAATAAATAAGCATTAAAAAAAAAAAAAGGTGAGAATTAGAATTTTTATCTATATCTGTTTCTCTGAATTTCATACTGTATGAATGCATCACCAACTCAAAATTTAAGTTTGTTAAAAGAAAATTAAAAATAAATGACAGGCTTAAATGGTTTAACTTCATAAAGCAAGTGATTAGCTAAAAAGTATATGCTTCTAAACCTGTAATACTTTCAGAGAGCCAAAAGTACACTCCTAGAGATTCCTAACTTAAGAGTGGAAGAATGTGAAGACTTTCCTAAGTCTGACCATACAATAAATATTTCACTAAAAAGCAATTTTCGGAAGACATCTCCAGAGAAATTGGAACATCTGAATTAGAGAGACTGGGGCGCCTGGGTGGCTCAGTCGGTTGAGTATCCAACTTCAGCCAGGTCATGATCTCATGGTTCATGAGTTTGAGCCCCACGTCAGGCTCTTTGCTAACAGCTTAGAACCTGGGGTCTGCTTCAGATTCTGTGTCTCCCTCTCTCTCTGCCCCTCCTCCATTTGTGCTCTGTCTCTCTCAAAAAATGGATAAACATTAAAAAATTTTTGAATTAGAGCAATGAATCAACAATTTTAATAATAAAATGTCCTTGAACATTTTTTGTTGTATTTAACAAATTTAAATGTATAAAAAAATAATAGTTTAAATAGATTTTTTGAAAGATGAAATGTTTACCCAACTCTAATTTCACAGCATTCTGAAGACTGATTATTCAGAAATGAACTAAAAAACAATTCCTGATAGTTTTATAAATTATTTTCACAACAACAAAATATCTCCCACTTCAGACACTAATGCAAAGCCTGAGTTAGTCACACAGATAACATGAAGAACTTTCCCCATCTGTGTCTATAGATTACAGGTATGCCGCTCTCCAAACTCAACTAAAGTGGAAGTAGGAAGCAGAAAAAGCATCAAAAGGAGGACAGTTGAGTAGTTCTACTGAATCTAATACTGCCAAACAATAATATTCAATATCAGCATAAGACATGATCTTATTTATAGCAGATTAACCCCTCTAATTATATTTTACTAAAGCTCATATTAAAATCAACATCACTTAGCTGACCATGTATCAGTATATTAGATGATACATAAATCAGCATGCAGAGGAAAATTAAGAGGATAAAACTTCACTGCAGATAATCTAAAGCTGAGGTATTTTATTTTTTATTTATATTTTTTTAATTTTTTTAAGATTTATTTTTGAGAGTGAGAGAGAGAGAGAACACAAGTAGGGAAGGGGCAGAGAGAGAAGAAGACACAGAATCTGAAGCAGGCTCCAGGCTCTGAGCTGTCAGCACAGAGCCCGACACGGAGCTCGAACCCACAAACTGCGAGATCATGGCCTGAGCCGAAGTGGACACTTAACCGACTGAGTCACCCAGATGCCCCATGCTGAGATATTTTAAATAAAGCTATTCAGATTTGACTATATTTCATTTGGAGACTGCAATAAATTAAGGGTAGAGCAAAAACAAAAAAAAAAACAAAAACAAAAACAAAAAAAACAACCCTAAGCATGTCTACCCGCACTCTGAAGAGGAGACTCTAATAACTTCTTGCTCTTACCTCTTTAAGGTACCGAACCAGGCGACAGAGGGAGCCCACCAGCGACAGAGTGAAGCCTGTGAGACCCTGACTACTTTGCAGTCCCTTGACCTCACGTCCTGTACACCGTTCATATTCTTCCATTTCATGTTCCACTTCATTTATCATGTGTTTGAGGACATCGAGGCTGGAATTACTGCTATTTGGTAAGTCTGTGGAGGCTGTGCTAGCTGTTAGTATGCTCTTTTTCTGCTTGGAAGGAGCATGAGAATCCAGTTTTCCTTTCACTGATAATGAGAGAAGTCATTCTATTATAAGACCAAGAAAAATTATACCAGAAAGCTACTAGAGAAACCTTTGACTGTTATTCACAATTTATAAACAAAAATTTTCAATGTTTATTTATTTATTTTAAGAGAAAGAGACAGTGCAAGTCGGGGAGAGGCAGAGAGAAAGAGGAGAGAGAGAGAATTCCAAGCAGGCTCTATGCTGTCAGCACAGAGCCCAACGTGGGGCCTGACCTCATGAAACCGTGAGATCATGACCTGAGCCGAGATTAAGAGTTGGACACTTGGGGCGCCTGGGTGGCGCAGTCGGTTAAGCATCCGACTTCAGCCAGGTCACGATCTCGCGGTCCGTGAGTTCGAGCCCCGCGTCGGGCTCTGGGCTGATGGCTCGGAGCCTGGAGCCTGTTTCCGATTCTGTGTCTCCCTCTCTCTCTGCCCCTCCCCCATTCATGCTCTGTCTCTCTCTGTCCCAAAAATAAATAAACGTTGAAAAAAAAAATTAAAAAAAAAAAAAAAAGAGTTGGACACTTAACCAACTGAGCTACCCAGGCGCCCCTATAAAAGGTTTTTATAGAAGTTATAACCATTTTTTCATAAAAATCCATACAGGTTTACACTGTGTATAACAAACACACTAAAACTATCTTTCTACAGAGTTACATGGCATAGAACATTTCTTAGCCACCATCCAACAAAGTCTTAATCAGTTGGCTCTGACTGGATGAGTTTAAGGGGAAAAACTTTACTAAGAGATTAAAGAAGTTGTATCAAGTTATGTGTTTACTAATTCATCTTGGCAAATTAAGGGATTGAACCTTTATTTAACAACTGTTTTTGCTTCCTTGAGTTCAGCACTTGTCCCACAACATAGCTTGAGTCTAGAGTCTCAGTAGATTCTTCAGATTGAAGCCTGGTGTGGATTCTCTTGACAGCATTGGTAGCATTCAGAGCAGCTAAAAGAAAAAGTATTTCCAAAAGAATCTCCAGTGAACAACAAAAAAGTTTTAAGCATTCCAATTAACATATCTATCAGTATCTTATTCAATTAGGTAAAGACAGTCAAGACTAAATAACATTGCTTTAAAAATTGCTATGTTTAAAAAAGAACATACTAAAACAAGTCACTGTTCTGGGAGAAGTAAGACAATGGGGGAGCAAACCGTTTTGTTCCCCTGATGGAGGAGCAGATGATGGAGTTTCTGGAAGGGTTGTTACTTGTGACTGTGTTGTTATTTTCTGCTGAATATCAGTCCACAATTTTTTAATTAAGTCAGAATTATCTTCCTTTAGTTGGTGGAGAAACCTATAAATTATGAGACAACAAGCTACATTAGAATTAATAAATGCTGTCATTTAAACTGTTCAACTGCTTACATATTTGATTGATGGAGCTTTTAATACTTCATAATCAAAGAAAAAATACATTTTCTTCAACTTATAAGACAGATGACTAAAATGCCAGTCTTCTTAGTATGAGAAGAAATCATTCCATCTTCCTCCCAGTTTCCTACCTACATGGCTCCTAATCATAGGAGCAATTTGCCCTTTCTGGACTTCGGTGATATGGGCCCCATCCTCCTCCCTCTTTCCCAGAGAAAATACATGGCTTGGTCTTTTCTATTTTCTCTCTCCTGTGAAGGCTGTCCTCAGAACACAGCCTCCGCTCATCACTGAACTGAAGGGACTGGAGCAGACTCTGCCCTGAGTCTCTGGGAGCAGGGGAAGCAATGGAAGAGCTTGCAGTACAGGGAGTTAGAGCACTAAGCCTTTTGCTATAATCATCTTTAGTACTGATAAGGCTGATATTTTATCTCCAATCACCTGATTCCTTTGTCTTTTTCTCAGTTGGACTGAGGCTTAGAAGAGGTAGGAGACAAAAAAGTGGAAACAACCCAAATGTCCACCAACTGATGAGTGGAAAAGTAAAACGTACTACAACCACACAATGGAGTATTACATAGCCATAAAAAGGAATGAAGCAAAGATACATGCTACAACATGGATGAATCTTTTTTTTTTTTAATTTTTTTTTTCAACGTTTATTTATTTTTGGGACAGAGAGAGACAGAGCATGAACAGGGGAGGGGCAGAGAGAGAGGGAGACACAGAATCGGAAACAGGCTCCAGGCTCTGAGCCATCAGCCCAGAGCCTGACGCAGGGCTCGAACTCACGGACCGCGAGATCGTGACCTGGCTGAAGTCGGATGCTTAACCGACTGCGCCACCCAGGTGCCCCAACATGGATGAATCTTGAAAACATGCTTAGTAAAAGACACCAGACACAAAAGATCACATATTGAATGATTCTATATATATGAAATGTCCAGAACAGGCAAATATATAGAGATAGAAAATAGATTAATCTGATAGATTAGACAGGGCTAAAGGGCTTGGGAGGAAATGGGGTTTGACTATTAAAGAATATAGGGTTTCTTTAGGGTAATGAAAATGTTCTAAAATTGACTATAGGTTGCACAATTCTGCATATACTAAAAATCATTGGTTATACTTTATGTGGGTGGATTGTATGGTATGTGAACTATAAATCAATAAAACTGTTATAAAAAAAAAGAGGAAAAGGGAAATCTTATTTAGTGGCTCCACAAATGTCAACCTAAGGGAGTTGCCTTCAAGCAAATTATGCACATTGCACATTAGTTGCTACGAAACATATTTAGCAAAAGGCCTATAATGCAATCCATTCAAAGGGGGCTAGTTATCAAAGCATCAGAAAGAGTTCTCTGTAAGACAGTATTAGCTCTAAGTCCAACCTTCAGGATAAATCCTAAGAAAAGTGCTGTAATGAGATTTCTGCACAAGTTAGGAAAGTCCAAACCAATCTGAACTCACTGTCTCTAATGTTTATACTTTTAAAAGTCAGGTTATATGAAATAATAACAAGAAAAATGATACAATGCTACTTATGGTAGGTTTAAGAATGGCCTCCCCAAAGATACTTACAACTGAATCCCCGGAACCTATGAATGTTACCTTATCTGACTAAAAAGGGCCTTTGCAGATGTGATTAAGTTAAGAAGGATCCTGAGAAAAAGAGATGATCCTGGATTATCTGGATGGGCCCTACGTGAAATCAAGTGTATCCTTATAAGAGGGAAACATAGAGATTCTGACACAGAGACGGTAATGTGAAGACAGAGGCAGAGGCAGGAGGTATGTGGACTCAAGCCAAGGAAGGACAGCAGCCACCGGAAGCTGGAAGAGGCAAGGATTGGATTTCTCCCTAGAGTATCCAGAGGGAATGTGGCCATACCAACACCTTGATTTCAGCCTAGTGAAACTGACTTCAGATTCTGGCCTCTAGAACTGTGAGAGAATAAATTTCTGTTGTTTTAAGTCACCAAGTTTATGGTAATTTGTTAAAGTGGCCACAGAAAACTAATATAGACTTTGGTACCTGGATATGAGATGCTAGCGTAACAAAATACTAAAACTGTGAAAGGAGCTGTGGAATTTGAAAACGAGTGAGGCTGGAAGAATTTTTAGGTGAATGACAGAAAAATCCTAGATTGCCTTAAATAGGCTATTGGTAAAATATGAATGTTAAAGACCCCAGCACTGAGGGTTCAGGAGGAAGTGAGGAACATGGTAGGGAAAGCCTTGATCATCATAACAGAATACTGGTAGAAATATGACTATTAAAGACCCTACCATTGGAGGAAGGGTTCAGAAGGAAATGAGAAACATGTTATTAAACTGGAAGAAAGGCAATCCTTATTATAAAATGGCAGAAAACTTAGCTGAGTTGTGTAGAAAGCAGAACTTGTAGGCAATGAACTTGGAAATTTAGCCGTGGAGATTTCTTTTTTTTTTTTTTTTTAATTTTTTTTTTTTCAACGTTTATTTATTTTTGGGACAGAGAGAGACAGAGCATGAACGAGGGAGGGGCAGAGAGAGAGGGAGACACAGAATCGGAAACAGGCTCCAGGCTCTGAGCCATCAGCCCAGAGCCCGACGCGGGGCTCGAACTCCCAGACCGCGAGATCGTGACCTGGCTGAAGTCGGACGCTTAACCGACTGCGCCACCCAGGCGCCCCAAGCCGTGGAGATTTCTAAGCAGAGTTGAAGGTACAGCCTGCTTTCCTATTGCTACTTAGAGTGAAATGCAGGAGGAAAGAAATACATTGAGGGAAGAACTACTAAGCCAAAAGGAACCAGAACTTGATGATTTGAGGAATTTTCAGCCTGTCCAGAATGCAGAAGATGCTGAAATTAGGAGACACTATTAGGAAAGCATACCCTGGACAGAAGGTCAAGTGCGTGGCTGAACGATGCTTTGCTAATATGAAAAGAGTAGGCATCTGACTCATGGATCCCCTCAATGATCTCAACAGAGGCCAGCAATATAGACGGGATTATCCAGGAAAGATCTCTGGAAGGCTTCTTATCTAATGGCATACAACATACAAAAGAGACCCATAAAGTCTCTTGAGAATGTTATACCTGCAGAAATACTGCCAGCTTGGACTGAAAGGGACAGAGATAGGATAAAGTAAAGGAAGGGTGTCAAACTCCCAAAATTCTACAGTCAGCAAACAGGCTGATAAAATTACTTGGTGTAAGCATGGGCTTCAAGGAAAATGAAGAATGACTTCAAAGCCAGAGCTGCAGGTATAAAGGCGTGCATAGGCTAAGGACAGAGCCACAGGCCCAAAGGACAGAGCCATGGACCCAAAGGGTGAAGCTTCAAGTCACAAAAGATTATTACCAGGCTTTGAAACCTAATGGAATTTGCCTTGCTGAGTTTCAAAGTGGCTTAGGACTGGTGACCCCTTTCTTCCTTGGATTTTCAAATGGCAATGTCTATAATTATCCTATGTCTCTTCCATCATTGCATTTGAGAAGCAGATAACTTGTTTGGGTGCCTGGGTGGCTCAGTCAGTTAAGTGTCTGACTTTTGATTTTGGCTCCAGTCATGATCTCGTGGTTCATGAAATCGAGCCCCGTGCTATTAGCATGGAGCCTGCTTGGGATTCTGTGTCAAAATAAAGAAACATTTAAAGATAAATAAATAAAAACAGATAGCTTGTTTTCTCATTCCACAAGATCATCCACAGAGAGGAATACTGGCCCAGGATGGCTCTTATTCAGAGCTCACCCATACTTACTTTAAATGCTAAGATTTGGTTTGAGTTGATAACATTTAGAGGAGATTTTGAACTTGAGTTCATGCTGAGACACCAGGGAATACTGGAATGAGGGTAATTATAAATTTTGCATGTGGGCCACTGGGGGCACTATGGTAGAACCTGAAGATATGTCCAAGAGAGGCAAAGGAAGACTTTAACATACAAAGAGAGGAAGGTAGAAGATAGAGGCAGAGATTGGAATGATGCAGCCACAAGCCAAGGAAGACCAACAGCCATCAAAACCTGGAAGAAGCAGAAGCATCTGGGTGGCTCAGTCAGTTAAGCATTGAACTTCAGCTCAGGTCATGATCTCACGGCTTGTGAGTTCAAGCCCCACATGGGGCTCTGTGCTGTCAGCTCACAGCCTACTTCGGATCATCTGTCTGCACCCCCCCTTTCTCTCTCTCAAAAGTAAATAAAACATTTTTTAAAAATAATAAAAAACAAAAACAAAAACAAAAACAAAAAACAAAAACAAAAAAAACCCTAGAAGCGCCAAAGAACAGATTCTCCTCTAGAGCTCTGGAGGGAAGGTAGCCCTGCCAAAACCTTGATTGGTCCGATGAAACTGATTTCAGATTTCTTGCCTCCTGAACAGTGAGAGAATAAATTTCTGTTGTTTTAGACCACACAGGAACATATATTTACAGAAATTTTCAAACCAGAAGGCACCTTAGAGTTCTAACCCTCATATTTTACAAGTGAGGAAATACAAACTTACAGATTATCCAACTATTAAATAACCCAAGGCTTACCCTCCAGATTCCAAGTCTAATGCTTCTTCTGATACCTCATGTTTAATAGTTAACAAGTAACATTTTGAGATATTAGGTATTCAAAAAAAATGGAAACTGTCTATTCACACAACTGATGAGATAAAACTAACCTTGCCCAAATAAAAAACAGTAATTTGATTCAAATGTAAAGAATAAAAGCAATTTGTACAAGATTAGTTGTATTTGGGTTCTGAAAGAAAAAACTGCTTAAAAGATGATACATGTTTCCAGGTGTCCTTAAGAAAACGGTGACCAGCTAAATTTGAATCACTCTATGCCAAAACCCACGAGACAAGGCAACAGGAAGAGCAAAAACAGCATATAACCCATACCTTCTACATTACTGCAATACAGAGAATACTAACTTCAAATTACTCATTCGTAGAAAAACACACACCAAGTTCCAGCAAAGATATTTCCTGAGTTCCTGTCAGAAACTCTAGCTGGATGTGAGGACAGTTCAAAATGACTGCACGAAGAAGAAAGCTGAGAGCCTAATGGTGACAAAATTACCTTCAAAAAGAAAATATGCAAATACTCTAGGTATGCAAATACTTAAAAAGAAAAGAAAAACACACACACACACAAAACTCCAAACCTAAACATCACAATACTACTAAGAAGTGTATGGAACCCAAGGTGGTCTATCTTGGAAGGGCATCACTTCTTGATGTGAACAGGAAGGAAGAAGTGTTCTTAGGAGGTGAGTGCTGAGGGCAAAAAGAAGTGTATTATCTTAACACATTTAACTAGGGAGCACGGTTTAAGACAAAAAAGAACAACAGTACTGGAAGACAAACCAACTTCTACCTACTGATACTTAAAAAAAACAAAGCACCCATTAAAATAACTCTGCTTCACTGTAACTGAGAGAAAAACTACCCCAAACCCCCAACCCTCTCCACAAAATACACAAACTAAAACAGTCTATATCCATACAAAGACAATATAACAAAACAGAAAATTTAATTGAAATATTCCAGCTAATAAAAATTTCTCCCCTCCAAAGAAAAAGCAGAAAATAAACTGTGACAAAACACTTTAAATGGAATTAAATATACTTAAACAAGCATTTGGAGATATAGATCTTTAATCAGAAATTCCAACACTAAGACCAGATATGGACAAAATCCAAGAAGAAACAAAATAAGAAGTGACTGAACTCAGGAAAGAATAAGAAGAAAAAGAAAAACTCAGAAATAAAGATTAAATTACAATGCATCCAACGGAGAATTGCTAAATAAACATTTAATAAGGAAGACTGAAGAATTATAGGAAAACAAAAAAATATATAGAAGAATAAAAAAGGTTAGAAAGTACTAGAAATAGAACACAAGAAACATCATTTTATGTATACAAAAGGAGGCTCTGAAAAAGAAAAACAATGATATCAAACTAATATTTGAAACTACAATCCAAGAGAAAAAAAGAAAGAAAGAAAGAAAGAAAGAAAGAAAGAAAGAAAAGAACTGAATCTATACACAAAAAGGGCAGCTGTGTTGGAAAAACTGACCTAGAAAGGTAAGCCCAAGACACAGCTTAGCAATATTAAATTTTAAAGACAGAAGAAACAAAATTTAAATATAAAGGAAATTAAGTACCGACATAAAAATGCCAAATTATTTATAAGGGCAAGAACATTATTCTAGCATCAGACTTGTCAAAGCAACATTCAAAGCAAACTAAGAATGGAGGAACATTTTCAAGAAAATGGGGAAATTTAAAGAAACAATGCATCAATCAAAGATTTTCTATCTGGCCAAGCTGTCCCTCAAACTTTTAAGCCTTTCAAGAACTCAAGGAATACTATATTCACAAATGCTATGGCATGAGCCCTGACAGATCCAACCAAGAGTTAACTAGGGAAACATCAAAAAAAGACCAATGATGACCATTTACTATATTTAATTGTAGCTCCAAAATAAAACCAAAATGGCAATACACAGGGAAGAATAATATGTTTTATGTTCTGTCAAAGCAAAAAATATGCAGCTAAAAGAGGAGAAGGCCTGAGAGAAAAGGGAAAGAATGAGAATACAGAATAACTTATTTGTTGTACAGGAAGCAGGTAGAAGTCAAAATACCACTTAATGCCAACACACCAGACAACAAAAGATTAAAGAAAATAGGGGACTGAAACCCTCTATAAAAGGTAGATATAAAGGCAACCAACCAGAACAAAATTACCAACTTCCTAGACACCAACAGAAATTTTTAAGAGAACAGAGAAAACATCACATAGAGAAAGAAAACCGTAATTACAGTATAACACCATAGTACTATAAAATAATACGACAAAGTTGACATCAAACACATCAACCATATTAATAAATATTACAAGCTTACTTTACTAATTAAAGAAAAAAAGATTCTCAAACTGGCTAACAAGGCAAGACCCAACTCTATGCTGAAAATAAAAGACACACCTAGCACCCAACAATTTAGAAAGGCTAAAATAAAAGGATGAGCAAAGATGAACCAGGTAATTAGAAGCAGGAAGGCAGAGATTTCACTCCTGATATCAAAGTAGAACTGAAGCCACAGGTATTAAATGTGAAAAAGGACACTCATAATGCTAAAAGCCATACTTCACAATGAAGATACAATACTTCTGGATATCCATGTACCAAAAAACACAGCAGTCACCCATACAAGGATGAAGGTATTCAACTACAAAGAGAATTAAATATACGTAAACATCAAATGTGAAGAAAAATAGAAAACACTAACAGAGACTTTAATACACTACTCTCAATATAAGATCGTGGCAAAAATGAGACAGAAAAAGTAAACAACATAATCAATGAAGTAAATTTTATGGATATACATATAGAACTTTACACCTTGTTAATATAGAATATACCTTCTTCTCAAGCACACAAATGGAGCATTCACAAAAATTTAATCATATATTAGGCCACAAAGAAAACATCATTAAGCTCTACAAGTAGGAATATCATAAACCACCCTCTGAGTATAATAAAACTAGAAATAAGAAAACCAAAAACAAAGAAGCCCCTCTGTCTGGAAACATTTTTTAAAAACCTTCTATTAAACAACTCTTAGGTAAAAGAAAAAATATAAACTGAAATTACCTAATTTCTAAAATAATAAAACACTACGTATTAGAATATATGTTACACATTTAAAGCACAGACCAGAATACAATTCAGAACCTTAAATGTATTTATCAATTAAAAATAAAGTATGAAAATAAACATATTAAATTACCAACTGCAAAAGAAAGCAAAGTAGAAAAAAGCAAAGTAAATGAAAGAAAACTAAAAGAAGCGAAGATAAAAGTGAAAATTGATAAGAAGACATCAGAAAAACAGTAGCTCTAATTAATAAATCAAAATCCTGGTTCTTTAAAAATTTAACAAGATAGACAAACCACTAACTAACCTAATTGTAAAACATGGGAGGGAGGACAAAAAGAAATGAAGAAGGGGAGATAAGCACGAAAGCAAAAGACATTTTTTAGAAGTACAGAAATTATTTGCACACCTCTATGGAAATACATTGACAAGCCTACAAAAAATGGATAATTTCCTAAGAAAATATAATTTACCAAAACTGACTTGAGTAGAAGTAGAAAGTTTAATCCACTCTCCATGGAAGAAGAAAAGTTATTATGACACTTCACCACAAAAAGCACCACATTCAAATAGTTTCACAGGGAAATTCTACAAACCTTTTGAAGAACACAGGGTCCCAAACTACATAAATTGTTTTAGGACTTAAACAATTAGAAAATGTTCTGGATGCTTCTCATGAAATCAAGTATAATATTGTTACCTCAATCTGATATTATATATTTAAAAAATTATAGACAATATTATTTAAGAATATTAATGCAAGAATACTAAATAAAATATTAACAAACAACATCCAACACCACAATAATGAAAAGAATACACCATGGCCAAGTGGAATTTATTTCAGTAATGCAAGAATAGTTCAATATTAGGAAATCCATAATCTAATGCACCATATTAATAGATCTAAAGCAGGAAACTTATATGATTATCTCTATAGATCTTGAAAAAGTCAACACTCATTCCTGATTTAAAAAAAAAAAAACAACTTCAAAATAAGAACTGATAGACCTTTCCTCAGCATTGTTAAAAAACAAAAAACAAAAACAACAAAAACTTCACTTCTAAAACCAGCACCTTACTTAAGAGGAAACAAAAGAGTCACTTTCACAGATCAGGGACAACACATAGATGCCCACTATTTCCACTATTTTTTTTTTTTCACTATTTCCACTATTATTTAATACTGTCCTATAGCTACTGCAATATACAAAAGAAACCAACTAGAGATATAACACTTAGAAAATATATAAAACTATGTCTATTTGCAGATGACATGATGGAATACCTGGAAAACTCTAGAAAAACAATGCTAAAACTAACTCAACCAAGATTCAATAAGTTAGCAGAATATCAAGATAGCACACTGAAATCAACAGCCTTCGTAAACACAAACAACTACTTAGAAGGTATAATGGAAGAGAAAAATCCCATTTAAGAGAATAACAACAACAACAACAAAACATTAACTACTTAGGGATAAACCACAAAAAATGAGCAAAATCTATATAAGAAAAATATTAAAACACTGCAAAAACAAAAATGTAGACATTAACAAATGGAAAAATATACTTTGTCCTGGATAGTAAAACCCAACATAATAAAGATGTCAGTTCTGCCTAGTTTATTTATTTTATTTTTTTATTAAATTTTTTTTAATCTTTATTTATTTTTTTTTAATTTTTTTTTTCAACGTTTATTTATTTTTGGGACAGAGAGAGACAGAGCATGAATGGGGGAGGGGCAGAGAGAGAGGGAGACACAGAATCGGAAACAGGCTCCAGGCTCTGAGCCATCAGCCCAGAGCCTGACGCGGGGCTCGAACTCACGGACCGCGAGATCGTGACCTGGCTGAAGTCGGACGCTTAACCGACTGCGCCACCCAGGCGCCCCTTAATCTTTATTTTTGAGGTGGGGGAAGGAGGGGGGAAGGGGGAGGGAGTGGCAGAGGGAGAGGGTGACGCAGAATCAGAAGCAGGCTCCAGGCTCTGAGCTGTCAGCCCAGAGCCTGACACGGGGCTTGAACCCACAAAACACAAGATCGTGACCTGAGCCAAAGTCGGACGCTCAACCGACTGAGCTACCCAGGCGCCCCTGCCTAGTTAATTAAAAGAACAAAAATACCAATAACCTTTTCTTATGAAGCTGGATAAATTGATATTAAAGTTCACATGGATAAATAAACATGTAAAAATCATTAAGAAAACTCTGAATTAAAAAACAGCTACAAGGCAAGTCTATTCAAACACCACAAACTCTAATTAAAATAGTGTGGTATTAGAGCATAACTAGAGAGACAAGGCCAATGGACTAGAATAGTAAATCCAGAAATAGACCCAATATTATAATATGTCAATAACATATGTCAATATATATATAATATTATTATATTATATCTCAATAAAGCTGAAAATCAAAAGAAGTATACTTGGAAGAAAGGGAAGCACTGTAGAGATTTATGCCACATATACATACCTGTCTACATTCGTATTTGACAGAGAGTTGATAGAGTTATCCAATTCATTCTCACTTTCTCCAGACTGGCTGTTAACGGTTCCTTCTTCTTCTTCATCATCTACTTCATTAAGAGCCTTTCTCAACGTAACAATAAAAATAAAAATACAAGTTGGTTATATATACACTCATCCTTTCTTTCTTTTTATCGTAACAATTGAGAGGTCCCTCCTTCTAAGGCTAACATCTCCACAAGTGCTCTAGAACCTAAACCCTCTCACCTCCATTCTACTCCATGACCTTCTATCTCCTGCCTCTCCAACCTCTCTCTCTGTACCGGCTTCAGCTTATCCACATTTAAATGTGAACAAGTCTCTCTCATTGTATCTTCTCCCTTTCACCACCAAACCTCTTGAAAGAGTCGCCCCCCACTTCCCATTTACCATCTGTGCCCTACAACTTTGCTTCTGCCCTACCATTCTACTCAAACTGGTCTCTACAAGGTCAACATCCTCTTCTGATTTGTTCCTAAATCAAACAGATATTTTTTTTAGTTTTTGCCTTCCCTTACTTCTTTGATTCATTAGACATTAATTACCACTCCTTTCTTCCCTTCAAGATCTTTTTTTTTTTTTTTAATATTTATTTTTGAGAGACGCAGTGACAGAGTGAGAGCAGGGGAGGGGCAGAGAGAGAGGGAGACACAGAATCCAAACAGGCTCCAGGCTCTGGGCTATCAGCACAGAGCCCGACATGGGGCTTGAACTCACGAACCGTGAGATCATGACCTGAGCTGAAGCCGGACGCTTAACCGACTGAGCCACCCAGGCGCCCCCAAGATCTTCTTGATAGACTCTTCCTTTTAATTGGCATGA
The DNA here is from genome assembly GCF_018350175.1 of Felis catus. Classification (NCBI taxonomy): domain Eukaryota; kingdom Metazoa; phylum Chordata; class Mammalia; order Carnivora; family Felidae; genus Felis; species Felis catus. Next base: position 59,816,987 of record NC_058376.1, read on the forward strand.
TACCAGATTTCCCTGTTTTTTGTTTTTTGTTTTTCTATTCCCAATCTCCTTTATTGGTTCTTCTTTCTACTATTTCTTAGTATCTAATGGGACTCAAGGTCCTCCCTTTGGACCTTTTCTCCTCTCATCTGATTCCCTTTCTGAATGATTGTAATTCCAAAGCTGCAATCACAAGTAAAATGCTGTGAATTCTCAAATTTCTACCTTTACCCAGATTTCACTGGAGACCTAGGCAATTATATCCAACTGCCTAAAAGATATCCCTAGTAGACATCCTATATACATATAATAAACATGTCCCAAATTAGTCATCTCCTAAGCCTCTCCTATTATTCTTCCAGAAGCCTTGTTCCTGCCATATTACCTAAGACCATGAACAGCATCACTATCTACTGATATGCTCAAGCCAGCAAACTAGGAGGTATCCTTCTTTCTCATACATCACATCCAATCAGCTCCCAAATCCTGTCAATTCTATCCCTTTTTAAAATCTCTCAAATTTATCCCTTTTCCCCTCTACCTCCTTCTCTACTGCCACTGCTTAGGTTAGGCTCCCACTACTTCTCACTAAAATTCTATCCTAGGGTGCCTGGGTAGCATCCAAGTTCAGCTCAGGTTATGATCTCATGGTTCCTGAGTTCAAGCCCCACATCAGGCTCTCTGCTGCCAGTGTGGAGCCTGCTTCGGGTCTTCTGTCTCCCTCTCTCTGCCCCTCTCCTGCTCACACTCTCTCAAAAATATACATACATACATACATACATACATACATACGTAAATAAAATTCTATCCTGAGTCTTCTAATCAGATCCTCTCATCAGTCTCCTCCCTCCCAAACCCATCTTTCACTCTACAGTCAATTTCATCATGACTCTACTCTTCCTATAATCCTTTGGTGGCTCTACTCTTACTTTCTGGTTCCTTAGCCCTTCTCTACCTAGTTCCTCCCTGTCTCTCTAATCTCAGCTCTTGCCAATTCCCCCATCCCCATAAAAGAGACCATGATATCTGAAAGCTAACATTTTTTGTAAATGCCGAAACATAATGGTTTTTGGCTAGAGATACGGCTAATGGGTGTTGGCTACTTAAAACGTGTAATTTTACTTAACTGCCTTTGTAAATAGAAAATACTTAACATGTTTTTTTTATGATTTTGGACCTTATAATTCCCTAGGATCAACCCTCTAATTGATGATTCTCCTTTTCTTCATAGGACATATACATAACCTAGGAAATTGCATTAAACAGGTATTGAGTCATAATCAGTTCTAAGAAGTTGTTTTATTTTAATATTAAATTCTTCAAGTGCTTTTAAAAAATGTGTCCCATCTCAAAATTCTAAACATTTTGATTCATGAGTTAATCATTAATGAATTAATCATTAATTAATTAATGGTTTCAATTAGCTTAGGATATGGTTAATTAACATTTTACTACTAAAATAAATTTTCCCATCTAACTAGACAATAAATCCCAAGTTTCCTGGGTAGCTACTTTTTAAACACACTATTAGAAGGGACTAACATTTAATGAAGAGCTAGTATCTGGAATTATGCTAGGCATTTTACATAACTTATCTCAGCTGATCCTCACAACAACCATAGTAAGTATATTCTATTCCCATTTAACAAAAAAACCAAAAACACTCTGAGCCAATTCAGACACCTTAAGAAATCAACTCCAGATCAAAGAGCTAGTAAGTAATAGAATACAAACATAGATCCACCTGATTCCAAAATGCAAGTGAAAAGACTCCCCACTCCTTCCATACTGGCAGATGGAGCCCAGCTTGAAGGCCACCTCTGATGCCAACAAGCTATGTGATCTTGGACAAGGCACTTAATTTTTCCGAACCTCAGGTTTTTCTTCTGCTAAACGGAGATAATAATAGCTTACCTTGTAGGTAAGTACTCAATAAAAGGTAGCTATCATTATCCAGTCCTGTCTTGTTTGGTAGAAACATTACTCACAGAGAGTGCAATATGCTTCAGTAAGAACAATTCTAACAACCATAACTAGATATCTGTTGATATTTAAGCTTTTGAAATGTTTACCACAATACCTACATAAGCTTAATTTCCACATAAGTATGATGGCTATGAGAACAGCACATTACCTGAGGCTCTATGACAGATTCACTAAGAATGGCCTGGGTGACAGGGTCTTGATTTACCACGACGGGACCCTGAGAGGAATCAGGAGCCACTGTTACATTCGGAAACCCTGCAGAAAGAAAATAAGTAATGATGATTTTATTTCATTTAGTTAAATTGACTTTACAAACAATACACATTGCCCTAAGTTTGTTATCACATGAAAATCTTAAATAATAATAATAGCAGCTCACATTCATATAACACTTACTATATGCCAGGCACTGTTCCAAGTACTTTTACATATATTAAGTCATTTTACCCTCACAAAATCTGATGAGATTGTTACTAGTATTATCTTACAGACCAGTAAACTGAAACTCAGAGACATGAAGCAAATGGCCCCGAGTCACACTAATAAATGGCTAAGCCAAGATTGAAACTTTACACTAAAAACTAATGATCTATTTTTAGGGAGTAAACAATAGATTACATACACATTAAAGTGAATAATGCTATGTATCTGAACAGAGACAAAGTCCCTTTTAGAGATTGAAGTAGATTTAGACTTCAAATTAAGTTTTACTCAAGTTACACAAATACAAATACTTTATATGGTAACTTAATATTAATAAACTGGAAATTAAGTCATATTTTAAATTATAAAATCTTGTATATTGCCCTATAAAATATCCTAGTAAATAATAACAATTTACCTTTGCTTAGCTCAGTAATTTGTAATAGTTAATATTCTTAGTGAAAAAAAACAAATTATAATGAGTCTATGCCTAACAACTCTTATATGCTATCCACTCTAGAATACTTGTGATATAAATAATGTGGTGCCCAAGGGGCACCCGGGTGGCCCAGTCGGTTAAGCAGATGACTCTTGGTTTCAGCTCAGGTCATGATCCCACGTCCTCGTGGGTTCAAGCCTTGTGTCGGGCTCTGCACTGATGACGTACAGCCTGCTTGGATTCTCTCCCTCCCTCTTTCCCTGCCCCTCTCCCACTTGCATTGTCTCTGTCTCTCTCAAAAATAAATACACTTTAATTAATAAATAAATAAATAAATAAATAAAGTGGTGCCCGAGAAATGATTTAAAATTCTTCCAAGTAGCCAGCTATGGGCTATGGTTAATAAGAAAAAGAAGTTTTTGTTTGAATTGAATACATTACCTGTGCGCCTACGAGGAAAATCAACAAATAGATCTTTTGCTTCAGCCATCAAATGATCAGATTTTTCCAAAACATCCTGCATCTGGTATTGATCAGAAAGAATCTAGATACGTGTTAATGATAAATATATTACTCAGAAAAATATATATACATATACTTATGAAATCACAAAGGAAAAGTCCATACAAAGGTAGCGGGCATAAAAATAACCAAAGGCCACTACTTTTCTAAAATCCTTCAGTGACAATATCCTTAAGTACCAGTAGATGGGGCTATTACAATAATTAGTAGATTTCATGTGCTTGGCCACAATCCAAGTAAGAAATACATTATTTAACTGTGAACCAGCACACATACAAATGTAAATGTATAACAGAATAAAAGTTTTACTTAACCTTACTCTTTGAGAACCACTCTGAAATTTTCCTTTCAGCTCCTATTTCATTTTTTTAAATAATGGCTACAACACACTAACTCAATTTCACAATCCACTAAAAAGTTGTGATCCACAGTTTGAAAAACACTGATTAAAGACATAAATCTCTGAGCCATAAATTCAGAGGTGTTTCAACCTTTAAAGTGTATTTCATAACCTACTATTGGATCATGATCAACAACTTAGAGAATATGAGCTAAGATATGAGGTTTAGGGCATCAAACAAAGTGATGTTTCTGTATTTATAAACAAGATGGGTTTTTATCATGGGGGGATGAGAACCAAAACAATACCATTATAGTAGTGCCTCTGATTAGGCACTTTCAACTTAGGAACTTTCATAATTACAAGCAAGGACATGCAGGCAAGTCAACTCTAGCCACCACCGCCAGATGGCATTCTTAAACTGAAAGGAGTCACAAAATTGGAAACGACCCACAGTTTCCAACAATGATTCAAAACAATAAAGCATCTGGCAACAAATGCTCTTACCAGAATCTCTCTAGCCCATGGAAACAGGTATATAATATAACCTTAGTTACTGTTTTAGGACACTGACAAAAATAACAAGAATAAAATTCTATTTCCCTTCTTCTCCTGCTGTAGCCAACCATGTTGGCTAGCTCACTAGATGAGAATAAAGTCCTGAATTTGTTCCTTCCACAAAGAGTAAGCTTTGGAATGCTATAAGGCAAAGAGCACATTTGGAGCCAGAAGACTGGGATCCTAGGCCCAGTCAAGGGATACTAAGCAAAATCCAACCTCTCTAAACTTGGTTTGCTAATATGGAAATGAAAATACCACCACCTTCCCCAAACCCAAAGGGGTATTATCAGGATGTAGACACACTGAAAACCTGTATCATTCTAGAGATATTTGACAATGTTGTTACAACTTAAATTGTTTTATCCCATGAACTAAATTTCAGTCCCTGGTTAGCGATCTTGCAAGTACATACAATACATGCAATTAGAGCTTAGGAAAGAAAGTAAATGGAACATTATAATCTATCATTTAAACTAGAAAAACTACACACAGAATATTTCCTAATAGCAGTTTGATATTACTATTTAAAAAACAAAAATCACTGACCTTCCATCAAAATAAAGAGATATAACTGACAGAAGCAGATTACAGAGGAATAACTTTATCATATCAAGACCTGATATTAATTATAATGAAGTCTCCAGTAAAGCCGCTGCCCTGTTGTACTCTGCCAGTCTGCCCAGCCTTCTAGGGGCAGATGGTTTGAGAGACCAGAGATCAGTGTATTGGCTTTCTTTTGCTCTTTCTAGATTTACTTATCGCTTCTGTCGGTTAAAACTCATCCTCTTGATAGGTAAGCCAATCTCTGCAAGCCCATCTGTATACATTACTTTCCCAGATGGGTTCACAGAACACAAGGCCAAAGTTATGAATGGTGGCACACAGCCTGGATTTGCAAAGGACTGTCCAACATTCCTTCAAAAACATTATAAAAAACTTCCCATCCTAGCACTTTTGTTCTCTGATAATAAAAACCAGATTGAAATAGGAAATTGCAGAGAGACTTGGGAAGTTATTATACTTTTAGAATTTATAAAATCTTCATCAAAGTCTCCCTCTCTCTGAATCTGGACCCTCATTTGCCTGATTCCCATAACATGAATGCATCCTACAGCAAATGCCAAAGAGCTTTTCTCTGAATTTTTGTTAATCCAGGAGTCCAGCCCTGGGGGCTGGACGGGTAGCGGTAGCTCTTAATACATAATGATAACTGCCTACATGAATATTCCCAACAAGCCTTCTTCATTTGATCCCTTCACATCCCTGAACAGAGACATTACAAACTGAACACTGAAATAACAGATATACATATCCTTTGACTCAGCAATTCCATTTTTAAGAATTTGTCCTATAAATAAAGTTTTACATGTACTTAAAAACATTCAAGGATATTCAATGTATTATTTGTAGAACCAAGACAGGTAATAATCTGTGGGTGACAGACCTGCCACTTATCCACCAATCTCCTTTCTTTCCATTTTCCTTTCAACAGCAGAATCCCCAAGTTTTAGCCAAGTACATAGCTAGATTTCCTAACCATCATTCCAGGTGAGAATGGTCATGTGATGAATTTCTGGATAATGGGAGACAAGCCAGAATTTCTGGGCAGTATGTGAAAGGAGTAGTATGCATTCTCTTCCCCTTTTCATGCTGGCTGGAATACAGCTGAAGGAAGCTGGAACAGCCATTCTCTACTCAAGAGGTGGAAGTCCTGGAATAAAGGGCCCCAGCGTCACAACCAACTACCATTTTCTTCTCAATTGTTTTATAGACAGAAATAGATTTCTATTTTGTTTAAACCACTATATCTTGGGGTCATTCTTCTTCCAGAAGCCTAAGCTTTACTCCAGTACACTTCCTAAGTGCCCACAAATAAAGCAGTAAATAAATAAACTGTGGTACATCTATATACTATCTGGCCAAAAAAAAAAAAAAAGAAAGAAAGAAAAGGTAGATTTCTAGATACCGACATGGATAACTTCCAAAATATATTGTTAAATGGAAGTACCTGAATCCTACTAACAGCAGAGGTTCTCAATCCTGCAACGTACTAAAATTATACAAAAACTGTCTAAAAAATACCCACATTACAGGTCCACTAAATCAGAATATCCTTGCACAGCTACATCTTGGTCCAAATGTGGTGATTATTTAATGGAAGTTCTCAACCCTGATCTACTGTGCAGTGAGTGTTGAGAACCACGACACCAGAGCCTGAGGAGCGGCCCTGGAGTGGAGGCAGAGAGACTTCACACACCCTCTTTCACCGCTCTTCCTCTGATCCCTACTTCTACCACACCCATTCCTTGTATAAGCAATTCAGAACCTGAGCAGGAGCCACAAGAGATGGGACACAAAAGCCCAGAGCCACCTCAAAGGGGCTGCCTTGTTTCCTGGTCACTGAGAATTACCCTATAACGTTAAAATATGCATGACGGTCCAAGATCACCAAAACATACTTATCTATAAAGAACCATATTCCCTCCATCCACTGTTCTTTTTATAAGTTCATGTAAACATTTATTTGGGAGCTAGAATTCTTCCTGCTGATATATAAGATCAAGACTTTTACATTTCACTAAGAAGCCTAATGGATTCCTCAAAAGACAGAGTGATTTAAAGCTGCAGTGAAAGGTCACCCAGACATCCAAGTGCCATAAGTTTCAATAATGAACAAGAAGCAACACTACAAAGTATATTTCTTTTACAATGATTACAGTGATATCATCCCAAATAAAAGATTTTTTACTGTGGTTTCCTCTTTATTTGCCATATTGTTTATTCCTATACATCTGATTACTTATTCAAACACCCTACAACTGTCAAAAGATTAAGCCAAAGACAAATGGCTAACACATTTTTTTTTGCAAAGTAATCAATCTAACATCACTTGTGTGAACTGAGAAAAGTAATTATCTATATGACACTAATTATGTGCCAAGGACTGTCCTAATCCCTTTATTACTACATATCACAAAAATCTCTTAACAATACAGTCAGACAAGTCACACAAACAGTAACTTGCAGAGCAGGAATTCAAACCTCCAAACTAGACTAATCGTCACTCTGCTGCTTTTTTCAAAGTCCATGTGTAGATCACTGTATAAGGACGCAATCATTTGCCAGACCTTCTCCAATGTGAATCAAATTTAGGGGGAAAGAGAGAACCCCATTTATCACTTCTTCTCTAATATTATGCAGCTCAGCATTACCTCCCTCATGATAGATAATCTCCTTCTCTCAAGATGAGAAATTTCTGGTTTCTGCTTCTTCCATTTTCTCTTCAAAGCTTTTTCTTGCAGTTCCCAGTGTACTAATGCTCTGTTCTTTGATTTGTGTATTTCATGACGACGTATCTGTACAGAAGGAAAAAAAATATAAAAGAATGTTTCAGGAACAAAGATGTTACCTATTCAGATGGTGGGAACACCTAATCTAACTCATCTTTTAAAAATATTTTTCTGGTCCAACACATATATATTTATTCATATTCACAACCAAAATTTTCACAGTCTTCTACATTTTCAAAAGTGATTAAAAAAAGAAGTCTCTAGAACTAGTAGACCTAGCAAAAAGACAAAATGAAAAAAAATATCAATTTTTACCTCCTTTGTACAAGACTATTCAATAAACTGCTATTTTTCAAACTGCAGGTGAAGACTCATTTAATGGGTGGCAAAATCAATTCATGGATCAAATCAACATTTTTGAAATAAAATAGAATATAGAATAGAAAATATTAAGAGTACATCACATTTAATAAAGTTAAAAACTTTTATCAAACTTTTCAGTTATGCATGTGTGTATATGTACAATTACATACACACACACACACAGTGACTAACCACAATGTAAAAGATACAAAGCCCACTGAGTCACCTTTGGCAAAGTCACACCCATTTCATAATACTCACATCACTACCAAAAACTAACAATGCACTGTTTTTTAGAGCCCTGCAAAGGCTGCATGTGGAAGAGGGTCGCTGGAGATGCAGAACTCCAAGAAAGTAGAATTGCTGAAGCAGAAGCAGAGATTTGAACCACAACTTAAGAGTTAGAGGAGAGTTCACAGAGCTGGCTAAGGAATAGGAGCAGATACTGGCTTCACAAGCACTCTACTATTCAGAACTATGAAGAGAACAAGATCTATAGGGCATCTGATAAAACGTACCGCAACAACCAAATACCGTGTAAAGATTATGAAGACCAAAAACAAATGAAAATGACATTTTTGAGACAACTGGGGAAATACGAATATGGACTGGGAATTAGACAATACCAAAAAATTATTGTTACTTTTATTAGGTATGATAACAGCATTGTGGTTATATAAGAAAATATCTGCATTTTTTTAAATGCAAACTGAATATGTTGGCACAAAATGACACGTTCTCTGAGATTTGCTTTAAAATGCTACACTGAAGGAAGAAAAGGGTATGAAAAATGAAGCAAATATGGCAAAATTTTAATAACTATTATATCTGGGTGAACACTGTATGGGTGATCTTTATACTTTGTCTCCATTGTCACATAAATCTGAAATTTTTCATAATAAAAAAATTTAAGTCAGTAGGGGATCATTACTATCCTCAACAAATATTTAATGAGTATCTACTAGGATTAAGATTCCCAGGTCCACAGAGACATATACGAGGCAGCCCCTATCCCTCAAAAGCATTAACAATCTGCCCAGGGAGATTGGGAACATACAGCTGACCTTTGAATGACAAGGGTTTGAACTACGTGGATCCACTTATACATGGACTTTTTTCAATAAATACAGTACAGTACTATAAATGTAATTTCTCTTCCTTATGATTTCTTAGTAACATTTTCCTTTCTTTAACTTCATTTATTGTAAGAATATAGTATATAATACATATTACATACAATATACATGTTAATCATCTGTTTATGTTATCAGTAAGCCTTCCTGTCAATAGTAGGCTATTAGTAGTCAGGTTTTGGGGGAGTCAAAGCTCATACACAGATTTTTGACGGTGCAGGGGGTTGGGCACCCGTAACTCCTACACTCTTCAAGGGCCAACTGTACATGTAAAAATAAATGATATGCATTAGGCAGCACATACTTAATGTGTCATACACAGTACGTACAACCACAGTTCAGAGGAGATACCAATTGTTGGGCAGCTTCAAAAAACTTCACACTTAGAACAGAGCTATAATAATCAAGACAACGTGGTGAGGCATAAGGATAGACATATAGATTGGTGGAATAAAACTTAGTGTCCAAACCAAACCCTTATGTTTACAGACCATTGATTTTCAACAAGGGTGTCAAGATAATTCAATGGAGAAATGGCACATAGGACAACAGGGTATTCATTTAGAAAAGAATGAAGTTGGGCCCCTATCTCACACTATATACAAAAATTAACTCAAAATGGATCAAAGACCTAAATATAAGAACTAAAATTATAAAACTTTTAAAAGGAAACATAGAAGTAAATTTTTATGAATCTTGGGTTAGATAATGGTTTCTTAGATATGACACTAAAAGCACAGGTGACAAAAGACAGATAAACAAGTTCATCAAAAGTAAAAACTTTTAGGGGCGCCTGGGTGGCTCAGTCAATTAAGCATACGACTTCGGCTTAGGTCATGATGTCACAGTTTGTGGGTTCGAGCCCCGCGTCGGGCTCTGTGCTGACAGCTCAGTGTCTGGAGCCTGCTTCGGATTCTGTGTCTCCCTCTCCCTCTGCCCCTCCCCTGCTCATGCTCTGTCTCTCTCTGTCTCAAAAATAAATAAACATTAAAAAAGTTAAAATTAAAAAAAATTTTAATTAATTAATTAATTAAAAACTTTTGTGCTTCAAAAATACCCATCAAGAAAATGAAAAGAAAACCAACAGAATGGGAGAAAGTATTTGCAAATCATACATCTTATAAGGAACTTGGATCCAAAATGTGTAAAGAACTCTTACAACTCAAAAATAAAAACACAATCCAATTTTTAACTGGCTAAGGAATCTCAATAGACATTTCCCCAAAGAAGAAAATAAGACAAAGAGCCAATAGGCACACAAAAGGATGCTTAACATCATGAGTCATTAGGGCAAATCTAAACCACAATGAGATTCCACTTTACACCCACCAGGAAAACTAAAACCAAAAATACAATAATAACAAGTGTTGGCAAGGGATATGGAAAAACTGGAACCCTCATGCATGATAAGAATGTAAATAGTGCAGGGGCACCTGAGTGGCTCAGTCGGTTAAGCGTCCGACTTCGGCTCAGGTCATGATCTCACAGTTGGTGAGTTCGAGCCCCACGTTGGACTCTGGGCTGACAGCTCAGAGCCTGGAGCCCGCTTCAGACTGTGTGTCTCCCTCTGTCTGCCCCTCCATTGCTTGCACTCTGTCTCTCGCATTGCCTCAAAATTAAATAAACATTAAAAAAAATGTAAAAAAAAAAAATAGAATGTAAATAGTGCAGCCACTGTGAAAAACTGTGAAAAACTGTTTGGCAGCTCTTCAGAAAGCTAACTATAGAGGCACCATATGACCCAGCAATTCTACTCCCAGGTATACAACAAGACTACTAAGAACATATGTTCACCCAAAACTTGTACATGAATGCTCATAGCAGCATTATTCATAATAGTCAAAAAGTGAAAATAACCCAAATATCCAACAATGGACAAATGGATAAATAAAATATGGCATATCCATATGATGTAATAGTATTCAGCAATATAAGGAATGAAGAACTGATACATTCTACAACATGGATGAGCCTTGAAAACGTTATGCTAGACACAAAAGGACACACACTATATTCCATTTATATGAAATGTCCAGAATAGGCAAATCCATAGAGACATAAAGTAGATTAGGTGTTGACAGGGAATAGAAGGAGGGGGAGTATACAGAGTGACTGTTAATGGGTACAGGGTTTCTTTTAGGGAGTGATGAAAATCTTCTAAAATTAGAAAATGATGATAGGTATATAACTCTATGAATATACTGAAAACCAATGGGTTGCACACTTTAAAATGGTGGATTTTATGGTATGTGAATTGTATTGTAATAAAGCTGCTTTTTTTAAAATCTACAGTAGAAACCTTTCTAAAAGTAAGCCTTGAACTAGGATAAGAAAGCAAAGTAATATTTGGACATACACACAAAAAGGCAGACAAACTGTTCTAAGTAAAGAAAACGGCATGAATTGAGGCTCAAATGTGGAAATATACATGGCATATTCAAGGAATAAATTAGTACATTGACTACACCAGTACATTTGTATAGGGAAGTAATAATAAAGCTAGAGATATCTATGATGTGTACAGGACAATACTGACCACAGAGATTTGAACTGTAAACCAAACCTATCTAATAAAATTTTAGTACACACTAAGTGACATTCCTAGGTAAATTCAGGAAATACTGAAGATATGCTTTTCAATTTTATATAGACATAAGATTAAATAAAACTAAACAACTTCCAGGAAGTGTCTCTGGTTTCTATTCTGAATGTCAGAAACCAAATACTAAATGAAACATTAAATAAATCTTAACTTTTGATATTAAACTTACCAGATCCTCAGGAGTTGCCCGATGAACTGTAAGATCATTCACAGTATTCTGCAAAAAAAGAGGACCTTTCTTTAAAAACAACAAAAAAAAGATTTCTTGCAAAATATTAGTATATATTGGATTTTTTAAAAAATAGGACTTCAATGTTTATTAACTTTCTTTGGGTTATTTTCTTACAGGAAAATTTTTCTTTAGACTAGGTTAAAAAACATTTAAAATCAGTTTTAGTTTATTTTTGATGAATTCATTTTCCTTTTTTAAAAAAACCTTTTTTTATTTTTTAACTTTTTTTTAAAGTAATCCTTATGCTCAGTGTGGGGTTCAAATTCACAACTCTGAGATCAAGAGTTGAATGCTCTACTGACTGAGCCAGGCAGGCGCCCCTCAAAAATCTCCTTTTCTTAGTTTAAGCCTTCTGTACCTTTTTTTCTCCTATATGCCAGATGGGCCTCAGTTATAAGATTATGTACTTAACTAAGCAAGCTAACCTCCAAGAAACCTTTCTTTAAAGAGTTAAGGGATTTGTCTGATCATCTCATTTTAGCAAGATAAAACTGCTATTTTAAACTGAAATAGGGGTACCTGGGTGGCTCAGTTGGTAGAGCTTCTGATTCTTGGTTTCGGCTCAGGTCATGATCCCAGGGTCATGAATTGAGCCCTATGTAGCCCCACAGCAGGATCCATGCTGCTTAAGATTCTTTCTCTCTCTGCCCCTCTCCCCTGCTCACACACTCTCAAAGTAAATAAACAAATAAATAAAATTATTTATATTCTTACATAATATATAAAACAAATGCATTTATTTAAATTAAAACAAAATGTTAGTTTTATTATTCAAACTTCTTATCACATTTTTTCACATCCTCCAGAAAGTTATATCACACCTATGACCTTATATTGTTCATTTATGTGTGGTGAGATATGAGTATGTACTGGATTTTAATGGCTGAAAATGGATTCAAACTCCTGGGACCAAAACGAATTTCTGTCCAGGAACCAGTATCCTCAATTTAAATATTAATATGGATTATTGTTAGTTGTCTTGGTTAAAAAATAACAGGCTATTTTTAGATGTCTTACAGAAAATAGGCAGTGTATTTACCAAGCAGTCATACATTCCATTAAAACAATAAATAAAATGTAATAAAACAATAAATAAAATAAATAAAATGTAATTCAAAATGAGTAAGTTTAACTAAAATTGTAGTTTTCAAAATGCACTCCGGAATGAGGCACCTCTCAAGATTCCTGAAAGATAAACTGTGATCACTACAGAGAGGTTAAATCTGTATCCATACAAACAACTTAAGCATAGAATCTGTCACACATAATAAGGGATAAAGTCCGAGTGCACTGTATAATTTCATAAAATATGAAAATAGTCACTTATGTAAAAAGGTACTAAACCTACATGGCAGGTCTACCACACTGCACAACTCCAGGAACTCCCGCTATTACTCTAGTCCATGTAAAAGTACCCCCTTGGAACTAAGCAATGCACAGCCTACACAACTTTAAGTAGCTGCCCTACGATTTGGCCCTTTCCAAAATGACTTCAGCCATTTTGTCATACAGATTTGGTAAGGCAGGAAATAAAACAAGTTAGAGTTCTACTTCTAACAGAAATAGAACTGGGTCTGGTGAAATGGCTTATATTAGAAGATGGATATATTCAAAGACCTAACTTTTTGGTCACAGTTCATACTTAACTCAAGGGTTCTCTATACTAAAATTGCCATTCTTTCATATTAATTTTGAAAAGTACAAGATAGGGGCACCTGGGTACCTGAGTCAGTTGAGTGTCTGACTCCTGGTTTCGGCTCAGGTCGCGATGTCAAAGTTCATGGGTTCGAGCCCGGAGTCAGGCTCTGTGCTGACAGCAAGGAGCCTACTTGTGGTTCTCTCTCTCCTTCTCTCTCTCTGCCCCTCCCCCGCTCATGCTGCATGCTCGCTCGCTCTCAAAATAAAAATAAACTTTAAAAAAAGAGTTTAAAAAAAAAAGTACAAGATATAACTATAAGATCTTGAGAATTATTCTTAATAATCATAACAAAATTCAAGAATATAAGTTATATGCTTGGATTTAGTTCTCATGGGAGAAAATATAATTTCATTAATACTACTATTGCTTAAAACTATTTTCTTTTGAAATTGCCTTTATATATAAATTATAAGCCATTTCAAAAAAATCTCATTATTTTTATCAAAACAGTATTATTCAGTTTGATCTCTCCTCCTTCATTCACCATTTACTCCAAATGACTTAAAACTACTTTCAAGTTCAGTCTACAAAAAACAGATTTTTCCAGCACTAGAGATAATAAAAAATCAAATGAGGAAAATTCTGAATGCAATTTCAAATGGTGGGTTTCGATTATGTTTTGAGCAATAGCAGCATATCAGAACAAATATTAAACTTCCCAAAGTAACCACTCTGAAGTAGACAACTTAAGTTATCATATGCATTTTTTTCTTTTAATCAGTTTCATTTATTGCCTTAGAGTCACACCCTTATAATATCTTATAGCAAATCAAATGACAACAAAGTAATATAAATGCAGATAAGTCCCCCTGACCCACTTCAAAAAGGCTGTCAGTTTGCCCAGAAGTTTCCAAGTCCAAAAGAAACCCAGAGATCCAAAGTAGTCCCTGACTAGTTGCTCTCCACAACTAGAAAGAAAAGGAACCTAAAGTGTTATGGTCCAAACTAAAGTACCAAGCTGCACAAGATAAAGATCCCCTTGATGATACCAAACAGTATCAGAGTGGAAGCCAGGGATCACATGTCCCAAGTACTTGAGACTTGTCTTACATCTTAACAGAACCTTTCTACTGAAACTGACCAGCCTCGGGAGGTGAAAAACAAACAATTCAGGAGACAGAGTAAGAATCACCCATTTTATCAGCCAAAAATGCCACTCATATGATTATGATGTCACTGGTTGCCATGGGCAAATCTAAAAAAAGTACCAAAAAAATTCAGACTTCAGCAACACAGGTTAGCTACAGTTGCCTTAAGCAGTGAGTTTTCAAAGTTCAGGAGGGGAGATTTTTAAAAACACTCCCCACCCTCTTAAGATTCTCTCTTTAAAGGAGGTAGAGGTTACGGGCCTCGCATGTGTATTCTTAAAAAAATCCCCAAAGGATTCTGCTCTTAAACACTCCCAGAAATCTATTGAGCCCTATTACATTTAAAGCACTATCTTGTGTAGACTAGGTTCATGTCATCACATCTATTCCTCCAGAGCAATCTTACAGGTTTATTATCCCGCCTAGACTTACATCCCATTCTTGCTTCACTGATGTTTTCTTCTTCTTTACTTTCAGCGCTTTCCTTCCTCCTCCTCGGGTACCATAACGGTTCACTCTGACAAGTGACATCTAGAAGTAATAATCATACCACATTTTAAAAATAGAATAAAAAGTGGTAATTAGGTATCACCAGATGGGAACAAAGACATCTAAGAAAATAAAGTGTCAGTAGAAAAATTTAAGCATTATGAAGGGAACAGCCTACCAAAAATACTTGGTTCTTTTACTTCACAATTAGAAAACTGTACTGATAACTATAGTAAAACAGGTTTCAACTTAATAACTTATGTATATTTGCTTAACAAAGAACTCCAGGAATAAAAATTATGACCTAAAACAGAGCTATGGCAGTAGTCACAAGCTTTGTCATCAGTTAAACTTCACCATTAATAGAGAAAATGTCAGTCAACATGCTAACAATCTAAAAGCAAAAGGAAAAAGGCAGAGAGCTGGAGTTCTTTATTAAGCATTCTAGCATTCAAAACCACTACCAGATATGTATGTGTTGACTTAAAATAAAGGTGGCTAAAGTTTAGAAAACAAGTGAGTTATATCATTTCTAGTATATTTCCACATAATACTAAATGGGGATGACTACTGATACTAAACTAGCATTTGGAAATTGCCAACATTTGCTTGGCACTTGAAATAGCAATGCTAAGGAGACTGGACTAAACATTACACAAAATTTGAAAAAGACTCATAGTCTCTGTATACTAGGATTTTACAATATGTATATATGACTTTTAACAAGCAACACATATACATGAACTTCATTACACAGCTAAATAATTACAGAACTTTCCAGCTGACCCCCTTATTCCAAATTATCTTAAAACAAAAGACTGTAGTATTTTCCTTATGTACATTTTAAAAAATTATTTAGTTGACTGTAATAAAAACACCTAAATGCAAGTATTTTCATAGGCTTCTCCTTAGTCCTCTTTGCATTCTGTCTTAATCCATCATATTCATTCCTCGAACATGTTATCTATTTTCAGGTTTTACAATCCAGCAAAAGAGAGAAGCCTGGCTTTTACAAGTTAGAGAAAAATCTTTAACTTGTGTTATAGTGATCATGCTGATAATGATGAGGACAGTGAAGATTGTGATAATGATGGCATTAGCTAACACATATTATGTGCATGCTGTCTACAAGGTAGTGTTCCATGTAAGCTCTTCCTACACAGTACTTCCCTTAATTCTAACAATAATTCCATTAAGTACTTACTATTTGTCACTCATTTTACAGCTAAGGGACAAACAGTTAACCAACTGTGAAGGTCACACAGTAAGTGGCAGAACCATAAATACCATTTTAAAAATGTGGAATAGAATAGAACTAAAAGTCCAGAACAAACCTTTACATTTACAATCAGTATATTTTCAACAGAGGTGCCAAGAAATAATTCAATAGGGAAAGAACAGTCTTTTCAACAAATGGTGCTGGAACAACTGGAAATCCATACAAAAAAGAATGAATTAAGACCTCTACCTCACAACATATACACAACTTAACTTAAACTACCAACTTCAGTGTAAGAGCTAAAAGTACAAAACTCCCAACAGAAAACATAAGCATAAATCTTCATGAAACTTGGGTTAAGCAAGTTTCTTAGATATTTCTTAGATATTTCTTAGATATTTCTTAGATATAACACTAAATATAGAACACTAAAGAAACCAAAGAAAAAATAAAGTGGACTCCATCAAAATCTAAAACTTCTGTGCTTCAAAAGACACCATGAAGAAACTGAAATGAGGGGGCGCCTGGGTGGCTCAGTCAGTTGAGCATCTGACTTCAGCTCAGGTCATGATCTCACCATTTGTGGGTTCAAGTCCACAACAGGCTTTACACTGATAGCATGGAGCCTGCTTCAGATTCTCTCCCTCCCCTTCTCTGCCTCTCTCTTGCTCATGCTCTCTCACTCTCAAAAAAATAAACATTAAAAAAAGAAAGAAAGAAAATGAAATGACAGCCAACAGAATGGGAGAAAATATTTGCAATTCATATCTGATAAGGAACTTGGATCCAAAATATATTTTTAAAAAAAAGGAAACCTTACAACTCAACAATTAGAAACACAAATACTCCAATTTTATTTATTTATTTATTTATTTTTATTTATTTTTGAGACAGAGAGAGACAGAGTGCAAGTGGGGGAGGGGCAGAGAGAGAGGGAGACATAGAATCCGAAACAGGCTCCAGGCTCTGAGCTGTCAGCACAGAGCCTGACACGGGGCTCGAACCCACGAACCATGAGATCATGACCTGAGCCGAAGTCGGATGCTTAACCGACTGAGCCACCCAGGCGCCCCATACTTGATATTTTTTAAAAGTGGAATTGTTTCACTAATTTTTTTCAACATTTAAAAAAGCATGTGTATCATAATGTATTGAATTAGTGATTTAGTTGTAAGATTTTTTTAATTTATTTAAATTCTAGTTAGCATATAGTGTAGTACTCGTTTCAGTAGAACCCAGTGATTCATAACATACATATAACACCCAGTGCTTATCCCACAAGTGCCCTCCTTAATGCCCATCACCCAATTAACCCATCCCCCACCCACCTCCCTTCCATCAACCCTCCGTTTGTTCTCTGTATTTAAGAGTCTCTTATGGTTTGCCTTCCTTTCTGTTTTTAACTTATTTTTCCTTCCCTTCCCCTATGTTCATCTGTTGTGTTTCTTAAATTCCACATAAGAGTGAAATCATATGATATTCATCTTTCTCTGATTGACTTATTTCGCTTATTATCATACACTAGTTGCATCCACATTGTTGCAAATGAAAAGATTTCAGTCTTTTCCATCACCAAGTAATATCCCACTGCATATATATAGTATAATGGGATATACATACATTATTAATTAATTGTTGATTAATATATCTTATAAGCACTTATTTATGCTAAGCACTTCACATTTAATCCCACAACGCTATGAGGCACATACTTTCTTGAGAGACAATACAGCACAGTGGTTAAGAGTACACTCTGAAGCCAGACTGTCTGGGTTCACATCCCAGCTTTGCCAGTAATTGTAAAATGGAACTAATTAAATACATAAGGTGCTTAGATCCCCTGCCTCACACATACTAAGTTCTATTTAGGATTAATGATGATGATGTTACTGGCAGCTATTAACCATTTCTCAAATGAGAAAAATGGGGCTTAGAGAGATTACGTATATTATATTGCTTAAAGTCACAAATAATGGGCAGCTTGGAGGTGACATTCAACACCAGGTCTAAATGTAATGCACCGCCTAGAAAATGGTACCAACACTGCATTATCTCTGATTGGTTCCATGTTTTCCAAATTCTCTACAATGAACCCAGGTTACTCCTAAGATAATTCATTTCATGTTACATTATTTATAATCCTATACTTATTCAGGGGCTGAAATTCTACAAGCCTCAATTGTGAAAAACCTACCATGAATCTGAAGTATGCAAAAACTTATGAGCAGTCAAAAGGCCCAGGTACTTGTTTCTTTTGTTCATGAGGCCCTCAACATCACAATATTTGAAATTTAGGAAAAGCAGTACTTTTTAAATCATAGCTATTTGTACACTAATGGTGACTTCTGATGATAAATATAATGTATTCAAACAGAACTTTTCTTAAGCAAAGAGACAAGGAAATTAATATAAACAATTGATCAAATGCCTGAGTATTATTTGTGGAAATATCAACAGTTATCAATTTTAGCATAAGAAAATGTTATGTCCAAAACACCTCCATATTCACTGCCAAAAACAGTGGTGAAATGAAGGGATATGCTATGGTCCGAATGTGTCCCCCCAAAATTCATGTTAAATTCTAACCCCCAAAAGTGATGGAATTAGGAGATGGATGGAGCCTTTGGAAAGTGGGGTCTTTGGGAGGCAGAGCCCTCATGAATGGGGCTAGTGCCGTCATAAAAGAGGCTCCAGAGAGATCTCTAACCCCTTTCACCATGTGAGGACACAGCAAGGTATGCTGGCTATGAACCAGGAAGAGGAGCCTTACCAGAACACGACCATGCTAGAGCCTTGATACTGGACTTCCCAGCCTCCAGAACTATGAGAAAAAAACTCTCATTTATAAGCTATCTAGTCTGGTATTCTGTTATGAAAGTCTGAATGAACTGAGTATACAACTGTTATCTTTTTTTTTTTTTCACTTCAATTTAGCCTAGCAAAGCTGGCTGTGGTTACTCTAACAACTCACAATGAATCATGACCATTGTATAATCCCTGACCCTTGAGTTTGGGCAGAATCCATGGCTTATTTAGTTTTTTTTCCCCCATGATTTGTTTTATCCAGTAAAACAAGACAAATGTGAGATATCCTTCCTTTGATCACATTATGTTATATAACTCTTATATATAGTCTTATAAGTCTTATATATAAGCCTTATGTTATATAAGGAGAGTAGAGCAAGAGAGTCCTCCTGCTGGCCTTGAAGAAGCCAACTGTCACTGTGACTGTCTGTAAAAAGGGCCATATGGTGGGGGCAGGGGGTGGGGGCAGGGAGGGTGCCTGGATGGCTCAGTTGGTTGAGCGTCTGACTCTTGATCTCAGCTCAGGTGTTGACCTCAAGGTCATGAGTTCAAGTCCCACCTTGGGCTCCACACAGAGCACACACTGGGCGTGGAGCCTACTTAAAAAGGGGGGAGGGGCCGTATGGCAGGGAATTCAGACAACTGTGGAAAGCCCCCAGCAGAAAGTCAGTATGAAGACCATCACGCCCCCCTCCCAAGGCATACAGACACAAGGAAATGAATTCTGCCAGCAACCTAAGTGAGGTGAGCCTCAAGGAAGATTTTTCCCAAGCTGGGTTCCAGATGAGAATGCAGACCACCAACACCTTAATCACAACTTTGTGAGACCCTAAGCACGGTACCCTGTCCACAGGAATTGTGAGATAATAAATGAGTATTGTTTTAAGTCACTAAGGGTGTGGTAATTTGTTACACAGCACAGGAGACTAATGTACTGGCCAACTCTAAGTTCAGCCTGTGTGTGCTAAGATCATAAAGGTAGAACTAAGCTGCTATCCCACCTATGGACTTCCTTCCACCAACAAATTTCATGAAGGAATGAAGGAGAGGCATATTTTGGCACTTTTATGGACTAACCCAGTTACACATCAAACTTTCAGTGCAAAGGGAACCACCTTTGCACTGAAAAGTGTTCTCCTGAACATCACCAATAAGGATGACCATATTTTTCTTAACCCAGGATCAGACTCTATGGTCTGACAGAGAGATTCTTGTGCTACTCAGAGAAATCAGATTTCATACGGGAACTATAGTTTACATGTTGAAATGTCAGACTGTAGAGATA
Organism: Felis catus; assembly: GCF_018350175.1. NCBI lineage: Eukaryota > Metazoa > Chordata > Mammalia > Carnivora > Felidae > Felis > Felis catus. The sequence continues at coordinate 59,837,442 of NC_058376.1, forward strand.
TTCTGACGGTTTGTAGTACTAAGGAGTACAAAATCAGCACAGCCCAGAAAATCTAGGCCTGTTTGGAGAAAATCTAAAATATCAATAGCTTCCTAACAGATAAAATTATTGGTGTTGTCTTACCTTTTAAGCCCTTTCCAACTCTACAGACTCCCACTCCTGGAAGCCCTCCCCTCCCTTGACTTCCATGGCACTCTTCCTCCTGGTTTCTCTCCTATTCATCTATCCTTTTCTTTGCAGGTTCTGTTGGTGCCTCCTCAGATACCACATAACCAAGAAGCCTCACCCAGTTGTATCCCAATCCTCTTGTCTTTCCACCGGACACCCTCTCTCTTCATGCAATAATTCTTTATGGATGACACTGGCGATAAAATAGTAAACAGGTCTAATAAGGTGCCAATTCTTATGGAGCTTGTTTGCTAGATCACCAATAGGCAGTTCACCTCTTCCCTCAGTGATCTCACCCACACCCTTAAGCAAAACTACAAATGCACTGGGCAAACCAGCACAAATCAAGGCTCCACACCTTTCCTCAACACACCTCATTTCCAACTGCCTTCTGGGCACATCTTCCAAATATCTCACATACAGTGTAGTCAAAATACAGCTTATCATCCATGCTCCTCCCTCCCCGCCAACCTCTAGTTCTTGATACACAATTGGCGTGCTCCGAACTTACAGAATTACCATCCTTCTGGTTGCTCCGGTTTAAAACCTTAGCACCATCTTCTGTTCCAATCAGATACCAGATCTATTCATTCTTTCCCTGAAATAGGTCTCTCCCCTATCCCCACTTCATTTCTACCCCCACTGTTTCTGTCCAAGCTCTCATTTCTCCTAATTGAACTTCCTTTCACCCATTTGCTCATTTCATTATCCGTTATTTCAACAAATATTTTGAAAGCACCTGCCAAGCGCCAGGCACGAGATACAGAAAGAAAGTACAATAGGCTGCACCCTCACAGAGCTTAGGGTTTATCAGAAGACCACAATTAAATGAGTAATTACAATAAATGGGTAACACAGAAAGTAAATTCAGTGTCATGGAAATACCTTACTCTACAAAGTAAGAAAAGACCACTGCATTCCTCTAATTGACCCCAAAATGTTTAAGCTGAGAGCTAATGTATGAATAAAGCTAGAAGTGGGGGAAAAAATGTTTCCGGTGGCAGAAAAGGCATTTACAAGTGGTTTGAGCAGTTTGACTAACAGATTTGAGGCGAGAGGCTAAAAAGAGGATAAAAAGAAAGGCAGAGGCCAGATCATGGCTTTGTAAGCTACAGTAATTTGAACACTTATCCTAAAGAACCCATAGGAAGTCACTGGAGGATTTTAGATAAGGTAAATTATGAGATTTGACTAGTGGAAAACTGATGAAAGGGAAACAAGTCCAAACGCTGTCCTTTCCAAACACTGTCCTTTCAATCAATCCTCTACCCAGATGTAAGAATGCAATATAGCTCTCAGCCCTTTGCTTTCTTCCCCAAAACATTTTAATGGCTCCCTCCTGCAGAAAGGAATCCAACTCAGCTAGGCACTCGGACCCTCTCCCTGCCTTGTGGCCCGGCTGACTTTTCTTTCCAGTCTTTTCTCCTCACATCTCCCAAACATTCAGCTCTCGTCTTAACGAGTAGTTTCACCCATTCTTTACGTTCCGCGCGGAACACCCTTCAGACTTTCACTGCCTTCCTTCCACGCGGTTAACCCACTCATTCAAGTTGCCCCTCATGATACACTCTTTCCCGGCCATCAGTCGACTTAAATGACCCTCCCAGTCCCCAAGTACCCTGGGTAGTCAGTCTGTCTCCTACCAGACTGTAAACTCCTTAAAAGCTACAACAGGGTAGCCCCAACTCTCAGCTCTGCGCACAAGTGCCCGACAGCGGTGCGCACACTCAGGGTACGCGTAAGGGGAGCGTGCCAGACAGCAACACACCCAGACACGCAATCTGACACGCACACACACTAGCAAAACACAGAGTCGCCGTGCGCTTTCCGTAGTAAAGATCCTCCACCCAGACGCCCGGAGCTCTAGGGAACAGAAGGGAGACGCCACCACCGTTCTCCCCGCCCTGTAGCCCGGTCCCTAAGACTCGGTCGGGCTGCAGGCTGAAGGCCTCCGCCACGTCATCGCAACCTGCCTTGCCGTTTCCCGACGGCTGCCTCCACCGCCACTAAAACTTCAGGCTCCAGAACGGCCGGGCCCGCCACAGGTTAACGTAGCCCGCCACTTCCGGAATGTTGCCTAGGCTACCCGAGCGCCGTACTTCCGGTGGGGCCAGCGCGCAGGCGCGTCCCAAAGGCTGGCAGGGAGTGTGGTGGGTGGAGGCAGTTCCTCGTCCGTGTGCTCTGTGCAAGGTTCTGGGCAAAGCTTTCGAGGGTAGGCATGTAACGTTAGCCAGTTTCTCGTGAATTCTCTAAGAGAAAGATGTCGCTCTCCACACGAAGCTTCACATATAATATTGACTTGCTTTCACCTTTTTTTTTTTTTCCAGAAATATTACCGCCTATCAATGTGCCATAGACTAATGCTAGGTCCTGCGGGATCTAAAAATAGGCAAGATCCCTGTCTTCAGAAAGCTTACTGCATAGTAGTAAACAGCTGTCAACAGACACAAATGTAAAATTAGGACTGTGACAAGTGGTAGAAGATACTAACTAGATACGAAATTTATAGGAATATTTGTTGGAATTACTCAGGAAAGCTGAAAAGCTTGAGTCAGCTACCAGGAAAGAATAAAACATTCCTGCAGAGGGAGCCACATACGCAAAGCTGTGTGGCAAATGCAATAAAAAAAAAAACCAGGAAGTTCAGTATACCTGGAGATCAGAGAGCAGTGGGAGCTTGTTAGAGAAGCTGACTTAATAGGTTAGCCCCAGGACAGGAAGAGCTGTGTAGTCTATGGTAAGGACTTTACAAAGCATTTTATTTGGAAATGGAGTTAATTTGCTCCAGTAAGACAACTTCGTTTAGTCCCTGGTTTTCTACTGTTAAGATACATCCGTACAGGGATCAGCAAATATATCTTCAGCACCTTCTAGATGCGAAGAACTACCTTGAAACAGTTTCCACTCTGATTGGGGAAATTTTATGTACATATATTGACAGGTCAATCAATATAATCACTCCCTACATACATTCTCAACTCCCTGCCCCTCTCTGAATTACTGTAATTCTGGGCAAAACCATAGTTCTGGCCATTGCAAAACTCCTCACTAAGTGCCTGCATCTTTGCAGCTGAAACTGGAAGGAGAAAAACACCCAACATGCTAACTTTAAATTCATGATTACTAATTTTAAGTGTGCCCTTAAAGATGCCTGAAGACCATATTAAAGATGCCCCAGTGATTTCTCCCACCTTCCTACAGGACGACTTTATACCTTCTGTCATGGCCAACGTATCTTCCTCTGTCCTCAGTCTTAGCCAGTGACCTTGCTTCCTACTTGATTGATAACACTGAAGCAATCTGAAGAGAATTTCCATAAGCTCCCGGTGCTCATTCAGTCCTTCTATCACATCTTTACCCACAAATCTGCCTTCCAGAAGCTCAACAAAACCTAAACAAAAGAAAGATGAAGAACATTACATCAGTATACATAATAATTAAATTGCTCAGAACCAGTAATAATAATTTTTAAAAAAAATGTTTTAAGCAGCCAGAAAGAAACATTACAGAGAAACAAAAATAAGGATAACATTTTATTTCTCATTAGAACTTTGTAAGCAAAAAGACAGCATAGAACATTTAAGTGTATTGAAAGAAAAAAGCTGTTAACCTAGAATTCTTTTCTGTCAAAAATATTTTTTTTCAATGAGAATGCTTCCACACATAACTGCTTCCACACATAACTGATACAATTTATCACCACTATGAGAAATGTTAAAGTAAATACTTGAAGCAGAAGGAAAATAATACCAGATAGAAATCTGAGTCTACATAATGAAGAGCACTAGAAATAACTTTAGGGATAAATATATACAATTATTTTTCTTATTATTTTAATCTCTTTAAAAGTAATTAACTACTTAAATAAATATAATAAAAATGTATTATGAGGTTTATGGTATATGTAAAAGTAAAATGCACAGGAACAATTGCATAAAGGCCAGAGTAGACCAGTGGAAGTCTATTATTGTAAGGTTCTTAAATTATTCCTGACATATATAATATTACTTGCAGGTAGATGTAATAAGTTAAGGATGTGCATCATAAACCTAAAGCCATCACTAAAATAATAAAAGAGATATTTATAAAAAAAAGACATTACAAAAGAGATACTAAAATTTATTTGATTAATCTAGAAGCAGAAAAAGCACAAAAAAAGGAAACAACAGGCTAGAGAAATAGGAAATAAATATCAAGATGATAGATTCATATCAGTTATTATATTAAATGTAAATGGTCTAGGGTTGCCTGGGTGGCTCAGTCGATTGAATATCCGACTCTTGATTTCAGTTCAGGTCATGAGCACACAGTTTCCGTGAGTTCAAGCCCCACTGTGCCAACATTGTGGAGCCTGCTTGGGATTCTCTCCCTCTGTCCCTCTCTCTCTGTTCCTCCCCCACTCATGCTGTCTCTGTCTCTCTCAAAATAAATAAATAAACTTTAAAAATAAATAAATATTGCAAATGGTCTAAATACCACTATTAAAAGGCACAGATGGTCAGATTGTATTTTTTTTAATTGATGCCTATTAGAAGAAACATACACTAAATATAAAAATGGAAGTTTAAAGCACAAAGATGGAAAAAGATATATCATGCTAACATTAGTTAATTGAAAGTTGGAATGGCTTTATCAGTATTAGATGAACTAGTTTGCAGAGCAAAGAATATTACCAGGGATAAAAAAAGATGATTTCAGGGGTGCCTGGGTGGCTCAGTCAGTTAGGCGGCTGACTTCTGCTCAGGTCATGATCTCGCGGCCTGTGAGTTTGAGCCCTGCATTGGGTTCTGTGCAGACAGCTCAGAGCCTGGAGCCTGTTTCAGATTCTGTGTCTCCCCCTCTCTCTGCCCCTCCCCCACTCACACTCTATCTCTCTCTCTCTCTCTCTCTCTCCCCAAAATAAATAAACATTAAAAAAAAATTTTAAAGATGATTTCACAATGGCAAAAAGGACATTCAATCAAAAATATGTAAAAATCCAATATATATATCCTATATATAAAAATCATATATATATATATATATATATATCCTAAACATTTATTCACTTAATAAGAAAGCTTCAAAATAAATGCAGCAAAACTGATGGAACTGCATTGTAAAATAAAATATTCATAATTACAGTAAAAAATTTCAATGCCCTGCGGTGCCTGGGTGGCTCAGTGGGTTTGGCATTTGACTTCAGCTCAGATCATGGTCTCACAGTTCTTGAGTTCAAGCCCCATATGGGGCTTTGCATGCTGACAATGTGGAGCCTCCTTCGGATTCTCTTTCTCCCTCTCTCTCTGCCCATCCCCCACCCATGCTCACGCGCGTGCGCGCTCGCGCTCTCTCTCTCTCTCTCTCAAAAATAAACATTAAAAAAAACTTTTTTAATGCATTTCAATGCCCTTCACTGAATAATTTATAATACAAGTAGACAGAAAACCAGCAAAGTTATAATAGGCTTTACAACACTATCAATCATTTTGACCTGATTGATATTTATAGAACATTACTCTAACAACCAGAAGAATACACATTCCGTTCATGTATATACAGAAATTTTAGCATGATGGACAACAATCTGGACCATAAAACAAATTTCAATAAATTCAAAAATATTCAAGTTGGGGCGCCTGGGTGGCGCAGTCGGTTAAGCGTCCGACTTCAGCCAGGTCACAATCTCGCGGTCCGTGAGTTCGAGCCCCGCGTCAGGCTCTGGGCTGATGGCTCGGAGCCTGGAGCCTGTTTCTGATTCTGTGTCTCCCTCTCTCTCTGCCCCTCCCCCGTTCATGCTCTGTCTCTCTCTGTCCCAAAAATAAATAAAAACGTGGAAAAACAAAATTAAAAAAAAAAATATTCAAGTCATACCAGGAATATTCTCTGACTATAATGTAATTAAATTAGAAATCAGTAATATAATGATTCTTGTCAAATCCCTCAAAATTTGGGGAAAAATAATATACTTATTAAAAAGCCATTAGTTAACAAGAAATCAAAACAATGTAGTTTGAATTAAATGAAAATGAAATACAGCATATCAAAATTTGTGAAATGTAACTCAAATAGTATTTCAAAACAAACATATAGCACTAAACGCCTATATTAGAAAAGATCTCAAATCAGTGACCTCAGCTTTTGCCTTCAGAAATTAGATAAATAAAACAAATTAAATCCAAAGTAAGAAGAAAGAGAATAATAAATATTAAAACTGAATCAATAAAATAGAAAGGCCAAAAATAATAAAACTAATGACACTGACAGTTGAATCTTTGAGAAGATTAATTAAATAGCTAAACCTCTAAACAAATTAATCAGGAAAATTACCTATAAACTACCAATATCAGAAATGAGAAAGGTGAAATATTCTATAGATGAAAAGAATGTATTTTGAACAACTGTATGGTAATACATTTGATAATATAGATAAAATGAACCACTTTCCTGAAAGACATAAATTACCAAAGCTTTCTCAAAAAAAAAAAAAATGCATAACCTGAATGAATAGCTCTGTATCTATTAAAGAAATTTAAATTTCAGTTACAAAAAAACCTTCCCACGTAGAAAACTACAGGCCCAGATGGCTTTACTGATGAATTCTACAAACATTTGGGGGGGAAATATCACCAATTCTAAACAAACTATCTCAAAAAAAATGGAAAAGGAGGGAATACTTCCCAACTCACACTCTGAGGCCACCATTACCCTGATACCTAAACCAGACCATTACAAAAAAGAAAAAAAAAAAAAAAGAAACAAACAAAAGCAAAAAAAAAAACAAACAAACAAGCGAAAAAAGAAAAACTACACACCAATATCTCTTATGAATATAGATGTAAAAATTCTTAGAAAATGTTTAACAAAACTCTTCTAACAAAATAATTATGCTGAGTGAAAGAAGCCAAACTAAAAAAAAGTACATACTGTGTGGATCCATTCATATACAACTTTAGAAAATGAAAACTAATATAGTGACAAAACAGACCAGCTGTCACTTGGGAATAGAAAGGAAACAAGGAAGGAAGCAGGAGAGAGATATAAAGGAGGAAGGAAACTTTAGAGAGTAATGAATATATAGATAATGGTTTCATGGATATGTATGTATATAACGCAGGTGATATGTGTGCTTTAAATATGTGAAGTTATACTAAGAAATATGTCAGTTATACTAAGAAAGCTGTTTATATAGCTCTCTCTGGGTGGTCCAAATGTGAGCCAAATGTGTTCCCCAAACCATAAGATATCCTGCTTCTACTCAGTCTACCTCCAGCTTCTCCATTCCAACTTTGAATCAGTGTTTTTGAAGTCTTCCCTTCTCTTTATAGTTTATTTCACTATAAACCTTTTCCACTCCCCTCCTGTCTTTGAGTCTCTGACAAATGCAAGTGATAGTGGCCGAAATCCTCCCTATATTAAGTTCTGAATAAATAGTCTGTTTGTTCTCATATCAGTTGACTTTGTTTCCACAACTGCTTATATCTTTTAATGACATTGATTCTTTTTCATATTGGCAAGATTTGTAATAATATCTGATAAGATCCCTTTCAGTGAGGTTTAAGAGCATTTTTTATCCAATGTCTCTTCCAACATGAAATTTCTGGGTAATGGCCATAAAGAGCCTATTTTAGAAGTGTTGTGGGAAGCCGGGCTTAAGCTGTTCATGATAGGACTGGGTATAGTACATGACTCCCTTGCAATATTTTGCCACATATCCGTGCAGCAGAGAAGAGTCTAATATCAGGCATATAATTTCTAAATGTATGGGCCTTCCTGTCAACAGTTCATAAGGACATAACCAATGTGTCCCTGAGGAAATGGATCAGATGGCCATATGGGCTAGTGGGAGTACTTTTACCCAAGGAAGCTCGAGTATTTCTGAAAGTTTTGCTAATTTTAATTAAAGGACACCATGTTTCTTTGTATTTTTACAGAAGTTTGTAGGTGGTAAGGACAGCACAGCTTCTGAGAAGGGGTAATGCCTTACAAAGTTCTTTTAAAAGGATTCATATAAACCATGTCTTGGTCATTTAATATAAAAATTGGTATGTCCCAGGTTGGAAACAAAATCAAGTAGCTTTTCAGAGACTGAAAAAAATTTCAGCCAAGATTTTCGGCAAGAAAATGCTTCAACCCATCCTAAAAATAAACAAATCCTGTGGAGAGTGATTGCTGGATAAAATTCATCTGAAGGTGAACTTTCACTTTCAAACCAGTGTCGGTTTGAAATAGTAAGCAATTTGTCTTTACCCTGATGAGTAGCTTCATGGAGAAATTCAGCTAATATCCATGAAATCTTCTGGTGCCACCAAATGGCCTTCTTGAGCATGCTGAGGATTATCTTAGTGAAGGGTATGCTGCATTTTTCCATTCTTCTGTTTCCAAATCAGAGGCTAAATGTGAGTATTTGGTGATAGCCTCTTTGACTCAATCCAGAGATTTATCCTTTGGGGGTTTAGTTAGTATCATAAACTTGGTTAAGACAGCTTGTTGGCTTCTTGGCAAAATGATCTGCCAAAGCATGACCTTTAACTTCCATATTATCTCTGTTACCATGGGCCTCAATCTTTACAATAGCTGTCTCACTAGGAAGTAGAAATGCATCTAAAAATTCCTGAGCTTGTTGTCCACTTTCGATGGGGTGGTGAGGAAAGCAGAGGTGAGGAAACCTTTTTGTTCCTAAAAGCATCACGTACTACTCCAGAAGCATACCTGCTATCTGCATGCATGTTTACTCTCTCGTCTTTGGCTGGTTAACAAGTTCTAAGTGTTATCAATTCTGCCATATGGACTAACTTTACCTCAGATAGAGGACTATCCTATAAAGGACGGTTTAGATTAGTGACAGCATTAGAGATAGCTTGATAACTTCAGTTTCAATTTTGAAGTATGACCCATGAACAAATATTAGGTCAAGATTCTCAATGTAAGTCTCTAATAAAGCCAAGCAAAGTACAGGAAAGTCCCATCACTGAAGTAACATAGTTATGGGGTTCCTCTTCTTCAGAGCAGAAGAGTGGTAGGATTTAGGGTGTTGCAGCAATAGTAATGTAAGGAGGAGAGGGTCAACAGAAATTCATAAGAGGTTAATCAACTCACTGAAAGGTGTTGTGTGTTTTCAGTCAGCAGTAAAGTCTGTACTGCATGAGGAACCATAAAGTCTAACAGGGAACCTGGAGCTAATTCCCCAGAAGCATCGACAAGTTTTGCAGTGGCAGTATTGCCCTAACACAAAGGGTATCAGCCTTTGCAATGGGGTGAGGGTGAGGCTACAGCAAGTGATGGGTTTTTGATGGTTTCCATGAAATTGAATTAAAACTCCAAGGCTTTAAGCCCCAGAACACTCATGCACAAATAGGCAAAAGGGTTTCTTTTGTTACGGATGTCAAGAAAAGCAGACTGTCAAAGAGCCTTCTTCAGGTTAAAGAAAGCTTGTGTAAAACCTGGGACCCCAGAAGACAGTGGATCTTACTGAAGACTTAGCCATTTCATAAAGAGGTGCCACAGTCTCAGAAAAAAATTGTACCCATTGTCTGAAATATCCAGTGAGACCCAGATGTCATCTCAGTTGTAGTTTTGTGAAAGGTCCACGATAGTCGTGGACTGTCTTTACCCTGTCATGAGAGAATGTTTTTCCCTCCCTACCCTAAATATACTACTATGTTTTCACAAAATTGTAATTTATCTTTTTTGAGACATTATGCCTTTTTTCTGCTAAGACTGAGAGCTATAGACTTCTCTGAACAAAGTAGGAAATCATCTATATATTATATCAGAAATAAACCACAAGGGAAACTCGTATCTTTGCGTTCTTGATTAAGGACCTAAGAAAATAGGAGGGGGCTTTCAAAAAACCCTTAGGGCCTAGCTATCCATGTATATCCATGTCCTCTCAGATGAAGGCAAAAAAAAATACTGACTGTTCAGTGTAGGGATACACCCCGAAAAGGCACAGCAATGATCCACTCCATTGAGGGAGGTGGCTTGGGGAGGAACTGATAACAGGATGATATTTGGGTTAGGGACCAATGGGGAAGGAAAGATAACAATTGTATTGATATCCTGAGATCTTGAATAAATCAATATATTCTGTCCATTTCTGGCAGGACAGAAATGTTACAAGGATTAGTGCACGTTATGAAAGGACTCTCAATATAAGGCCCTCAACTAAAAACGTAAAGACTTTTTGGCTTAGGTTTCTACCCTTGGTGATATGTGGGTAACAGTTTGGTAATATCTATCTGAACTTTAATAGATTCTGTTCCAATTATTTTTCCTATGTCCATGGGAACATTAGCCCATAGAGTGTCAAGTACAATCTCAAGATCTGTATCTGGAGTATACATTAAGTATAGTGGAGAAGGAAAGGATTATATAGAACAGACACAAGTTGATCAGGAATTGACAAGTCCTCTGAAACCTCAAGAAATAGTCCCTCTGGTGTCCGTTTTTAATATTACAGTTCTATTTGTGAAGTGTATCTCTCGCTAATAAATTTGTAGATGTGGTATCACAGAGCAGGAAACGATGTTTTTTGATCAAGGACCCAAGAGTTATAGTTAAGGGCTGGGAGATAGGGACAAATCTGTGAGTTATCTGAAATACCTACACTCGTGTTCTTTATTTTCTCCAAAGAAGAGGTTAAGCAAAGATGACAGGATTTAATACAGCAAGATTAATGCCAGCGAAAGGCATTTTTATTTATCCTGAAATCTCCTGTAGTTTCATCTTTTTGTTTGCACGATTGAATTATGATGTAATCAACTTTTATTAAAAATGTTTCAGGTATGGCTTTAAGAAGACTTTGACTTATTTTTCAAGCCCATTTCCTGACCCTAAGGCTTTTTGTGGAGAGAGGAATCCTGTAGTTCCCTCTCCAGATCGGTCCAATCAGCTTGTGTTATCCAGGATTTAGCACTGGAGGTTCTGATCAACATGCATACAAGTTGATATAGGTCAGGCAACTCTGGGTTATGTGCACCCAAAGAATTACAGATTCTTCTATGAATCTTTGCTAGTCTTGTTTGGGATTAGGAAAATCTTTCTTAATTCATCTTGGGTCTGAGGTTTAAATTCTATAGTCATCTGCATACCTGGCTTATGGGAGGGATAGACCATCGGAGGCTATTAGCATTTGGAGGTTTTGGAGAGTTGTTGGGAAAAGATAGCTGGACAAGGGAAAGAGGAAGGAGGAGGTGCAGAAGGAGGAATATTAGGGGGAAGGGGGCCACAGGAAGGCAACTGGAGGACCAGGAGGGGGAAGGCTTACTATGGAAATGAATCTAGATTATTGTTTAAGTTTGCCAAGTTTTTCACTAGCTTTGACCAAAGAATATTTTAGTGAAACAATTTTTGAACACAAAATTTCATTTGAAGGCCTCTGCAAACCAGTCAAAAAGTAGGCCCCGTTGGATCTGAGAAAACTTCGTTCCTTTTCTTTTTTAAGACACCTGTCAAATGATTTTGTTCAAGTCTAGTGTCCCACAGAGTGGCCATTGAAGGCCCAGGTCATCCTTGGTGAAGTTATGTCACTTGAAACATAGGTGTAAGAATTAGAACTGTAGGGGGGCCTGGGTGATTCAGTCTGGTAAGCGTCTGACTCTTATTTCAGCTCAGGTCATGATCTCATGGCTTCATGGGTTCGAGCCTTGCTTTGGGCTCTGTGCTGGCAGCATGGAGTCTGCTTGGGATTTTCTCTCTCTCTCTCTCTGGCCCTCCCCCACTTGTACTATCTCTGTCTCTCTCAAAATAAGTTAATTAATTAAAAAATAATAATTAGAACTGTAGTGAGCAGACACTTATCAGGAACTTCTCCAAAAGGAAGAGAGAAATTAGACTTAGCTGAGCCTATAAGAGCTGGCAACTGAAAATGATGCTTGCACACTTTGAGTCTTGAGATCACGACTTGAAGGTAGCTGCCTCCAAATATAGACCCAACGACCTACACCTGAAGGCAGGTGGAAAAACAGAATGCTCTCTGTGGATCAAAACCAAACTCTAAGGACAAAACAAATGAAACAAAGGATAGGCGATCCAAAGCAAAGTTTGTCCAAAAGAATGCTGGCCCAGCGTTCTACGTTGTGACAAACAATACCTTTAGACAACATAGCACAAAACAGAAGCAGAAGAGAGAGTAAAAAGGGATGAAAAAGAACAGCCTGACTCCACCAAAGATGCCAAACAAATGGGAACCAATAACAAAACCCACGTATCCAACTGAGACTGGGTAGCCACAGAACTCAAAAGCGAGGAAAAGGGAGCTCAGACACAAAGCTCACTTACCATGTCAACACACACTCAACACTGCGAGGGGTAAGGCGCAGGGGCCTTGTTGTGTATCACATCTGGTTAAAGGATGGAGTCCACGGTGACAGGCAGTGCAGACAACATCTCATCGGAACCTTCAAGGAAAACCAGGGACATAAACAAAAACCACTCAAATGAAAACAGAGGTTATTTATTCAGAGCTTGCTGTAGCAAGCCACCATCACTTGTGTTTAACCAAGACTCAAAGGCAGGCAGGGGACTGGGAAAGCTTTATAATGAAAAAAAGGGAAGGTTTCAGAAAATCTCTGATTGGACCTCGGTAGCACAGAGAAGCTGCGAGCAGGCTAACTAGAAGTGGGCCATTTTATGGTTTGTAGAGCATATTTAGCTTCCTCCAGTTGATCCTGAGCTGGAAGCAGAGGCAAAAATTGGGGAAGCTGGCAGTCACTGACCAAGTCCTGATTGTTCTGGGCCATTTGCTACAGAGATTGTGTTTTGTCTTCCAGGACCAGTTGCTGTAGAGGTTGGGGTCAGAGGTCTATTTTCATATATGGTCTGGTCATGATCTGTTTGTGTATTTAGCCTCTCACAGTGCAAGCTTGGGATTGTTAGATATTTTTCAAGCCTGGCTGATGGACCATATTTAACTTTTTAGCTGTTGTACTAGGAGTCATACAATAACAATATTTGGCCACATGACATTTTAAACTTTCTAATACAATGTCAAATACGTTCTTCTTCCCACCCCCCTTATCCTTACAGCACCCTTGTGATCCTGGGAGGTTAATTACCTAAGGTCATTCTGTGGAATGACGATTAGATCACAGTATAGAGTGATTTGTAATATATAATTCAAATTAGTATATATATCATCTATAATGGCTTTAAAGTAAATATTTTGGGTTCTTTGCTAAGATAAAGGATCTGTTCTCATCGCTTCTAATTTCATTACTTACAGTTAGGGTCATAGCTCCTTCAAATACCTACAAGGCTGTCATGTGGAAGAAGGATTAGGTTTAGTCCTATGGCTCCAGAGGGCAGAATTCATGCCAGGGAGTGGAAGAGAGGCAAATTCCAATTTAGAATGTGAAATATCATTCTAATAAGTAGCCACTTGCCCCCAAAAGAAGGATAAGGAGTTCCTTATCTCTTGTATTGAGCAGAACTCCATGACCCTATCCCTTAGAGGGTGCCTCAACTGGCCAGTCCAGTTAAACTGGAAGAACTTTAGAAACTTCAAGTTTATGAAATTTTGTTAAATCCTAACAAGAGGCATAGACATTTGAAATACAGCAGTTTAATATCATTCAAATTCTGGATGAAATTATTATATTTCTCAAAACAATGAGCTGCACTTTAAACTTTATTTTTTTAAGTGAAAATTATCCTAATAAGGAGTCTCTAACTCAATCTTCCACCAGCATTGGTTTCTGATTGCACAGTTATAAAACATTATACCAAATGTTTGGAACTCATTTTTGATATTTTAGTAAGTTATAGGAATTCAATGAAGTTTTAAATTAAAAAAAAAAAAACCTTCCTTTGAACAGTAAATGCTAGGATTTCAATCTGTAACTTAACTCTTTGAACATCATCTCTTCTTCGTGGCTTCTCTTTAAATGTTCCTTCAGGTTCAATGCAATTATTTTATTTTCTAGTTTACAAATAACTTGAAGCTGAAATAAAACAGTAAGTCCTCTTCTACACCTGAAGTGTGATTGTTCGACATTCCACAAAGACTTCCCTGGGATCCTCTGCCCACCTCACCCTTCATCTGCCTCTTCAAGTGTTTAAATTGAATCCCCTAAATTTTGCCAGAAGGGTATTTCCTTTTAATGATGGACTGTGGTTTCTCTCTTTTGAAAAACAATCCCGAATCCCAGGGATTCTCCCAGAATTTAAGAAATCATTGCAGAGGTAAAGTAGGCAAGAACTTGGGGCAGAAAGAAATGCCCACTGCAAAAAACCTTGCTGCTCTGAGTCGTCCTTGACAACTTCCGGGAACAGACTTCAGGCGGTGTTCGAAATTGTCTCCTTTACCCTGTCTATTCATTGCTGTTATGACTGTACATATTTAATACATACAGCGAGGGAGAGAGAAAGCGATGATGTGAGGCACTGCTGGAGAAGAGAAGATGATAAGGAAATAAAACAGGTGTCTGGGAAGGGTTGCTGTTAGAGAAGGAAGAACTGAGCATTAATAGCCATCATTCAGATGGGCAGGAGTTCTCTGCAGGTAGCAGACAGGAAAAGCGAACTCGTGCACCCTCTTTGGGGACAGGCTCTGTTGCTTTCTATTTCTTCTCTTGCAGCCAGGGTACACATTTACTTGAAACAGACTGTTATTTCCTGTTCGGTGGCTGGTCAGGTTGACTCTTGAAGACTAGTGAACATTTCTAATGTATCTTATGCCTTTTTTTTTTTTTTTTTTTTTTTTTTTTTTGAGGTTGAGTAGGGAAGAGATCTGTTGAAATTCTAGCTGGGTAAGTGGGGGATTCTCAGAAATGAGAAAGGGGGAAGGAAACCGATGTAGAAGCCGGAGAGCACAGCAGCAGCCCGAGACCCCCCTACCCCCCGCCTCCACTACTCTCGGCCCGCGACCTCCCGCGGAGACCCCAGGCGGCTGCATCAATATTTGATCGACCCTTCGCCCGAGCGCGCGTTGCCAGCACTCGCCGGTGGGGCTTGCCTGGCATCGCCCGCGCTGCGCTGTAGCGCCGGGGCCCGCAGGGGGCTTTGGAAGGACCAGCTCTGCGCTCGCCCCCTCGCCAGGGCGGCTCTGCTTCGCGGCAGGGGCGCGGCGCCCACCATGCGGGGCTGCCCGCGGCTGGCGCTGCTCTGTGCGCTGCTGCCCTGGCTCCTGCGGGCGGCGGCACCCCCGCGCCCCGCGCAACCCCTGGCGCGCGGAGACCCCCGCGACCCCGCCAGGGGCGCCGATTTCGATCGCGTCTACAGCGGGGTGGTGAGCCTCAGCACCGAGAACATCTACTCCTTCAACTACACCAGCCAGCCTGGCCAGGTAAGACACTCGCTCTCCTCGCTCGACTCCCAGGAACTTGCCAGATCTCAGAGCCCCGTCGCTGCTTTGGGTCCCCTGGGAATTGACCTCGGGAGCCCTTGGGGACCACAGGACCCTCGCTCCCTTTTCTCTTCAAAGCAATCACTGCCCTGCCAGAGCTGCCGCATCCCCCGCAACCGGCGTCCGGGACAACTCCGGTTCATCTCGCACCTTCCCTGGCCTGGTCCCCTGGCATTTCGGGGCTTTGTAGAGGCGCAGGTTCCCTGCACCTTCCGTGGCTCCTGCCCCCTGGTGGGCCTTTCTCTAGGAAACTCAAGGTTTCTAGGGTTGCGGAGGGAAAGGTCCGCACCGCTGTTTCTAATCCCCTGCGGAGAAGGAACCTCATTTCATTTGGATGATTCGGCCAGACCCTTCTATTTCATAGCGCATGGGGAGGGAGAGCTGCTCAGAATCTAAAATAGGAATGTGTGAGAATGGACGCAAGCTGCCTGCCGAGCCTCTGTGTGTTCAATAGTCATTTCCTGTGTTTTTGTACTACTGTCACACGTATGTGCTTCAGGGAAAGCCACAAGACCCGGCCAGAGATGTCTGAACTGCAGCCAGCAGCTGATCTATGGAGGTTTTGATGTGAAATAAGGGTGGGTAATTGTCTGAAAGTTCTAGACCTATTTCTGTCAAGAACGGAGGTGACACAAGGGGAGGAAATGACTGTCACAGCAACTATCCCTTTGACACATATATTCTGATTATATAATGTAAAAACAAAATGCACAGTTAGGTCTTTCCTTCTAATATGGTACCCTCTAGGGCATAGAAAAAAAAAAAAAACTCCCCAGTGTACCTGCCCCAGGCTGGTACCAAATCCTAAGGTGCTGTCACCACGGCAGCAGAGCCCTGACCCTGGCTTGTCCTCTGCTGACCTTCAGGTTGTATGTCCTGAAGTGAGCAGGGTGACTCTGCAGAGCCATTCTATTGTGAACAAGTAAGAGGGGCAGCTTTTATCGCCCCAGTTCCATACAACTCATCTCTTCCTGTCCAGTGTGCAGTATGGGCCAGCTGACATGCACATGAGTTGTGTTACTAGCCCTATAATTTGATCAGAAAAAAATTCCGTGATCTCTGGGGTATCCTGTCAGTTTCCCCCTAAATCATCAGTAAGGAAACTCAAATGGTCTGTGCAAAGTTCTGACATCAGGCTTTAGTAGTTCCTTGCACTTCTGCTTAGAAATGGATTGACCGTGTTGGGGAGTCGCCTGGGGGGTCGCTCAGCTCAGTTGGTTAAGCGTCCGGCTCTTGATTTCAGCTCAGGTCATGATCTCACTGTTTGTGGGACCAAGCCCCATGTCAGGCTCTGCACTGACAGCAAGGAGCCTGCTTAGGATTCTCTCTCTCTCTCCCTCTCTCCGCCCCTCCCTCAATCAATTCTCCCTCCCTCTCTCTCTCAATAAATAAATAAATAAACATTAAAATAAAAGAAATAGATTGACTTTTTTAACTGTTGCTTGGCCTTTCACCTTTAATATTTCGTGAGTTTCTCTACCACAGCACAGGTGCACTGCTTGCTTGACTTTCCCTAGAACAGTGTGAGAGATTGAGGACAGGGCAGAGTCACGTTCATCTCCATATTCCAGTACCTAGCACAGTGCTTGGCACATGAGAGGTTTACTAATGTCTTTGAAAAGTGAATAAATAAGTAAAGAGGGGCGCCTGGGTGGCGCAGGCGGTTAAGCGTCCGACTTCAGCCAGGTCACGATCTCGCGGTCCGGGAGTTCGAGCCCCGCGTCGGGCTCTGGGCTGATGGCTCAGAGCCTGGAGCCTGTCTCCGATTCTGTGTCTCCCTCTCTCTCTGCCCCTCCCCCGTTCATGCTCTGTCTCTCTCTGTCCCAAAAATAAATAAACGTTGAAAAAAAAATTAAAAAAAAAATAAGTAAAGAAAGATTTGAGGAACCTAGAATAAAACTAAATAAAATAGAATATGTACTTTTTAATTGGTTCAGAGTATGAGACCATTCCAGATAAAAACATTTTTAACAGTTGTTATGAAATTAGGCCCTTTCCATGGTGCCTGTCTACATGTTTAAATACCTTTTATTGGGACACCTGGGTGGCTCAGTTAGTTAAGCATCTGACTTCAGCTCAGGTCATGATCTCATGGTTTGTGGGTTCAAGCCCCATGTCAGGCTCTGTGCTGACAGCTAGAGCCTGGAGCCTGCTCTGGATTCTGTCTCTCTCTCTCTCTCTCTCTGCTCCTCTCTTGTTCACACACACTCTCTCTCTCTCTCAAAAATAAACATTAAAAAAAATTTTTTTAAAATACCTTTTATTTTATGAAACAATGGTACCTTTATTAAATAAATCCTTTTGTTTTATGAAAAATTAGTTTGTAAAATATCTTTGCATAATACAATAAAAAGTTGACAACCCCAGCAGTCCCTAAAAGTTCACTAGTCTGAGAAATACATTTGGGAACCATGGGACTGGTAGATAACTCAAGTGTTTATACTAGCAATCCCACCTTACGATAACATAAACACAATGCTTTTGGAGATAGCAGGATTTCATTGAAGGTTTGGAATAGCATAATGGAATTACAGAACAGCACAGGGTAAGTGATAGATGAAAGCAGAAATCTAGGCAATACTGCCATAACGTTTACCGACTGTTCCCCACCAAGGGAAATTTCAAGATGGTGGCACTACTATTTAGGCCCTGCCTTATCACCATCTTATTGGCTACTTCCCTACCCCAAATGCTAGCCTCCCACTCTAAATTCTTGTTATTCATGAGAAGCAGTTTTGCCATCATTACTGAAGGGGTCTGCTAAGTGAAGATCTATGAACCCAAGAGCAAAAGCTTGGCCAGGACCTTTTTCCTTTAATCTGACAAAGTGTTGGTCAGGGATTCCTTCCCTGTAGGCATCATTTCTCACCTATTGCTCTTCAGTGCCACAAAGAATTTGGTTTAGAAAAAGACGTAATAAAGTATAACTTTGTGAGTTTTAATCTTTTTTCCTTTTCTCATCAAGCCATTGTTCTGTTTGCCTTTATTTTTTCTTCAGTTTGGAGGAGAAAAGCTATTCTCAGTTTAGGCTTTGGGGAGGAGAGGAAGCTGCTTTGGGAGCCTTTGGCCCTAATCTTTCCTGTCAGCCACTGCATCTCCCTTACCAAACATTGTCCCAAGGAACTATTTAGCCAAGCATTTGTCATGCTAATTAGCTGAGGTCAGCACGAGGAAAGGTCTCACAGGCCTTCTAGGCAGAGTAATGTAAATATGAAGCTGCCATTAAAAAAAAAAAAACTGAAAGAATGGAGTGACTGCTTTAAAGAAGAAAAATGAAAATAAAGATCAAGTTACAGGTTAGGCAAGGTCATGAGTCATTTCATTTCCCTGGAGGGGAAGTATCTGGAGACTCCTTTCCAGGGGAGTAGGGTTTTACTTTGGCAAACAGAGTGTTCTAGAACTACAGGGCTGGAACTAAACTAGAAGGAAATCACCTTGTTGAGAAAGTCACCAGGCATATGTTTGACTGGGACAGAGGGCACAAAAGCAGGTTTATTGAGAAATGAGAATACTCTTGTAGAGACAGGTGGTGGCAATAATCAAATGTTTAAACTTGGGCTAGATGCTGATAAGGAGCTTTTAAATAAAAATCAAACTACCATGCAACAAGATGTCTTCTTGGAGGCTTTCAGTAACAGAATACATTGGTCACCATAGATTTTTAAAATTGAAATGTTTCCCTGGAAATACTTCTTTTGTTTATTCAATGGAGACATGGAGACATGTATCTTTTAATGACATATGCTTTTCTATGCCCAAGGAACAATCTGGGCTTTATTCATACCAACCAGTAGTTGCAGATCTAGAACCAGTTATACTGCCTCTTGGATCCAGATTCCAAAAGTCTATCCAATTCTCATGAATGATGAAATACATATCAGGATGTTCCAGTAGTAACTTCTAACCACACGTTACTGGTTACATAAAAGAATTAAAACCTTGGATGTGATAGCCTCAGTTCCCCCAGTCTGAGATGTACTCTTCCTGTGTTCCTTACGTACTGAGGCAGAGAATCCTGCTCTGCTGGCTTCATACTTCATACTTCCTCTTACTGACCTGCTTGTTTGTGAGGAGGAAATCATCTCATTAGCACATTATCTGGCTGAACAGAATACCATAGACTGGGTGGCTTAAAAAACAGACCTCATTTCTCACAATTCTGGAGGCTAGATAGTCCCAGATCACAGTGTCAGCAGATTTGGTGCCTGGTGACAGCTGGCGTCCTAGCTTGTAGACAGTGCCTCACAGCTGTGTCTTCTCATGGCCCAGAGATCAGGGAGAGAAACAAGCTCTCTCCCGTCATTTTTAAGGGCACTAATCTCATCATGAGGGCTCCAACTTCATGATCTAATTCCCCTCCAAATACTGTCACGTGGGGGATTAGGCTTCAACATAAATTTGGTGGCAGAGGGGGACACATTCAGTCCATAGCAGTCACCTCCTGCATTTTCCTCTGTGTCTCTGAAAAAGCAGCATCAACATATTATAAGGATGTTTAGGGGCTGACATTACTTCAGTTACAGGTCTGATTTTATAAAGAACCCATCTTCTTCCTGCCTAGACCTGACAGTCATGTGCTAAATTATATAATGGATTCTGTAAGTGTGTGATGTCCAATATGGTAGCCATTATCTACACGTGGCTATTGAGCACTTGAAATGTGGCCAGTCACAAAATGAGATGTACTGTAAGTATAGATTACACACCAGATTTCAGACAGTATAAAAAGACATGAAATGTGTAATTAATATTTTTTATTGATATGTTTAAATGATAATATTTTAGATATATTAAGTTAAATCAATATAGTAATAAAACTAACTTCGTTTCTTTGTACTATTTTATTTTTTTTAAGTATTTTGAGAGAGAGAGCGAGCACATGCGAGCAAGTGGGGGATGGGCAGAGAGAGAGAGGGAAAGAGAATCCCAAGCAGGCTCTGCACTAGTCAGGGCAGAACCCGACAATAGGGTTCAATCCCACAAACCATGAGATGATGACCTGAGCCAAAATCAAGAGTCAGATGTTTAACCAGCTGTGCCACTCAGGCACCCCTTTTTGTACTTTCTAAAGTAGCCACTAGAAAATTTAAAAACACATATGTGGGTCATATTATGTTTTCTTTGGACACCACTGTTCCGAGTACTACAAGAACCTTAGAGAAGTCATTCATCCCACAGATAGCTTTGTTGGAGGAAATGAAGCTTGGAAAGGTCATAATGGATAAGCAGAACTTGGATAGGCAGAAAGAAAGGGGAAAGGCCTTTCAGGTATGGAAACATAGATCAGATTTCTGTTTTGACAATACTACATTGAAAGTAGTGGTATATTTTACCAGGAGGCACATAGTGTCTGGTTGTCTCTTTTTGTGATGATAGCCACCTTTGGTCATTATTGCCTAGTTTCATGAATTCATTAGGAACCAGGTGATAATATATATATTTTTTAAATACTTTATTTTTAAGAGGGAGAGAGACAGAGCACCAGTGGGGGAGGGGCAGACAGAGAGGGAGACACAGAATCTGAAGCAGGCTCCAGGCTCTGAGCTGTCAGCACAGAACCTGATGCAGGGCTTGAACCCACGAACCGTGAGATCATGACCTGAGCAGCAGTCAGATGCTTAACTGACTGAACCACCCAGGTGCCCCAACAAGGTGATAATATTTTAATTATCACATATTTCTTCTTTTTTTTAATGGGTGAGGTTTTTTAAAAATTATTTTAGAGAGAGAGTGTGGGCAGGGGTGAGGGGAAGAGGGAGGGAGAGAGAATCTTAAGCAGGTTCCACCCTCAATTCAGAGCCCAACGTGGGACTGGATCCCACTAGCTGAGCTGAAATCAAGAGCATCGAAAGTGGGATGATGCTCAACCAACTGAGTCACCCAGGCACCCCTGTTTATGAGCTGGAATACTTCTTCATTTTTTATTTTTTATTTTCTTTCTTTCTTTCTTTCTTTCTTTCTTTCTTTCTTTCTTTCTTTCTTTCTTTCTTTCTCTCTCTCTCTCTCTCTCTCTCTCTCAAGAGCATGTGCATGTGAGCGGGAGAGAGGCAAAGAGAGAGGGAAAGGGGAGGGGGGGGGAGAGAATCCCAAGGAAACTCCATGTTGTCAGGGCAGAGCCCAACACAGGGTTGATCTCACAAACCATGAGATCATGACCTGAGCAGAAATCAAGAGTCAGAAGCTTAACTGACTGAGCTACCCAGGCTCCCCAAAGAGCTGGAATAGTTCTATAATAAGAAACCTCTCCTCATCAGCTATTTGGGCACCTTAGGCTACTGTATGTAAACAAACATGAGATAAAGTCTTCATTTTTTTTTACCTTTATTTAGCAATTTTCAATATAATGAGTTGGTCTCCTAGCATTCTATAATAATGATCAATGAGATTTCATTTAGCATAATCATGAGCTCATGAATTTAAACCTATTTGATTTGCCTCGACCCATTGCCATTACTAACTTTATGTTCAAATTGTTCATTGGCCAGTGAAAGCCAATTTGAGTTGGATCCTGAATTCTCTTGATAAAATCCAAGTGCTCTCTGACATCTTCCTTGCTTTCTGGTATGAAAAGTTATTCCAGATTCATCAGGTTCCGTTCTTTTTTTTTATGTTTATTTTATTTATTTTGAGAGAGAGAAATAGAGTGTGAACAGGGGAGGGGCAGAGAGAGAGAGAGAGAGAGAGAGAGAGAGAGAGAGAGAAAGAGAGTGAGAATCCCAAGCAGCCTCCCCACTGTCAGCACACAGCCTGATTCAGGGCTCAAACTCACCAACTGTGAGATCGTGATCTGAGCTGAAATCAAGTCAGATGCTTAACCAACTCAGGCTCCCAGGCACCCCATCGTCACATTCAGTTCTTGTCTCCAATATGGAATCAGCCATTTTTCCAGAAGGTCAGGTTCCTTTGAGTAGCAAATAGAGACCACAGTATGCTAGTAGTCAGTCTGCTAGTGCCATTAGTATTGCTAATGGCTTGGTAAGTTTTTTTCTAAATCTTTTCAATAGATGGAGCTAAAGGAGAGACCTATCATGAGTTCATACTAGTACTTCTGATTCAAATTCAGAAACACGGGGTTTTTACTTAACCTCATCCATCTTACACATGTATGTATTTCCTTTCTCCTGTGCCAAAAACCCTGTTTCTCGATGATAACAACTTACTCATTTGCTTTAATATACACACAACAGTTTTAGATAACTACTAATATTGCCACAAACATTAAGATTGCTGGCAACAGTTAAAGATTTATTTTTACAGTTCCTTTTACCTTAGGGCATATTTCATAATTGATGTCGAGACAAATTCCTATGTTTTAAAGTAAGGTAGCAGGACAGTCATGTTACCCTTTCAGGGCAGTTATGTTATCAACTTGTTAGGTTCATTTGTGTCCTTTTATGTTTGAATTTCAGGGATGCTTCTTAATTTTGTTTGAAAACTAACAAATAAAAATCTATAAAACATGATATATTTGCAGAAGTCCAGCTTCTACCTCTGTTCCCTGCATCTCATTCCCTCTGTTCTTCTATAGGTACATTTAAAATTTTATAGCCTATAAACTAAAGCAGTTTTGGGGTGCCTGGGAGGTTCAGTTGATTGAGCATCTGACTCTTGATTTCAGCTCAGGTCATGATCCCAGGGTCTGCTGACAGTGCAGAGCCTGATTGGGATTCTCTCTCTCCCTCTCTCTCTGCCCCTTCCCCCCTTGAGCTCTTTCATGCGCATGCTTGCTCCCTCTCTCCCTTAAAATAAATAAACTTAAAAACAAATAAAGCAGGTTTTTGTTGCTCTGATAGTTTCCTCTTTACTAATATATTTATATAATGCCATTAGCCTCTTCTAATTTCATCTCTTAGTTCTCTGTGATGAGCAATATTGAAATTAGCCGGTATCTTCTTCTCCATCTCTTTTTTCAACCCCAAAATCTAAACCCTAGTTAATACCTATAAAAAACTAATTAACTTATCTACTTTTCATTTAACTTCATTATTTCATTATTCTTCCCATTCTCATCCCATTTTTGGTTAGTGGTACTTATCTATATTGTCAAAGGATATCGTCATTACGAGCTAGACTACCTTCCTTACAAACAACATTTAGTTTTAGCTCTACAGGTACTTATATATTAAAAATACACAACTCGTCCTTATATTAATGTCCTCCAGCCTTTTTTCTGTAAAGCTTATTCTCTAGGATCTTCTAGGATCCTTTCAGGTTTATAACGCTTTGTCCACAGCCTTTGTATTTATAGGACTGTTTAGCTGAATATAAAACCCTTGGCTTACAGTTTTTTTTCCTTCAGTTTTAACCATATTATTCCTTTGGCTTCTGGAAAAACTGATGATAAAAGGTATTCTTCCCTTTGCAGCAATTTCATTTTTCTGCCTGGATTCCTGACTCTTTTTCCTTTTTCTTTGAAATCCAATAGTTTTAACAGACCGGGTCTGGTAGGTCAGTCTTTCCCAGGTATGTGATGTAATCTTTCCATATGTAACTTCAATGATCTTTTTCTAATTCCAGAAATTTTCCTTATAGTTTTTATTGTATGTATATATTTAATTTTGAGAGAAAGAGCACACGCACAAGTGAGCAAGGGGCAGAGGGAGAGGGAGAGAGAGAATCTCATGAGATGCAGAGAGAGGGAGATAGAGTGAAGAGCCTGCAGTGGGGCTCGAGTTCATGCAAAGCAGGGCTGGAATTAATGACTGTGAGATCATGACCTGAACCAAAGTTGGATGCTTAACTGGCTGAGCCACCCAGGCACCCTTCTTTACAGTTTTTAACATTTGTTTATTCCAATGCTTGGTTATCTTCTTTAGGAATTCCCTTTATACTTATGTTGGCCCTTCTTTATTGTTTCCTATAGCTATCCATTTTTCTAGAATTGTTTTTTTACATCCTGCCCAGATTAAATTTTTTCTCCTTTCCATCTTCTATTTTCCTTATTTCCTTCATACTAAATATTCATTTATAACATAATTTTAAAATTTATTTGTAATCTTTTCCTGAGTTCTACCATTTCTTTTTTAAAACTTCATTTTCTCCAATAACCTCATTTCTGAATTTTTAAAATTCTGATTTATGGCTTTTTTCATAGATTTTAAAATGTTCATAATTTGAAATTTGGAAATATTAGGCTATGCTTTCCATCTGTTTTATAGGTACAGCTTTCTGGCATACCTTCACCATCTGAAATGGTGTTTTCTCCTCCTTATTCCCTTTGACTTGCAATGACTTTGTGTGGGATTCAATTGCAGTCCTTGTCTATTGCTCATCTTTACTCTAGATGAGTTTTCCTTATTTTGTTTTTTTAACATATATATATATATATATATATATATATATATATATTATTTGAGAGAGAGAGAGAGAGAACGAGAGAGAACATGAGTGGGAAAGAAGGGCAGAGGGAGAGAGAGAGCAGGCTCCACTCTCAGTGCAGAGCCTGACTCAGGACTCCAACTCACGACCCTGGGATCATGACCTGAGCTGAAATCAAGAGTGGGACACTCAATACACTGAGCCACCAGGCACCCTGAGTTTTTCTTACTTTAGAAGGGAAAGATAGACCTGGATAGCTTTCCTAGCTTTCTTCTCTTATCGTGGTGAGGTGATCAAAACATGATTTTCTTTCTGAGAAATTTCATAGGTCCTCTCCCCCATTTTATGGAGACTTCCTCTTTCCTTTGTTCTTGCTTCATCCTGTTCAGTTTGGGTTCCACTCCCACAGCTTTTCGTCAGGCAGAATTTTTTCTAGGAAGGGAGTTTTGATTAGTTTTGAGAATCCATGAGGCCCAGACTACTCCAGAAGGGTCTGGATTTCCTCAAGTGTTCTTACACCCACTCACAACTTGAAGCCTATAAAGCTGCCTCCAGGTTCAACTACTGTTCTCAGGTTGGCCTTCCCACCTTTTTAGGGAGCACTTTTAGATGGATTTTGGGTTCTCTGATTCTCAGAGCCAGCAGAGCTCCATGCTTCCTTCTGATTCTACC
Source organism: Felis catus (assembly GCF_018350175.1). Classification (NCBI taxonomy): domain Eukaryota; kingdom Metazoa; phylum Chordata; class Mammalia; order Carnivora; family Felidae; genus Felis; species Felis catus. Next base: position 59,862,925 of record NC_058376.1, read on the forward strand.
TACACAATTGCTGATACCACACAGGTGTTGAAGCTGTTGGTAATTTTTCCCACCCAGTCATGTTTTGGAGTTTGTGCAGGATACCTTATCTTGGTAAATGTTCTCCATGAAATTTTGGTTCTGTCTTCCCAGTTGCCCTATTTTCACAAGGCACACTTGAGATTTAAATTCTCTGCTGCTACTGACACCATCTTCTCAGAATCCTCTCTCCATTCTTTTCTATAAGTTATAATTTTGAAATAACTTCAAATATACAGAAAAGTTAGAACCATATAAAGAACTCCAATATGCCCTTCACTCAAATTTCCCAGTTGTTTTTGCCAAATTTGTTTTATCAGTCTCCCTCCCCATAAGCAAATTTTCCCCCAAAACATTTGAAACTAAGCTACAGATATGATGCTCCTTTGTCTCTAAATACTTCAGTGTATATTTTCTATGAACAAGAATATTTTCTTATATAGCCATGGAATAATGATGAAAATCAGAAAATTAACATTAAATTAAATTAAATTAAATTAAATTAAATTAATCCCCTTCACCTATTTCACCCATCCCCCCACCTACCTCCCCTCTGGCAACCACCAATTTGTTTTCTATAGTTAAGAATCTGGGTTTTTTTCTTTTTTTTTACCTTGTGGACCTCAATGTTTTTGAAGAGTACAGCCAGTTATTTTATTTTATTTTATTTTATTTTATTTTATTTTATTTTATGTATGTATGTATTTATTAAATGTTGCTCAATATTTTTTTTTTTTAAGAGAGAGAGAGAGCACATGAGTTGGGGGTAGGTTGGGGATGAGTGGAGGGGCACAGCCAAGTGGGGAAGAGAGAGAAAGAATCTTAAGCAGGCATCATACTAAGCACAGAGCCTGAAGCAGGGCTCCATACCATGACCCTGGGATCATGACCTGACCTGAAATCAAGAGCCAGACACTTAACCAACTGAGCCACCCTGGTGCCCCAGCCAGTTATTTTATAGATTGTCCCTCAATTTGGATTTGTGTGATGTTTCCTCATGATTAGATTCAGGGTATACATTTTCAGCATAACATCACACAAGTGATATTGTATCCTTAGTGCATCATATCAGAGGCACATGATATTAAGCTTTCCTATTGTTATTGTGGGTAATGTGGGTTACGTGGTTAGGATGGTCTCTCCCAGGTTTCTCCACTGTAAAGTTACTATTTTCCTTTTGTAATCAAAAAAGTAATTCGTGGAGCAATACCTTGAGACTATAAATATTCTATCCCTCATCAAACTTTCAACCACCAGTTTTAACATCCATTGATTATTCTTGTCTAAATCAGATATTACCATAGTGGTTTCCAACTAGTCATTTCCTAATTCATCATTCCACATTTATCAGTTGATATTCTACTATAAGAAAGAGCTTTTCTTTCTCTCCCATTTATTTATTTATTCTTCTTTTAAAAATTTTTATGGATAACAGGTGATTTTTTTTCCTCTTCAAGTCAGTCGCACTCCTTGTCTATCATGGGCATATTAGGGAATCTCTCTTTTAACCCCAACCCAGAAAGTAGGTTTCTTCTCTTTCCTCCTGTAATATCATGATTATAACAAGACATATATATTTGGTTTTCAGTTTCTGGCACAGAGCTCCTAAAACCCTTGGAATTTTCTAAGTGATAAGAGTGATAAAGATGTCTTATCATTGAACCGCACCTGAGTTTATGTTAATGAAGTGATATTTGGAAAGACCCTAAAGATGGGACTGGTTGCCAGAGGGAACCAACCATATAATTGGAGGGTTGGAACTTTCAGTCCAACCCCGTTTGACCTCCTGGGTGGGGAGGGGGCTGGAGTTTGAATTGCCAATGGCCAATGATTTAATCAATCTTTACTATGTAATGAAGCCTCCATAGAAGCCCTAAAGGATGGAGCTCAGAGAGTTGCTCAGTGAGCACGTGGGGATTCAGGGAGAGGTGTGCGCTCTGAAAGCATGGAAGCTCCACACCCCTTCCCACATACCTTGCTCTGTGCATCTCTTTCATCTGGCTATTCCTGAGTTACATCCTTTGTAATAATAAACAGGTTATCTTGGAAGTAAAATGTTTCACTGAGTTCTGTGAGCCACTCCAGTAAATTAATTGAACCCAAGAAGGGGGTTATTGGAATCTTTGATCTATAGCTGGTTAGTCAGGTGACAACCTGGACTTTTTTTTTTAAGTTTCTTTTTCGTTTATTTGTTTAAGTAATCTCTACACCAAACCTGGGGCTCCAACTCACCACCCTGAGATCAGGAGTTGCATGTTCTTCTGACTAAGCTGGCCAGGCACCCCCAACCTGGACTTTGTGATTGGCATCTGAAGGTGGGAAGAAGTGGAGAGGTAGTCTCCTAGAACTGAACTCTTAACCTGGGGATCTGATGCTATCTCCAAGTAGATAGTAGATAGTGTCAGAATTGAGTTGAGTTTCAGATCACCCAGCTAATGTCTGATAATCTTTTGGTGGTGTGGGAAAAACACATACTGTAACTGGGGGTGCAGATTTGTACTTCTCCATCACTAGCAAAGTAATAATATTTCAGTGGCTTTTAGGGAATCACAAAGGAAGATGACATCATCAGTTATCATCTAGGGCATCTATTGCAACCCATTATCCAGATTATCTGTTGGGTTCCAAGCAAATCTGTCTCTAGACCATTTAATAAGTATAGTGATCCTCAGTTTTGAATTTGCAGTTAAAAGGATAAGTATATAATTATTTTTTTACTCATGAGAAACTGAAAGCCAGAATAGTCAAACAAATTATATAAGTAATCACTGCGGCTAGAATATCTGAGTGTCTGAATTCAGTTTCATATTTTATCCATTTCAAGTCCTTGACTATGGAGTTCTCATTATGTTTTTTTAAATGTAGGTTTTCATTAGGGATCTTTGAAATATGATAAACTTTACATTGTCTCTGCGTGGTGAGATTATGGTGAATTTTAATGGTCTTTTCTGTATTTTCTAAATGTTTCACACAAAAAAACATGTTTTACATTCCTAAGGCAAGGACAACAAAACACTGACAGGCTGAGCAGTATTGGGAAAGAACACTGTGTGGGGCACCAGAAAATGTGTGTTTTTATCTCCTTAACAACCTGTGTGCCTCCAGCAAATCCTGTTTCCTCTCTGAGCTTTATTTCCTCCCACTGAGAAGAGAAAACTACATCTTTTATCTTTATTCAAGCACTAAAGTTCAGTGCTCTCTTTTTTTTAACCGTGTGTGAGACTGTAATTCTTTTCTTTTTTTTTAATGTTTATTTATTTATTTTGAGAGAGAGAGAGAATGAGAGAGTGTGTGCTTATGGGAGGGACAGAGAGAGAGAGAGAGGAAGAATCCCAAGCAGGCTCCCTGCTATCAGCACAGAGTCCAAATCAGGGCTTGAACTCACAAACCATGAGATCATGCCCTGAGCTGAAATCAAGAGTCAGACACTTAACTGACTGAACCACCCAGGTGCCCCCCCCTTTTTTTAATTCTTGGCTTTATATTTTTTTTATTATTTTATTCAAATCCAAGTTAGTTAACATATACTGTAAGAATGGTTTTAGGAATAGAATTTAGTGATTCATCACTTACATACAACACCCAGTGCTCATCCCAGCAAGGGTCCTCCTCAAAGCCCATCATCCATTTAGCTCCACCCCCCCACTTCCTCCAGCAATCCTTAGTTTGTTCTCGGTATTTAACAGCCTCTTATGGTTTTCCTCCCTCTCTGTTTTTATCTTATTTTTCTTTCCTTTCCCCTATGTTCATCCGTTGTGTTTATTAAATTCCACATATGAGTGTAAAGAATGTAAAGAATGTATACAACTTTTTTTTTTTTTTTAAAGTAAGCTCTCTGCCCAATGCGGGGCTTAATCTTGCGGCTTTGAGGTCTAGTTGTATGCTCTACCAACTGAGCCAGGCAGGAATCCCTAATTTTTTTCTTAACTATTGACAAGTAGGAGAAATTTCTTGCCAAAAAGATCATTTCTAACTCCTTGTCTTATAAAAGCCAGTAAATGAAATCTTTAAATTATTGTTTCTAAAACACTACTCTTTTCTCCTTTGGTTGGTTTTCTTTTCTTTTGAGAGGCTTCCCGTAGGGCTCCACCACCTGGAAGTGTTTTATTTTGTCTCCCTCTTTTACCTCCACCTTTGCCACCAGTGCTGAGCTTGTATTCACGTTCCATTTTGTTTCTCTCTCACATTCCGTTTGTTTCTTCTTGAGTGCCATGTCAGTAGGCTTGCTATAGTGTTGGGTTTCGTTTTTGGTTGTTATTTTGTTTTGATGATATTGTTGTGTTGCCCCCTTCTGAAGGGGTATTTTAAGGTATCTGATACAATATGTAGGGATTTTCAGTGTTCGTTCCTTTCCCGCTTTGGTTTCAGCATGTTACCTGAAGGGTCTCCTGTGTCATTTCTCCCCGTTGGCTTGAATGTAAAAGACCAAGGGACTTAATACTTGTGAAACCATGAAACTTCTTTGCTTCAAGAAGATGCCAGTGTTTCTTTTTTCCTTTCAGACTGATTGATAATTATCACACGTTGCCATGCAGCAGCCAGAGTTTGACAGCCAGCTCTTCCTACATTGTTTAACTCTGGGGCTAACAGAAGCTCCACATCAACACACCAAGATGGTGCATTAATGATTTAAAGGCACATCTAATGAGCTGTTCGAATTGGGGCCTCACCATCCTTTCTGCTCATTTGCTAAGGAAAATATCAAACATATCATGATGCTTCAGGCAATAGAATCACAGTCCTTTCTGTTTTGCCAAAAAAAAAAAAAAATACATTTTTAAACATTATATTCTTTTCTTGGATATTGTGAAAATGGAAAATTTGAAGGTCTTTTTTTGAGGTATTTTAGTGGCTATGGAAACCAAAACCAAAACAAAACCCAAGGACCTGTATTTTGCTTAAAATAAACTAAGGTCAGCAGGGACACCTGGGTGGCTCAGTCGGTTAAGCATCTGACTTCAGCTCAAGTCATGATCTCATGATTCGTGGGTTTGAGCCCCACATCAGGCTCTGTCCTGACAGCTCAGAGCCTGGAGCCTGCTTCAGATCCTGTGTCTTCCTCTCTCTTTGCCCCTCCCCCACTTGTGCTCTGTCTCTCTATCAAAAATATAAACATTAAAAAAATAATAATAAATAAAGCTAAGGTCAGCAATAAGAACCAACTGTCCGACTTAACCCTTAAGTCCTCAGTCTGAGATCCTTCTGCTTTCATATGTAACGAGTTTCTAAGAACATGTATAAAAATTATTGATACAGGAGAAACAATTGATTTACCTGTCAAAAGATAGTGCTCCATTCCTGGAGAGAGAGAAAGCAAAGCTGAGTGTCATATGGCAAATGTACATTACATATTAAATGTTATTAATAATAAAATTAATTGAAATGATTTGCTGTAGTAATTAATTACTTCAAATTCTCATTTGCCTTATCCCCTCAGTTTATTTGAAGTGACAATAATAGACAAATAAATTGATTTTGCTGTTAGAAAGGATATGCAAATGTTGATTTTATACAAGATGGAACAGGGGATTTTTCAATGGGTTGGATAAGAAGAGTGAAACTGGTTTGAAGGTATCTTATATTGAAAAATGTGTCCAAAGAAAGTTGAATGTAAGCCTTCTTTTCTGACAGGAAATCTATAGGAATCCATTTCCCTGTCATAGCTCCCAAGAACTGGGAAATTTTCCCTCTGTTCCACTGAAAAGCTTTTCAAGAACTAGTTCTCAGCCCATAATTTTAAGGAAGTTTATTTGGGACCCAGCCTTCTATAGTTGATCCCAAGGCTGGCCAGAGGTATCTATATGTAATTATGAAAGTATTGGCTTCTTTGAAGGTACAGACCACCTGTTTTGGCTAAACTCATAAGTGTTTAAATAAAATATTTTATTTCTGAAAATGGTGGCAAAATTAAAGTTTGTCTGACATCATCAAGTAGCATGTAGTCCTGAGTAAAAGCACCCTCTGGCTACCTGGAGTATTTACCATTGATTGGACCATTAAACGTGTAAATAAAATGAGGTGCCTGGGTGGCCCAGTTGGTTAAGCATCTGACTCCTGATCTCAGCTCAGGTCATGATCTCACAGTTTGTGGGTTCAAGCCCCGCATCGGGCTCTGTGCTGACATTGAGGAACCTGCTTGGGGTTCTGTCTCCCTCTCTCTCTGCCCCTCCCCACTCCCACATCTGTGGGCTTTCTGTCTGTCAAAATAAATTAAGCTTTAAAAAAGTAGTGGTTTTTTTTTTGTTTGTTTGTTTTTACCAAAGCAGGCATTTTTAAATTTGAGAAAGTACTCAAGCGCCTGGGTGGTTCAGTCAAGCGTCCGACTTCAGCTCAGGTCATGATCTCACGGTTAGTGAATTTGAGCCCCTCTTTTGGTTCTGTGCTGACAGCTCAGAGCCTGGAGTCTGCTTTGGGTTCTGTGTCTGCCTCTCACTCTCTGCCCCTCTCCTGCTTTGTGCTCTCTCTCTCTCTCTCTCAAAAATAAATAAAAACATTAAAAAAGTTTTTAATAAATAAAAAAGTATTTAAATTTAAAAAAGTACTACTTACTTACCAATTTTTTTTTCATGAATCGTGCCTTTGGTGTTGTATTTCAAAAGTTGTCACCAAGTCTAAGATCACCTAGCTTTCCTCCTGTGTTATCTTCTGAAAATTTCATAGCTTTGAATGTTACATTTAAGTTAATGATCCATTTTAGGTTTACTTTGTAAAAGGTATAAGGTCTCTGTCTAGAATCTTTTTTTTTTTTTTTGATATATGACATCTAATTGTTCCAGCACCATTTGTTGAAAAGAAAACCCTATGTTTTTAGTATTACAGTGTTGTGTGTGTGTGTGTGTGTGTGTGTGTGTGTGTGTGCATTTATAGCCCACCTTGGACCAAAGAGTTTGAAGCAGTTCCTTACCTGGGGCTCATTATTCTTGTCATCGTTCCCAGCCTTCCATTCTGCTGCCACCACCTCTAATCTCTACCATTCTCTTGTTGCTACTTTTTTCTGTGTATCTTCTGCTGCCTGCTTCTCCCATCCTTTTTGTCTTGCAAATCTTTTACAAATACTGTAGGTCCTTCAAGGTTCTTTCTTTTCTCTGACTGTTCCTCTTGTTTGAGGCTTTGCTACTGGCAAAGACGTTCCTTCTTCTTCATTTTGTTTTGTTTCTTACTTCCTCATTCAAAGCCATGGTGGGTAATCTTGGTTACTAGACCGCTGGTCTCCTGATTTTTAAAGTTTTGCTATAGAATTTTAGTAATACCAATAGTGAAGGGGCGCCTGGGTGGCTCCGTGGGTTAAGCATCTGACTTCAGCTCTAATCATGATCTCTCAGTTCATGAGTTTGAGCCCCGCATCAGGCTCTGGGCTGACAGCTCAGGGCCTGGAGCCTGCTTCAGATTCTGTGTCTCCCTCTCTCTTGGCTCCTCCCCTGCTCACACTCTGCCTCTTTCTCTCTAAAATAAATAAACATTTTTAAAAAAATTTTTAATAATACCAATAGTGGAGGATGAAGAACATATGCTATTTGGAAAGCCAGTATATATTTGTGTTGACTTTGTGTGCCATTATTTCCTTTGTTTACATCAACAGGATTTTCTTGTCAAGTCTTTTTGGCTACAGAAGCGTAAGTAGGCTTGCATTCGAGACTTTTTTTCTGTTCTTTTTTCTATCACTAAAAGAACCATATAAAGTATCACTTGAAACAATTGGGATGGAAAGGGATTATTTTATTTTATTTTATTTTTATTTTATTTTATTTATTGTTTTTTTGATGTTTATTTATTTTTGAGAGAGAGAGAGAAACAGGGCTTGAGCTGGGGAGGCCAGAGAGAAAGGGAGACATGGAATCTGAAGCAGGCTCCAGGCTCTGAGCTGTTAGCACACAGCCTGACTCAGGGCTCAAACCCATGAACCATGAGATCATGACCCAAGCCGAAGTTGGATGCTAAAATGACTGAGTCACCCGGGTGCCCCTATTTTATTTTTAATTTTTTTTAGGTTTATTTATTTTTGAGAGAGATACAGAGTGTGAGCAGGGAAGGGGCAGAGAGGGAGAGGGAGACACAGAATCCAAAGCAGGCTCTAGGCTCTAGGCTGCCTGTACAGAGCTCGACATGGGGCTTGAACCCATGGACCAGACCACGAGATCATGACCTGAGCTAGAGTCGGACACTTAACTGACTGAGCCATCCAGGCACCCCAGGGATAATTATATTTTAAAACTTAAGAGCTAAAACTACCTTTTAAATCACCCAGTGTCTTCTCCACAGGAGAGAAAACTGAAAGCCAGTGAAATAAGCCACTTGTCCACAATCATGTAACGAGTGTGAAGCAAATCCCGGAACATAACTCCAGTTCCCGCGTATATTTCTTCAAGATATTTTTACTGGACCACTCTCCCTCCCACAAGAACACATCTGTATACTTAGCAACAACAAAGCAAATAATTTAAAATACCACAGTCACGCTTTCAGTCAGGTCATTTGATCATGCTTTATGTTGGATTCCCTTACAATTTCCTTCATCTATTTGAGTCAGGCCAGCAGGACTGACACTAAGTAAAATGTAGAAGTTGGCAGATTTTCTTCAGTGTTTCAGAGCCGTAGCCACCCACCAACCATGATGTTACTTGGACTCCCTGTGGACCCAGAGGACTGAGCTTCATCTCTTTGGTGGTTGATTTTCATCAGTGCTGGTTTCCTTTGCGACAGACACAGGGCAGCTTGGAGACCCAAGCAGTTAGCCTATGTGTCACTCAAGGACAGGATTAATCCTGAGAACTGGTATTTCTGGATCTCCATTAAACAGCCATGAAGATAAGCCATAGCAAACAGGAATGACCAACTGTTTCTGTCCCTCTAGATTTAACTGCCCTGTTGTGGACAAATTGACTCATAACCATTTTAGTTATCTAAACTGGGAGAATATATTAAAAATTGACATGAAGGGCACCTGGGTGGCTCAGTCGGTTGAGCATCTGACTTCGGCTCGGGTCATGATCTCACAGTTTGTGAGTTCGAGCCCTGTGTCAGGCTCTGTGTTAATAGCTAAGAGCCTGGAGCCTGCTTTGGATTCTGTGTTCCCCCTTTCTCTGCCCCTTCCCCGTTCATCCTATCTCTCTCTCTGTCTCTCAAAGATGAATAAACGTTAAAAAATTTTTTTTTCAATTGACATGAAAATGCTCATAGTTTTTTTTTTTTTTGTTCTTTCCAATAGTTGCAAAAAGAAATTCCATGTTTGTCCCCACTCTCTCCCCGTACCATTTTCACCAAAGCAGAGCAATTACAGCTTTCTAGGACAGAGACAATGTTTATCTGCATAATAAAGGGACAAAAAGTGGGGGATAAGGAGAGAGGCAAATAGGATGACATTTGGGTATGCAGAGGGGGTTTGGCTTGTGGACAGTAAGTTTCCAAAATAGCTGCGGTATGAGTGAAGTAGAAAAGGAAAGAGAATATAGGATTAGGCAAAGTTCTTAGTTGCAAGCAACAGAAATCAAATGGCTAACTTAACCAGAAAAATAACTTATTAGAAGGATATTAGGTAGCTCACAAACCTGAGATGCCAGACTCAGACTATGATTAGAGACCAAGAGAGACTAAACTGTAGGAAATTGTAGCAACAGTCATGCTATAGAATGGTTTCATCAAGATGCTCCACTGGGAACCACCACCTCCTCTACCATTAGATATGGTCACCCCTGGACCCTGCTGCCATGGACACTACTGGTGTCTGTATTGCCAGTGAATTCTAAACTCTCCCTTCATCTTTGTATCATGTAATCATCATTGAACATACCAAGTGGAAGCATCCAACTATCTGAGCATAGGTGGTATTCTTGGCTCCCTTGGCATTCAGCAGCAGCCTTGCCTCCCACAAAACTCACACAGTTCGATACGGTAGAGGAAGCTCCTCTAAAACGTGCAAAAGATCTGGATGCTGGGTAGGCCCCGAGTCAACTCCACCAAAATTTCTCATGGAGTCTTCTCAAGACAGCTATATGAATCCAGACGTGGTCAGGGACCAAGATGTGAGAGGGAGAAAAAGGGGTGCTATAGCATTCTATCTATGCCCATTAAAGAGGAACATCTAATCTGAGCATCAGAGAATTTCAAGTAGCATATAGCATCCCAGTCACCATGTTCATTCCAATTACAAATAGTTTCGTCTCTTAAACATGGCCTTCCCTGAGGCCTCTTCTGCTAACCTCAAGAAATTTTGTTTTTGGAAGATGTTTGCAGACGATCAGTTTTGTCTTGTTTAGAAAGCAGTTTCCTATAAGTAATAATTATATCCTGACAATACTTATTTAAAATTATAAATGGCACTGGTCTAGCAATAAATACCACTACAGGGGTGCCTGGGTGGCTCAGTTGGTTAAGCATCCAACTCTTGATTTTGGCTGAGGTCATGATCTCACAGTCATGAGATCAAGCCCCACACTGGGTTCCATGCTGGGTATGGAGCCTGCTTTGGATTCTCTCCCTCTCTCTCCTTCTCCCCCTCCCTTGCTCGCATGCTCTCTCTCTCTCTCTCTCTCTCTTGCTCGCTCGCTCGCTCTCGCTCCCGCTCTCTCTCTCTCTCTCTCTCAAACATTTTAAATAAATAAAATAAATTTAATGTCACTACAGAAAAAAACTGCTTATAAGTGTCAGATCATAACTCTGACAACCATAACAATAATTTTCTAGTGCCTTCCCATCTTCAAAGCATTAATTAATTAGGCCTCAGAATAGCTCTAGATGAAACTTGCCTGCAGTGCAATCACTCAGCATATAAATAAAATCTAAGGAGTGGATCCTTGAATTCTGCCTCAAACCATAAAATAATTATGTTTCCCTCTTCAACCCTCTCCACTTGTACTCCAGAGTGAAGGAATTATAAGGAGACAGAGTTTAAGTGGGAGATAGAAAAAGACAGGAAAGGTAAAGAGGAGAAAAGGGATCATGCACAAGAGACGATCAGATCCTGATACCTGGGAGTTGTCTCCCAGGAACCAAGTCTGGAGATGCCTAAAGTCGGAGGAGGGTCAGGGGACAGAGGAACTAATTCAAAGTCTATGAGAAACCCTGGAGAGACAGAATATGGTTAGCTCTTGGAGTTAGAGGTAAATGGCAGCCCACAATGTAAGAGGCCACTGGTGAGGAATAGGTTGAAGGAAGGCTTTTTTGTTGTGCTTTTTGCCTCCTTCAGTTTGGCCTAGGTGGATTGCCACCTGCCCTGCCTTAGTGCCCTTGTGAGAGAGAAAACCAGCAGCCCAGCCCAGGGCTGCCTGGGCTCCACGAGCTAAGGTCTGCGAGGGCCTGCTTGAGTGCAGAGGATAACCACTGTGGCTATCCACCTGCTGTCTCTGAGCATTCCCTCCTTTCCCTCAACCCCCTTCACAGTTCATGGGCTGGCCTATTACAATGGGAGCAAAACAGTGTGTGGATGGGGAGTAGAAGTAAAATTATATGGAGCGGGAACAGACTGGACCCGTGTGTGGGGGTAAAAGGGGTGTGGTCAACTCAGAGGCTGTCTACCCTAAGGGGGCTTTCCTTCCAGTCCCTCTTGATTTTGGCCTAGGTCATGATCTCACAGTCATGAGATCAGGCCCTACATTGGTTTCCATGCTGAGTATGGAGCCTGCTTTGGATTCTCTCCCTCTTTCTCCTTCTCTGAACCTCCCTCTATTCTAAACCCCCTGATGTTTAACACCCCCCTTCTGGGGTTCTCAGTACTGCCACAGGTAGCTGATACCCCAGGGAATTCAAGCTCATAGGATAAAATAACAACACATCTGCAGAAGGAAGCTACCTGAGAGATGTTAAACTGGATGGCCTTTACCAGATGTAGCTGAATTAACAAACAAGAAGAATAAAACTTTAAACTAAGCAAAGTGAATATCCTGAAAGAGATGGGGACAGAAGGGCTTTGTTAAAGTAAAGCAGGTTACAGTTATAAAGAGGAGCCAACTGGAAACCTCAGAGTTAAAAATAACACTTTTCACATAAAGAACTCAGCAATGGGTTGGATATTAGAATGAACAGTAGATTAGAGAACTGGAGGATCTACCTAAAGAGATGTAGGATATCAACAGAAAAATTAAGAAATTGGGAGGGCGGACCCAGTCATGACATCAACATAATAGAGGCCCTACAAGAAAACAAATAGGGAGAAAGAAATCTTTGTAGAAATAATGCTGAAGAATTAATAACAGCCACTTACTCAACATCGTGGGAGTGCTTTCTTAGGGCTTGTTGAAAGCTGCAAGCTTAGCTGGACTATCCCCACTCACATAAAAACAGGAAATTTTGGGGCACCTGGGTGGCTCAGTTGGTTGAGCATCTGACTCTTGATTTCAGCTCAGGTCATGATCTCATGGTTCATGAGGTCAAACCCCGCTTGGGGCTTTCCGCTGACAGCACATGGAGCCTGCTTGGGATTCTCTCTCTCCTTTTCTCTCTGCCCCTCCCCCACTTGTGCTCTTTCTCTCTCTCTCAAAATACATAAATAAACATTTTTTTAAAAAAGTAAATACTTGTAGTGTATGTACTGTCAGATACATTGCTAGATCCCAAATATGTCATAGATAAAATCTTCTAAGAGAGACAAAACAAATGCACGGAACAATGACCAAATATAAAACATGGAAAAAATGATACATTTGAGTATAAAATTGGGTAATACAGTCCATAAGTTTTATAGGTTATGGTCTTTGGGGTATACTTGACCCCCATTCTTGTGAAGAAAATATGTAGGACAGCAGTTCCCAGTGTGCTGTGTGGAATATTTGTTGTATAGAATGGTCTTGGTGTTCCATGTAAAAGACTTTCCAACTTGGCCATGTTTTGACTGCCTAACATCTGAGCTCCATTCCTATATGTTTGGGGAAATTCCTCATTTCATAAGTCTCTGCTGGAGCAAGAGCTCCTTCTTGTACACAAGCGGAACAGCAGCACCTGCTTTCACACACACACACACACACACACACACACACACACACACACACACCAAATTCAAGCATGGCCTGTGGCCTCGGTACTACCAATCCAGACTTTGATTTGGGGGCAAATGATGCAGGGAAGCAGCTGTTCAGCAGCAACAGAGGCAACCTTGGTTTCCAGAAATGGCCATGGCAATGGGGTGGTGGCACTTAAAACCCTCCAAAGGCTTTCTGTTGCCCTTAGAGTAAAGCCCCAACCTCTCCCACATGACTTTAAGACTCTTCGGGACTGTAATATTCCTCACACACTGTCAGCTTCAGTCAAACTGATTTTCTCTTAATTTTTCAAACCTCCTTCTTGCCTTCTCCTTCCTTCCTTCCCTCCCTCCTTCCTCATACCTACTACACTGTTCCCTTTGTTTGGACATTTCTCTTGTTCTGGTTAACGTTACTCACTCTATAGGATAATACTCAACCTGAAAATCTATGTCATGGACTTCTACAGGAACTTAAATATTAATGCAATTCCTTGTTTAATTGGCATTCCATAGGCAAACCTGTGATCTCAATGAGGGCACACTATATCTACATTGCCTAGTAATGTATCTCCTGTGCCAGAGCAATGCCTGGTACAGGACAGGGAGTCAAATATTTAATGAATGAACAAAGTCCATTGCCAAGCAGCTGGAATTTAGACTGTGTATTGTTCTGTACTCCTGGCCTGCCAATTATTATACCTCTCTTTAATGTTTCCCATGTTTTTATTGGAATTGAAATGCTCAATATAAAATTTAAATCATAAGCCTAAAGAGGAAAGTTTATATAGATATATTTGTGTGTAGATTATTGTTGGCATAATGAAATTGGTGAGATGAGGTATGTAAATCATGGTGCTTAGAAAAGTGCTTTGAGGGGCACCTTGGGGGCTCAGTTAGTTAAGTGTCCAACTTTGGCTCAGTTCATGATCTCACAGTTCACGAGTTCAAGCCCCACATCGGGCTCTGTACTGACATCTCAGAGCCTGGAGCCTGCTTTGGATTCTGTGTCTCCCTCTCTCTCTGCCCCTAGCGCACTCATGCGCGCTCTCTCTCTCTCTCTCAAAAAATAAATAAATAAGTAAATAAAATAAGAAGAAAAAAGTGCTTTGAATGCAAAATGCTGAGAATCTACAACTATAGAGAATAAATAGTTCCCAAGGGTAAACTGCTCTTTTCAACAAGATGAATACACTGTTCCAGGAAAGCTGGAAGCCAAATGGTGAGAGGAAATTAATATCTTACATGAGATGAACCATATAAACTTCTCCTTTGCCAGGGACAATTGGACTTATAAGTGTGTCTGCACACATGAAAGACATCAACACCGATTGGTGTGTCCGTGAGAGTGGAAAAGCACTGCCCAACCCAAAGCCCTGGTGGGACACCTCTGCTTTCTGCTGGGCCTGGTGCTCTGCAGGTCACAGAATACTGTTGCCCATAGTCTATGGAGGTGGATAGCCTGGGCGTTACTGTTCCCATTCTACAGTTGAGGACACTGAGGCCCAGAGGATTTAAGTGATCTGTCCAAGGTCACCCAGATAGTAGATGTCAGTGCCAGAAGTAAAAGCTAGGTCTATATATTTTTCTTCATTATGGTATAAATTTACATAAGATGGTTTTCTAAGGCTGAATCAGGCAGAGAGAATTTTAAACAGTCACATCAATAACTATAGGAATTATTTTAATGCTTATCTCTTTAAAAAAAAAGGGTATAATCTGTGATTAAAGTAACTTCATTCCTTCTAGTAGTTATGAAAATTTGGGGATGAAATGCTTCATTTAATAGGACTTTCTAACCTCTAATAAGAAAGGGATTCATAGGGTGCCTGGGGGACTTAGTCAGCTGAACATCAGACTCTTGATTTCAGGTCAGGTCATGATCCCAGGGTCATGGGATCAAGCCCCATGTTGGGCTCCACACTGAGTGTGGAGTCTGCTTAAGATTCTGTCTCTCTCTGCCCCTGTTTCCGCCCCCCCCCCCCACCTCCTTCTTTCTTTCTCTCTAAAATAAATTAATTTAAAAAAGAAAGAAAGGGATTCAGAACTGCAAGGCCACTTTGCTCAGGGGAAGGAACCTGTTTTCATACAATAGTCACATAATGGACCCTCCCAGAAGGCCTGCTTCACTCAGCTCAAAGGGTCTTGGCAGGTGGGTACAAGTTGAAGATACAGTGATGGTCACAGAGAGATTCAGAGTCTTGGAGAATGACTTTATTGTTTAAAAATCCTATAAATCTAATGTTAGGGTTGATTTATGTTCCCTCCCCCCCCCCCAAAAAAATATATATGTTGAAGTCCTAACCCCTGAAAGCTATGAATGTGACCTTATTTGGAAGTAGGGTCTTTGCAGCTGTAATCAAGTAAAGATGAGGTCATTCAGGTGGACCCTGGAAAAAAATCACGCTGGATTTTTTTAAAAGAGAGATAAACATTAAAATAATTTCTATAGTTATTGATGTGACTGTTTAAAATTCCTTATTCCTGGATCAGCCTTAGAAAACTATCTTCTGGGGCGCCTGGGTGGCTCAGTCGGTTAAGCATCCGACTTCAGCTCAGGTCACATCTCATGGTCTGTGAGTTCGAGCCCCGCGTTGGGCTCTGGGCTGATGGCTCAGAGCCTGGAGCCTGCTTCCGATTCTGTGTCTCCCTCTCTCTCTGCCCCTCCCCCGTTCATGCTCTGTCTCTCTCTGTCTCAAAAATAAATAAACATTAAAAAAAATTAAAAGTAAATATTTAAAAAAAAAAAAGAAAACTATCTTCTGTAAATTTATACCATAGTGATGAAAAATATGTAGACCTAGATTTTATTTCTGGCACTAAGAAGAGGGAAATTTGGATACAGACATGCACAGAAAGGGCATCAGCTTGTGAAACAGAGACACACAGAGTGTTGAAGAAATGAATAAAGCAATGCACCAAAGATGGCTGATGGGACTAAAACAAGCTCTGGTCTCTGACTTAGAAAGCCCTCTTCCAGGTTCTGCTTGCCCTGTTTGCCACACGTGCAAAACCTCCCTCCCCCCAAATATGGAGGCTGACAACTATAAATTACCCTTTCTGCTTGCATTCGGCACTCAGATCTTTGGAGAATCAGTCTCCTCTGAGCCTGCTGGCGTTAAATAAATCTCCGATCCACCAAGATCTCCAAGTGCCGCTTGGTTTTTCTGCCAGCATTCCAGCTGGTTCTGTAACATATTTGGTTCCGCCTGGGAAACCCAACTGCGCTGGCCCATTGTTGCCACCGGTTTGGGAGAATGGCGAGGCAGTGACTGAATGAGGGATCGCAAGGGAGAAGGCGTGCCCTGCCCTAGTTTTGTCAGCCTCCCTCTAGGTTGCCTCAGACTGACCCCCCACTCCACCATCCCCGCCTTCTCAAGGAGACTTGGCAGGTAAGGACCTGTACCCGATGTCAGAACTGGTAAGGCTGGGGCCCAATCTAGTCAGGCCCACTTGCAAGAGTGGAAGGGGGACTTGATCACTTCCCAGAGACCTCAGAAGTCTCACAGGTAGGAATTCTGTGGGAGGGAATGTAATAACCTCTGGTGTGTATGTGAATGTGAATGTGAATGTGAATGTGAATGTGAATGTGAATGTGAATGTGAATGTGAATGTGAATGTGTGGCTCGGTCTAACTTGCCTGCTGTGTTCGATTGTGTGGCTCCACGGGCGGGCACCCTTAAGATCCCCCAAAGCCCAAGAAGTCTGAGTGGGCTGTGATTCCATGGTGAATGGCACACAGTCTATGGCTGCATCAGAATAGTTTCTGATTGTAAGTCACAAAGCTGAGACCGCTACCGCTAAGCGTCACCTAAGTTCCTTTGGGACACAGCCATATGGGCATCTGACTGGTCTCTTCATTAGAGGGGGCCACCTATCCCTCTGTCTTTGCGACTCTGCCTCCCAGGAGCATTGTGGGGTCAGGACGGAGCAAGGAAGGGGTTTTTGGGAGACTGGAATTGGGATAGCCCCTGGCATGTTGGGGGCCCTATGTGAGTTGAAATGGCCCACTTTTGGTGTGTGGGGGGGGCCCTCTGGGGGAACCTTTGATGTTCCAATGGTCCGCTGCATCTGGCATATTGTCTCCAGAGACCCAGGTCAGCCTGATCAAATTCCATGCATCAACTCCTGGCTTGAAATTTCCCGACATCCTCCACCTTGGGTGTGATTTGTCCATGGCGGGTGGAGCCAGGCAGGAGTTTTGGCCACTTTATCTGGAAACTCACCCAGGGAGCCAAAGAAGTGACCCACCACTCCCCTAGTGTTTACAGAAGACAGAGGAAGATATCATCTTTCTTCCTCCTTATGACTCATCAGGGTCCCTCCCCCTTGCCCCTGAGCTTGAAACTCCTCCCCGCCTGTCTCTCCATCACTGCTGCCCATCTCTCTTCCCCTCCCACATGTGCTGGTACCAAGAGGCTCTCCTCCAGAGATCAGAGCAGGGGCTGAGAAGCCCATAAATATGCCCAGTAGCAAGGGGATTTCCCCCCATGCCCCTGGCATTATTATAAGAGACTTTGCGAGGCTTAAACCCTGTTTGCTCCAGATGCACAAAAGAGCCAGGACAAAAGGATGGGGAAGGTCTAGCCGCCAAAAGGGGGGAGGCCCAGAACCTCCTTAGCAAGTGGTCAATGAACCTACTGCAAGGGGAAGGACATTAAAAAGAATAAGTGTCCCAACCAGGGAAAGTCCCAGAAATCCAGCCGATATCAGGAGGAACCCCAAGAAAGGGACCTTACTGGTCTAGCCAAGATAGAATCAGACTAAAGGGGACACTGACTCTCTCTCCCTGATCCTCTGCCTAATAGATGTGAGGGATTCTCCCTCATTTCCCAGGTTAACGGCTATAATTGGAGCCAAATGTGGTTAGTTTACCTCGGGACAGGGACTTTAAGGAATATTCCCAAGCAGTTGCTGCTTCTGCCTTCCCCTCCCCCTCACGTTTCTGTACCAACTTGGGTGTGGTCCTATACCATCCTCAGTGTCTCAGGCACCATTGGTTCCTCCTCCCACCCTCCAGGTCAAGGAGCAAAGTGCACCTCCTTGGACCACCCATTTCAGATACCTCCACTGGTGCCCCAGGTGAAAATTGACAATGGGGAAAAATGGATTGACTTTTAGGTGGACACAGGTGAAACATATTCAGTGTTTAAACTAATTTAAGTTTGTTGGAAAGGTTATCAGCAAAGGTCAAATAAGCTCATGTTATCTCTGTTGCAATTTGTTAATGATAGTTAATTTTGTCTGTCTCAAAGTTTTCATGGGTAATTGTTAAGATAACTTTCAAGGTCCTTGGTTACCTGAAACTTTCCAAATAGGATGGAATGCTAAAGCTTTGATTATTGAACATAGGTTTGTGTTTTTAACTTCTTATTGCTGAGAAATCAAGGCTATTCATACCTATTGGAAAACTTGCTTTGTACTTAATTGGTTCACGAATTTACCATCTAAAAAAATTCTGATGTAAACACCTCTCAGTTGGTTACTAAGTCCTCAGTTGGAGACTAAGGTTTCCTAAGAGTTAAAATTCTGCTAAGTGTACTTAAGACTGATGGAAATAAAGAAAGCAACCCTGTATGTAGGAAAGTAGGAGGTATGTAAGAGATATAAGGAATGGAAATACAGTTTTATTGAGGGTAGAAGAAAGTAATTTTGTCCTAAATGAGACTGGTTATTTGGAGAGAAATGGCTTTGGGACAAAGTTTGAAGGCAAAGCAAAGAAGGTTCATGAAGGGAAATCTTTGGAAAGGAATTTTATGTGTGCTCAGGATGGACTAAGGTTGAGATGAATGGAATTTTACAAGTACACTGGTATAAGGTTGAAATTCTGCTTTTCTCTGTGCTCAAATGACAAAGTTTTCTTGAACCATTGATCTGCTCTTGATAAGACAATGCAAACAAAGGTTTGTCTTCCGGGAAAGCCAAAGTATTAGGTTTCATTTCTACCAGGTCTTTGATTACTTAGTTAAAACTTCTCAATATTAAAGGAGCTAGGTTTTGGTAACAACTATATAATGCTATACATTCACCTTTGGGATCTTTTATTGCCACCTTGGTTGAGTAAATAAAATTTTAAGATCTGTAATGATCTGTAGTCCTATTTAGGATGAGCTTATGACATCCTGGGGTTTTAACAAACTTCCCAGGATTTGAATGGTAGGTGAAGTCTTTTTGACCGATTGGGCCCTTTTATTTGGGATGCTAAGTTACTTGGAAAAGCACTGCCATACAATGGTAACCCTTAGGTTGTATTGCACAGGTAAAAATGCTGTAACTGTCCAAATATATGCAGTTCCTAAAGTTTTAATGTTTTGGTATAAGGTCATTACTTAATATTCTGATTATTTGAAGTGTTATGCATCACAGAAATAACTGAATTTCTTTGTCAATTGCATCATAATGAACTTTCATCAGATCTTTAACAATGTCTATTTCTGAGATTTTGTCATTTATAATTGTTCTTATTCTCTCACCAAAACATGTTTCTTCTTCAAGGAGATTTATAAAAAGGACTTTGGGGACAAATACAGGTATTTGACATCTTTAAGATTAATACTAAAATGGGTAAGAATTTCCAGAACTAAAAAGCTACATTCTAATTGAACAAGGATTAAGAACATGGTGATTAAATGAACTGAGGAAGATTATAGTTTTGTGATTCTTGTTAAAAATATTGCTGGTTCTCTAATGTTTCCTTTTACAGATTAAGGAAACTTTCTCTTAAGATATCTATGATATACAAAAATGTCATAGAGTATTCATTTGTAAACTGAAGCATTCATCTTTTCTCTCTACATAATTCCCCTGAAATTCAAAAACTCTCTGAGTATTCTTTCTTTCTGACAATTACAATTGTTTGCATAAGTTCAATAAGAATCTGTTCATCTTATAACTGGTCACCATTGGAAATACTGGTTATTTTACCAAGGCTTTGGAAGGTCATATTTGAGAGTGACATTCATAGACTCAGATATGAACAGACAACTTTAAGGAACTAAGGTTGGCTTTATGAAACATGGGGCCATAAAGACCCTTGGAAATGTTGGCCTGATACCTTGCTTACAGAGCTCCCAGCAGCCCCACCAGGTGAGTAAAGAAGGTCACTTCCTGGCAGATGCAGGAACCTAAGGATATCTTGGGGACCTCATGAAGAGGAATTCGCCCAATTCTACAGATATTGCAGGCCTGTCTGATGGAGAGTATTTGGCTTGGCTTCTGGCCTGGAGAGGCTACTAAAAGTTCAACCTGGAGATTCCTTATGACAGGTTCCAGAAAAGCAAACTTCAAAAGATCCTCATGATCAATCACTATTCTTGCTGGGCTTATGTAAATAATTAGGCCAGGTTTGTTAAGACTGAAATTGTTCTACAAATGCATTGGTCTCAATTTGGCTCTCTCTGGAAAGGGGGGTTTTTAGAGAGAAAAACTATGTTTCAACAATGCACCATTATGGATATTAAATTCTTTGTGATTGTCTTTAAATGTTTGCTGTTTGCCTAAACTAGACAACTTGAGGTAAACTGCAGAAAAATCGTCACAGTATTTCATGTATAGGCAATCTTCTATGCTTGTTATTCTATGAGGATAATAATAAGACCCCATGGGCATATGATTATTTAAACAACTGGAAAACAGGATGGATCTCTAAATATGCAAACCTACCTTCCCTAAACCTGATCTGACAGTTACTAGAAACCCACCCCTTTCGAAGACTTGGAGGTGGACTTTACAGATGTACAACCAAATAGAGGATTCAGTTTCAGGTTATCACCCCATGGGTCCATCACTCCAGAGTTAAGAAGGCCAACTCAGGGGAATCCACAACCTGGAGAAGTGATCCAGATCCAATCAACCCGCTTAAACTGACCCTCAAAAAGACACTGGACCCTGAGATCTCCAGCCCTGCTCCAGCCACACCCCAGAAGCTGACTGGCCTGTGCACAGCAGAAGCTTGAGGAATCAACGCGTGGACTGAGCCCAGGGGTTCGGATGCAACTCTGCCAGCCCTTGCCCCTTACTGGTGTCATAGCCCTGATCTTGCTTCTTGCTGTTGGACTGAGAGAGACTGCACCAACAAGCTGGACGTGGAACGGATGGCAGACTCCCTGGTAACCTGACAAAGCCAAATAAACTCCCTGGCAGCAGTGTCCCTCCAAAATAGGCGAGCCCTCGATCTCCTCACTTCAGAAAAAGGAGGGACTTGTATCTTTCTGGGGGAGGAATGTTGCTATTTCATAAGCCAGTCAGGAATAGTCAGGACTAAGGTTAAAGAACTCAAGGAAAGAATTCAACATAGACAACAGGAAAGTATCAGTCAATGGAGAGGATGGGATTTCACAGACTGGGCATCCTGGCTCTCTGCCCTGGCAGGGCCCCTCCTTTCCATAATTTTACTTGTGACCATTGGCTCCTGCATACTAAATACCCCGGTACATTTTACTGAAAACACTGTTGCTCGCCAAACTGCAGCACATATCTTAGCCTTCTGAGAGTACAACCTGTAAAACTGAAAGGTGATGCCTACTGAAAGTTTTTTAAAAGGCATCAAAGAGGGGAATGTTGGAGAAATGAATAAAGTAATGTGCCAAAGATGGCCGATGGGACTAAAACAAGCTCCTTAGAAACCCCTCTTCCGGGTTCTTCTTGCCCTGTTTGCCATGAGCGTGAACCCCCCCCCCCCCACCATATATGGAGGCTGACAGCTATAAATTACCCTTCCCACTTGAATTCGGTGCTCAGATCTTTGGAGGAAATGGTCTCCTCTGAGCCTGCCAATGTTAAATAAATCTCCAATCCACCAAGATCTCCGAGTGCTGCTTGGTTTTTCCACCAGCGTTCCAGCCTGGTTCTGTAACAAAAGCACCATGTGACAACAGGTAGACACTATGGTGATGTAGCTGCCAGCCGAGGAGTACTAAGGATTGATGTCCACCAGCAAAAGGTGCAAAGAGTCAAGAAAGGATTCTCTCCAGAGTTTCAGAGGTAATGTGGCCTGGCTGACATCTTGATTTCAGACTCCTGGCCTCCAGACTCCAGGCCACCTCCTTCCTGTTGTTTCAAGCCACCCAATTTGTGGTACTTTGTTATAGCAGACCTAGGAAATTCATATGCCTGGTATAGAATCTAGGTCAGGCAGCTTACCGTTTAGGGCAGTGCTAGCTTCATAAGTGTAATATGGCCCTGACCATATTTCTTTTCCAGGGTAAAGCAGTGGGTAAATGAGCTGTGTTATTTAGAGCAAAGACAATGCAAAGTTCTGCAGCTAGCTGAGAGAGAGGGAGAGAGACGGAGGGAGAGAGAGAGAGAGAAATCAGTGAAGTTAGCATAAGCAGGTCCAGCACTAAAATAAGGATAAACTATCACAAAATAAGCCAGAAGAGCAACAAGAGTGTGTTGGTAACTGAGTGTTTGCTGCATCCCTGAACAACAAAGAGACTACATAAACTGAGGGCTGTCCCTCAGAAATGGGTAAAACATCATGGCTTCCTTTCTATTATTACAATGAAATATTTTAGATATGTAAACAAGTATAGAAAATAACGCAACACCTGTGTGCCCACAACTCAGCTTAAGAAAAAAAAACAAAAAAACAAAAACAAGGGGCGCTTGGGTGGCTCAGTCAGTTAAGCATACGACTTCATGCTCAGGTCATGATCTCACAGTTCGTGGGTTCAAGCCCCGCGTCCGGCTCTGTGCTGACAGCTCAGATCCTGGAGCCTGCTTTGGATTCTGTGTCTCCCTGTCTCTCTCTCTCTCTCTCTCTCTCTCTCTCTCTCTCTGCCCCTCCCTCACTCATGCTCTATCTCTGTCTCTCAGAAATAAATAAATGTCAAAAAAAAATTTTTTTAGAAACAAAAAGACAATTAGAATTCTCTATTTGCCCCCCACCCTAAAGTAGCTAGATTCTAGACTGTCCTCAGATGTCCTTCATCCCCCAGAGTAATCATTTTGGGGAGACAGTTCTTCATGGGTCTCTTGATTTCTGCACATCTTACAGGGAGACACTGACTGAATTTTTTTCTATACTATTGTCTCAAGAATATTTGTATAGCAAACAGCCTCAGAAGATAGAGTGTCAGTCTCTGGAGCAAAGGTGAGGCAGGTTTGCTGCCCATTATAAAAGATGCATTCCCTAAGTGGTTCCTCTTCTGTTGTGCAGCCTACCCATATATGGGCAGCAATCTGGGCCCATTCACATCACCTTAGTGGTATTTGATGGCAAGAGGAACTGTTGCAAATGTGCTGATGTTCATGCTGCTTGCTGTGACAAGAGTAATAAAGTCCTTTGTCCCTAACCCAGAAGTCTGTCTTCCATAGTATCAATGAAACTGTGGCAATGGGGGTAAATAAAGTCTCAGCTCCTTCAAAGCTTTTGAAAACAATAACCTTTTATTTTATTTTATTTTTATTAGTTTTCTTATTTTTGAGAGGCAGAGAGAGACAGAGCATGTGTGGGGGAGGGGCAGAGAGAGAGGGAGACACAAAATCTGAAGCAGGCTCCAGGCTGTCAGCACAGAGCCCGACGCGGGGCTCGAACTCACGGACTGTGAGATCATGACATGAGCCGAAGTCAGACTCCTAACCAACTGAGCCATGCAGGTGCCCCTAAAGATAATCTTGTCCTTGAGGAGTTCATGATCTAGTCAGACAAATGATGTTATCACCAACAGCATAATGTGATGATGTTGTGGTAGCAATGTAAGCAGGTACTGTGGGCACACAAGGATCAAAGTGGCTATCTGTGTGGGGGAGTCAGGCAATACAGCACAGAAGCTGGTTGGTCATTCCCCCAACTGTAGTTAAGTTGGACTTGTCCACATAGGTCCTGTCATTGCCTGCCTGTGCACATGACCTTGACTCATTAGAGAAATTTATTGTATCTGGGAAGGTGTTCAAGAAGATGATCTAGTCCCAAGATACCATTTACAGATGAGGAGCCCAAAACATAGAGGTGGTGTGACTTCCCCAGGGATACTCAGCTATGGAAGAATCATGACTGGAACCCAAGCTTCTTGCATCCCAGTCTGCACACAGTGCTTGGTCAGATCATGGTATTATCACCATTTTGAATCCCTGACTCCATTGAGCACCGCTATGGATATAGGCTTCTCCTATTGTTTCACTGTGAAATCAAGAAACTATAAACACCATGAATGAAGGAAAGAAATGAGCCATAGAATAGGAGATGTTATTGGTACATATATAACAGACAAAACATCAGGAGCGTGAACATATAGAACTCACAGAAAAACAGAACAACCCAACAGAAAAATAGGCAAAGGATATATATGAAAAGCAACTGCAGAGGTGAAGAATGGCCAAAGAATATGTGTAAAGATGTTTAGCCCTCTACACTCACAGAAAGGTAAAGCCTTAAAAGTATGATACCACATTCTCAAGGATGCAGGGAAACAGGAACTCTTGCATATCGCTTATGAAAATGTTATTTAGTACAACCACTTCAGAGGGCAAGTTGGCAATCTCTGCTAAAGCTGAATATGGGTTCACTTTACATGCCAGCATTTCCACTAAGTTTATACCCAAGAAGAACCCTCTTACATAAGCACAAGGAATTATGAACAAGAATGAAGTGAATAAACTATGATATGGACCAGTATGGGTCACTCTGAAGAATATCAATTGAGAGAAAGAGCAGGTTGCTGAAGAATACATACTGTGTGATCTCATTTACATAAACTTTGTAAACAAGCAAAACCTTTCTTTCTATCTATCTATCTACCTATCCATCTACCTATCATCCATCTGTAGTAAAATACACATACACAGAAGTGATAAGCACCAAATTTAAGATTATTGTTTTCAAGGTACACCTGGCTGGCTCAGTCGGTTAAACATCTGACTCCTGGTTTCAGCTCAGGTCATGATCTCATGTTTCTTGGGTTCAAGCCCCGCATCAGACTCTGTGCTGACAGTGTGGAGTCTGCTTGGGATTCTCTCTCTCCTCTTCCCAGTGCACCTCCCCTGCTCGCTCTCTCAAAATAAAAAAAAAAAATAAGCATTAAAAAAAAAAAAGGTAACTGCTTCAGATTCTGTGTCTCCCTCTCTCTGACCCTCCCCCGTTCATGCTCTGTCTCTCTCTGTCTCAAAAATAAACATTAAAAAAAAAAAAGATTGCCTTTAGTATGCCCACTTCATATCCCAGTGCTCTTAACTCAGGGGATGTTTGATGAATGTTGGAGAGATCATGGAAGGGTAGCAGGAAAGGGTGGAAAGAAGGAGGGAAAGAAGGAAAGATCAAAGAACCTAAACACTCCCAAGATATACACCTTCTGAAAATAACACAGTTACTAAAACAACACACATTAGGAAAAGCAAATTCTATTTTAGCTATTTGATAAGTAGACTCTGTTTTTCAAGATCACACAGGAAAACAGGGCCATGCTTAATAATGGAAACCAATAATCTCTGATTTATAATCTGATGTTCCAACTAATAGAGCCTACAGCCTCATTAATTTAGCAAAACCAAACCAGATTTTAAATTAAACTCATTTTCATCCTCTTTATGCAACAGAATTATATTACTTATAATTTTGAACTTTCCCCTATTGACATGTTCTAAAAGATTAAATTGGGAGTCTCAAAGCTTTAAGATCTTTCATAATTGTGATCTATATAATATCAGTAATGAGAATACTTAAATAATTTTTCTCCCTTAGCTATAACACAACCCCTTACTTGTAAAAAACATAGAAAGAGGGGCGCCTGGGTGGCTCAGTCGGTTAAGCGGCGGACTTCGGCTCAGTTCATGATCTCGCCGTCCGTGAGTTCGAGCCCTGCGTCAGGCTCTGTGCTGATAGCTCAGAGCCTGGAGCCTGTTTCAGATTCTGTGTCTCCCTCTCTCTGACCCTCCCCTGTTCATACTCTGTCTCTTCCTGTCTCAAAAATAAATAAAACGTTAAAAAAAATTAAAAAAAAAACATAGAAAGAAAATAAGATATATATATATATACTGTATATATATACTGTATATATGCATATACTGTGTGTGTATATATATATATATATATATATACATACAGTACCCCCCCCCTTATCTGTGGTTTCACTTTCCACAATTTTGGTTACCCATGGTCAACCACAGTCCAGAAGCAGATAATTCTCCTGACATATGGTCAGAAGGTCCACAGTAACCTAATACTATGTCATGATGCCTATGTCATTCATGTCAAGTAATCTCATCATGTGAGAATTTTATCCTCTTACATCATCGCAAGAAGGGTGTGTACAGTAGAGTAGGATATTTTGAGTCAAGAGAGACCATATTCATGTAACTTTTATTACAATTATTGTTATATTATTCTATTTTATTATTAGGTATTGTTATCAATCTCTTACTGTGCCTAATGTATAAACTTTATCATAAGTGTGTATGTGTGGGAAAAAGATGCTATAATAGGGTTTGGTACTATCTGCAGTTTTCGGCATTCACTGCAGGTCTTGGAACATAGGCCCCATGGGCAAGGGGGGAGCACTGCTAGGTGCTCACGACCACAGGAAAAAAAAGCAATATGAGGGAAAATCTTGGCACTTAAGAATGGTCTGTTACAAGGTGTCATGATCCATTATGCATGGTCAACACTGTCCTTCATTCACTTTTGCCTTTACGTGGCTTATTTCACTGCTGCAAATATAATCCAATCTTCTCAGTTGTGTGTTAGCCTCTGAAAAAGCAAAGCAAAATTTCAACAGGCCTCTTTATCCCTTCCTGGGGGCAATGCGTTATTTATTTGTCTCAAAAAAAAACTGCCCAGTTCGATCTCCTACTCTAATATATTTTTCTGCAATTTATTATGTCAGTATCTCTGAGTTTGTTTTTATTATAATTAGTAAGATCATTATTAAATAATACAAAAGTAAGTGGATTACAAGAGCCAGACAAGGAATAAAATTAGGGTGTGGCAATGAGCAGTGAATGGGGTAACCATGGTGGTGATACATCTGTTCTCCCTACAGACTTCCTTCCTTCCAACCCAGTTTTAGCCCCAGACGACACCAGCTTCCAGACATGCTAGTGACATTTGGTGGTCTCAGGGTTGTGCATCTCATAATAATGGGCAGTTGGCAAGTTGCTGACAAATGTGGTCATCCACTAGATGGTTTCGTTGGAACAGTACTTCCCAAAGTGTAGGCTCCAAGCCATGTGCATCAGAATCTCGCAACATGCTTAAGATGCATACTTTTAAGTTCTATTCTTGATCTGCTGAATCAGAAATTTATAGGGGTGGGCTTGAGGGATTTGAATGCCAAAAAAGCACGCTAAAATTTAAGAATCACTGTCTTAAAGTGTGAAAAAACAATGGAGGGAAATCCCTTCTGGTACTAAGTACCTAAGAAGGGAAGAGGAGGCTGCATTTCTAGGTCCAAAAAAGGGAGCAGACAGGCTAAAGATGAAGCTTGTCTAGTTCACAGCTTTCCTTAGGTTGTACCTCAGTTCTGACTGCTGTAGATTTAAGCCGCCTAAAAGTGTGCTTTTAAATCATGTGCTGCATGCATTATGCTGGTGAATGTTCGTATTATGCACCACAAAAGTGAGCTTGCTTCTGAGCTAATTCATTCTGTCAACACTAGGGATACCAAAGATAAAGTTTGCAGCTTCCTAAAAGAGTGCAGGATGTATTCAGCTGCCTCCGCCTATCGCCTATCAAAACTCCCCTGTACATTCCCAGACTGGCTAATGTTGACCCATAGGTAGGGACGTCTTTATGCCCCCATTCAGCAGGAAAAAATTACAGAAGATGAGACCTTCTACCTCCAGCAACTTTAAAGATTTAAGCATCAAAATTGTTCAGGGGGGATAGGATGAGGGATCATAAGGTAAGATGAGGGCAAAGCACAAGCAACACCTTCCCCCAGCCCCCAGGTGGGATATGTGTGACATTCCTCAGGCACTCCTGGCTGCCCAAGAACAAAGGAAAGGAGCAAACAAATGATTAACTGATAGAGATCACTGTCATGCAGGACTGGAGTCTCCATCAGTTTACAATATGTCTTAGTAAATTACAAGAAAAAGGCAATCTTATCAACAGCCTAGTCTCCAGAAACCTATATACTCTGTTTCCTGGAGCCCCTAGTATCATCCTCCCCTCCATATGATGTGGGGAACAAAGGCAAGAATAAAATTTAAATAACATTAAATTTCCTTATAACCTGCATCCCATTGATGAATACTTGATGAATACTTGAGACAAACACAAAGTATAACATTTCTCCAGGAACTCCCTCCTGTCTTAATGTTAATGACTTACTAAAGAGAAAACATCCTTAGTTGGAAAATAGCAAGGCGTCCAGTATCTTAGGAGTACTCTTTAGCATATGAAAGTCCTTTTGGAGACCTCCCTTTTGCCTTTACTTCCCCCAACTCTATAGTATATAACTAGTCTTCAAAACCCCAGTGCAGTGCCCACAGTTCCTGTTCCCATGCTTTAATAAAACCATCTTTTTGCACCAAAAAAAAAAAAAAAAAAAAAGCTAGGCAGGTAAACAGTTAAAATACCATGTGGTTTACAAGGAGGTACTCACACCTACTAGGAGAGTTATAGGCAAGAAGATAGTAACAAGTGTCGGCAAGGATGTGGAGAAATTGAAACACTTATATATTACCAGTAATGTAAATTGCTAGAATGTAAAATGATGAATCTCTTTGGAAAACATTTTGGCAGCTCCTCAAAAAGTAAAACATAGAGTTACCATGTCATGTAACAATTCTACTCCTAGATATACACTCAAAAGAATTAAAAACATATTCATACAAAAACGTGTATATAAATGTTCATAGCAGCATTGTTTGTAACAACCGAAACAGCCAAAAGGTGGCAACAACCAAAATGTCCATAAACTAAAAAATATATTTAAAAAATGTGGGATATGCATACAATGGAGTATCATTTAGCAATAAAAGAAATGAAGCATTGATGCATGCTACAACATGGAAGAACATTGAGAACATCATGCTATGTGAAATAAGCCAAATACAAAAGAGCATATAATATTCCATAAGTCCAGAATAGGTAAATTCATAGAGACAAAAATCAGTTTAATAGTTACCAGGGATTAGGGGAAAGAGGGAGTGAGGAGTCATTGCCATGAGTACAGGGCTTCTCTTTGGAGTGATGAAATACTCTGGAAGTAAATAGTGGTGATGGTTGTATAATTCTGTGAATACTGAATTGTACACCTTAAGAGTGGGTTGTGTGGTGTGTGAATTATAGCTCAATTTTAAAAGTGATGGAAGAAGTGTCCAAGAAAAAAATAATAATTGACTACATGAAAAAAAAAGCTTTGTTGTTGCCTATAGGGAAAACTCACTTCCATTTTTTTTTACTCAACACTTCTGATACCAAATGGGTAGATCTTCCACACATCAAGTAACACTGTGACACCAGCTGGGTGTCCTGCAGTTCAGTTCAGGTCTAGCTGGTTTCAGCATCAGATCTCAGAGGTTAAGGACTCAGTCCCACAAGGCTGCCCATCGCCTCATTTAAGATGTCAGTTGCATGGCATCTGGGTGGCTCATTTGGTTAAGCATCCAACTCTAGATTTTGGCTCAGGTCATGAGCTCACGGTTCATGAGATCAAGCCCTGGGTCGGGCTCTGCCCTGACAGTGTGGAGCCTGCTTGGGATTCTCTCTCTCCCTCTCTCTGCCCCTCCCCTGACTGAATGCACATCCACATGTGCACTCTCTTTCAAAATAAATAAACTTTAAAAGAAAGATGCCAATTGCACATCCACGTGTTGGGGTAAATCAGAAAATTCCCAGAGCCACTAAAGGCCTTTTCATATAGGAGGATGCCAAGATGGAATTGACATCTGAGGGGGCAGAGTCCTGGGGATAAGACTAGCTAAGGTACTGTTGATGAAGAGATAAACTACGAGAACTATGACAGCATCATTGTAGCGGGGAGAGTCTGGATATGGACAGAGTGAAGGAGGTAGAAGCAATAAAACTTGATGACCTATTGACTGAGAAAAGCTAAAGAAGTAGGAATCAAGGGTGACTCTCATCGAATGGTTGTCATTAGATGAAATGGCTGCATGCTGAGGCCGTTCAGGAAGCAAAGAAATTTCGAGGAAATTAAAGATGAAGAGAATGATAGATTCCATTTCTGGCAGGTTGAGATTGGGGTGCCTATGGAACATCCAGAACTTAGGAAGGAGGTCTGCACTAGAGGTAGGGTGTTGGCATTTATCGGCTGCACCATAACTTCCATGGAAACATGTAGAGTTTAGGCACAAGGAAATGTTCCCTTCATGAGCAAGTGCTTCTTATCAAATTAATTACTCTTGGACTGTTCCAACATTAAAATAGCAAAGTGGTTTAATGAAGAATGATACAAGAGAACCAAAGAGTAGCATATGATATCCATGTGGTTCTGCTTCCCCTCAACTTTCATTTTTTTTCAAGTTGATTTATTTATTTTGAGAGAGAGAGTGTGCATGGGAAGGGAAGAGGCAAAGAGGAAGAGGGAGAGAATGCCAAGCAGACTCTGCAGTCAGCACAGAGCCCAGTTCAAGGCTCCATGTCACGAACTGTGAGATCATGACCTGAGCCAAAACTGAGAGTCTGGCACTAAACCAGCTGAGCCACCCAGGTGCCCCTCAATTTCTGTTTTCAATATGTATAGTTCTTCAGGGTTTAAATGCAAGATTTTCTTGTTTCATTTCTTCTTCCCAATAAAGAAGCTTTCAAGAGAACACTAAGGCTTTCATACAACATTGGGGTGGTGGGGGGAGTCTCATGTGAAAGATCAAGTTTTACTTTTTCTTTCTTACCTTGTCTTTTTTCTATTTTGTTCTTTCCATTTAGCCTATGGTATTATAAAAACTGAAGGAAAATACCAAAACTATCTAGACCGAGGGCCACAGTTCAATTTTCTGTCTTTAAAACAGCATTGATAGTGTTAAATCCTTGGGTTGAAATGCGTATTCAGAAGGAACCATGGAGCTGCTGATGTAGAAAAGCATTTTGTCTCAGGGATTGATTCATGCCTCGGAGCAGGGCAAAGAGAAGAATTCTCAGCCCCTATGGTATCTGTTGCTAGGGGAGCATCAGGCCATCTGCTAGGCTTGAATAAAACGTGGCAATAACATTTTGGATTAAAGCACAGAATGATTTTCCAAAAACAAAATTAAAGTTTGTCAGCAATTGAGGAGCTTGTAGGTCTTTTTTTTTTTTAAGGTATTTGAATCTGTAGTGTTTATATTCAATTTCTTTTTCTCTTGTGGACTTATTCCCAAAACCTTGTATTGACTGCCCAATTCGAAATATTCAGCCTGCCATTTGAAGCTTCCAGAATCTGGTTTCACCCAAGATGATGTCAGGTAGCAGCTATGATGCATATGCTGTGTGTGTGTGTGTGTGTGTGTGTGTGTGTGTGTGTGTGTGTGTGTGATTTACTTTATCCCCCTCTCTGCCCTGGCTCCCAGGTGAATGCTGTGCGGGTATATGTGAACAGTTCCTCCGAGAACCTCGACTACCCAGTCCTCGTTGTGGTTCGCCAGCAAAAAGCGGTGCTGTCCTGGCAGGTTCCTCTGCTCTTCCAAGGACTGTAAGTGGATCTTCTCCTGGACAATTTCACATTTGGTTTCTTTCCATGATTTAGACCTTAATTGTTATTTTCCCTAGTAAAGACAAATCAGGCTTTTGGAATGCTGACATTGTATGCTAAGGGCAAATAATGATCATGCACATAGCCTGACCGTTTCGAGCATGTTCAACTTCCATCCTCTTAGAATTCAGATAAACATTCTGCCTAGATTTGTAGCACCTGGAAGAACTTTTAGCATTTTGATTATATCCAGAATATTCTATAGCTCTGGGTCAGTGGATTATCCACTAAGGATAGGGTTAGGCTCATCAGTCAATGTAAATGAGTAACACCTCCTCCATTCTTCAGAATGCCCACAGAGTATGCATTCTTCATTCCATAGTATTTATTAAGCACTACTAAGTTCTAGAGCTAAGAATACAGCAGTGGGAGGTGGGGGGAAGAAAAACAAAATCCCTGCCTTCAGGAAGTTTATATTTTTGCAGAGAAACTATGTAAGGTACTATATAGCACTACTAAGAAAAAAAACAGAAGGCATTCAGACATATGTACATAGTATGGTGTTAAATCATTTTTAGTGGCTGAGTAATTTGAGAATCAAAATAGTCACTCTCACAGCCTTGACTTGGGCTCTGGGGCGCTTTTTTTTTATGTTCCATTCAGTGAAAGCTTGAGTAGAAATATGAAATCAACTGGTTGTTTTACCAGGACAGTTTCCCCTTTAAAATGTGGTATATTTTCCTCCTTGAATTAGGAAGATCATTGAGTATAATGTAGACATGACTGAATTGAACTGGCCAGCACTGAGAAGTACTCAAATCCCTGTTATCACATCACACAAGCTTATGCCAAAGACACTAGTTCTAAATCACTATCAATAGGTCCAGTCTGAAATTCAAAACATAAGGACTCAAAAACAAATTTGGAGAGAAATGAAATAAGATCGGCTTTTTTCCCTGCATGTTCACTGAGTCTCTTTCTCTTGTTTTTGCTGGTTTTTCCTTCCATTGGCTGCTACAGATACCAGAGGAGTTACAACTACCAGGAAGTGAGCCGCACCTTATGTCCCTCCGAAGCAACCAATGAAACAGGACCTCTGGAGCAACTGATATTTGTAGATGTAGCCTCCATGGCACCCCTGGGGGCCCAGTACAAACTGCTGGTTACCAAGATCCAGCACTTCCAGCTACAGTAAGCAGGACTTATTGTGGCCTTTCTCTATTCATTTGTCTGCTGCTGCTGTGCTTGGGCATGCTCAATCCACTTTCCAAGTCAGCACTCAAGAAGGAAATTATTCACTTGGCGTCTTGTCTGAGAACCTTCTGAACTCACCTACTCACAGCTGGGCAGCAGGGCCATAATCTGTGCAACAGGGAAGCAGTAGGGACTGGTGCAGAGGGGAACAGTGCTTGACATCATAGGTGTATCTGTTCTCAGGGGTCTGTGAGGACCCCGTCTGTCTGTAGTCCAAGAAAGAGGCCCTGGTGACCAGGTACTTTTGCATTATGCATCAGTGCCACTCTCCTGAAGGATTTTATTCTAAGGAATATCTTAACCTGTTTTTCTTGTCCTTACTGGTAGGGATGTGTACAGGTAGAAAATAATGTTATGTGGCTTTGTCCTTTGTGCAAAAACTCATGGTAATTTCCTCCTTCTCCTTCCACTACCATCCTTTGAAACCAAAATCAGTTGGGATTCACCATCTCAAACTGTTCATCTTAGACATACATATAATAAAGTCAATTGGGGGAATTATCTCCAAGGGATCTGTTCTCTTCCAAAGGTAGCTTTTGTAAAATACTGCATAAATCTGTGTGAATACTTAAACAGAAAGACTAAGGTCATTCCTTAATAAGGCCAGAAAGTTCAGGGATTTTCTGCCTCATTCTCTTCTAAGACTAAGGCTTCTCAAGGGTTCAGACCACTTCCTCTTCTCTATTTTAAATAAATTTTAAAAGAAAATATTGTTAAATTTGTTATATTAAAATTAGAATTTTACTAATCAAAATGTTTCACTAAGAGAACAAAAAGATAAATCATAGACCAAAAGACACATAACTGTAAAGGGTTCATAGCAGGATATATAAAGAACTTCTACAAATCAATAAGGAAAAAACAGGCAAGCTCTTGGCTGCTCCCCCCCATTATCACCCACCCTTCTGTGGTTCTGGCTTCTTACAGGGAAGAATCTTGGAACTGATGAGTTTGGGTACCACTGAAGATGGAGATTAGCACCCAGGTGTGTGCAAGCCTGTGTGCCCATAGGGCCAGACTCAGCTTCACTGGAACAATATGTTTTCTGAGAAAAAAATGAGGAGATCTCAGGGGCAGAAACTATACTGGAGAAAAAAAAATCCTGTGACCTAGACTTCTCACTAGAACTTTGAAACAGAGAGTGAAGAGTCTCAGGAATTGAATCAATGTTTACATTTACCCAATGAAAAATATATGTATAATATAAACAGACTCAAATATGCCAAGAAAAAGACTAAGAATGTCAATGAGATTTAGAAAAAAAAAGGAAACTATGTGTTGCTTACAAGAGTACAACCTTAAATAAAAGAATATATAAACGTAAATAAAAGGATAGTAAAAGAAATATACTAATACTAACCAAGAGAAAGTTTGGTTAAATAGATTTGTATATATCGTATTTATCATATTTGTATATATCATATTTGTAGTATATCATATTTACAAGACATTCCTTAATGCAAGAAGCATTACTGAAGATAGAGGGGACAGTTCATATTTCTAAAAGAATCAATTCTAAATTTATATGCACCTGCTAACATGACTTCATAATATACAAACAAAAATTTCAGAATGAAAATAATTGAACTAATTTGCAATTGCAGAGATTTCTCTATAGATAATAGAATAAATAGACGAAAACATAATTAGATAGAACAGACATTGGCAATCTATGGCCCACAGACTGGCCACCGGGTTTTGTAACTAGAGTTTTACAGGAACATAGCTGCGCCCATTCATTTACATGTTGTCTCTGGCTGCTTTCATACTACAATGACAAAGGTGAGTAGTTGGTTTGGAGGCGTTATGGCCTGGAAGCCTAATATATTTGCTATCTAGCCCTTTAAGATATAAAGCGCAAGTGAATATGAACAACAAGCTTGAACAAATTAATGTATTTAGGAAACTGTATCTCAAAATGATAGAAAACCTAACCTTTTCAGGTGCACATGCAACATTTACCAGTTGCCAAGCTCTAATGCATGTCTTGATAGATAGATTTAAAAGAACCGAAATCCTGTATATGGAATTGAGGTAGAAATCACCTACAAGATGATATCTATAAAAGTCTCCAAATGTTTGGAAATTAAGTAGCTTACTTCTAAATAAATTATGAGTCAAAGAGTAATTACCATAAAAATTAGAAAATATTTTGAAAAAAATGATAATGAAAATATGACATATCCAAACTTCTGGGATGCAGCTAAGCACTGCTTAGAGGCAAATGTATAGCTTCAAATGTATATGTTAAGAAAGAAGAATGGCTGAAAATCAGTGTGGTAAGTGTCCATTTCAAGAAGTTAGAAAATAAAACTCAAAGAAAGTAAAAGAAAGTAATAAAATAAGAGCATAAAACAATGAAATAGAGAACAAATCAACAGTGGACAGAACCAACCAAATCACAAGTCAATTATTTGAAATGACTAGTATTATTTTTATACCTGTTTTTTAAAATATAATAAAGCAAGCCCATTGGAAAAAAAAATAAGCAAGAGAGCTTAACAGACACTTTACCAAAGAAGGTATCCAAATTGTCCTAAAACCCAACCTTATCAGCTACCAAATTAAAACTATAAGGAGATTTCCCTACACGTACCAATTTCTATAATTTGCGAAGACTGACAATGCAATTTCACACCTACTTATTATGAACCCAACTCCTAAATATATAATTGTCCTATTCATCCCAGGGAATACTCTACAACAAAAATGAACAAACCATTGCTGTACCTAGCAACATGGATAACTCTCACAAACACAATGTTAAGCAAAAGACACCAGACAAAGGGAATACATACTGTTTCGTTCCATTTATATGAAGTTTAAAAACAGGCAAAACTATTCTGTAATATTGGAAGTCAGGATAGTGGTAACTTTGAAGAGGAAAGAGGAAGTATATGGTTGTTTACCTGGTGAGGATTCGTTCAGATACATATTTATGACTTGTGCTTTTTTCATATGTTTTTTATGCTTCAATAGAAAGATTATTTTTTTAAGTCAGAATATTTACAAATAGTATATAATACTTCTGCAGTTTATTGTTGTACTCAGAATGTTTTGTTCTATTTATAAATCTCACCTTAACTTTTCTAAGGCAGTTTATAAAGAAGTCTATAGCCAGTAGAGTTACTAATAGGAATCGGATATTTACCTTGGTCTTCTGTGCAGCTCTTGACAATGTGTGCCCATAGCAATGGATGGACAGATGGAGGAGTGAATGGTTAAAAGGATGGAGGAGTGGTCACAGCATTTTTTCCAAGTCCCTCCATTAATTTTGGTGTAGAAAAAAGTGACATGGTAATTTCAAGAGCAAAAAACTCTCACTCCCACCCTCCCCCCAAAAAAGACAGAAAAAGTTTCTCTGATAGACAAAATCCACCCAGATCAACTAAGTCAGAGTTTCTAGGAGGGAGGTTTGAGCATTAGTATATATAATTTTAAAGTTCCCCTGGTGATTCTAATGTGTAGCCAGAGTTAAGAACCACTACCTCTAAGCAATTTCTAAATATGGTGCTTACATTTAATGATTTTAATACTTAACTATTTATGATATTAAACAATGTGGGAATTCACGGTGATACGTTTGAAGGAGGTTGTCGCACATTACTTGAACAGAGTACAGTTTGAACTTCAGAGAAGCATCGCATTTACTGATTGGTCTCTGTGTCTTCGACCTGTGACTGTCATCTGGTGGCAGTGTACTTGAATTCTAAGGCTGGTTTTCCTGTGAGGCTAATTAGACCCTTTGGAGAACTGAATTCTGTGAAACTGAAATCATAAGGTCACAGGTCTGCGCAAGTGTTAATGAATGATATGCATGCTGCTGGAACTGCAAATCTGTTCCTTCGTGTTGTTTTCTGCTTCCACCTCTTATCATGTGATGACCTCAGCAACCAGACATTCAGAGCATTTCAAACTGTATGGTTTCTAGGGTTTTATGAGAATAAGATAAGTCTGAGAAGAGATGGTAACTGAAATATGTATGTCTCTTTCTCCTTGGCTCTGGTTTGTCCCACACCAACTTTGCTGGTGACTCAAATCCAGAGGATGATGATAACAAGCAGGAGCTGGGGACTGTGGTGAGATCTGAAGTCTAGGTGTTGGGAGAGATGCTGAAAAATCAACTCAAAAATTCCCAACATGGCAGTTTCTGTTGCAAGTTTTTGAGTGGCACACTAGAAGGTATATGAACCATGTTTCAGGATTTTTTTCTAGAAGCATATATTTTAACAGTGAAAGGAACTTTTGAAATTGAATCCACTCACCTCATTTTTACAGATGAGCAAACTGGTGCCCAGAGAGGTTAAGTGATTAATCCAAACACACAGCTAGGAAAGGATAAAATCAGGACTAGATGCTACTTCTGACTCCCAGCTCTGAGCAATTGCCACTATAATATGCTATTTCTACTTTGTGTTTAAAGCTGTCCTCCCAATGTTTATGTTGCCCTAAATATATTTCTCAATTCCATGAAGCATTTATTTCAATTGAGTCTTAAAAATAAAATTCTGTCTTAAAGCATTACTCCCTGCCATCCAACTATCCCTCACTCATGTTGCGGAGTGTGAAGTCGCAGACAGGGAGGAGCAGGAGGCTGTCGGAGCAGGCAGGCACCTGATCATGGGCTGGGCGGAGCTCAGAAGGAGCCTGAAGAAATTCTGGTAGTTGTCTAAGTCGGAATGGGTGCGTGGAGGATTTGAAGGGGACGAAACTGGATGCAGAAAATTGAAGGCGGATGCAGCAGTCAAGATAATAATGAGATGAATGGAAGAATTTAGAGGTGACATTGACAAAACTTGATGGGGTATGAGGAGTAAGGGAAATGGGAGAGTCAAGGGTGGCCTGCTACCCCATAAAAGGTCACGAAAGGAAAATGAGAATGTTGAGGAAGGAAGGAAGAGAGGATAAGTTCACTCTGGGACATGTTGAATGTGACGTACAGATGCTTGGCAGGGTGTTGGATACACAGCAGCATGATGCTCAGAAGTAAGGTCTGGCTTACAGAGAGCAGCCTGAGTAGAAGTGCTTCAAGGAGGCAGGTCCACGGTGCCTGAAGTGGAATAAGAGGAGACAGGGTGGAGACACGGGTAGCAGTACCCAATCCTTGATTTTGAGATCTTCTATGCTTAACCAGGGAGTTTGGACTTCACCTTTCAGGTTACAGGAGCCACTAAAGGATTTCAAGCAACGGAATAAGATAAACAAATTTGATTTTTAGAGATGAATTTAGTAGTCACGTGGAAGATGAACTGGAGAGAGGAGAGGGCAGAGACATATAGACAAATGAAAAGTTATTTGAGTAGAGAAGAATAAACAATGATTAGGGACTGAATGTGTTATAGCAGCAATAAAGTTGTCAGGGAGAAAAGGGGTTAAGTAATATACATAAGGATAATTCACAAATTCAAAAAATACATGTGGCAGAATAAAAAATATATAGTCCTATATGAGTACCTGCAGCCTTTGACCCTCCTCCAGTCTTCTAATCAAGGATTTGAGTCTGTGTTGAGAGAGTTTTGAGTGAGATAGTTCAGCTACCAAGCTGTGAAAAGTGGTAGATTTTTTTTGAGAAAATAGGTAAGTGAAGAGGCTTTTAGACCATTTGGTCATGTGTCACACTAGGTAATCACCCTTAAGTATTTGAGGGTAGACCACAGTAATGATTTCTGTTACTTTTCCAATTGTTTTCTTAGTGAATGCTATATTGGGCAAAGATAGTGCTTCAGGTGGGTCAGGTGCATCCAGGTTACATTTACACTAAGAGTAAGACTTGGTGATGAATCAAATGTGGAAGTCAGTAAAAAGGGAGTCCAAGATGACTCCAGCAATGATGTCAGAAGTCTGGTGAGGTTTCCTACCAAAGAGACCTAGTGGCTCAGGAACAGGGAAATTAGAGCACATTCCATTTTGATTATGTGCAGTTTGAATGTTTGAGGGATAGCCATGTGCAGAAGCCCAGCAGATAATTACTCCTCCATGACTGGAGTTCACGTGATAGCCCTGGGCTGGACATGGAAACCCGAGATTCACTGACATTTGTATGGATTTTGTGGCAATTGAATATACATTTAATATATAGTAATTAAATATAATGTTTACTATTACATTAATGACAAAGTATTAAATATAATATGTAATATATAATATTTAATTGCCATTATATATTGTATAGATATATAATGTACATGGCTAAGGAAAATGAGAAGGTCAAGAATGGGACTGCGGGGAACGTTCTTATGTAAGGGGTGGTCTGAGAAACAGAACTATCACAAGAAGCTGAGTAGGCATAGCCAAATGTGTGGGAGAAAACCCAAGGAAAGCAGGCATCACAGAGCCCAAGGGAGGAAAGTTTCAAGGCAGAGGGAGTGGTCGTCAGAGTCAAATGTCACAGAGAGGTAAAGTTAAGGATGAAGTCACTGGCTTTAGCAATTAGGAGGCGACTTACCCTCAGCAAAGGCAACTTCAGGGGGATGGTGGGAAAAGAATCCTGATGGCAGTGGGGAGAGGAAAAAACAAATGAGGGATGAGAGCGGAATACTATTTTAAGAAGCTAGTTTGTGAAGGAGAGGGAGGATATAAATGACATCAAAGGAGCAAAATATAGGAAAAAGGGAGGCATTTTGTTGGGGCGTTTTTGTTTACTATTTATTTTGAAAGTGGTTGAGATTTTAGTGTATTTATAAACCAAGAGTGTATAAAATTTATAGGACTGTTGAATTTTGTAGAAGCAGAGTCCCAGAGGAGGGAAGAAAGGCTAGGATATAGCACATCCACTCAGAGTTTGTATTTCTACTTAGACCAGAGCGATGAGCTGGAGGGTTACACATGACCAGAAGGTGGGTGGAAGGGTTGGGGTGAGCGAAGGGAGCTCATAACAGATGGCAGTAAGGAGATAACAGGGAATGATATTCTGAAGTCCATAGTCCAAATGAATAATAGGGCATAGTTTCCTTCAACAAACAAAGTGGGGGTTTTGCACGCCCACTGGGCTCTGTGCCAGGGGCTGGCTATCCTAAGATGAAGAAGATGTCGTGTATCTCACAGTCCTCTCTGGTACCCACCTCAAAAACTACTTAGCTTTTGTCCCTGCCTGTCTTCCTACCTACCCTTTCTTCCAAACCCCCTTTCTTTTTTCTTCTGTTTTTTTCTTCTTCTCTCGTATGTATCTCTCCTCTCTCTTCTACCTTCTCCATGGGCCTCTCTCTTCCTCTTCCTTTCCTGCCTCCCTTATTTGCACACCCACCTCTCTTGACACCATCTGGTCTCTTTCTCTTCCCCCCTCCCTCAAACTAACCAAAACAGGGGAACAAAGTCAGCTTTTAGTTTTTATTTATCAAATAAACCTTTGTTTCCTGTGTTGAATTTTTTTAAACAAATAAGTTGAAATGTTTATACCTCTTTCTCTAGAGGTATACGAGAGTCTCAGTTAGCTTTGTTCTGTTGGTTAACGACTCTTGGTTAATTCAACCTCCCCCAGCCTCTGACAGGGCCCATGGGGAAGGAAGCAAAATGTTTCATCTGCAACAGACACGATGTTTATTTTACACACACTGTTGACTCTATGAGAAAGGGAGGACTTAAATGTGATAGTCTTAAAGAAAACAATGTTTTGGAAGTTTGTATGTGATTATACTGGTAAAGAAAACATAAAGGACAAGGGGAAAAAATCATATCGATGCCCATACTTTCAGAGTATAAAAAAGAAATTCCTGGCCAAAGAATACTGGTTGCATCTGGAAATCTCATGCTGTCTGTTGCCAGCCAAGAAAATCAGTGTCGTTTTCCTTCCCCTGACCTGGCAACGAACAGAACTGAAGGCCCCACGTTGCCCTGGTAATAGCAGATGACACAACACTACCCAGCCACGCACGGCACCAGGGTCCTGACTCTGGTTGTGGAATCTCAGGATCAAACACACAACTAGATTTGGCTTCGTTAGCTGACTTAGAGCCACAAGTTTTCCACTGTGCTTCAGCAGAATGAATCCTTGACACTGATAGTATCTGTTGAGAGTAAATACATACACATTGCACCCATTGTTAAATTCTGAGCCCAGTCTGCCAACAGCCTAAAATCGTTGGTCGTTAAATTTAGAAACAGTGCTCAAGTTTTATGACTTCCAAACAACACCTCCAATTATAAACCTCTTGTTAAATGTCTTGACATGTCCTTTATAAAGGAATCTTTAATAAGGTTTTTAAAACTGTTTTACTTTTTGAAAAGGAAAACTAGCAGTGGGGAGAAAGACTTGTTAGAGAGCACCGAGGGATGAAGCTGGGAAGGGCCCCAGAAGAAGTTCAGGCTCAGGTTCCCCAAAATTCAGGCCAAAGAAAGTAATTATTTCCATAGGCATGACATCATGGGTATATAGGGACATAAAATTGATCCCTCCCCAGTTTGATCATTCTTGAGAGTTGAAACCAAGTCCCCATGCAGTTTACTTGGTCAGTTTGACAGGACTAGAATTCCTTTCACAAAGAGTAAGGCTCTCCTTGCATCTAGTTTAGGGTGGTTTTCTTTTACATAAATATTTTTTGCTTGCTAACTTAGCTTTTCTCTCACTTTTCCCCCCTTTCTTTCTCCCACTTACATTTCTCAGGACAAATGTTGCCTTTCACTTCACTGCCAGCCCCTCTCAACCTCAGGTAAGTGAAGCATTTCAAGGTTATCATGATTCTACCTACTGACATTACCCAACAAACCCATGGTAATAGGCAGAGTCAGCATGTGGCATTGCCCTTGACCTTTCACAATTTGAGATATATTTGTATTTTTGGAATGTCGTTCATATTACTGGGACTTTAGACACAACATTCGATCTTATCCCCTTAACTGGTGTGAAATGAGAGGCATGACATTTGTTTGCAGATGTTCCTTGGCTCAACTGTTAGCAAACTGTGCATCTATTATGCACCAAGGACAGTACTAGACTGAACTAGGTGCTGAGGATATGATATGAAGAAGATGGAGATATAACTCCTGCCCTCATGAACCTTACTATCAAAATGGGGAGGGACAGGGAGTGGAAGGCCAAACACAAAACAGGTACACAAATAATTAATCAACTGAGAAATACAATAAAAATGGGACATACTTTAATTTCTAGAGTGTTATGTTATAATAGTTTCCCCTGTCATAAAGAGAGAACAGGAATGCTGACATTAGAAGAATTAGATATGTGTGTTGTGCTCTCCATTAAACCATAATCATAAGCAGAATAAATACATGAAAAAAAATACATGAAAACTTTAAGCTGCTTTTCCATGGACACTTCTAGCTACCTTTTTATTTTTTCACAGCCTCTGAAAGAGTTAAGTCTATGCAATAGCAGGCTTATCACAGATTTATTTAATGTCCCGATATTTATTGTAAATCTTCTGTAGGCTGTAATACAGCTTAGGTCATAAATGGCTACTTAATTTTTGCATTGAATGTATTAAAACTGGAATTAACACAATATATGGATACTGTTTAAATCTATTACAAGCACTTATGTGTTGGTAAATATTTAACAACCAGTTCCCAGAGAGAAACCCCTGATTTGTAGCATTTGCCCATTTCTGTGGTGTAAATACCTCCATTATGGCCAATCATAAGCTGCCAACATGATGCCCTTGAATACAGAGTTGGGATGAGATGTGCACAATCAGCCCCCCAAACCTGTGTGGGCCAACTCCCATGCATCTTTTAAGACTTCAATTTCCCATCAGTGAAGGCCTCCACAGTGCATATATACTGCCACCCAGTGACAAAAGAGGACTACAGGCCCACATGAATTGCCCTCAACATTTATTGGCCACTTAATTCATGAAATATGTGAAAGCACTAGTTGCTAGGTGCAATGGGAGATATCTAAAAAGAGAGGAAAAACTTACATCCCAACCACACAAAGAGTATAGTGTAATAGTGCTGTACGGAGATATACTAAATATGGTAACTAACTGAATGCTGAAATGCACTCTCAGTTTGTAGAAAATCAGTGATGAGGGGAGCCTGGGTGGCTCAGTGGGTTAAGTGTCCAACTTTGGCTCTGGTCATGATCTCACGATTCACAAGTTTGAGCCCCACATTGGGCTCTGTGCTGACAACTCAGAGCCTGGAGCCTGCTTCAGATTCTGTATCTCCTTCTCTGTCTGTCCCTCCCCCACTCGCTCTCCGTCTCTCTGTCTCAAAAATAAATCAACATTAAAAATTTTTTTAAAAAAGAAAATCAGTGAGGATTATATATTATAGCTTTCTCTCATTTTAAAAAAGGTATGTAAATATGAAATTCTAAGTAGTTTTATATAAACCTCAAACTAGAGTAAAACATACTTAGAACTAAAAAACAAAATAGAAATTATTTGATATCTATGAAAGTTTTACTTTACTATTAACTGTTCCCATTTTGACCTAGATTTTATATCCCCTTCAACTGTAGGAAAGATTTTCTATTTATATAAAACCATCCAAATGATTGCACATTCTCACAGAACCTTGATTATCAGATAGAAGCAGGTTACAGAAACTGGGTGGGTAATGAAGACCCAAGATGGTGATTTGTGGCCTAAATTCCAGCCATTGCTTTGGGTACTTGTCATTTGCTTCTTTCTGATTAAAGTAGATTCTCGAGGCAAGGGTCAAAAGTATTTATTTGGGGTTTATGGTAATTTAGAGATAAAAGAAGACTGAGAATATTTTGGCAAAAAGAGAAAGCTTCAGTAGATGTCTGATTTTTGCACAAAACCAATTCCTATAATAAAAAGAAATAGATATGATACTCATTATTGCTAACAGTAATCATAGCAATGCTCTTAGGTTACAAGTTTGGCTTCCCTAGGAACCAAGAACACCTCTTGGGAATTCCAGACCATTCACCTTTGGATAGACCTCTGTCTTACATGTATTGAATCAGGGTCCAAGATGAAAGGTCAAAATGAAGTGGGTTCTTAGAAGTGTTGCCATCTGTGACAAGGTGTGAACAGACTTCCAAACAGCAATGTTAATGACATTCCTTAATCTTGAGGTTATTTTTTTCCCCATCAGAAGTCTTTGGATTATTGAAAAATATTCTATTTTTATTCTCTGATTCTCAGAATAAGGTTAGTAAAGAGGATGTTAGAATTCAAAATTAAGTTTTCACATGTTTTGCCTCTCCTTTAAACTGATAGATTTGTGGCGCCTGGGTGGCTCAGTCGGTTGAGCCTCCAACTTCGGCTCAGGTCATGATCTCAAGGTTCTTAAGTTTGAGCCCCACATCAGGTTCTGTGCTGTCAACACAAAGCCTGCTTCGGATCCTTTGCCCCCCACCCCCACCCCAGCTCTACTTCCCGCCCCTCAGCTCTCTCTTTTCTTCTTCTCTCTCAAAAACAAATAAACATTTAAAAAAAAAAAAAAAACCTGATAGATTTATTAGAGTCCTAGGATATTGGGCTTGTTTTAGTTGGTATCCTCAAAATCTTAATCAGATATTTAATGTTAAGCTTCTCAACCAGCTACCACATTTATAATTATTGACAAAAGTCCCCTTTCTTCATTTATTAGCAATATGTTTAAAACTCAACGTTAATAAACGGTGGATTCATAATCTAATCTAGGTAAATGGTATAACTTCTGATTTCCTGATTCTTATGATATCTGGTAAATACATTTAAAGAATATCTCAGCCTGCTCAAAATTGTGAACATATTTCAGGGGAATAGATGTAGCGCTTGATCTTTGAATGGAAATATTATCTCTATATTCCAGCCAGGAAACAGATTCTTTAGCAAGAAGTCTAGGGGCCCGGT
Organism: Felis catus; assembly: GCF_018350175.1. Taxonomy (NCBI): domain Eukaryota; kingdom Metazoa; phylum Chordata; class Mammalia; order Carnivora; family Felidae; genus Felis; species Felis catus. Next base: position 59,907,483 of record NC_058376.1, read on the forward strand.
GGGCCTGGTAGTAATTCTCGCCTATAGGAAGGTGGTTAAGAATCTTGAAGAACCACTTATCTGCTTTTCAAAGTGGAATTTCCTATTTCAAAATGATCCCATGGAAGTAAATCTTGGCTCAGATTACATCTTGAATATCCCTAGTTCAAAGGGTTGGAGGGATTTTCTTAAGCAGAAACTGGAATGAAGTATACCCAAATTTAGTTAGGAAAGAAATGCTAGCAAATGCAATGACATTGTCTGAAATGGCTACCTTGTTTTGTTCACTGCTTATCCCTAATAATCTGGCACAGAGCCCAGAGCCCTGCACAGAACAGTTGCTCAATATGTATGAGATGAATGGCTGATGGAATGAATGGAGATTTACATCTGAACTTTGTGCCTTGTACTAGAAAGGAAACAATCCTATTCATGTAAATCTAGTTTTGAGTTCATAACTGTAAACATTACTTAGTATTAACAAATCATGTCTTTCTTTTTTCTTATTCTCAGTATTTTCTATACAAATTTCCTGATGATGTGGACTCAGTTATTATTAAAGTCAGGTCTGAAATGGCTTATCCATGTTCTGTTGTCTCAGTCCAGAATATCATGGTGAGTCTTAATAAATTGTCAGTTTTTCAATATGGAGCATTATGTTGTCACAGGGTAAATGAAAGAGAAAGGTGGGGACTATGTTGTCCTCTTACTATGTATCTCCTAAAAACTGTTAAATAATAAAAACAGTATCTTGTGCACACAAGTGGATTGTCTGTTTGGAGACATTGATTTGGGGAGATAGAGAATAGTTGACTCCTCACCAAAATAAGCACTGGAAAGAAGGGAGGGAGGATTATGACAAAGAATAAGGAAGACCAAATTGTGGGCTGCACAAGAAATATCGAAACCTATCATTTATTCTGTTTTAAAAGTCTTACTCTAACAATGGGCCCTTTTCTGCCTCAAATGTGTTAATAAAAAATGGGAAAGGTGTTATATACTTGAAGACCATCTTTTCAGTTCTTTTTGATATAAAGTGACCTTTAGAGGACTTTAGAAGGCAAGGCACTAAGCTTTAGGAGGACTGTTTCATGACTTTCCTCAGAGAAAACTTTTCATGCTTTCTGGCTTAGTAAGGAACCCCTTGCTCTGTGATCCTCTGGGTAGAATGTGTGTTGTGTGTGGTATGGCTTTAGTGATGCTTTCCTTTTTATCCTTCATGCATGTTGTAGTGCCCAGTATATGATCTCGACCACAATGTGGAATTTAATGGTGTCTATCAGTCCATGACCAAGAAAGCTGCCATTACACTGCAGGTGAGACATCACTTTGGTGGTCACTATTGTCAAAGACAATGCACAGTTTATAGTCAGGTTACCTGCTGGACGAGCATTCAAAACGTATTGTCATTCACTGTCCTTGGATCTCTTTCCTTTATGATTGGCTTTAAAACAAGGATTCCTACTCCTGAAATCAAAGACCAGGCCATGGTGGACAATAGTGCTCTGCCAGGGGCCCCATTACCTTAGGGGGTCTTGGGAACCCATGATGCAGTGGGACATATATCTGACAGATTGCTTAGAGAGGTAAGGTGAGATGCCAGTGTACTTATTGGGAGATGCCGATTTAGTGTAAAGTTTATCTGATCCATTTAAAGCAATTAAACATATTCTAATACTCTATATACCTGTAACAGTATCCAAAAAAGGACTTAACTCTGGACAGAATGGATAGGTTCAAAGGAATATGGACCTCATGTGTACAGCCATTTGCCCTTTTGTTATTTGTAATTATTTCAATGGTAATTTTATAGCAAAAATGATTTTCAAAAAGATTCTGTCCCTGCCTTTAAGGTGGTATTTACTTAAGGTACCTACAACTTCATCTGTTCTCCAAAGTAAGGTGATACTGTCTACTAAAGGACAAAGAACGAGGGCTTCTGGGTGGCTCAGTCGATTAAGCTTCCGACTCTTGGCGTTGGCTCCGGTCATGATCTCTCGGTTTGGGGGATCAAGCCCTGCATTAGCCTCCACGCCATCAATGTGGAGCCTGCGTGGGATTCCCTCTCTCTCTCTCCCTCTCTGCCCCTCCTTTGCTCACACTCTTGCTCTTTCAAAATAAATAAGCAAACATTTTTAAAAAAAAAAGAAAAAAAATGAGGATTTAGCTATCAAATGTAAAAACTTCTCTTAGCCTTTGATTTCCTAGTGCCTCAGTTTTGATAATCCAACATCTCTGCTCCAGTTCACTCATGAATAAGGAGACTGGGACACAGAGAAGCACACTTAGAGAAAGTCAAAGCCAGGACTATAACGCAGGTCTCACTTTTGCATCCCTAACCTAAATTATTTAACTGTGACTGTGTGACTGTTAGGAAAGTCATGTATCATTGGATTTTCAAATAATAAAACCTGAACATAGTGAACCCAAAACACACTAAAAATAAAGTACGTTAATTTTAAAAATATAAAGTACAAGTATTATTATTAAACATAGGCTGTTGACATATTTTTTTACATGGGGCCTATTACAGTTCTAAGCACATAAGTGGGCACAAGATAGATTGAGATTAGAATAGTGTACCTGTTTAATTTTTTGGATTTAACAATTATTTTATTGTGGCTAAACTCTGGAGTAGATCATAGGTATCTGAAAATTCTTTCTAAGAAACTAGGGGCAGGGGTGAACTTTACTTTTCTTCTCTTTCATCTCTTTCTGCTCCCACCCCCACCACCATGGACTTTCTCCCCTCTTGCTATCCTTTCTTGCTATCATAAGTTGTTATGTCTTATGCAGAAGAAGGATTTTCCAGGCGAGCAGTTCTTCGTGGTATTTGTGATAAAGCCTGAAGATTATGCCTGTGGAGGATCTTTCTTTATCCAGGGTAAGAGATAGTGAGGAATGTTTGCGACTTAGAAAAACCTAATGAAATGGAAGAGAAGGGAAGCCAAAAGCTCCCCATGGCCCCTTACTACCATCTCTAATTCTCATTGGGGATCATCAGCAGTAACTTGCAAGGCAGTCTGAAAGATCTTTGAAAAAAAAAAAAACATAGGGAAGAAAATGATAAATCTAAAAGGATTACTGATACTACAAAATGTCATTTAGTGCAGTACATCTTTTCAAAGTCTTGGGCTCTATCAGACCATGTGAGGTATATTCACTCAGTTTGCCTTTTACTCAACAAATATTTGCTGTTGTGAAATAATGATTTTATGTAGCATATCAAGGTCCACTGTCTAAGACTGGTTTGGTAGCCAGCAGTAATGGAGCCATTTGTGTTAATCAGTAGTCCTCATTTCCACAAGGACATACAAGGAAAATTCAGAGTTCTCAATTTCAGTTGCCAAAATTATACCTTGCAAGATAGTAAGAAAACAAAGCAGGACCATTTATCCCAATGACAGGGACTGTGTGTAATACCCTTAGGCATAGTACAAATGGCTATGGGTAACTATCCAGTCACTACTATGGGAATGCAAGAGGCTATTGATTGAAAACACAGACCCCCAGCAGCTGATGAGCCACATGTGATCAACACAGAGGGTGTTTAATGTTCAGTATAATATGGTTCTCTTGACATTTAGGTGAGATGTATTCTTCATGTATTCTTTAATCTCTTGATTACCTAACTCTAGAGTTTTGCCAGTGTCCAATGTTCTTTGGTAAACTACAAGTCATTTAATGACTATGTAACAAAAAAATTTTTTTTCACTGGCTAGAATAATGCAAAGCAAAAGACAAGACAGCTTTCTATTTTTGTAGCCATTTTCTTCAGATGTCTATGGCATATTGGGCCACATGGATATCAGAGGATGAGTCAAGCTTTCTTTACTCAAGAAGGGAGGCTACAGTCTCACTTCTTCAATACTACCAAAAATGCAGTGAGGCAAAGGCTATCGTGAAAGTTTAGCCAAAAGCCATATTAGATAGTTTGCAGCTTTGGGAGTTAGGTTTTCCTCTAGTTCTTGCTAAAAGAAAATTCAACAACCAGAGCTAATTGTGGACAGTTTTTGAACAACTGTTCAGATGAGAGCCAAGAACCAAGTATCTGATCTATATTGCCTTTTTCTTTTTTACCAGAAAAGGAGAACCAAACCTGGAATCTACAACGAGCAAAGAACCTTAAAGTGACCATTGTTCCTTCCATTAAAGGTCAGTATTGGCTCTAGAATTCCATGGAAAGATTTCTATGTCCGAAGGCAATCATATACTTCAACACTAATGTCATCCTTCCAGAGAAACATCACAAGAAAACTAATATTTACCTTGGAGATAGAAGAGAGAATCAAAGCATGTTGTTAAATCTCTTCCAGAAAGAAAGGGAACTCAACTATGACATTGTATACAGGAAGTCCCTTCCTGGCTTCCATTGGGAAGTCATCACTGTGATAGGTAGCCATTTGTGGAGAATGTCTGGGTGACTTCCAGTAGCTTTGCTGCTTTGAATGGAATTATATTAGGACTTAAGAGTGGGTGTGATGGAGATGAGCCCTTGAAGCCATCCTGTCCCGAACATGGTTCTCTTTTTTCCTGAGGACACCCTGACCAAAGTTGTTTCTCTTCCCACAGAAACTATTTATGTGAAATCCATCCTTCTCAGTTTCCTCATCTTCTTCTCCTTCTACTTGGGATGCCTGCTTATTGCGTTTGTTCATTATATCAGGTAGGTCAAGAGTATCAAGAAATGTTAACCCCCTTTGCCTGTCTCTGTGTGGTGAGTAGAGCATTAGGCTTTACAGCCATATTGACCAGATTCAACTCTACCTCAACCACTAACTGTGTGACCTTGGGCTAGTTACTTAACCTCTCTGTGCTTCAGTTTCCTCCTCCTCAAAAATGAGATAATAATTTACCTCATAGAATTGTATAGCTGCAGTGTTTACGTCAATGTCCTGCACAGAGTGAGTACTGTTTAGAGTATTAGTTATGTTCATAGTTAATAAAACCTCAACAGAAAGACAGCTTGGGTATTTTTTTGGATCAGGAAATACTGTAAATTCTATGGAATGTAGGAAATGAGGAGTTCTTCCTAATATGGAGATTTAGGAACAGCTTTAAAAATTCCATCAACAAGTAAATTTAATGTCTAAAATAAACCTTGAGGTATAATAAATAGCAGGAGTGATGTGCTTTGATATTTCATTGCCAAGTGCTTTCTTATTATTATAGCATCAATTTTCCAGTAAAATGTCCCTTGAAGGAAAAGAAAAGGAAATGATTATATTGTAATTTGACTAAGACAATTTCCCTTCCCAAGAGATTGGAGCCCCTAATAAAAAGAGCTCCAGTTTTTCCTGGTGTCTCTGAGCAGGCCCAAACATTGATAATTCTGTACTTTGTTGTGGTCTCTGTGAAGCAACTACAAAAGAATGGCAGAAGGCCTACAATAAACAAATGTTCTTTCCCCTCTTGAACATCTGAAGAAAACAAAGTCAGCCCAGAGTTTTCAGACTATTGGGCAATTTAACAGCATCAGTAGAAAAAAATAATTCTCTTCTGTGACTTTACAAAGCTTTTCAGTTGAGAAATTGAATTTTAAAACCCTGGGACTACCATTAACCATATCTAGAACAATTTGAGCATCAGAATACTTAAGGAGAGTAATAAATTATAAACCATTGAGAAAAGTAGAAATTCATGAATCCATATTGATGGAAGAAGGAAGGAAGGAAGGAAGGAAGGAAGGAAGGAAGGAAGGAAGGAAGGACCTAAATATCTCCAGATACAATCCAAAGTCAATAAAACAGGTATACATTGAGGAAGCGAGTCATTAGCAAATGCCCACAGTATAAGGAAGAACTCTTGCCTACATAAGAATGCCAAAAGCTGACTGGAAAAAATGGAGGGAGTGCTGGAATTGGAAAATCATCATCTTGCATATATCAGGTTAAGAATAATTAGTGGATACTAAAACTAAGAGGAAAATCTGATGAAAATCTAAATATATGCATGACCATAAAGTGTATCCCCACGAGTTGCTTAGTTATTCTAAGGGAAAACATAGTAACTATACAATGGAGAACTCAGACAAGGATTGACTGACTGGGTGATCAAAATTAATGTGAGCAAGGGGAAGGTAAGACACTGTGTGCCTCCACATGTGACAATCTGAGGACACAGCACTACTCATGCAGTATTCCAGCCAGAAATACATATTTTGAATATAATCCTGAGGAAAAATCCAACTACCCCAAAATGACAAGCATTCTATTAAAGACAAATGAAAGACTGTGCAAATGATCCAGATTGAAGGAGACTAAAGAGATATGGGCAACTAAAGACAACACCTGGTCTCAGATTGGATGTTTTACTAGAAGAATATACTATAACGGACATTATTGGGTCAATTGACAAAATTATAATACAGACAGATTAGAGTATCTTATCAATGTTAGCTTTGCTGAATTTGACAACTATACTATGGTTAGGTACGAGAATATCTTTATTCTTTGGAAATATTTAGGGCACCTGGCTGGCTCCGTCAGTAAAGCATGTGACTTGATCTTGGGGTTGTGTGAGTCAAGACCCACATTGGGCATAGAGCTTACTTTTTAAAAACGGAAATATTTAAGAATAAAAGTTCATGACATATGCAACTTACTTTCAAATGGTCCAAAAATTATATATAATATGTATATAACATATATATAGTTATATACATATACACACATACAAAATGATAAAGCAAATGGGATAACATGCTAACAAATGAATCTAGATAAAGCATATGTGAGTATTCTATATTTTATTCTTATTCTTACAACTTCTCTGTAAATTTGAAGTTATTTTCTAATAAGAAATTAAAAACAAAAACCACAGTTCACAGGCAAATATATCTTGAAAGTATATACATTAACTGATTATCAGCCCACTTAATTTATTAGATCATAATCACTGACATTTACTAGGCACCGTGATTATCTGAGATTATCTCAATTGATGCCCTACAACAAGCACTAGTATTATCACCATTTGACAGTTAAGGAAATTGAGGCACAGAGAGGTAAAGCAGTTTGACCACAAATTCACAGCCAGGAAATGAGGGAGCTGGGATTTCCCTGGATTTCCAGGCAACGTGGCTCCAGAGCCTTACCTATGAAGCAGGCTGGTCAATACAGGTCTGGAGTGGTAAGGGCATGCGAGAGAGGGCAGTCCTGATCAAGGGGGGCACACCAAAAGCCTGGTACCCCAGCATGGATTCGAATGGAAAAGGATCCCAAAAGCTGTCAATTTGGACTCAGATGAACTCCAAGGTCATAGAAAAAGAAGTTCACCTCTTATGCTCTCTTAGGAAGACTGTCTCTACTCCTGATGTTTTAGATTTTAGAAAATAGGATTTCACTTCTTTAGTTAGCTAGCATGCATAATCAGCATACAGACAAAAAAAGTAGAGACGGATATCAATGTCCCTGACATTGTCATGCAGCTACAGCAGGAAGCACAGGTTTTGAAAGCTGTGGTACAAGGCTTTGTTGAAACCTCTGGCTGCCAGGTTATTTTGCTATAGTCAATCGCACAAGCATAGATTCTTCCCAAATACAGAGAAAGTGAAAATTGAAATCTGGAGACATAAGAACCATTTGGCATTCTAAATAAAATAATAGACTGAGGAAAAATGCTAACAGAACTCTTTCTCATTGAACTAAGCAAAAATAACAAAGTTTTCTACAAAACCAAATGAAACTAGTCCTGGAGCATAATGCCATTCGCTTGATAGGTTCTCTGTACTTTATTATTAATACACATGGGATTTGTAGTACATGCTATGAAATTAAGATGAAAATATGGATAAGAGACATGGCCCTGCTCTCAGGAAGCTAAGAATCCAAAGTATTAGCTATACTGGCTTGAATCTAAACACCATCCCCCTCCCATTGCCAGCCACAATCCATTCAGCAAGTATGTAAGGAGTCACTACAATAAATGTGCAGGACCAGGGCCAAACACTGGATACATGTTCTCTTATTCATTTCTTTCAACCACCCTGCCAGACATTGAGTTCAAACTGCACAACCCTGAGTACTCATCCCTCCCTTGATTCTTGCATCAGTTATCTGTGGCCACAATAATGCTGCATAAAAATCAACCATAAAAGCTCCAATGGCATACAGAAATAGTTAAGTTTACTTACAAATCTCTGGGCCAGCAGGATGACACTGCTAATCTGGACCGGGCTCAGAGGTCGCAGTTGGGTGTGGCTATAGAGTGCTATCACCTGGCGTCAGCTAGGCGCTGGCTCTTCTAGACCAGCCTCAGCTGCACGTGGTCTCCCAAATTCCAGCAGGCTAGCCCTTGTTTGTTGTATCTCCAAGAGAGATAGCAGAAGACTTTAAGGCCTCCTTAAGATGTAGCTTCAGAAGTGGCATATCACTTCTCCTTTCTATTAGCCAAAACAAGTATGAGGGCAGTCCAGACTCAAGAGGTGAACACACTAACTCCACCTTTTGATTTAAGGAGCTAAATACAAGATGAGGTGTAGCCATTTTGCAATCAATCTAGCAGAGTTCTCATTTACTATCTTCTCCTTTGCTCACTGGATACAGCCTGCCTCAGCCTAGCTTTACTAAATCATTTAACCTCTACTGAAGAATCTTATCAGCTCCTAAATCTATAGCAAATGTGGGTACAGCCTGTTAGCACAAACACGTCATTTTTTTCTTTTAATGTTTTATTTATTTTTGAAAGAGCACAAGTGGGTAAGTGGCAGAGAGGGAGAGGATAGAGGATCTGAAGCAGGCTCTTCCATGAAAGAAGTGAGCCCGATGTGGGGCTTGAACTCATAAACTGTGAGATCATAACCTGAGCTGGAGTCGGACGTTCAACAAAATGAACCACCCAGGTGCCCCCAACACATCATCTTTTATGAGTGCATATCATTGTTTGCCACTTAATCTCACTAGGATTGTTTTAAAAAGGGATTTCAACAGGTGTTGGTGAGGATGTGGAGAAAAAGGGACCCTCGTGCAATGTTGGTGGAAATGCCAACTGGTACAGCCACTGTGGAAAACAGTTTAGAGATTCTTCAAAAAGTTAAAAATAGAACTACTCTACAACCCAGCAATTACACTACTAGGTATTTACCCAAAAAGTACAAACGCACTAGTTGAAGAGTATTATGCTAAGAAAGAATTACAGGCCAATATCCCTGACGAACCTGGCTGCAAAAATTCTCAACAAGATACTAGCAAATCATATTTAACAATACACTAAAAGAATTATTCACCATGATCAAGTGGGATTCATTCCTGGGCTGCAGGACTGGTTCAATATTTGCAAATCAATCAACATAATACATCACATTAAGGGATAAAAAGAAGGGATCACAAGAAGGGATAAAAACCATATGATCCTGTCAATAGATGCAGAAAAAACATTTGACAAAATACAGCATCCTTTCTTAATAAAAACCCTCAAGAAAGTCAGGATAGAAGGAACATACCTTAACATCATAAAAGTCATATATGGTTTTATACAGCTTTATACAGCTAATATCATCCTGCAAGCTTTCCCCTGAGATCAGGAACACAATGGGGCTGTCCACTCTCCCCACTGTTGTTCAACATAATGTTGCAAGTCCTGGCCTCAGCAATCAGACAATGAAACTAAATAAAAGGCATCCAAATTGGCAAAGAAGAAGTCAAACTTTCACTCTTCGCAGATGACATGATGCTTTTCATGGAAAACCCAAAAGACTCCACCAAAAAACTGCTAGAGCTGATACGTGAATTCAGCAAAGTTGCAGGATGTAAAAGCAATGTACAGAAATCGGTTGCATTTCTATACACCAATAATGAAGCACAGGAAGAGATATCAAGGAATTGATCCCATTTACAATTGCACCAAAAACCATAAAATACCTAGGAATAAACTCAGCCAAAGAGGTAAAAGATCTGTATGCTGAAAACTATAGAATGCTTATGAAAGAAATTAAAGAAGACACAAAGAAATGGAAAAACATTCCAAGCTCATGGATTAGAAGAACAAATATTGTTAAAATGTCAATACTACCCAAAGCAATCTGCACATTCAGTGCAATCCCTATCAAAATAGCACCAGCATTCTTCACAGAGCTAGAATAAACAATCCTAAAATTTATATGGAACCACAAAATACCCTGAAGAGCCAAAGTAATGTTGAAAAAGAAAACCAAAGCTGGAGGCATCACAATCCCACACTTTAGCCTGTACTACAAAGCTGTAATCATCAAGACAGTATGGTATTGGCACAAAAACAGACACATACATCAGTGTAATAGAATAAAGAACCCAGAAATGGACCCACAAATATATGGCCAACTAATCTTCGACAAAGCAGGAAAGAATATCCAATGGAATAAAGACAGTCTTTTCGCAAATGGTGCAGGGAGAACCGGACAGCAATAAACAGAAGAATGAAACTAGGCCACTTTCTTACACCATACACAAAAATAAATTCAAAATGGATGAAAGACCTAAATGTGAGACAGGAAACCATCAAAATCCTACAGGAGAAAACAGGCAGCAACCTCTTTGACCTCGGCCATAGCAACTTCCTACTTGACATGTCTCCAGAGGCAAGGGAAATAAAAGCAAAAATGAACTATTGGAACCTCATGAAGACAAAAAGCTTTTGCATAGCAAAGGAAAAAATCAACAAAACTAAAAGCTAACAGATGGCATGGGAGAAGATACTTGCAAATAACATATCAGATAAAGGGTTAGTATCCAAAATCTATGAAGAACTTACAAACTCAACACCCAAAAAGCAAATAATCCGGTGAGTAAACAGGCAGAAGGTGTGAATAGACATTTTTCCAAAGAAAACATCCAGATAGCTAATAAGACACATGAAAAGATGTTCAACATCACTCATCATCAGGGAAATACAAATCAAAACCACAGTGAGATACCACCTCACACCAGTCAGAAGGGCTAAAATTAATAAGTCAGAAAACAGTAGATGTTGGCGAGGACGTGGAGAAAGGGGAACCCTCTTACACTGTTGGTAGGAACGCAAATTGGTGCAGCCACTCTGGAAAATGGTGTGAAGCTTCCTCAAAAAATTAAAAATAGAACTACCTTATGACCTAGCAATTGCACTACTAGGAATTTATCCAAAGATATATTTTTATAGCAATGTTTATAGCATCACTAATAACAATAGTCAAATTATGGAAAGAACCCAAATGTCTATCAACTGATAAATGGATTAAGAAGATGTGGTTTATGGCACAAAAACAGACACATAACCAATGGAATAGAATAGAAACCCCAGAACTAGACCCACAAACGTATGGCCAACTCATCTTTGACAAAGCAGGAAAGAACATCCAATGGAAAAAAGACAGTCTCTTTAACAAATGGTGCTGGGAGAACTGGACAGCAACATGCAGAAGGTTGAAACTAGACCACTTTCTCACACCATTCACAAAAATAAACTCAAAATGGATAAAGGACCTGAATGTGAGACAGGAAACCATCAAAACCCTAGAGAAGAAAGCAGGAAAAGACCTCTCTGACCTCAGCCATAGCAATCTCTTACTCGACACATCCCCAAAGGCAAGGGAATTAAAAGCTAAAATGAATTACTGGGACCTTATGAAGATAAAAAGCTTCTGCACAGCAAAGGAAACTATCAACAAAACTAAAAGGCAACCAACGGAATGGGAAAAGATATTTGTAAATGACGTATCAGACAAAGGGCTAGTATCCAAAATCTATAAAGAGCTCACCAAACTCCACACCCGAAAAACAAATAACCCAGTGAAGAAATGGGCAGAAAACATGAATAGACACTTCTCTAAAGAAGACATCCGGATGGCCAACAGGCACATGAAAAGATGTTCAGTGTCGCTCCTTATCAGAGAAATACAAATCAAAACCACACTCAGGTATCACCTCACGCCAGTCAGAGTGGCCAAAATGAACAAATCAGGAGACTATAGATGCTGGAGAGGATGTGGAGAAACGGGAACCCTCTTGCACTGTTGGTGGGAATGCAAATTGGTGCAGCCGCTCTGGAAAGCAGTGTGGAGGTTCCTCAGAAAATTAAAAATAGACCCACCCTATGACCCAGCAATAGCACTGCTAGGAATTTACCCAACGGATACAGGAGTGCTGATGCATAGGGGCACTTGTACCCCCATGTTTATAGCAGCACTCTCAACAATAGCCAAATTATGGAAAGATCCTAAATGTCCATCAACTGATGAATGGATAAAGAAATTGTGGTTTATATACACAATGGAGTACTACATGGCAATAAGAAAGAACGAAATATGGCCCTTTGTAGCAACGTGGATGGAACTGGAGAGTGTGATGCTAAGTGAAATAAGCCATACAGAGAAAGACAGATACCATATGTTTTCACTCTTATGTGGATCCTGAGAAACTTAACAGAAACCCATGGGGGAGGGGAAGGAAAAAAAAAAAAAAAGAGGTTAGAGTGGGAGAGAGCCAAAGCATAAGAGACTCTTAAAAACTGAGAACAAACTGAGGGTTGATGGGGGTGGAAGGGAGGGGAGGGTGGGTGATGGGTATTGAGGAGGGCACCTTTTGGGATGAGCACTGGGTGTTGTATGGAAACCAATTTGACAATAAATTTCATATATTGAAAAAAAAAGAAGATGTGGTTTATATATACAATGGAATACTACTTGGCAATGAAAAAGAATGAAATCTTGCCATTTGCAACAACATGGATGGAACTGGAGGGTATTATACTAAGCAAAATAAGTCAGAGAAAGACAGATATCATGTGATTTCATTCATATGTGGAATTTGAAAAATTAACAGATGAACATGGGGAAGGGAAGGAAAACTAAGGTAAAAACAGAGAGGGAGACAAACCATAAGAGACCATAAATACAGAGAACAAACTAACAGTTGATGGGGATAGTGGGCTGGGTTAAATGGGTGACCAGCATTAAGGAGGGCACTTTTCGGGATGAGCACTGGGTGTCATATGTAAGAGATGAATCACTGGGTTGTAGTCCTGAAGCCAAGACTACACTGTATGTTAATTAACTTGAGAATAAAACAATAAAATAAGGTTTTTTTTTTTAAAAAAAAAAAAGAGTATTATGCCACGTGAAATAAGTCAGAGAAAGACAAATACCATATGATTTCACTCGTGTAGAATTTAAGAAACAAAACAAATGAGCAAACAGGGAAAAAAAGAGAGACAAGCCAAGAAACAGACTCTTAACTACAGAGAACAAATTGATGGTTACCAGAGGAGGGGGGGTTATGAGGGAAGGGTGAAACAGGTGATGGGGATTAAGGAGTGCACTTGTTGTGATGAGCACAGAGTGATGTATAGAAGTGTTGAATTACTGTACTGTACACGTGAAACTAAGATTGCACTGTACATTAACTAACTAGAATTTAAATAAAAACTAAAAAAGGGGACACACATACCCCTATATTTATTGCAGCACTATCTACAATAGCCAAATTATGGAAGCAGCCCAAGTGTCCATCAACTGATGAATGGATAAAGAAGACGTGGTATATATACAGTGGAATGTTATTCAGCAATAAATAAAAAAAGAAATGAAATTTTGCTGCTTGGAACAACATGGATGGAGCTAGAGAGTATAATGCTAAGTGAAATAAGTCAGAGAAAGACAAATACCATATGATTTCACTGTTGTGTGGAATTTAAGAAACAAAACAAACAAGTAGAAGGGGCTGGGGAAGAAAGAGAGGCAAACCAAGAAACGGACTCTTAACTATAGACAACAAACTGATGGTTACCAGAAGGGAGGCAGGTAGGGGGATGGGTGAAATTGGTGAAGGGAATTGAGTACACTTACCATGATGAGCACTGAGTAATGTATAGAAGTATTGAATCACTATATTGTACACCTGAAACTAATATAACACTGTGTGCTAACTGTACTGGAATTAAATTTAAAGCTTAATTTTTACCAAAAGGGACTTAACCATAGCCTCATTTGCCAGCTAGAACAGTCAGGCCAAATTGTAACCATTCTTAATAATCTGCCTTGCTCGGTCAACAAATATTTAGTTATCATTTTCTATGTGCCAGGCTCTGTCCTAGTGTTCAGTGATACAGTGGTGAACAAGACAGTCCAGATCCCTGCTCTAACAGACTTTACATTGTACAGAGGGGAAACATATAAGCAAGCAAGTATTAATAAAGCAAATAATTTCAGCTAGTGACAGGAGGGAAAAAAAAACACTGTAGTGTGAGAGGGAATGGTTGGATTGGGAATCTACATTAGATTTGATTTGTTCAGCAAGGAAGATATCTCAGAAGGAAGACTTTAATAGGAAGAAGAGGCTAGCCATGTGAGGATCTGGGGAGAGAGTGGCCCAGGCAGAGAACAAGAGCAAAGGCCCTGGGGTGCCTGTGTGGCTCAGTCACTTGAGCATTTGACTCGGACTTAGGTCATGATCTCACTGTTGGTGGGTCCATGCTCTGGGTTGGGCTCTGTGCAACAGCTCCAGAGCCTGGGGCCTGCTTCAGATTCTGTGTCTCCCTCTCTCTCTGCCCCTCCCCCACTTGTGCTCTGTCTCTCAAAAATAAATTAAAAAAAAAAACACTCAAAAAAAAAAAAAAAGAAAAGAAAAGAAAAGAAAAGAAAAGAAAAGAAAAGAAAAGAAAAGAAAAGAAAAGAAAAAGAGCAAAGGCCCTGAGGCAGGGATGACTTTGCTGTCTCTAGGAACAAAAGAGGTATAAAGAGAAGTTCTTCCACCAGACATACCAGGATCTGGGGTGTGCAATTTCTAGAGTCTCTGTCTAGAAGTAAGAGTATGTATGAAAGCACAAACACATCTAATCCCTAACTTTCCTCCTCCCTGACCAACCTCACATCCAAAAGGGAAGCTCATTTTGCGAGAAGACAGTGATTCACATTTTAATGTTTGATAGATGTTCCCAAATGATATATCTGGCTTTTTTAGTAATAGTTTTATTGAGATATAATTCACAGACCACAAAATTCACCCTTTTAAAGTATAAAGTTCAATGACTTTTAGCATATTCACAGTTGCACAACTGTCTAAAACCACTATCTAATTTTCATCACCTCCAAAAAGAAATCCTGACTTTATCAAGATTACAGGATACAAGATCAATATACAAAAGCCAGTTTTATTTCTATTCACTGGCCATGACTAATCCAAGCATGAAATTAAGAAAACAATTCCATTTATAATAGGATCAAAAATAATAAAATACTTAAGAATAAATTTAACAAATTAAAGACTTGTACATTGAAAATGACAAAACAGGGGCGCCTGGGTGGCGCAGTCGGTTAAGCGTCCGACTTCAGCCAGGTCACGATCTGGCGGTCTGTGAGTTTGAGCCCCGCGTCAGGCTCTGGGCTGATGGCTCAGAGCCTGGAGCCTGTTTCCGATTCTGTGTCTCCCTCTCTCTCTGCCCCACCCCGTTCACACTCTCTCTCTCTCTCTCAAAAATAGACGTTAAAAATTTTTTCACATAAGTAAATAAATAAATAAACTAATAAATAAATAAAGTAATAAATAAAATGAAGGAATATTATTTATACATAAAAGACCAAAGTGTTGATTCATCCTACCACATAGATGAACCAGAAGCCAGTCAAAAAAAGACCACATATGCTATGATTCCATTTATGTGAAATTTCCAGAACAGGCAAATTTACAGAAAGTAGATTCATGGTTGTCAGAAAGTGTAGGAGTGGGGAATGGGGAGTGACTGCTAATAGGTTTTAAATTTCCTTGGGGGGGGGGGGGATGAAAATGTTCTGGTTGCAATTTTGTGAACATATTAAAATGCATTGAAATGTGCACATTAGAGGATGAATTTCATGATGTATGAATTATCTGAAAATAAATGAATCTGAAAATAAGTAAATGAATTTATGTATGTATGTACATGCCTAGGAGTGGAATTGCTGGGTCAGATGTTAAGTCTGTTTCACTTTCGAGTTTTTCAAAGTGGCTGTACCATGTTGCAATCCTGCCAGCAACATGTCAGAGTTCCAATTTCTCCACATGCAAAGGCTTGTTTTAAGAGATCCTAGCAGACAAATCTGCAACAAATGTAAAATGCTGAAGTTTTCACAGTCTTAGGAGCATGTGTATGTTCTTGTTTACAGATTTCAAAGAAAATCCATTGATGGAAGCTTTGGTTCCAGTGATGGTAAGAAAAGTTCCTGGTAAGAAAAGTCAATTCGAATGATAGAGAGTGTGCGGCAACATCCCATTTGGCACTTTTGTCTCTCTGACTTTATCATTGCCAAACCCTCCCTTGGTTCCTATCCCACAGACTAATCTAATCTACAGTCTTTCTAGAGAAAGCAGAGCTAGTGAGAACCAGTTTTCAGAGTTGGTAAGTACTGAGATATGGAGCTCCTACTAAGACCCTTTGCTTAGAGTGTCCCTTGCAATTGTCCATGGCTCATTTATCAGCCACTCATCTTCTTTAGAAGTTTAATCTTTTATAGGATGTAAATTGTTCACACCTATTTCATCCCAAAGCCAACTTGCGAACAATAAGAATTTATTGTCTCAACTCTAATACACAGTTCAATTTTCCCAAATTGAAATAGAGGCTTTTTTGTTATTGTTGTTCAAGTGGCTAAAAACCTGAATTATTTGAGACTAACAAGTGTAATAACTTTGGGAAATCCAGAATAATTGATTATTTGACCATTGTAATGTGCCCTTTCCTCCACTCTGATAATTTGAAGAAACTCAATTACCTGATCTTTTTATAAAAATTTTTTAACAATTAAATGTCCTCATTTTTTTAAATCAAGAAATAACTGACATGTAACATTGTAAGTTTTGAGTATACAACACAATGATGCAATATTTGTATATATTGCAAAATGATTACCACGATTAAGTCTAGTTAACATCCATCACCACACAGAGCTACAAATTTTTTCTTGTGATGAGAACTTTTAAGATCTACTCTCTTGGGCGGGGGCCGGGGTGGGGGGGGGGGGGGGGGCGGGGGGGTTTGCGCCTGGGTGGCTCAAGCATCTGACTTCAGTCAGGTCACGAACTCGAGGTTCCTGGGTTCAGGCCCTGCGTCAGGCTTTGTGCTGACAGCTCAGAGCCTGGAGCCTGTTTCGGATTCTGTGCCTCCCTCTGTCTCTGCCTCTCCCTTGCTCGCACTCTGTCTCTCTCTGTCTCTATCTCTCAAAAATAAACATTAAAAAAAAAAAAAAAAAAAAAGACCTCTCTTAGGAACTTTCTTTTTTAAAAAAAATTTTTTTTTCAACGTTTATTTATTTTTTGGGGGACAGAGAGAGACAGAGCATGAACGGGGGAGGGGCAAAGAGAGAGGGAGACACAGAATGGGAAACAGGCTCCAGGCTCTGAGCCATCAGCCCAGAGCCCGACGCGGGGCTCGAACTCCCGGACCGCGAGATCGTGACCTGGCTGAAGTCGGACGCTTAACCGACTGCGCCACCCAGGCGCCCCATCTTAGGAACTTTCAAATACACAATATAATGACCAGCCTGTACCTTATATCCCCAGGACTTAGTTATTCTATAACTGGAGGTTTACACCTTTTGTAAATATCCTCATCTTTAAAAAGTCTAAGCATGAGTTACTCAGTGTTCATAAGTTATTTGGCCCAGAGTGATGATTTAGAAAAGGAACGATGAAATGAGACTTGATTTTTAAGCCACATGCAGCAGATGTTCAGTTCTGTGTTTTCTGTACTTAACTGAGCCCACAGAGTCTTAGAGAAGCACAAATTGATCCCCTACCCACCCACCAGGAGCATTTCTCACTCTGCTTCTCCTGCCTTCCTTTGACTTTTGTCTTCCTCAATGTCAGCATGTTTATTTTCCAGCCACCCAGGCAATTGGCTTTGACAACATTCGACCAGCAATATGAAAGACTATCAAAGGACACCTGCTCTAGCGTCTTTAAAATACTAAGTGCTACTTTCCCTTTTATTCGTAAAATGTTTAAATGAATTTGTCTTCTCTCTGGATCTCATCCTTTTTCTTCTAGTGCTTTCCAAGTTTTGCTCTTATTTTAGGTCCCAGTTGAACTTAGAAAGCCTGATTAGTCCAATCCCATTGGTGCTCTGTGAAAGGATGGTCCGTTATTTTTATTGTATCAATGAAGTATTTTATTACCGCATTGATAATTGAAAGAATTTCCGTGTTCAGAAGTTTCTTGAACAGTGAAGTGTAGGTAGACAGAGCTGAAACTTTAGCTCAGATCATTGTCTAAGATCAAGAAAGCTCTGAAAATTAGCTCTGAAGAGACCCTTCAGATGGCAAGCAGAAGTGAATGAGTGACAAGAAAAGAAAGAAAGAAGAAAAGGAGGAAGGAAGGGAGGGAGGAAGGAAAGAAGGAAGGAAGGAAGGAAGGAAGGAAGGAAGGAAGGAAGGAAGGAAGGAAGAAAGAAGGAGGGAAGGAAGGAAGGAAGGAAGGAAGGAAGGAAGGAAGGAAGGAAGAAGGAAGGAAGGAAGGAAGGAAGGAAGGAAGGAAGGAAGGAAGGAAAGGGGGGAGGAAGGAAGAAAGGGAGAGAGGGAGGGAGGAAGGGAGAGAGAAAGAGAGAGAAAGGAAACGGAAGGGAAAGGAAGAGAAAAGAAAAGAAAAGAAAAGAAAAAAGAAAAGAAAGAAGATGGAAAGGAGGGAGAGATGGAGGGAAGGAAAGAAGATAAGAGTAAAGATGCATCAGTTAGGATTCACATAGCTGCAAATAACAACAAATTATATCTCAAACCACACTTAAACAATATAGATGCTTGTCTCCCTGGAAGTTGAACAAAAGGGTGCACTTAGGACTGACTGAGTCTGGTGGCCCTGGTCCTTTCCCCTGCCACTCCCTTGGCTCTGCTTTAATTCCAGTGACAGTGGTGAGATGAATCACTTTGACACCCTCACCTGACAATGTCCAAAGGGAAGGACTTTTTCAGAAGCACCCAGTAACTGCTCATGTTTCATTGGCATAGAGTGGATCATTTGCTTGTTAAACCAGTCACCGCAAAGGAATAGATTTACCTACAGATCAATCAAGCCTCCTTACAGAACTAGGATGAGATCATCTTCCTCTAAGACTGGTGTTTCTCAAACTCAACGTTATTGACATTACAGGCCAGATAATTATTTGTTGGGGGGGGGGGCTGTCCTGTACATTGTAGGATGTCTAACTCCATTCTTCACCTCTACCTACTAGAAACCAGTAGTACACTCCCTCCTTGTGACAACTAAAAATGTCCCTAGACAATGTTCTCTTGGGGGCAAAATGGTTCCCCCACCCCTACCCCCAATTGGGAATCACTGACTTAAACACACAGACTGCCTGACGAGGATACCTGAACAAAATCCCAGCTTAGTTAGGAAGTAGGGACTAGGAGTGTTCACCACAAAGGACTTTGAAATAGGGAGGAAATACAGCACCTTTGTTATGCGGACAGGCTACAGGGAGAGAAGGCACATGACAAGTGAGATGAGACCTAGATGCGGGAGACAAGAGCAGAGAAGGCACACTCTACTCTAGGAAAGAACCTAAGCATATCCAGTGGAACATTGAGAAAGCAGCCTGGAGCAAGAGACACAAGCAAGTGAAGGGCACTGAAATGAATGTGAGACAGGGGAGGAAGGTTTGCAGAGAAGCAAGGATATAGAAATGTCTTTCTCAGGACCCCTGGGTGGCTCAGTGGGTTGAGCATCCAACTCTCGATTTCTGCTCAGGTCGTGATCCCAGGGTCATGGGATTGAGCCCCTGTGTCAGGCTCCACACTGAGCATGGAACCTTCTTGAGATTCTCTCTCTCTCTCTCTCTCTCTCTCTCTCTCTCTCTCTCTCTTTCTCTCTCTTGGCACCTGGGTGGCTCAGTCGGTTAGGCACCCGACTTCGGCTCAAGTCATGATATCATAGTTCATGGGTTCAAGCCCCGCATCAGGCTCTGTGCTGACCACTTGGAGCCTGGAGCCTGCTTTGGTGCTGTGTCTCCCTCTATCTCTCTGCCCCTCCCCCATCCATGCTCTGTCTCTATCTCTCAAAAATGACTAAACATTAAAAAACATTACAAGAAAAAAAAGAGTCTCTCTCTCTCTCTCTCTCTCTCTCTCTCTCTCTCTCTTCCCCGTTCTCTGTCTTCCTCTCTCCCCTGCTTGTGCATGCTATCTCTCTCAAGATAAGAATAAAAGTAAAAAGTTAAAAAATATTTCTCTCCCAAAGGCCAGGATCAGTGTGACTGTGGGGGCTACAGGAAGTTCAGTGGAGCTCAGAGCTACAGGAAATGCCCTGGGGGGCTGCTAATCAGAGAAAATGCTAGGAGCAGTGTCTCAAAGGGAAGAAGGATCCCATTAGGCTTGGCATGGTGTCCACCCAAATCAGTGTGGACCTAGACATCTGAGGAGCTGGGCCTGATGCTTTCACCTTGCCTGTGCTTCACGCAGAAAACATGGAGCCAGGTCCCTACAGGCTGTCAAATTGGTGGCAGTCCTGTTTTAGTTACATAACAAAAGGAAGGCTGCATTTGGAATATCTGTCAGCTACCCTGTATTTGTTTTTCTTTCATTTGCCTGCCATTCTTTAAGTTCTATTTGAAAAATATTGACATTGGTTTCGATTGTGCTTAAAACAAAGAGATGTCTTTCATACTTCACGGGATAAAGATGGAGATAATTTTGTGGAGCCAGGTGAAATGGAAATAGTGTTTGTAAAGACTTTCTTGAGGCCATGAAGGCATTTTTTACTGTATTCCCCACTCATCACTTAGCACTGAAGGCAGGGACCTCTGGGGTATTGTGAGGGGTACTAGGAAAGGCTCTGTGTTCTAAAAACCTTTAGTGGCCCTGTCAGTGAAAAATCCCACATTTCACATCATTGTAAAGAACCTATACAGAAATTCAGCCACAACTGGAGAGAAAGGTGAATGAAGTATGTCTCACAGGCTTCTGGGACCACATGAGCTGTCAGCATGGAAACTGAGGGTAAGAGAGGGTTACTGTCTCAAGTGAGAGAGCTTAACAAACGTGACAAGTTGTTAGATTTAAGAACCCAATGGCCAATCAAATTCTTCCCTCCATGGAGCCATTACCAAATCAGCCTCTTAGCAAAGAGCAGGGTGCAGAGGGAATGAAGACAAGCAGTGTGAGTTTGGAGGAGTCAAGGAGCATAGGCCACCATCAGGTTCTGTGGCAATGGGTCTCAAACTCTAGTCCTGATGCTTCTTTTTACAAATTTTCTTGGCTTTTCTTGCCACTTTTTCTGTAAGAGAAATCTCATTTTTGTGGTTTTCCTCATTCTCTCAACTTAAAAACAAAACAAAAACCTCCAGACTCACTTTGTTTATCTTACTCCACTGCACGTGCCATTGTGACCCCAGAGAAGGGGAGAGGTTGAAGGCTACCACAGCAAGAAGACAAGGCAGAGAAACTCTTGCAAGAGAGAATGAGGCCACTTCTTTGAGCCCAGTGGGATGGTGGGAGGAAAAAGGGACCAGCTAAACATGGCATGTATTTCTTCCTCTCCATGCTGGCATCTGGAATGTGGCCATGGAGTACTGATAGGTTACAAGGAGTGCCAAAAACAGAGATTTTACCCAATTTGCCACTGGGGACTCAGGATGCCTGTCCTTTTATTTTTTTCCCCTCAGAAACATTCTCTTCAATAGATACGCTTAACGTTGGTGGCAACATTTTACTAGAGTAGAAAGGCTTCACTGTGTATGGTTTATATTTAAAGTTTATTCATCTTTCTGCAGAGAGAACTTCTAAAACTAATGTGCACTAAGGAGGTGGGCCAGCTATGACACCTGGGCCATGCTCCCCTGTACTCCATCCAGGTGGAGGGGGACAACGAACCAAGACCCTGGCCAGACCCTCCCAGCAGAGAGAGTTCCAGTAGCTCTCCCACCGTTTGCTGGAGTTTGAAGGCTGGATCTTTCATATTCGAGTTGCCCTTTTATTTTTTTTAAGTGTTTTTATTTATTGATTTTGAGAGGGACAATGTGCGTGTGCATGTGAACAGGGGAGGGGCAGAGAGTGAGAGAGATAATCCCATGCAGCCTCTGAGCTGTCAGTGCAGAGCCCATCTCGGGCTCGAATCCACGAACCATGAGATCACGACCTGAGCCGAGACCAAGAGAGTCAGATGCCCAACCAACTGAGCTGCCCAGGTGCCCCTAGTTGCCCTTTTAAACCGTGGTTTTTGTCAGCGCCCCAAGGTACACAGATCTGTTCATGGTCCCTCCCACTGTAGTTCCCATAGTGCCCTTCCTTACCATGTCTTTGTTTTTCTTGCTGTTCTATCTTTACTTGCGTAGAAGCTACTCAGGCAGCCCTAGGTTCTTCGGGAGGAATTGCTTTATAAATGGGTGTAGATTTGGTGTGTCCGTGGAGGAGGTGAGCTCGGTGTCTTCCCATGTTGCCATCTTGGACTGGAACTCTCTCCTCATCTGTTGAGACTAGTTGGGATAGGTAGCCTATTGGCATAAAACTGAAATTTTCCAGCAGCTAGTTCCCATCATCTCTGACTACCTCTTCAACTTCCAACCTCCTGAGTCCAGAGACAGAAGGCAAGACAATTATAAATATGAAATCACTGAAAGATCCAAACATGCTCAAAAAATGAAGTAAAGTTTTTCTCTTCATGTTGAGCATTTAATATTAAAAGCCAACATGCAAACATATCTTATGCAGTGTAAGTAAACAGATGGCAAAGGGCTCATGCTCAGAGAAAAAGATGCCAGAATAACTCTCTTCATTAAGATGAGCTCATTCACAACTTTATATGTTTACTTATTCCCAGCCAGAACATCTTGGTCTGTCCTATAAACTGATATTTTGTGTTTAATTCTTTCTAAATACCATACAGTTAAATATAAATATAACTCTCCTTCTGGGAGCATACTTGAAGTTTGGGAGCCAATGTTCTGGTTTTTTGCATTCTGAGAAGGTCTTAAACATTAGAAAAATTAACAGAATACTGTTATACAAAGTTGCCAATCTCATATTTAAATTGTGCCTATAAAAGTCCACAGAGTTAGGGGCCCCTGGGTGGCTCAGTCGGCTAAGCGGCCGACTTCGGCTCAGGTCATGATCTCGAGGTCCCTGAGTTCCAGCCCCACATCGGGCTTTGTGCTGACAGCTTAGAGCCTGGAGCCTGCTTTGAATTCTGTGTACCCTACCTGCCCACCCCCACCCCCACCACTCTCTGCCCCTCCCCCACTCATGCTCTGTCTCGCTCTCTCAAAAGTAAATAAATGTTAAAAAAAAATTTTTTTTAAGACCACATTTCTTAAAAAAAAAAAAAAAGTCCACAAAGGTAAAACATCTTTATGTTCTGGCACTTGTCTTGCCCGTGAAAATCTTGGTTCTCTTGTCCATCCTAGAATTAGTGATGTTGCAGATGCCTCAGAGTGAAAATGGCTAACAACCAGATTAGAATCACAGCTTGCTCAATCATGAGCCAGAGCTGAGTACAGAAATCAGCGACACATCCAAGTCTGAACAGACCCACACAGCTGGCTTTTGCTTTTTAATGAAGTGTCACCTAAAAAAACAGCGATTGTTTTTGTTTGCTCACTAGCTTTGATTTTAGGTTTTGTGGGTTTTTTCTCCTTTGTTTACACCCACAAAAACATTGCCTCCCACAAACCATTTCAACCTCCTGTCATAACCAAACTCAAGCACTTTCCTATGCACACTTCTGCCTCTCGTGGTAGAGGGCTTCTCAGTAGCACCAAAATGCCAAAAATTCTGGGTTTTATGATTTTAGTGTCATTCTTCACTTCCTATTTACACATTTAATAATTTTAAAATTACATCTTTATAAAAGGACATAGGGTAATGGTAGAACTTATATGTAATGTAGATCTTACATCTACAGATTTAATCCCTATCAAAATACCAACAGTAGTTTTCATAGAATTGGAACAATAATCCTAAAATTTGTCTGAAAACACAAAAGACCAAACAGCCAAAGCAATCTTGAAAAAGAACAAAACTGGTGGTATCACAATCCCAGATTTCAAAATATACTATAGAGATATAGTTACCAGGGGCACCTGGGTAGCTCAGTTGGTTAAGCATCCAACTCTTGATTTCGGCTCAGGTCACGTGTCATCATCTCACAGTTCGTGAGTTCAAGCCCCATGTGGAGCTCTGCACTGACTGTGAGGAGCCTGTTTGGGATTCTCTCTCTCTGCCCTTCCCTTACTTGCTCTCTCTCTCTCTCTCTCTCAAAAATAAATAAATAAACTTAAAAAAAAATATATGTGGTAATCAGAACAGTGTGGTACTGGCATAAAAATAAGACACATAGATCAATGGAACAAGATAGAAAGCCCAGAAATGAGCCCACACTTTTATGGTCAATTAATCTACAGCAAAAGAGGCAAGTATATACAATGGGAAAAAGACAGTCTCTTCAGCAAATAGTGTTGGGAAAGCTGGATAGCTACATACAAAAGAATGAAACTGGGCTGTTTTCTTATACCATACACAAAAATAAACTCAAAATAGATTAACGACCTAAGTGTGTGACCTGAAACCATAACATTTCTAGAAGAAAACACAGGCAGTAATCTCTTTGACCTCAGCCTTAGCAACATTAGCTATGTCTTCTCAGGCAAGGGAAACAAAAGCAAAAATAAACTATTGAGACTACACCAAAATAAAAAGTTTCTGCACACCAAAGGAAACCACCAACAAAACAAAAAGACAACTTATTGAATGGGAGAAGATACTTGCAAATGACATATCTAATAAGGAATTAATACCCAAAATATATAAAGAACCTATATAGCTGAACACCATAAAAACACATAATTCAATTTAAAAATGGGAAGAGGACATGAACAGACATTTCTCCAGTGAAGACTCACAGATGGCCAACAGATACATGAAAAGAGTGCTCAACACCACTCATCCTCAGGGAAATGCAAATCAAAGCCACAATGAGTTATCATCTCACACCTGTCAGAACGGCTAAAATCAAGAAGGCAAGAAATAACAAGTGTGGGTGAAGATATGGAGAAAAAAGAACCCTCATGCACTGTTGGTAGGAATACAAACTGGTGCAGCCACTGTGGAAAACAGTGTGGAAGTGCCTCAAAAAATAAAAGAATCAGGGCACCCAGGTGGCTCAATCAATTGAGTATCCAACCTCAGCTTAAGTAGGTTCACGCCCATCAGGCTCTAAGCGGTCAGTGAAGAGGCTGCTTTGGATCCTCTGTCTCCCTCTCTCTCTGTCCCTCCCCCACTTGTGTGTTCTCTCTTTCTCTCTCTCTTTTTCAAAAGTATATAAATATAAAAAAAAATAGTGGCACCTGGGTGTCTCAGTCGGTTGAGCATCTGACTTCGGCTCAGGTCATAATCTCGTGGTTCATTAGTTCAAGCCCCACATCAGGCTCTATGCTGATAGCTCGGAGCCTGGAGCCTGCTTCAGATACTGTATCTCCCTCTCTCTCTGCCCCTGCCCTGATCACGCTCTCTCTCTCTCTCTCTCTCTCTCTCTCCTTCTCAAAAATAAATAAACATTCAAAAAATTTTTTTAATTTAAAAATAGAATTACCATATAATCCAGCAGTTCCACTACTGGGTATTTATCCAAAGAAAACAAAAACACTAATTCAAAAAGATTTAGGCACATCTATGTTTCTTGCAGCATTATTTACAATAACCAAATTATGGAAGCAGCCCAAGTTTCCATTGGTTGATGAATGGATGAAGAAGATATAAGGTGTGTTTGTGTGTGTGTGTGTGTGTGTGTGCATGTGTGTAATAGAATATTACTCAGCCATAAAAAAGAATGAAATCTTGCCATTTGCAATAATATGGATGGACCCAGAGGGTATAGTGCTAAGTGAAATAAGTCAATCAGAGAAAGATAAGTACTATATGATTTCACTCATATGTGGAATTCAAGAAACAAAACAAATGAACAAAGAAAAGGACAAATTAAAAAAACAGACTTTTAAATACAGAAAACAAACTGGTGGTTGCCAGAAGGGAGGTGGGTGGGGTTACAGGTGAAATAGGTGATGGGGATTAAGAGTACATTTATGATAAGCACCGAGGAATGTACAGAATTGTTGAATCATGTTGCACACCTGAAATTAATATCACACTGTTTGTTAATTACACTTGAATTAAAAACTTTAAAAGAGGGAGTTTGAGCTTGAAAAGAGACAAATATGAAAGACACTGAGGGAAATGACCCAATAGAAAATCATTGGTAAGCAGTAGCAGACAACCTAAAAAGCAAATGTTGCCCTTAGATGCTTCTTTAAAGTATCAGCTTATTATAGTGGAGATGAGAACAAGTCTCAACCTCCTTGTCTTTTTGAAAGATATTCTTGAATACTCCATGAAAGTAACATGCTCGCTGCCAGTTATTCCTATACTGGAAGAAAATCCTGGTGTTGTTTTTCAATTAAGAAGATAAGTTTTGGGGCACCCGGGTGGCTCAGTCAGTGAAGCGTCCAACTCTTGGTTTCTGCTCAGGTCATGCGTGATCTCAGGGTTTGTGGGTTCGAGACCCACATTGGGCTCTGTGCTGACAGCACAGAGACTGCTTGGGATTCTCTCTCTCTCTCTCTCTCTCTCTCTCTCTGTCCCTCCGACACTCTTGCTCTGTCTCTCAAAATAAATAAAAAATAAACATTAAAAAACAATAATAAATAAATAAATGAATAAATAAAAAGAAGATAAGTTTTGACTGAAACTAATACAACAAACCACTCTCGGTGCCTCTCTTTTGTTATTTTAAAATGGTGAGAACAGTACCCACCTCATTGGGCTGTTGAAAACTTAAATGAGTAAATTCTTGAAAAGAAATTAAAAGGGTCTCTGACATGCAGTAAGTTCTCCATAAACATCATCTAGCATCAACAACCACAGTAGTGAGATGCAGTAGTTCTATAATATATAATAGCAGTGAGAGCATTAGTTATCATAGCAGTACTAGTGGTGGGGGTCATAGTAAGTAGTACTTGTTATTGTCAATAGTATCCAGCAGCAAAGCTCTGTGCTGTAACTACGACCAAATCTGTCCTAGAACGAAGAGTCAGTCAAGTTGTACAAATCTCCACATAACGTTATTATTGGGCACACACAAAAAATTTAATACCTCATACTTACGGGTCTGAAAATAACCTGTTTCTTTGTCTGGAAGTTGGATGAAAAGCAAAGACGGTGGTGAAACCACGTTCCATATTTACGGGTAAGCCCAAGAAAGGCCAAGGTACATCTACTTTCTTGACGTGATGAGAAATCTATCAAGGAATCTCCAGGCCTAGGAACAGTGCCAGGGAGTCTGCACTCTGAGGGCCTGGGAACAACCCTGCCTGCCAGGAATGCTGTGTTAGTTAAAGACCTTGGCTGAGCCAGCTCTTGGCTAAGCTACCAAAAGGAGGAAGGAAATTGAGTCTCCAAGGCCATCTCTCATCACCTGACTAAATATTTTGAACTCAGGATTTAAATATTTTCCTTTCTTTTTTCTTTTAAGTTTATTTATTTTGAGAGAGAGCAAGAGTACGAGCAGAGGAAGGGCAGAAAGAGGGGAGTGAATCCCAAGCAGACACGGGGCTAGAACTCATGAACCCATGAAAGCACGACCTGAGCAGAAATCAAGAGTCTAATGCTTAACCAACTGAGCCACCCAGGCGCCCCTTAAATCTTTTTCTTCATGAAGGAAATTAATGGACACAAAAAGACTAAAAGGTATGATAAAGCCTACAAATTGGCCTGAAAAACCGTGAATGATTTTATTGCCCACCAGCGGAAGGAAGTTTGAGAGGTGGATGAGGAGAGCTGGCTGTGATAAATGATGAACTGGTGAGGCTTTTGGTTCCATTGTGCGGGTTACATACTGCAGCATGAACGCAAACTGTAACAAACTGCATTTTCAATGAAGAAATGGAAATACATTTACAGTGAGGGTATCATAGAATATCCTCAGTTATGTGTCTTCACCGAAAATCTATTTCTCTGCAACCATATAAGAGACTGACTGGGTAACACACAGACCTTTCTGCCTGTAATGTGATACAAGCGATCTCACTTCAGAAGGAAGATACTATATTGAAATGCCCACCAGCCTGACAATATCCTAGATCCTTGACAAAACTCAGGAGGCGTAAAGAAACATTTTCAAGCATCTCCGCGGATGAGTGTGGCTCCTGGAAATATTGTAGCATGAAGTCAGAGTCAGAGAAACTGCCTAGATACCCTGCTTAATTGTGGTTTCTCCTCTCCTTGTTCAGATCCACCTAATTCTCGGAGGTGAATAAACTCAGTGAATAGCATCTTGCCTAACAACCAAGGAGAAGGTTGGAAGCTATTTCTCTCTGATATTGGTGGTGGCATGGCTCCAGATGACAGCACCAGACACAGAGGGATGAGTTCACTCCCTGTGCTACAAGGAGTACTTCAGTGGAAAAGTTTGAGGAACATTATCTTAATTTATCTCTCACTGCCAACAAAAATTTGGCAACAGATACAGAAATATCTCTCAAAATATCTCATATTCTTCCATATCCTTAGTTCAGTTTTCACCATTGATTGCTCCAAGGAGTGCTGTAATTCCCTCCCTATCTGGACTTATCCTGCCAGTGGTTAAGGTGCTGCTAAATGCTATTTTGAAAGCCTCCACATTACAGCGGTTTAATGACAGACAGATACTTCTGTGTTTCTGTTCAGTGGTGACCTTCCTCAAAGTGATTTCAGGACCTGTGCTCCTTTGTTCTTGTGATTCTGCAATACTTTCAGGCAGGAACTGGAAGATTTTTTTTTTTTTTTCTCTGTAGAGTGCCAAATAGCAAATATGTTAGACTTCACAGGGCCGTATCGTCTCTGTCACAACTGCTCAACGCTGCCACCATAGCCAAAAGCAGCCATAGACATACCCAAGTGGCCATGACTGTGTTTCAACAGGACTTCATGTATGAGTACTGAAATTTGAATTTCATGTGATTTTTACCTGTCATGAAATCTTTTGATTTCTTTCCCCAACCATTTAAAATATTTATTTTCCTTTCCAAGATTTTACCTAAATTTAGGTTAGTTAACATATACTGTAGTTGTGGTTTCAGGAGGAGAGTTTAGTGATTCATCACTTGTATATAACACCCAGTGTTCATCCCCACAAGTGCCCTCCTTAATACCCATCACCTATTAACTCATCTCTCCACCCGCCTCCCCTTCAGCAACCCTCAGTTTGTTCTCTATAGTTAAGAGTCTCTTATGGTTTGCCTCCCTCTCTGTTTTTATCTTATTTTATTTTTCCTTCCCTTGCCTTATGTTCATCTGTTTTGTTTCTTAAATTCCACATATGAATGAAATCATATGGTATTTGTCTTTCTGTGACTGACTTATTTCACTTAGCATAATACACTCTAGTTCCATCCACATCATTGCAAATGGCAAGATCTATTCTTTTTGATAGCTGAGTAATATTCTGTTGTGTATATATAAACCTCATCTTCTTTGCCCATTCATCAGTTGATGGACATTTGGGCTCTCCATAATTCGGCTATTGTTAGTGCTGCTGTAACACATTGGGTTGTATGTGCCCTTTCAAATCAGTATTTTTGTATCCTTTGGATAAATACTTAGTGCAATTGCAGGGTCATAGAGTAAGTAGTTCTATCTTTAACTTTCTGAGGAACCTCCACACTGTTTTCCAGAGCGGCTGCCCTAGTTTGCATTCCCACCAACAGTGTAGGAGGGTTCCCCTTTCTCTGCATCCTCACCAACCTCCATTGTTTCCTGAGTTGTTAATGTTAGCCATTCTGACAGGTGTGAAGTGGTATCTCATTGTGATTTTGATTTGTATTTCCCTGATGATGAGTGATGGTGAGCGTTTTTTCATGAGTCTGTTCACCATTTGTATGTCTTCTTTGGAGAAGTGTCTGTTCATGTCTTCTGCCCATTTCTTAACTTGCTTATTGATTAGGTGTTGAGTTTAATCAATTCTTTATAGATTTTGGATACTAGCCCTTTATCTGGTATGTCATTTGCAAATATCTTCTCCCATTCCATAGATTGGCTTTTAGTTTTATTGATTGTTTCCTTCACTGTGAAGAAGTTTTTTATCTTGATGAAGTCATAATAGATAATTTTTGCTTTTGTTTCCCTTGCTTCCAGAGACATGCCTAGTAAAAAGTTGCCACAGCTGAGGTCAAAGAGGTTGTTGCCTGTATTCTCCTCTAGGATTTTGATGGTTTCCTGTCTCACATTCTAAAACCATTCTTAGTTAAAGGGTTATACAAAAATAGGTAGCAGGCTAGATTTTGCCTGTAGGTCACAGTTTGGTGAGTCTTGTATTGGACTGATGATTCAAGCTACTTAGAGTTGTGTTGTTTTAGCAACTGGACATGAAGTGTTTGCTTTTCTTTTTAACAGGCTCTGGAAATATGGCGGTGTCACATCCCATTGCTGCCAGCACCCCTGAAGGAAGCAATTATGGGGCAATAGGTATTGCCTACTATGAGTCCATTCATTGAAGTATTTCTTAATTCTCCAGAGAATAGGATAAAAAGGGCCTTCCAGCCACTATTAACTGTGTGAGTGGGCAAGGCAGTCATCGTCTAAGATTGTCTTCTCTTTATAAGAGAAATTGGTTGGAAGATCTGGAAGGCTCCTTCCAGCTCCAACCTTCTCTAGTTTGTTATTCTGTGCTAGCCACACTTGAGCAGAATTCCCTACCATGGTTGCCGTCAACTCCCAAAGTCCATGTGGGGATGTTTTCATACCCGGCCTGAGTTTAGGGCATGAACAGTATGTCAGAGCCGGTGTCAGGGAGCCCAAAATCAATTGACGAGCTCTTTCATTCTCAGGTTTCAGTGGAATAAGGGCGATCAGAAGACTAAGGCTGTGCTGCAGGTGAACATGGCTGTAGCCTGACAATCGTTCATTTTGGCTAACTTCATAATTGAACCTAGTCATTCACATGGCAACCCCTCAGTGTTCATTGCGTGGCCTGAAAGAGACAGAATTCCTGTGGGTCTGTGAATGGTTTGCTTAATATGTCAGGGAGATGGGCTGGAGTCCTTCTTCCTACTCTGGTGTACTGTAACTTTGAGAAGCATGTGGGTTTCATGCAGGCTACTTATTTCTAGCTCTGCAAGAACAGGATTTTTTTTTTTAACTAACTGAACAGAAGCAATAAAACAGAAGGTAGGCTCAGCTCATGTGCTCATCAAGCTGCACAAATTCCCATCTGCTCTGGGAAACATTCATGAGAACACAAGGATTCTTCTTCCTGAGAGTGTTGTTCTCATTATATAATCATAGATGCGGCATGTGGGGGGTTTCAGTGTACAAATACTTTACCCACGAGCAATGTATAGCTGCTGGATATGCGTGTGCTTACACGGGTCTGTGGTCGATGCTATACATAACTGTGCATGTGTATGTTTATATATTTATGTTCATATTGTAAAATATGAAACATGACATATAAGCATAATCTTATTTTTTGCATCCAAGTAGTTAACAGAGCAGTTGCTTTTATGTTCTTAATATGCATTCAGCCCTAGAAATAGACAATTTAAATATAAAAATAGGAGAAGCGGCAAAGTAGAAGTCCATTGAGGAGGAATAAGAGAAAGAACATGTGTTGTGGGTAAGGAGTTCGTTTTTACCAACACAACATCTTCAAGAATGAGTCAGCACTGCTTTTTGCAGAGAGGGATGGACTGCATGGGTTCTTCCTAGCTTTGGAAGGCAGATGAGTTTTCTCTCTTTCAGAGGAGTCAAGCTCCAGTCCTGGCAGGCAGATGTCCTCCTCCGATGGTGGGCAGCCATGCCAGTCGGACACAGACAGCTCTGTGGAGGAGAGTGACTTCGACACCATGCCAGACATTGAGAGTGATAAGAACATCATCCGGACCAAGGTACCTCTGCCTGGCCGTACTCTTGGCAAGGGCAGAATGTTCAACAAATACACCTTCAGCAAAGGTCTCAGTTTCCTTTATTTTTTCCCTTCAAGGGAAACCATATTTCCTTGAGGGCTTTTTAGATAAAATACAACTACAGACTAAAAGCAATACCCTGCTAATCAGCATTTCTTTCTGGAGGAAGAAGGTGAGAGAATTAAGGAGAGCAGCGCATTAAAACACTCAGGGTCTGGGGGCACCTGGCTGGCTCAGTCAGTAATTCATGTGACTCTTGATCTCTGGATTGTAAGTTCAAGCCCCACGTTGGATGTAGAGATCACTTAAATAAATAAAACTTAAAAAAAAAATACTCAGGGTCTGAAGTGGATCCACCAGATGAAAGAAAAGATTCATGAGGGGTATACCTGGGAAAACTCTCTGTTTCTGTACCTATCATCCCTCAGGAATAAAGCTCATTTCTTTTTGGCATATACTTATTATATTGTGTTGTATCCAGTAAGGGATATGAAAGTGGACTGCACAGTTTCAATCGTATAATTCAAGAACCACACAGTGGACATCTCCAAAAATGGCAAAACCAGTTCCTGAGATGTAAGAAGCAGTTGAGACTCCCAATAGGTTTTTCTACATCAGCCAATTCTTACTATTTCAGAGAACATACTAGGGTGTGTATTAGGGTATTCTGGGAAAAACAAAATTGAAAGAAAAGTTTATTAAATAATTTTAATCCCTAGCAATGGATTGGATTGAGAATTTATAAAGCTTTCCTTTGTGTGTCTTCCACAAAAAAAAAAAAGCCAAGTACATGTTTGCATTCTTTTTTTTATTTGATATTTTAGATGTTCCTTTACCTGTCAGATCTGTCCAGGAAGGACCGGAGGATTGTCAGCAAAAAATATAAAATTTATTTCTGGTGAGTAGGTGGCCACTGGGACCATGGTTCCCTTAAGTAAAATGAAAATTTTCTTAGTAAAAGCCATGATCACTTATGGCACACCTTTCAGTTTAATGAGGCAAAGATATAGATGCTTCAAGGATTCATGCCACATTCTATAAGAAAAACAAAAATAAACTACAAAAAGCAGCCAGCCCTAAATTAAATACATAAAAGTAAAAATAAGAATGGTAGTAAAGTGGGGGGATGGGCATTAAGGAGGACACTTGTTGGGATAAGTGTTATATGTAATATGTTATATTGATGGGATGGGTGTTATATGTAAGTGATGTAAGTGATGAATCACTAAATTTCACTCCTGAAATCATTATTACACCATATGTTAACTAACTTGCATTTAAATAAAATTTTAAAATTAAAAATAATAAAAAAACATGAAAAAAAAGTGTTCATGGTGATTAAAAAGAATCATAAGAATAGCAGTAGAATCCCATATGTTTAGGGAACACACTCAATCCGTTTCCAGAAAGGCAACCTAACAATAACATGTCACTATCTTCCATGGGACACGCTAAACTGAAGCCATTCCCTCTTCTCACCCAGACTTGCTCTTACAAAAGCCAATGATTTCAGGGACTAGATGTCTACAGCGTCTCAGAGTAGCTGCGAACCACACTGAAAGGAAATGATACCACAGCCAGTGCTAAATAGACCCTGATGCAGCCTCTCTCCAAGCCAAGAGGCTGAGCTGCCTAGCAGGGGACCCCTCTCCCCTCAGAAATCCCAGGCTGATGCTGTGATAGCTCTTTCCATTTTTTTCTCTTGAAGGACGCCCTTTTACTTGGATACAGGTATTCGAGGGAAACAAGGGACAGTGGGGGCCCCATGGAATTTCATAGTGGGACCATCATTTTGGAAGTAAGAGTTATGTAAGAGAGCCACATCCTTTCATGTGATCCATCTCCCGTTACTTGCGCTCTGGTCACTTTTAATCGAAAACATCTAACATCTAATCTAAAGCAACCTAAGAAATAGGCCCTCATCAATAATTTGGTTAAAACAGAAGCAGGTATCACTTACAGTTTTACCAATGTTTGTAGGAGTGGGAGGCTGAAGAAACGGGAACTGCATAATCAGTTTCTGATTACTTTTGCAAGTTAATTAGAGAGTTACGGAGTGGAAGGATTCTTATGTTAAAAAATTGAGCAAAAATTCCATTGTTAATTTGGAAATAACAATTTCCGGTTCTTTCTGGCTGCTTAGGAACATCATCACCATTGCTGTGTTTTATGCACTGCCTGTGATCCAGTTGGTCATCACCTACCAGACAGTGAGTACTGCCCAGAACCCCGGAATCCCAGCTTTCGTGCTGCAGGGAGAGATCTTTGCTATGACTTGCAGAGAAAAGTCTATATAACTTGATCTCAGTCCAAGAATTAACTTCCGATTTCGTCTTCAAATTAGACATCTCCGTTGCTTCATCTTTGATGAATCTTTAAATCTAGTTCCCAATTGTTTTATCACAGAGGGGCCTGGGACCTCGTATTATTTTGTCTACCAATCTGAAGTCATTACCGTAAGCTCATTCAGTCATAATATCTATCAACTATATCTGTTATTTACCAGACTGAACTTCTGATTATCAAGGGGTAATGAGCGGAGTAAATAAAGTTCCAGTCAAAACAAAGAAACCTGGTATTTAATTTAGCCTGTGCCCTCTCATTGAGGGTACTTTTTATAAAACTACAAACAGCTTCTTAAAAAAAGGTAATAAGTTTTTAAAAAGCTAATAAGATAATAAAATTGAGAAAATATAAAATAAGAACTAAAATAGAGTAAAAACAAATAAACAAAGATAATAATTAACACCTTGAGAATCCCCATTGCGCCTTCATAGAACCTTGGGTCCAGATCACATAATGACCTTCTCCAGCATTTATTTTATGCAAGAAAGCCTATGTAGAAAGCACAAGGGGCTGATGGTGTTTTTAATGCAGTGATTCCCACACTTTGCTGTGCATTAAAATCACCTGAGGAGCTTTGAAATCCTGGTATCCAGGCTGTACCCTACACCAAATTAGGTCCAAGTCCCTGAGAGTAGAACCAAGCATCAGTACTGATTAGACCCCCAGTGATTCTAATGTACAGATTTCTAAGTTTGAAAGCCATTGGTCTAATAATTTGGCCAGTTTCCTACTCACTATGTGATGAGGACAAGGACTTTTATGAGGTTTGGGCAGCACTGCTTATAATCTCCATACTCTCTTACTACCCCAGGGCCCTGTCAGAAGATACCGCTGTGCTATGGTCTAGGAAGGTTCTTAATGATAGAGATGGTGAGAAAAATGGAAAACTGAACACATGCTTCCTCCTGTCCACATGCCCTGTGGTTATCACTCCTACATAGAGAATGGGATAGCTCCACACCCTCCCAACATGCATCCAGAAAATAGAACATATTGGGGCGCCTGGGTGGCGCAGTCGGTTAAGCGTCCGACTTCAGCCAGGTCATGATCTCGCGGTCCGTGAGTTCGAGCCCCGCGTCAGGCTCTGGGCTGATGGCTCAGAGCCTGGAGCCTGTTTCCGATTCTGTGTCTCCCTCTCTCTCTGCCCCTCCCCCGTTCATGCTCTGTCTCTCTCTGTCCCAAAAATAAATAAACGTTGAAAAAAAATTTTTTTTTAAATAAAAAAAAAAAAAAGAAAATAGAACATATCATGACGGTCCTAGTTAGCCTGTGCTGCGTAAAGGCAGCAGACAATGACCCGTCCCCTGCTGAGAAGGAACACTGGTTATATGGTAAATCACTGTGAGCATTGCCTGCCTTTTGTGGTTTCAGGGTGGGCTCAGTAGATGGAGAAAAACTGCATCTGCTCCTCTCGCTCTTGATTTTGCAGGTGGTGAATGTCACAGGCAATCAGGACATCTGCTACTACAACTTCCTCTGTGCTCACCCATTGGGCGTCCTGAGGTGAGCCCTGGCCTCTGGTTGCCCATGAGACATTTAGAGATTCCTTTCTGTGAGATGCGATTTCAGTTTTTAAAAATACTAAACACTGGGGCACCTGGGTGGCTCAGTCTGTTAATCCTTCGACTCTTGGTTTCAGCACAGGTCATGATCTCACAGTTCAGGAGTTCGAGCCCCCTGTCAGGCTCTGCGCTGACAGCTGCAGGGTCTGCTTGGGATTCTCTGGCTCCCTCTCTCTCTCTGCCCCTCCCCCACTTGCTCTCTATCTCTCTCTCTCAAAATAAATAAATAAACATTTAAAAAAATACGAAAAATAACTATGGATTACTACCCCAGTCAAGGGTAAGGAGGGATGAAATCAAAAAGTTGAGACCAGATATCTTCCTTTCATTCCTGTATAGGGGCCTCAGGAAACATTCCTAAGAAGACAGGCACATTTTTGAAAACATCAGGTCCTAGCTGTGACGACACTCATCCACGGGCATGAGCTGCTCATATGTTAATCCACTGAACAACCTCATAAGATAGGTAGGATTAGCATCACTTCCATCTTCAGATGAAGACATAAGGCTTAGAAAGGAACTTGCAGAAGGTCCCTCAACTATTAGTGATGCCAGGACCTGAACCCAGGCCTGCTGCCTCCAAGGCCATGGTCTAGCCACCAGAACATAGTGAAGTAGAAAGAACAGACTTCTTGTTCCAGAACTGAACCAGCCTCAGTTTCCTGAAATAAAGCAACTGACCATGACCGGCTGACACATCACTATTACAGAGCTGAATATTGACACACATTGCATGGGTCCATCTATGAGAATTCCCTCTCACGGTGTAGCTGAAACACTTGGCCAAACTGCCCATCTTTGGAGCAGCTCTGTTTCCTGGGATTCATTCCATGCCAGTGTCGTCAGGATAAGAGAGGATTGGGTGGGTGTTGGGGAAGCCACACAGGCATCCCAGGGAGGAAATGGGCACGTGATCACCGGTTAGGCATTCTAAATTAAAGGAGTAAGGTTAAACATGATCTCTGATGATTTGATAGTCCTGAAATCTTATGAAAAGTCTAGGTAGAAAACGTGGAGTGCTGAGTGTACTCACTCATTCAAGCATTCATTCATTCTCTGAATATCTTGGATCACCTCGACTCTCTCATGGCTTCCTTCTCCTCCTTTAGTGCCTTCAACAACATTCTCAGTAACCTGGGCCACGTGCTCCTGGGCTTCCTCTTCCTGCTGATAGTCTTGCGCCGAGACATTCTCCATCGCAGAGCCCTAGAAGCCAAGGACATCTTTGCCATGGTGAGGAGAGGGAGGGTAAATTGGATGTGGGAGCTAGGAAGGGTCATGGTTCCAAGAAGGACCTGCAAAGGGGAGGGACATCTGGCTTGATGGTGTGGTGATGGGTTATGTGTAATGAAC
Organism: Felis catus; assembly: GCF_018350175.1. Classification (NCBI taxonomy): domain Eukaryota; kingdom Metazoa; phylum Chordata; class Mammalia; order Carnivora; family Felidae; genus Felis; species Felis catus. The sequence goes on from NC_058376.1 coordinate 59,944,565, forward strand.
AACAGGAGGCCAGAAGCTTGGGTTTCCAGATCCTGTGGTTCTGTCACTGATTGGTGTCTTTCCATTGACAACACTTTCTCCTTTTTCAGGATTATGGGATTCCTAAACACTTTGGTGTTTTCTATGCTATGGGCATCGCGTTGATGATGGAAGGAGTGCTCAGTGCTTGTTACCATGTCTGTCCTAATTACTCCAACTTCCAATTTGGTAATTAGAATTTACATCAACCACACAAATTTAAGTTATGGGAGTCCGGCCCTGGGACCCTCCACAAAATACCAAGGAAGGTCATGCATGCAAGAATTAAATATTTTATGTGAGCTAAAGTGATTCAAGGGCACTTCTCCACAGGGTGTGGTTTCTACATGTTGTACCATTTTTTCTCTCTGACCACTTTCAGACTAGAAAACACTCAACAGTGAATGATGATCCCATGACTAGATTTGCAGGTGGGCAATGGGCTAAGTATTAGGCAGCAGGGCAGATAGAATTCAACAGACACCTGGAAAGTTTCCTCAGTATAATTTGGCCTAACTTAGTAATTAGACTGCTTTGGGTCGAAAATAATAGAAAGCCCAATTCAACTGGATTAAATAATAAGGACAATTATCAGCTCACCTTCTGAAAGTCCAAAGGTGGAAAGGGCTTGCAGTTGATTTATCTGGTGGCTCTGGCTCCAATTCTCCATAATCCCTTGGGTTATGCCGAGCCTGCAGGCTGATTTTATCCTCAGGCTATCAGGAAACTCATGATGGCAAAAATAGCTACAGCGAGTCCTGGCTTCCTGTCTCTATCTACTTCATGATGCCTGGTGGTTACAGCAAGCTGGTTTCCACGAGCCTTCATTTAAGGGCAAGGAAACTTCAGGGGCGCCTGGGTGGCTCAGTCGGTTGAGCGTCTGACTTCGGCTCAGGTCATGATCTCACAGTCCATGAGTTTGAGCCCCGAGTCCGGCTCTGTGCTGACAGCTCAGAGCCTGGAGCCTGCTTCAGATTCTGTGTCTCCCTCTCTCTCTGTCCCTTCCCTGCTCATGCTCTGTCTCTCTCTGTCTCAAAAATAAATAAAAACATTTAAAAAAATTTAAAAAAAAAACAAAAGAGCAAGGAAACTTCTTTGCGAACCCCCTCCCCCCCAGATAACATTCTTCCACGCCTCAATAGTTTAAATAGTCATGAGCCATTCCAGAATTATTCTCCAGGTGCTGGTTAGCTCAAGCCTGGGTTGGGACATCAATCATGGTGGCAAAGGAGGCAGATCACCTTTTAGACCAGTAAGAACCATCCGACGCACCACAGGTGGGGTTCGCTTTGCTGAAACCAGTAGGCTAAAAAGGCATGCATTTCTGAATTGAAAATGGGGCTGAGGCAGTTGAGTTACTAACATGCTGTCAGGAAGGAGAAAGGTGAGAATGGATGCCGGTAGTAGTGACCTCCACACTCAAGGAGAAGAATTTTAAAAAGTCATTTTTATCTTTGTACTCTAGCCTCTGTGGGCCCAGAACACCACAGAAATTCTCTGCCACATTTAATTTTTTTTAATTTAGAAACACTTTTAACAGAGAAAACTACAGAGAACAATATCATTCACCACTCAGAATGAACAAATGCCAACATTTAAAAATACCTGCCTTAAATCTACCTTTTAAGAAATAACACGTTGTGGGGCGCCTGGCTGGCTCAGTCGGTACAGCATGCAACGCTTGATGTCAGGGTCGTGAGTTCAAGCCCTGTGTTGTGCATGGAGATTACTTAAGAAGAAGAAGGAGAAGAAGAAGAAGAAGAAGAAGAAGAAGAAGAAGAAGAAGAAAGAAAATGTGACAAAGTTGAGTTCTTTGAACTGTTTTCCAAACTTACTCCCCTCTTCCGTCCTCAGAGGCAACAGCTTGACGAATTTGATATTTTATCAGTCCAGTTTTTATAATTTTACTACATTTGTACTAAATTAATATTTACCTATCAAACTATGTTCTGCAACATTTTTTCATCCAACAATATGTTTTCAAGATTTATGAATATTGAATCAAAGACATCCAGTTCTTCCATTTTTTTAAAAATTTTTTTTTCAACGTTTATTTATTTTTGGGACAGAGAGAGACAGAGCATGAACGGGGGAGGGGCAGAGAGAGAGGGAGACACAGAATCGGAAACAGGCTCCAGGCTCTGAGCCATCAGCCCAGAGCCCGACGCGGGGCTCGAACTCACAGACCGCGAGATCGTGACCTGGCTGAAGTCGGACGCTTAACCGACTGCGCCACCCAGGCGCCCCCAGTTCTTCCATTTTTAAGGACTGTCATCTTCTGTAATAAAAATATGTATACTACATTTGTCAATTCCTCTACTGAACAACATTTAGATGTTGCCAATATGTTGCTATTGTAGACAGTGCTTCAGTGAACACCCTTACATACTTCTCTTTGTGCACATGTGAGAGAGGTTCCCTGGGACACCTAGAAGTAGAATGTTGGAGTCACCTGGACCAGTCACCATCTTACCAAGAACTTCCAAGTTTCTCCAGAGTGTTGATTCCTACTCCCACTAGCTGCCTGAGAGTTCCCATTTCCCTATATCATCACTAATATGTTACCATCAGACATTGAAATGTTTTGCTACACTCTTTGAGTAATATGGGACATTGCCTTGTTGTTCCAGTTTGCATTTCCATCACTGTCGTACAACTAAGCCACATTTAATTTCTAGCTACTTTCCATCCCTAGGCTGTAAAGTTATATATGAGCAATCAATTATATGAGCTATATATTGAACAATCAATGTGGTTATGTTTCAGGACGCGGATAAGGACCTTCCACACCCACCTAGCATTCTTTCCATGGTCACAGTGCCCTAACTGTCACCAGTATGGACTCTTGCTGTTGCTGTTGAACACCAGCATTTAAACGCAAATACCCCTGCAAGCGGGGATAGTCAATTATTTATCCTATCATCAGATACTTTTCTTCTGTGAGTGGAGTATGTGGGGTCTGGCCAGAGAATGTGCCTGTGGAGGCTGCCATGTTGGAGGTCTCCACACAAACTGAGGGCAGCAAATATTCTAGGGCCTGAAGGCAGGGGGTTTTTCAAGACTAAAGAGAAATTGTCTGTCACCTACTGGATCCTGATTGTTTTGGCTCCCCCTGTGCGCCCTCAGACACCTCCTTCATGTACATGATCGCCGGCCTCTGCATGCTGAAGCTCTACCAGACCCGCCACCCAGACATCAATGCCAGCGCCTATGCTGCCTACGCCTCCTTCGCGGTGGTCATCACGCTCACTGTCCTCGGAGTGGTGCGTCCCTCCCCGTGGCCTTCAGCACGGCTTTCCAAACATGCCCCCTTGGGAGGTTTTTTTGTTTTTTTGTTTTTTGTTTTGTTTTGTTTTGTTTTGTTGCTGTTTGTTTGGTGGACCTCAGGGGAACAGGTTTGAATTAATTACAATCCTTGGTTCCTGCCGCATGGCCATCATGAGTCAATTCATGGCATTTTATTCAGTTACTTAGCTATTTATCTCTAATAATGTAATAGGCACCTGAAAAACTACCCCTGGAGAGTTCCACTGTAAAGCTGGGACCTGACTCATGTGACAATGGAATAGAGATGTTCAAGCTGATGGGAGAGACAAACTTAAAAGAGCAGAAGCGGCTTTCTAAATGTGCAGGGACACATGTCCATTGTCTGCAGTCATTGTCAGAGCATTAGCTCCCAGCTTTAGACCTATTGCCCCTAACTGTTGTTGTTCCGTGCCTCACCCATTTCCTCCTTCTTCCATTTTTGCTTGGCCAGGTAGCCATTCTTTTTTGTGCAGTGTGATCCCTGTGAGCTCACAGAAGTTGGGGTGGGGGGGGTGGTTGGGGATCAAAATGCATGCACAGCTCAGTTTTTGACTCCTTATGCATACATGAGAGAATGATTTTCCAGAGTTCTGTGGGGAAAACCCTGGATGAAGGTAACCTTCATCTTTACTCCTAGGTGTTTGGAAAAAACGACCTGTGGTTCTGGATCATCTTCTCCGCAATCCATATCTTGGCATCTCTAGCCCTTAGCACCCAGATCTACTACATGGGTCGTTTCAAGATAGGTGAGTCACCTGTTGCTCTACACTAACACACTAATTAACTTACCTCAAGAAAGCATTGTCTTCGCTCACCCTAAATGGAAGTGTTGCTGGTCATCATGAACACGTGCTCTGAATTCTGGGTATTTTATAACGTCCTCTCCTGTGTAGGATTACAATGAGCTATTGCCACTGTTCTGATTCCAACTGAGAAACTAAGGTGGTCATACTCAGACCTGAGGCAGACCCCCAGCCCCAAGACCCAGTGCTTTATAACTCACAGACTTTGAAAGTGTGTTTGAAGAATGGTTGGTCAGCACTCCACACATTCCACCTAGAGAAATAGCTTTCAGACTGTAACATTTAAAACGAGCATTTCTCTAAGTAGCCTACATGGTTATCAAGAATGAATTTTATATTGTTTTCAAATCCTGGAACTGGAGCGTTTTGAGACTTAGGAATCATAACAGGTGGGACATCTGCTGAACTACCCCGACAATGTGAACGTATCACATTAGAGCACTGCGTGCTCCATGGGACCAGTTTCTGCCCTGCTGCTGTCAGTCAGCATGCACGGGAACAGATAGATTGAAGTCATGTTAGAGCATTTAAATATCCCCAGGCCGTTTAAGGTCCAGGAAGCCACACTTAAATATTCTTTTGTATATTTCAAGAAAAATAATTGTGTATAAGCATAGGCTGAACCCTCGTATTTGCAGAGCCCAAAGCAAGAGTGTAAATAAAAGCCCACTAAAAAAAAATTTAAGTTGTAAAGCAGACTTAAAAATCTATTAAATACGTGGATAGAAGGAAGGGAGGGAGGAAGGCAGGGAAGCAGGCCAACAAACTGATAAATATATATGCCTTCATTACAACCTAGAAGGTCCAGGTTCAAATTTAAAATTGTCATTTCCTCAGAAGGACACTCCAGAACATAACTGTATCGGAGAGCTGGTCCCCAGCCCCTGCCCCTCTCTTCTTCCCACCCTGGCTCTGTCCTGCAGCTTAAGGGGTCTCACAAGTATGTACATGGATATTCTTGCCCAGCATTCAGCTGGCCCCTCCTTGCCCCTAGAAGTGCCCGCTCCAGGGGTACCATCTGTCCTCAGGAAGCTAGACTAAGGAAGGGGGCTATCAGGTTCTGCGAGGGGACTCAGGTCCATCTGGGTGGGGAATTCTGGGGTCTGGGAATTCAGAACGTGGCCTAGAAGGAGTATTCATTTGCCCGGCAGACCCCTTACTCACTAGGGAATGAGGGCCTTTAAAATACAGCCAGGTCTAAGAGTGATTCTACATAACCAAGTAACTTTCAGATTAGAAAGCTGAATAAAACAATTTCTCATTTTGGCAGCTTAGTTTTCCCCTGTGGCACAGTCAGTAGATTTGCCCGTGGCAATAACAGAGCCAATGTACCTCCAAATCACCCAGTGGAAGCATCATTAAATGGTTGTGCAGAGCATTTGGCTTGATGCTCTGTTCATGCCCCATCCTCCAGATTCAAAGGTGAGTGAAGGCATACAAAGTCAACTTTGAAAAGGAAAATAACTTGGAGCATGGTTGTTCTGGTTGCTCCCTGAGTTGGAAAAATAAACTTGAATACAGATGTATGTAACAGTGTGACCGCTAATAATACATACAGGAACTTTTAATATATCTATACCACTTTTGCCCCATACAATTTTGCAATACCGTATTGGTTTACCTTCTGAAAAAGGAGAGATGTAATGTAGCATATTATGGCCATGTAATAGTCTGTAGGGTCTCAACAGGAAAAAGATGTCACACAGAAAGATGAAGGTTTTAGTCACAAAGGGACTGTTCATAAGACAAGGTCAAGGTAGAGGAGAATGAACGTGGTAGTCTGGCAACCTGGGGTAAGTAGCAGAGAAACTCTCATATCCATTAGTCCAAAGGACAGGAAGGAAGTAGTTACCAAAATGTGGAAGGAGAGGAAGTCACCCTGAAAGACACGGCCAGTCTAAGGCAACCTCACAGGGAGGGCAGAAGATGGATAAGTACTCTGAGCTCCCTTTTCTTCCTGTGTCCCTCCAGTCTCCTACTGGGGCTTCCCATTGTCCAAATCCATGGAGAGTGAGCAAATCCACTTACGTGGTCCTACAGTCAGGCTCGTGGGCCTGGTGCAGGACAGAGATGCGGCAAATGGGTCTGCAAGGGTAAATGGAAGACAGCCAGCGCATAGCACTACTGAGTATTTTCAATTTCTCTACCCACCTCTTCCCGAGGTGGTCACAGACTTACCAGAGTCCAAAGGAAAATGTCCTGTTCTATGGTGACAATGATTGCATCTAAATTTAGTCCAAAGGCAGGAAGCGGACAGTGGTTCAGCCAACACCAGCCTCTCCGCCCATTTCATAAGCTGCCTTTGCTTTCTGCAATGACATACCTTCTCCGTGGCCCTCAGGCCGCACCTGCAAATGAACGTGGATACAGGAAAGGCAGCAGCAATGGGGCAGAGCATCTCCTAAGGAGGACAGAAAACCATAGAGCCACTTGCCCAGATCATGACTCTGCTACCAGAGCCCAAGGAAAGGATGGCAGGGATCACTTGTGAGAGAGAATGGATTGCAAAATGCAAGTGGTGCATAAAGGAGATAGAGAGAGACAGACTCTGATTCACTCTTTGAAGAAGAGGAAATGTCTGAACGTTTGAGACAGGCAGGAAGTTTCTGTGTTCTTTATGATGAGCAAACATTACTTTTTTTAATTGGAAAATAAAACTAAAGTCATCGTTTTGAGAGAAAAATAAAATGACCAGTAGTTTACCTGTTTGGCTACCTTCTTATATCATTTTCTTTTCTCATTTATTCCCTGCTTCCCTCCGATTCAGATGTGTCTGACACAGGTAATGTTCAGCCACCCTTCCCAGGGCTCTAGATTGCTTTCTTAACACAGAGACCTGTGTGACTGTCTGCCAGCCTGGCTCTCTGAACACCCCTTCCAGGTTGGGCAGGATCAGCTTATGGGGAGGGGGCCAGAGAGAGGCTCAGAGGAAAGGATACACTCCAGCCCAGCCTGCCCTGCACGTCTTCTGGACTATTGCATGGACCCATCCCATCCCCTCCCTCCCTCAGTATATCTGGTCTAGTGAAGTCTGGTGAAATTGACCCCAAGGGTAAATGTGAGGAGGGATGGCATTCACAACACAGCTGGGGTCCCCCCGGTTGAAATGCTTGCTTTGAGCAGACCTCAGCCTTGCCTGTGATGTCTACAAGTGTAGACTGTTCACAGAAAGACAGCTCCACCTGTGACCCTCACTCTGTTCATAGAACAATTGTAACACACACATGTGCTGTGTTTCATTCTATGCTTCTGAAGGATCGCATTTAAAAATTCTTCCCGATCTTTTGCTCTCCATCGTAACTTGCATTCCTTTGATTACTGTTGCAGTACAAGTTTAGACTCTCTGAATGTGCTCCATAGACTTCAGTGTCCCTTGGCTCAATTCTTACTGACTTACAACCACATGGAGAAATACAGATACGAATTTTTACAGGCTACGATTTCCCATCCTCTAGAGAGAGCAGATGTTTTAAGGTACCTGGAGGGGCCCCATAACATCTCTGCTATAAAGGAAACACCTCTGCACTAAACTGTACACAAAGGGGAACTTAGCTGATGGAGACGATAGAGAGGCTGGCCGGCCACTCAAATTATTTGTGAGCATTTGTCACATGGGTCCACCTCACTTGCCTTTTTCTGCAGTATGATGCCTGGATACAGCACACCTTAAAGGACAGCACAGGTATGTCCAGGCACAATTTTTTTTAATTTTAATTTTTTAAACTTTTTTTCATTTTTGAGAGAGAGAGGGAGAGGGACAGAGAGAGAGGGGAACAGAGGATCCAAAGTGGGCCCTGCACTGACAGCAGCAAGCCTGACGCAGGGCTCAAACTCACAAACCGTGAGGTCATGACCTGAGCCAAATTTGGATATTTAACTGATTGAGCCACCGGGGCGCCCCACAGGCACCATTTTTTAAAGCAAACATCTGTTGCTGACCTAATAAGTACAAAGCACCATTTTTATAAGGTGAAGACGACATCATCTTGGCCCTAAAATCTTGGGCCGTATGGGAGTATTCTGTAGTATCTCTGACTAAGCCTTACTATGCAATTGTGTCATCGGCAGATCTGGGGATTTTCCGAAGGGCCGCTATGGTGTTCTACACGGACTTCGTCCAGCAGTGCAGCCGGCCTCTGTATATGGTACGTGCGTGCTCCTGTGTGCCTTGGCCTTGTCCCAGAGAGAAGGGGAACAGTATGAGGGGCAGGCTCGGGGCAGACACTCAGGTTCCCTAAATCAAGAAGGCCAGATGGCCCAGGGTGGCTGAGCTCCAAGTAGGGGGAAGAAGCATGTTCCTTACTCTTCTTCTTGCTCATAAAAAAACAGACTGGGATAGATCCATTTTTATACATGAAATACTGCTAGTGTTTAAAGAAGAAATCTGTGTATACATACAAAACTACGGAACAGTGACAGTTGCTATGGGGAAGGATCAAGGCAGGGTGTCATCCAAAGAGGTATGATTATTTCACTTGTGGAAGTGCACAGGGCACTCACTGGATAATTATACCATGACAGCAGGCATAAACCAGGCTTGTCCCAAGAAAACTGGGCATCTGTCACTCCGGTTGCTTTCATCAAGAACTGAACACTTTCAGGGGCACCTCGGTGGTTCAGTCGGTTAAGCATCCGACTTCAACTCAGGTCATGATCTCACAGTTCACAAGTTTGAGCCCCGCGTCGGGCTCTGGGCTGACAGCTCAGGGCCTGGAGCCTGCTCCGGATTCTGTGTCTCCCTCTCTCTCTGACCCTCCCCCGTTCATGCTCTTTCCCTCTCTTTCTCAAAAATAAATAAACATTAAAAACTTTTTTTAAAAAAGAACTTAACACTTGCCACACCATACACTGGTTTGATTTGTGTACATTGTTTGATTTTTACAGTAAGCAAGGATATTTTCTTCAAAATTGTGGTTATTACTTACTGGTTGAAATGCAAGTTCTAAAAATTCTCCATCACTGTTTTCAGCATATCATACATTTCTACATTAGGCAGAAGGATTGGGACCCTGGTCCCAGCTATATCTTGGCTCTCTGGCCAGTGAGTGACCTTAGGAAGGCCACATACGTGCTGGGAGCCATTACCCCAAACTTTCCACCATGCTGTGGTCAGAATTCCTGATACTGTTTGGGCCTGACACACAGGAGTTCACGAAGTACCTGCTAATAATTTATGATCAAATAGTTTACGATCATATTGACATAAAGGAATATGAGAATGTTTTCACCCTCTAGAGCTTGGGCAGGAACTCTATTGAGGGGACTGAGGCTGAAGGGTTTTATTTACATGAGAACTTAAAAACCCAGTAGGGCTGGGGCTCCTGGGTGGCTCAGTTGGTTAAGCGTCCGACTTTGGCTCAGGTCATGATCTCGTGGTTTGTGGGTTTGAGCCCCATGTCGGGCTCTGTGCTGACAGCTCAGAGCCTGGAGCCTGCTTCGGATTCTGTGTGTCGCTCTCTCTGCCCCTCCCCTGCTTGTGCATATGTTCTCTCTCTCCCTCTCTCTCTCTCTCTAAGAATAAATAAACATTAAAAAAAAAAAAAACAAAACAGGAGGACCTGTGAGTATTTTGAGAGTTAAGCCTGCCTTAGCTGTGAGCCATGAGGAGCAATTAATGTTTTGTTTGTTTGTTTACTCACATTATGTGATGCAGACTGTCTTTTTTTCTAGCAGACTATTTTTCTTTTATTTTTTTTAATGTTTATTTTTGAGAGAAAGAGAGAGAGAGAGTGTGTGAGCAGGGGAGGGGCAGAGAGAGAGGGAGACACAGAATCGGAAACAGGCTCTAGGCTTTCAGCACAGAGCCGGATGCAGGGCTTGAACCCACGAACTGTGACATCATGACCTGAGCCGAAGTCGGACGCTTACCCAACTGAGCCACCCAGGCGCCCCAGAGCTAATTTTTTTAAAGGAAGATATTTCCTCCAAGCTAGATGGATCACCCACAAAGACAGAGAATCAGCACTTTTTTTTTTTTAATTTTTTTTTCAACGTTTATTTATTTTTAGGACAGAGAGAGACAGAGCATGAACAGGGGAGGGGCAGAGAGAGAGGGAGACACAGAATGGGAAACCGGCTCCAGGCTCTGAGCCATCAGCCCAGAGCCTGACGCGGGGCTCGAACTCACGGACCGCGAGATCGTAACCTGGCTGAAGTCGGACGCTTAACCGACTGCGCCACCCAGGCGCCGCGAATCAGCACTTTTAAATAGTCCATGAGGACATGCAAATTAAAGTACAATCAGATGCCACCTAAAAGTTTTACACTGTATGCAAAGAAGCAGGGCCAGGTTGTGAATTAATCTCTATCAGAGGAACTTTCCTTTGAGATGGACCTCTCCTAGTTCACCCACCACCAACATCTTTAGTGTTAAGGGCTGTGTGTTTAGAGACCGGGAGCCTAAGCGTTGCAGGACCTCCTTGGAGTCAGAGTGATGGAGAGGAAACGGAGCCATATGGGTGAGGCCCGAGAGCTGCCTCGTGGCTCGCTAAGTAATGGCGCAGGGAAACAGTGCTGGATTACATTACAGCCACGGCAGAATTCTTTTCACTACCGAGTAATCTGCACACATCACCAACTTCCTCAAGAAGTGGGGCCGGGGTGCCCAGCTACCCTACACACTGGTGGGGGAAACAGTAAGAGTCCTGCTTTACTCACCGTGTTTTCTTTAACAGACACAAAGTCACATCCGTTCACAGACCGAGGCCTCGCCAGTTGTTCCCATAGGAGATTAGTGTCCGCCTGCAGGCACAGCTCTCTTAGAACCATGGAAACTCTTTTCACCAGGCAATTGTTTCCCCATAATTGATGCTGCCCCTACAAGTAGGTCAAAAGAAAAGAAAGAGATGTGTGCAGTCTCTCATCTGATGTTTTCTTTCCAGGATAGAATGGTGTTGCTCATCGTGGGGAATCTGGTTAACTGGTCCTTGTAAGTAGTCTTAGGAAGACACGTTTTTCTCTTTATTGATGTCTGTAACATGGCGGTTTAGCTTTCCTTGGCTGTCATTTATATAAAGAAATGTGAAATTAAGGAGCGTGTAGGACTGTGCTTGCCCTAGGGACTTGGAAGAAAGGTATTTTTCCTCCACAAAGAACACACTAGGAAGCCTTGTGTACCAACGGTGGTCTCTTTTAAATTTTTTTTTTCAACGTTTATTTATTTTTGGGACAGAGAGAGACAGAGCATGAATGGGGGAGGGGCAGAGAGAGAGGGAGACACAGAATCGGAAACAGGCTCCAGGCTCCCAGCCATCAGCCCAGAGCCCGACACGGGGCTCGAACTCATGGACCGCGAGATCGTGACCTGGCTGAAGTCAGACGCCTAACCAACTGCGCCACCCAGGCGCCCCAACGGTGGTGTCTTTTAAAGTGCTGCGTTCACCTTGATGCATTGAGCTCATTTGCACCACAAGACCAACATCAAATCTGTTATCAACATGGATAGACTATGTAGATAGTTAGATGCTAGAGATTATTCTAAAAGTTACAAACATGAAGCATAGTTTTAAAGTCTTGTAGATCTTTCCATCAAGGCTACCCAGTAGACATTTCCCTTTCTTACTAAATGTGTGTGTGTTTGTGTGTGTGCATGAGCGTGTGTGTGTACAAGTCTCTTTCCTCTTTATTTCTTGCCCTATGGTTCTCAATCTTCCTACTGCACCAATATCCCTTTTCTTCTTTTCCCTCATTATTACCTGGGCTTTTTTCCCTCCGATGGCTTCAAAATAGAACAGTACAACAGACCTATATTTTTGTTATCTGTAACTATTTTATACAACCTATTCTCAACTTTAAAATGTGAGTAAGTGAGCTGTTTCATTAGTCTACCCCAAGTCAGTAAGTTTAGTTGCTTTTATTAGCGGTTCTTAGCTGATATGCTAAAAAGGTCAGTGACCTTTGATAGAAAGATGACTCCTGCCCCCCTTTAAGACATGAAAGGATTGAAAACAGAGGCGTACCTTCGGGTAAAGCCAGAATCGGGTTTTGAGAATTCAAATCTTACTTGGGGCATATGCTTGTGGAAGAAATTTCCCATTATGTTGTCACCCAGGGATTACCTCAGGGTAAGCGCCATGCCTGTGAAGGACCCCTCCTTGATGTAGAGACACGTCGAGATGGGTGATTCTTGGCAGTGGTCACCTGTGGCACTCTTCTTGACCTCTCTTTTAGGGAGGACCCCACAGTCCTGATGACTCTGTAAGATAGGGTGCAGGGTGCTCGTGGGAGAAAAGGGACCAGCCCCTTGATAATGAGCACCTGATAACTATGTCCCCAGTGCTCACAAACACCTGGCTTGTCCCCACCCCTCCCATGACCAAAACCAAACCCAGGATCTGCTCACAAGACAAGGTAAATGGCCTCTCTTTTCTTACACAGGCGCTCTTTGGGCAGCAAGGTCTGCAGGGATGAATGGGGTGTGACAACACACCGGCACTATGGGAACCTGGTGGAGGGTTGGCTTCCTCTTTGTTTCTCCATCCTCAGTTTCCCATGGACACTACAAGACATGGAGTGACTTCATGTGAATCTTGAATGATATTTTAAAAGAAATTTGGGGAAAAAAAGCAGTGCTAAACCCCAACCAAACTAAACTTCAGTATTAATGTAAAAACGATAGGGGAGCCCGAGTGGCTCAGTCGGTTGAGCTTCCAACTCTAGATTTCAGCTCAGGTCACGATCTCATGGTCAAGGGATCAAGCCCCGAGTCCAGTTCCATGCTGGATGTGGGCCTGCTCGGGATTCTGTCTCTCTCCCTCTCTCTCTGCCCCTCCCCCGCTCATGCTCTCTCTCTCTCTCTCTCTCTCTCTCTCTCTCTCTCAAAAATAAACAAACATGGGGCTCCTGGGTGGCTCAGTCGGTTAGACGTCTGACTTCAGCCCAGGTCACGATCTCGCGGTCCGTGAGTTCGAGCCCCGCGTCGGGCTCTGGGCTGACAGCTCAGAGCCTGGAGCCTGCTTCCGATTCTGTCTCCCTATCTCTCTGCTCCTACCCAGCTCGTGTTCTGTCTCTCTCTCTCTCAAAAATAAATAAACATTAAAAAAAAATTTAAAAAATAAACAAACATTTTTAAATAAATAAGTAAATAAATAATAAAAACCATAGACAGTTTTTTGTTGATAATGTGTGGCAAGCCAATTTCGAGATAATTCTATTTCTAGTAATCTAGTCTAATGAATTAATCTTAAATGCAAAAAAAGAGAAAAGCATAATACGTCTGAAGGTAGTGATTTATCCATTGCACTGTTCTTTGTAATGAAAAGCCGCAAGGCAAAAGGAAAACTATTTCAACTAGAGAGGAAAGAGGATTGTGGTACATCCACCTATGGGAACCTTACAATCATCAAAAATGCCAGGTCTGAAGGAGGTGTTGTAATTTACTTGCATTAGAGGTTTTTCTTTAACTCCCTTCCTCCCCAAAGTGGAGGTGAAAAAGCCAACAATGTTACAAACCCAGCTTGATGCCTACATACTAATCCCTCCCTGCACCCAGCGCCCTCTTTGGACTGATCTATCGACCCCGGGACTTCGCTTCCTACATGCTGGGGATCTTCATCTGTAACCTGCTGCTCTACCTGGCCTTTTACATCATCATGAAGGTGAGAGTGGGCACCGGGAGCCGCCCGCCCTGGGTCCGAAAAGGCCGCGAGCTGCATCTGCTTTCCATCCACAGCTCCGCAGCTCGGAGAAGCTCCTCCCCATCCCGCTCTTCTGCATCGTGGCCACGGCTGTGGTGTGGGCCTCCGCTCTGTACTTTTTCTTCCAGAATCTCAGCAGCTGGGAGGTAAGAGGGCAGTTTTTTTTTCAGAGGAAATGTTCTCCCTCCCTCTTGCCTTTTTGATCTTCCTACTTCCCTCTCCGTGTGCTTGTTGCTGTTTGTCTTTGAAATGAAAGCTTTCTCTAAAAGGGATGGTGTTTAATGTCCACACATAAACGGCATGCTGTCGTCATTGTCAGAGTAGGCCTCGTCAAGGTGTGAGCCCTCCAAACAGGGCAGATTGGATGCTCATTACGTGTTGTATTATGACTCTCTTGCCCATGGATGTTTAACGTGTGCCAAACCTTCATTAGTGTATCTTCTCATAATCCTATCCATAAACAAATACCCAGCTGCAGGTGTTTATAAATCCATTGCATAGATGGGAAAACTGAGGCCTAGGAAATAAGTGATACATTGAGTAGCAGAAAGGAAGCCTCAGCTCTCCATCACAATCAATTTTAGAACATTTGTTATCACTCCAGAAAGAAAGCCTGCCCACTAGGAGTCGCTCTCCGTTTCTCCCTAAACCACCAGCCATAGGCAACCACTAATCTATCTTTGGTCTCTATAGATCTGCCTGTTCTGGACATTTCATACACATGGAATCATACCATATGTGGTCTTGAAGTCTAGCTTATCCATTCATCCATGTGGTAGCATATATTGGCACTTCATGTCTTTTTAACTGCTGAATAATTTTCCATCGTATGCATGCAGCACATTTTACCTATCATCAGTTGAGGGACATTTAGATTGTTTCCACTCTTTGGCTCTTATGAGTGTGGCCGCTGTGAACATTGTGTACAAGTTTTCGTGTGGACTAATGTTTTCTTGGAAGCTAACTTTTTGGGCTGGACATCCAATAGCATTTTTGTAGCTTTCTGGACGCTCAGCCCTCTAAACAGTTGAATTGTAGGAGTGCTCACCCACATTCTGCCTCACCTTCCTCCAGGGAACCCCAGCCGAATCCCGGGAGAAGAACCGGGAGTGTATCCTGCTCGATTTCTTTGATGACCATGACATCTGGCACTTCCTCTCTGCCACAGCCCTGTTTTTCTCATTCTTGGTGAGTTTATAATACCTGTCTGTCAATTTCTTCTCTCTTCACATCCTGTACTTTCTTCCCCTGCGTTCCTTACTTTTTTGTATTTCTAACTTCTCTAATTCCTCATTATAATTTAATATACAGATTCTTTTATATCTTTTTTCACATTATATCCTTCAGTTAGATCTTTATTTTCATTTTCCTTTTACTCTCCAATATTTCAAGATACAGAGTTAACAAAATGATTTTCCTTAAATGGCACAACATTTGGACTGAATCGGTTATTAGAACTCACATACCCAGAATCGCCCCAGGAATCACTTCTGGCACTCATTCAAATTTCAGTAACATTAGATTCTTCCTTCTTGTGCTCACATTCCTCCTCCTCTTCCAGTCTCACTGAATATCCCACAAATATTTTACAAGTTTCTGGAACGGCTGGGGATAGCAGCCAGGTCTCTTGCTTCTAACCAGTCTGTCCCAGATCTCTCCTGTAATCCTTCCATTTCTTGTGGCCCAAACACCTTTCCAGAAGCTATGCATACTCTAACAATGGATGATCACTGCTGGCTTCCTTTCATCCTAATTTAGACTTTTCCAAATTAAAAGTCCGCTGTGCCTGTGCACAGGTAGCAAGCAACAACACTGGGAGACCTGTGCTCCCTCCCAGCACTGCTCACTGTGAGCGGGCTCTGCCGCCACACGGCCTCGAGAGTGGAGCGGGGCTGCCCCCTCGTGGCCAGCTGGGGAAGTTCAACAATCTGTATAAACCTCACTCCTGGTGACGTGTAGTTTTGATGAACAACACCTTCATGAGAGAGACAGAGACCACAAAAGTGGAGTGAAAGTTTCCATGTGAAGAGAGTGGTGGCAGAGGGAACTGAAAATGGAGGCGGAGTATACATTGCTTGTATAGCAATACTCTATGCAACAAGATTTCCTTTCCTCTAGATCTTGGGCCACATGTCCCCTTTTAAGTAATGACTTCCCTGGCCACCCCATCAGCACTTTTTTTCAACCTTTCCCTACCCCATACTTCCTATACGCCCTCCATAGTTTAATTTTTGTTACTATTTCATTACATATTATTATCTAGTACACTGGACTTTGCACACATCACTAACATGGCTGTATTGTCCCCATTTGCTTCATGTCTGAAGCTCTCTCAAATGTAAGCTCCAGGAAGGTAGGGAGTTTTGTCTCTGGCATCTAGAATAGCACATAATAGGCCCTTGGTACACATCGGAATTAATAGATGATCTAGGTGATCATAATTGCCCATGTAGAGCACAGCACTGCAGACAGCACAGAGGACAGGAAGGAGCTTGTGCTGTCAACCCAGGTGAGTCTCAGAGAGGAAGCTGGGCTTACTGTGGCTGTGACCGTGCACTGCTTTCATTCCTCCGCCCCTCCCATTCCAGGTTTTGTTAACCCTGGATGATGACCTGGACGTGGTTCGGAGGGACCAGATCCCTGTCTTCTGAGCCTCCAGCACTAAGAAAGGGAGGGGGAGCAATCGATCTCGGTGCTGTTTCATGAAAATACAGGGACCGCAGCAAAGTCACCACTGCCAAATGCTCCACTCACCTCGTCAGGTCAACTTGGTGTGCGCTCACACAGGGAGGACAGGGGCAGGAGGGAGATTCAAACCTGCAAGAAGGGAGGCGGAGGGGAAGCCACGGGTCTGGACAGAGGCAATCCCTGAAGAGTCTAGAGACACCCATCCCCCTGTGTTTGCAGCCCTGAGCTAAACGTGGACACAAGCTGCATCCAAGTCAACTCTGTCTTGGGACCCCTCCCGCCCTCCTCTGAGACTCGACGGCAAGGACAGAGTGATGCTGCCCTCTTCTGTCCAGCTGCCTCCAGGCCCGGAGAGGCCAGCAGCTCAGATCTCCTGCCCAAACACTTTTTAGATGGGCCCCCTTCGCACCCCCACGATATCTGCTGCTTGACACATCCTAGAGCACCAGCTCGCTTCTCCAGAGTCCAGGGGTGATACAGCTCCTCAGAGTCTGGTGGAGGGCTGAACCCACGCCCTAGGGCTTAGTAGGACCAGCTAGTCACCTCCTTGAAAGGAATGCTGTATGCGTCCCCCAGGTTCCTGACCCCATTAGAAGGGCTCTGGATTGGGCTTTGTCACGCACTCGTCCTAACAGGTAACTGTTTCCAGGACCAAGGCTTGGGTGCTCACCTACTTGTTAGTGTCTTCATGCCACCGCTGTGTGTTGACCCCACAACTCAGGTTCTACTTTCCTGGGTTAGGCCCCGGCGTTCTCTCACCAGCTCCAAAAACTCTTCTAGCAGCAGAAGGAGTGAGAGAAATGACCGACAGGGCTAAGAGACTGGTGGCATCAGCCTCCAGCAAACAGACCTCACCCTAAGGAAGTGGGTGCCTAGAGCACATGCAGCAAAGCTGAAACTGCCTCCTCGAGCGTCCAACTCTAACAGCTCGATTCTGTGCCCATGTCACCTGTGGGGAATAAATAATTGTTCAAACCAGGGATGCTGCATTGGGGGTCCTCTGCCACCGACCAAGCCCCTTACCTGTCACTTGAGGCAGGTTAGGGCCTCCAGATTTTCTCTCTGAAGTTCTCTGGAAGTAACTCTCAGGATGAACACATTTTACTCATCCTCTTGAGTTGCAAAGAGCAAGCTGATTGAGGATTGCTTCTTGGTTGCACCGGATTCTCATTCTCTCACCAGTAAGGTGCTGCAAAGCCCACTTCACTGCCACCGTCTGACATCTCTGCCCCTGCCACGCCCCATTTGGACCACGCACCCGTGGTACCTGGAGGAAGATGTAATCAGAAAAGAGACATATGAATGTGCACCCTATATATATTTGCCTGTGAAGTTGAAGTCACCTGTCACCTCTGCTTTCCTGATCGTTCATTAGGGAAATGGATCAGGCGTCCTTTTTGTTTAAAAAAGTATTACTCTGTCTCTAAAATATTTGTATAATGTTCAAAGTCACATTGCAGAAGTTTCAATAGCAAACTTTTCCGGATTTTAAAAACACAAAGATGCTTTTAATGAAACTTTTTGTGATTTTCTTTTCTAAAATGTTCCCAAACCTATCATTGCTTTTCTACTATTCTTCCTTCCTTAAAAACTGTTGGCTTCCATAGGCTACATAAAGGCCACCTATAAAAATAGTTGTGATAGTCTAACATCTAAAACAAATTTCAAATCCATTTAATAATGGCTCATTTGACCTAATTCTTTTATTTTAATGCACTGATGGCTTCAATAAAAAAAAAAAAAAAAAAAGGTGCACTAAGGAAATGTGGACAAAGTCTGTTCAAGTGGCCCTGTGGCCCAAAGTTAATAAATTGTGAGATGCGTTACCTGGTCCAGCAGCTTGTTTGGAAATGTATCTGTGGGAATGGGGAGGGGGCTCTGAACTGTGTTGTGCTGCGGTGTTCTTGACCGTTTATTCCCATCATGTCTATATTATGCTGTAAACTCACACACTGTGGTCAGTTCCCTTCTCTGCAGCAGGACTAAAAACCCAGACCAAGCCTGCTCCTACAACTATCAATTCTAAATGTAGTTGTTGCTACGTCTCTCTACAGTACGAATGTCATGGCTGGAGGACATGAGAAAGTTGTCCGACTGCATCCGTGGTTGATAGGAATTCCGGGGTGGAGGGGGGCAGCCTCCCAGCTGAATGGTCCCTTGTCCCTGTGTAGAACAATGCCCACGCAACTTTTGTCTGTGCTCGTGGACTTCGCTCTTTAAAGAGAAGGGAAGATTAATCTGAAAGCCAAGTTCAGCCAGAGGGTAACCGGAGAAAACAGCCACTGTGAAGAGGTTTTTGGCAGACGAGGCACAGAAGTAATAGGAGTAGGTCAGCTGGAGCAGGACCGAGATGTGGCAGCCAGGGGAGCAAAGCTGTGCGCATAAAAAAATGACCTCTTCACACCTCTGACGAATGCTGGAGAGGCAAGTCCACCTGTTGACGTTGGATGGTTGAGGGATTAGCCTGATTTTATTTTAGCAGCAGGAGAAGCCAGTGGAAAACCAGCGTCTATCTGGGGAAGGGACTTTCCGTGACTGAAGGAGATCACCAAGCCAGCTCCTGGTGCAAAGAAAGTGGCAGCTGCTTCCTTTGTAGCTCTGAGCAGCCACCAGAATGTTCTGTGAGATCACAAAATGCCTGTGTCGGTAAATCAAATAACATCCAAAATGTTTCTCATTCTGGGAGATAGTCTCTCTGTGTAAAACTTAGGGGAAAGGGAGAAACAGAGATAAACATTATTCACAGAAGGAACAGGGGAGCCTGGAAAGATTCTTGAGTCAGATTTTCATCCAAGTATGTTCACGTGCTCACTGTGTGACCTCAGGCAAGTTGCTGGAACACTCTGATCCTTGCCTAACACATCCACTTGACAGTACATGAGGGGACAGAAGTAGAGACGTGCAGAGCACCAGGAGTAGTGCCAGGACAGAGAAGATTGTCACCCTGTCCCTCTTGAATCCCACGGAGGGGGGGGGGGGCAGGGCAAGAGCGGGTCTCTCCACTGGGCTGGCATCTCTCTCCTCTAGAGGCTCTCCATTGAAATCTGCTGTCCTGTTTCCTGTCCTCAGTTCCAGGAGGCCCTGAAGGGTTTGGGAGGCCTCTTCACCTTCAAAGATACTGCCCAGAGTTCTCAAACCTCCTAGTCCCAGTGTCCCCCCACCCACCCCACCCTTTATGGCTGCATGTCACTGCCTCTGGCCCTTAATACTCTGACCCCAACCCAGATGAAAAATCACTACCAAATCCAGGGCCAAGTGGAAAATCTGGCTGTGTAGGTCACACCTCATTACCGCCATCTCTGCCCTGAATTTTCTCCCTTTCTCGAGTAGCTGTTACTACTGTGGTTCAGCAAAAGCCACAGCAAATGTTTCCCCGCCCCTCCCTACCCCCTCCCAAATGTTCTGTAGAGAAAGCCTGGATGTTCAGCCTGCATGAAGATGGGAAACAAATCTGGCTCCAGAAAGAAGCAGGGGAATGTCCCTCAGGTTTTGAAATGACTAATATCCCTGGTGAAACTAAGGAAAGGCATTGTGAGTAAAGATACAATCTGCCTCTGCCTGAAGCAATGGAAAACCCTTGATTCTGCCCAGTTTATGGTAGGTGTTTTTGTTGTTGTTTTTAACGCTGTTTGGTGGAGACAACACGTATCGTGTAACTAGGTTTTAACGTCTCCTCAATATTAAAGCACCATTGTCAAGGAGGTAAAGTGCCTGTCAAATCTTCGGCCTTAACACACATGAATTCAAAAAAAGTTTCACAGGAGTCAAAGATCAGCCTTCACCATGAGTTTCTAAAAGGCCATAGTAATAGTTTTGCTTGGATGGGACTCTTCTGTAAGAAGAGACCCCTGCTCTATGAACTCCAAGGCAGGACTTATCACACTTTTCCTTGACGTGTGGTCTGGCTATTCTCATTGAAACACAAAGAAGGCTAAGTGGTTACCATTGTTCACACAGAAGTCCCCTTTACTCCCCAATCTTAGGGAAATGGACTCTGCCCTCTTCCTAAATGTCCCTGGATTAAGAGATTTCATAACTTTTCCTGAACTTCAAATTTTAAAAAAATTCCTTGGCTCTATCCTACATCCTTTTCATTGCCTTAGAGTTTCTGTCATCTCAGGATTTACCCGTTTCTCTGGAGATGAACAATAATTAACCACCATATTTTAACATAGAATGGCCTTAAAGTCATATCACATCTCAGTCAAGGGCTAAATAAAGTCTAGGTGTTTTATCTCTTGTTCAGCAGTATAGTTTTGATTTAGCAAATAAGAGACTGAAACAGTGAAAGATGTTCAAGTCAGGACAAGAGAAGACTGACACCCAATTGTAGTATGGCTTTCTTCTGGCCTCCTCATCTACCCTATGTTCTAACATTCTTCTTGAATTAGGACTCTAAGTCATTTAAACAGAAGATAATCCAAAATAATTCAGAGGATGTCTATTTTACGGGGCTATAACATTGCCATCACAGAAAAGAGCTGATTTGCACTTTATGATTTTTAGTATGTCACCTATCCGAGCCTTTCATAAGGTTCAGTACCCGGTACTAGTCAGGTCCCTTCGAGGAAGAGCACAAATTCAGACCTGAGGTTGACTCTGCTTCTCTCTCAACCTAGGATACTTGATAAAGTAACCTACTTTTTTAGGGGATCCATTTCTCTTTTAACCTCTCCTTCCTTACCACTTCTCTGTCCACTTCTCTGTCCGTTTACACAGAATCAGAAATACGGCTTCTGCTAATGGTTAATCAAGAAATATTTGGGCCAGCCTCCACAAGGAGCAGGACCCAGCAATGCGCAAAAGGCACACAATTTCTTCCGTCACAGGATCTGTGGTCCAAAAAGGAAGATGGACATGAAGCACATCATCATAATTTGTTCATTTTAAGTGGGCAAAGAGCTCCAAGAAGAGAGTGGCCTTCCGAGAATCTTATCATTAGGCACAGAGCAGAAAAAAGTCCAAATAGGTACCAGCAATTTTTATCCCCATGTGTGAAGCCCTAAACTTGCTGCTGATACAACATAGCATCTCAAATTCTTGGAAAGGATACTTGCTGGGTCTCCAGAAGAGATGTTTTCGGAGGTGCAGGCTTTCTCCCTCTATGGTTCCCAGTCCTACCACACAAACAAATAAAATAATTAGAGGGGACTTTCTCAGGATCAGAGGGGTGGGTGCTCTTCTCAGCGATGGGTAACTTGGAAGGAAGAGGCTTATTGCTAAAACTACACCAAAGATGTCTGAGAATTCCAAGTTGGCTTGCGAGTGCTAGAACAATGTAATGCATAGGTAGATGAAGCATGAAAGAGAAGGGAAACTGAGAATGAGGCAGGAATAAGGTGTGTAAACCTGGAAGACCCAGCTGAGATTCAGTCAAAGGTCAGGTTCAAGCAGTAGTGTCCTCTGAAAGCAGAAGCGGAAGGCAACAGATGATAGCCTGAACCATCCCTAAAAACTATATATGGGGAGATACAAGAGGCTTTACACAAAAGGGTAAATTGAGGCTTGGTTGGGATGTGGAGGGGAAGATAGCTGCTTCTTTGTGTCATGAAGAAAGAGAAAGTTGTTTACCTGGTAATGGTGTTGGTGGCTCACATGATGGATAGAGCTTACTGGACCATCATTTTAGGGAACACCTTGTAAGAAGGGATGGAGAAGGACTGGGCCCAAGTAGGAGGTTCACGTTTTGATGTGGTACATTTGTGGGTTTGATGTTATTTACTTGTTTTCAGGCCGAGTGAAAGCAAAATGAAAGAGACCCCCGGGCTCCACCAGGTTGAGACTACAGGACTGGACAATATTTTAAAATATCACACTTGGACTAAGAGGGAAGCCCACAGCCTACAGGACTCTCACAGCCTGCCCTGTCATGCCCAGAAGAGGAGAATAATTGTGTCTTTCCCAGATAAAAGGAGAGAAGTCAGAAAAATTGAGAGGTACCTTGATGACCACCTCCAATTTTTCATAAGAAAAATTAAAGTCCCAATTTTGATCTTAGCAGAGAACAGAGATCCAGAAAGAGAGAGAGAGTTGGGGTGGGGATCATCTCAATCCATCCTTGAACAAACAAAAACTGCTCCAACTCCCTAATTCTGAGGAATTGCAACAACCCATCCCTGCTGGAGGACAAACAGGGCACTGAGCTTTTCGATCTGCCCTTTTAGTAGGGTCTTCCTGTTGGAAACTGTTGTCCTCAGTTCCCGTCCCTGACCCGTAGAACATTAAAGTCAGCAGAATTGATCATTAAAACAGCAAACATTTGTCATCAGGCATTCTGTCAAGGGTTTTGTATGCATTACCATATTTAATCTTGAACCACCCAACCCCACGAAGTAGGCACTGTTAGGACATTTGCCGCATGGAGAAACTGACACTTAAAGAAGTCACTGTTCACTAGATGAAGTGGCTGCTGCAGAAAGCTGGATTGACAGTCAGAAGGAGTAGCCTAGGTAACGAGACCGGAGAAAAGAGAAGACGGATTATGTTGTAAGGAAGGGTCAACTCTTACTCATGTATCTATACATGCAAAACAGAGCCTAAAATTATATCACTATTGAACAGATTAACAAAAATTGAAAGTTTCAGCAAAATTCAGAAGATATGTTTCTGTTATATAAACATGAATAACAATGAAACTGATAAAATCATGGCTTTGGATCACTTTGGCTCTATAAAGCTGGGACAGCTGGATCCATGTGGAGACTATTGCTTCAGTCTCTAAGCTTGTAAAAGTTAAGAACCAAAGTCCTTTTTCTAAATTCAATGATTGTCCTTGGCAAAGGGCTACACGTCCAAAGATTCATTTTAAATTAAAATATATGTAGCATGAGGTGTCAGGTTTCCACTGGGAGCCTGCTGCTCCAGAAACAAAATTAACAATGGAGAGAAAGTACAGGAATATAGTCCTAGGTTTTTATTTTCTAAAAAACATTCACAGATTCGGGGTGCCTGGGTGGCTCAGTTGATTAAGCGTCTGACTTCGGCTCAGGTCGTGATCTCCTGGTTCGTGGGTTTGAGCCCCATGTTGGGCTCTATGCTGACAGCTCAGAGACTGGAGCCTGCTTCGGATTCTGTTGTCTCCCTCTCTCTCTGCCCCTCCCACTTACACTCTGTCTTTCTCCCAAAAATAAATAAACATTAAAAAAAAAATTTGCAGATTAAAAAAATCATCAAGGCAAAAAGTCTTCCAAAGCTACCTCTAAGACTGATCTCTGCTGGTCCAATAGATCAAGTAGAATCTACCACTAGCGTCAATGGCTGGCCCATCCTCATACTTGGTGACTGTGCCCAGCTGTCCCCTCATACGAGGGAGTGATTTCATCCTGATGAATTGAGGCGGAGGAACTAGCCTCCATTGAAGCTCCGTTTGAAGTATAATGATAATAGTGGTAAATGTTTTTAAATGTGTCCAGAAATAAGACAAAAAAGAACATGACTTGGTTTGAAACACTGATATACTAACCAATTTTCTTCTCCTATACTAAGCTGTCTGTTGGGCTTATATATATATATACACATATATATATATACATATATATGTATATATATATATAGTGTGTGTGTTATAATATATATTTTATATATATACATATATTTATATTTAATGTGAATTTGCACATCCGTCACTCAGCAGCATTTAAAAAAAATAGGATTTAGTTTAATCGAATCATGAGTTCCCAGAAAACTTCCCTGAAGCAGTAAGTTCTCCACTACCACAATTTGGCTTCAGCCTCTTTCCAAACCACAGATCTGAATATGATTAAACAATGTACAAAAACAAAACCAGACCTGCCCAGCACAAACTTAGTTAAAAGCTGGATTTTCGTATCTCCCCCCAAATCTGCAGCTTACCTGATAATGTGAAAAATTAAGTGGCACATCGATACCAGTTTAACCAACCTACCAGACTTCTGAACTTATGTAGGTAGCAAATTAACATTATCTCCTTAATTTCCAACAGAAAGGAGAGGTCAAAGGGGCTGTTGACACTGACCAAGAAACTGTATTCTAGTGTTCCCTGCATTTCAGTCTCCTGGGTAGGGGAGATGGAAATGAGGATTTTCATAAAAAATAATTGCCTCTTTACATTCAAATGTTCCTTTGCAACTGTGTGAAAACACTTTCAAATATCAAACCTCATTTGTCCCTCATGTCGGCCCTGTGAGGCAGGATAGATAATGTTCCAACAAATAAACGAAGATGCAAAGAAGTTATACGACTTGCCCAAAGTCACATAGCCGGGCAACAGGAGCCAGATACAAAACAGTGGCATCGTTTTTTCTTTTTCTAAAGAGTGACAGTAAAATAGCTTTTAGATTTTACCAATTCTAGAAATTCATCAAGAGAAAACTAACATCAGTTCAGACTTCCATAGATAATTTTTTCTTAACCTTTTTATTTAGGGACATATAAACTATGTTCAGTAAGGTATGTATGTGCACACATACACACCAATGTAAACACCACCCACACTGAGATAGAAAACATTTCCCATATCCTTGTGCCTGTCCTGAGTTAAATCCCCACTCCAGAGGTAACCACTCTTCTGGCTTTGCTCCTTATAGGTTAATTTTGCCTGTTCTTGAACTACACATACATGGAATTATGCAGTAGATACTCCTTTTTGTCTGGCTTCTTTCATTCAATATAATGTCTGTGAGATTCATCCATGTGTATTAGTACCTTCTTTTTGTGAGTATATAGCATTTCTTTACCCATTCCCCTACTGATGGATGTTTGGGTCATTTCCAGTTTTTGGCTGCTGTAAAAAAAAAAAAAAAAAAAAAAAGCTTCTGCGAACATTCTTATACATGTCCATTGTGAACTTACACAAACATTACTTCCAAGCTATATACAGAGTGCACTATGAAATTGCTGAGTCATGGGGTAAGTCTTTTTTTTTTTTAATGTTTTATTTATTTTTTTGAAAGAGAGCAAGCGCGCAAGCATTGGAGGGGCAGAGAGAAAGGGGGACAGAGGATCCCAAGCAGACTCCACGCTGACAGCAGTGAGCCCACATGAGGTTCAAACTCATGAACCATGAGATCATGACCCGAGCCGAAGTCAGAGGCTTAACCCACTGAACCACCGAAGTGTCCTGGGGTTGGTAAGTCTTCAGTTGTTGTTGTTTTTTTTTTCTTTTCTTAAGTTTGTTTATTTTCTTGGTAATCTCTACACCCAACATGGGGCCCAAATTCACTACCCTGAGATGAAGACTTGCACCCCATCAGCGGAGTCAGCCAGGTGCCCCTGGTAAATCTTTTAATTTTAGAGGATAGTGCCAACAGTTTTCCAAGGTGGTTATACCAATTTATGCCTTCATCAGCACCATAGGAGAGTTCCAATTATTCTGTATCTTTGCCAACACTTGACATTTGTCAGTTCTTTCCATTTTCTTCCTTCTGTGTGAGGAGTAACAGTATCTCATTGTATTTTCTTTCGCATTTCTCTCAAGGTGACTGAAGTTGAGCACCTTTTCATAAACTTCTTGGTCATTTATGTGAAGACTTTTTTCAAATTCTTTGCCAATGTTTCAAATCAGCGTATGAGTCTTTTTCTTTTTGATATATAATCTTTGCCAGTATGTGAGTTGCTGATGAAAAACTCTCAATTTTAATGAAGTCTCAAGTAACAATTTTTTATAGATATGGCCAGACAATATTTCCTATGGTTTCTTCTAGAACATTAGCTCTCAGATTTTGTGGTCTCAGGACCTATGTACACTCCTACCGATTATTGAGGACCCCAAAGAGGTTTTATTTCTGAGTTACACCTATCAATATTTGCCGTTACAGAAATAAAAATTGAAAATTTACAAATAGGTAACAATAAGCTCATTACATGACACAAAGAACATATTTCATGAAAAATAACTATATCTTCCAAAACAACAACAAAAAATACTTGTGAGAATAGTAGCAGTGTTCCACATCTTTGTAAATCTATTTAATGTCTGGCTTCCTAGAAGATTGCTGGATTCTCCTAATAATTTCTTCCTTCACTCTGCTGAAGTATGTGTTTTGCTTGAAGTATGTATGTGAAGGAAATCTAACCTTACAGAAATATGTAGTTGGAAAGGGGAGTAGTCTTTCCAGACAACTGTAGATATTCTTCTTTTATACTCCACCAAAACTCAACAAATGGTAGTTTCCCAAAGATTAGTTGCAATGTGGAATTTGAAGTTATCATCAGTGAACATTTCATGTATTGCAGCATTAAAATCTATTGTTCTAGCTTGCAATTTTTTTAAATGTTCATCTATTTTTGAGATGGAGAAACAGAGCACAAGCGGGGGAGGGGCAGAGAGAGAGAGGAAGGCACAGAATCCAAAGCAGTCTCCAGGTTCTGAGCTGCCAACACAAAGCCTGACGTGGGGCTCAAACTCATAAACCGCAAGGTCATAACCTGAGCCGAAGTCGGTCACTTGACCAACTGAGCCACCCAGGCGCCCCAGTCTAGCCTGCAATTTGAATGGATCATTTTATCCATGCACGGTTTTGTAACAGCATCCTTTGGTCGTTTGGAAAATCTTGGCTCACTGAATTGTGGAAATCTTCCAAACATTTGCACATTTAATTATGTATACATATGTAAAATATATATACTGGGGCACCTGGGTGGCTCAGTTTGCTAAGCATCTGGCTCCTGATTTCAGCTCAGATTAAAAAAAAAAACGTGTGTGTGTGTGTGTGTGTGTGTGTGTGTATACACACACACACACACATATATATAAACATATATATATTATTGTTTATATATACAAAATACATATATATGTATTATGTTTATATATATATAAAACATATATCTAAAATAATTCATTGATACTACCACTGACTTCATCAGAAAGTCCTTAATGGAAACCTTTCAAACTTACAGTACTGGATATAGTGATGAGCTCATTTCATTAATTTTTGAGAATGCCAAATAATCAGAGATTTCAATAATTCTTCCAGCTAAAACTAGTATTCCATGAAGAAGGCCACTATTTCATTCCATAATCCACACACTAGTAACTTTTCCTACCACAACCACCATACTTTGGTTTCTAGCAGAAGCGCATTATGTTTGTTTCCCGTGTGCTCATAGAATACTACATATTAATGCAATGTTTAAAAAGAATATTAAGGGGCGCCTCGGTGGCTCAGTCGGTTAAGCGGCCAACTTCGGCTCAGGTCATGATCTCGCGGTTTGTGAGTTCAAGCCCCGCATCAGGCTCTGTGCTGACAGCTCGGAGCCTGAAGCCTGTTTCGGATGCTGTGTCTCCTTCTCTCTGACCCTCCCCCATTCATGCTCTATCTCTCTCTGTCTCAAAAATAAATAAACCTTAAAAAAAATTTTTTAAAGAATATTAAGAGGGGGGCGCCTGGGTGGCGCAGTCCGTTAAGCGTCCGACTTCAGCCAGGTCACGATCTCGTGGTCCGTGAGTTCAAGCCCCGCGTCGGGCTCTGGGCTGATGGCTCAGAGCCTGGAGCCTGTTTCTGATTCTGTGTCTCCCTCTCTCTCTGCCCCTCGCCCGTTCATGCTCTGTCTCTCTCTGTCCCAAAAATAAATAAACGTTGAAAAAAAATTAAAAAAAAAAAAAGAATATTAAGAGGAAGTGTACTCATGACCCAAGTTTTAACAAAAGTATTAATCTGTACTGCTTAATCAAGAACATTCTGAAATGAAGTCGGCTTTTTTTTTTAACTGTAAGTTTATGATGATTAAAAGTACAATGACTCAATGTAATCCCTATCAAAATATCAACAGCATTTTTCACAGAACCAGAGCAAATAATACTAAAATTTGTACAGAACCACAAAAGACCCTGAACAGCCAAAGCAATCTTGAAAAAGAACAAAGTTCAACGCATCACAATTCCAGATTTCAAGAAATACTACAAAGCTGTAATAATCAAAACAGTATAGTATTGGCACAAAAATCAACACATAGATCAATGGAACAGAATAGGGAGCCCAGAAATAAACCCAGCTTATATGGTCAACTAATCTACGACAAAGGAGGCAAGAATATACCAGGAGGAAGAGACAGTCTCTTCAATAAATGGTGCCAAGAAAACTGGACAGCTACATGCAAAAGAATGAAACAACCACTTTCCAACACCATATACAAAAATAAACTCAAAATGCATTAAAGACCTACGTGTGAGACCTGAAACCATAAAAATCCTAGAAGAGAAGACAGGCAGTAATTTCCCTGATACGAGCCATAGCAACATTTTCCGAAGTCAAGAAAAACAAAAGCAAAAATAAGCTATGGGGACCACATCAAAATAAAAAGCTTTTTCACAGAGAAGGAAACTATCAACAAAACGAAAAGGCAACCTAGTGAATGAGAGAAGAGATATGAAAATGATATATCTGGGGCGCCTGGGTGGCGCAGTCGGTTAAGCGTCCGACTTCAGCCAGGTCATGATCTCGCGGTCCGTGAGTTCGAGCCCCGCGTCAGGCTCTGGGCTGATGGCTCGGAGCCTGGAGCCTGTTTCTGATTCTGTGTCTCCCTCTCTCTCTGCCCCTTCCCTCTTCATGCTCTGTCTCTCTCTGTCCCAAAAATAAATAAACGTTGAAAAAAAAATTTTTTTTTTAAAGAAAATGATATATCTGATGAGGGGTTAATATCCAAAATATATAAATAACTTATACAACTTGACACCAAAAGAAAAATCTGATTAAAAAATAGAGGACCTGAGTAGACATTTTTTTTAAAGAAGACAAACAGATGGCCAACAGACATATGAAAACATGCTCAACCTCACTAATCATCAGGCTAATACAAGGCAAAACTACAATGAGATATCCCCTTACGACTGTCAGAATGGCTACAATCAAAAAGACAAGAAACAACAAGTGTTGGCGAGGACGCACCGTTGGTGGGAATGTAAATTGGTGCAGCCACTGTGGAAAACAGTATGGAGAGTCCTCAAAAATTAAAAATAGAAATACCGTATGATCCAATAGTTCCATGACTGGGTATTACTCAAAGAAAACAAAAACCCTAATTCAAAAAGATATTTGCACCCTTATGTTTATTGCAGCTTTATTTACAATAGCCAAGATATAGAAGCAACCTGAGTGTCCATTGACAGACGAATGGATAAGGAAGATGTGATACACCACACACACACACACACACACACACACACACAGGAATTTTACACGGCCATAACAAAGATGAGGCTGTGACATTTGTGACAACATAGATGGACCTACAGGGTATTATGCTAAGTGAAATAAGTCAAAGAAAGACAAGTACCACAGGATTTCTCTCATGTGTGGAATCTAAAAGCGAATGAGTAAACAAACAAATGTTACACTGTACACCTGAAACTAATGTAGCATCATGTGTCAACTATACTCAAATTTTTTAGAAAAGGAATACAATGACAATTAGCACAGCAGTGGTGCCACTGCCTTGATTGGTGCTAAAGCACCGACAGTTTTACACACCACTGATTTTGCCCCATCAGTGCAAATGCCAATACAGTTACAGGCATCTTGTATCTTAGTAGTATCGTAAAAATAACTGTGACCTCACAGATGCCCTGCAAGCGTCTCAGAGAACCCCAGGATTCTGGGACTACATTTTAAGCACCACTGCTCTACAAGCTTCAGTGTTTTACCTTTTACATACATGTAGGTCTATGACTACAAAGGAATTTTTGTGTATAGTGTGGAGTAGGGAGGCCCAGGGTCTTTTTCCCCCCTCCATACTGATAGCCAGCTGCTACAGCCACATTTATTGAAAGTACCACCTTTTACTCACTGAAACGCAACTGGCAGTTTTGTCAATCGAATGACTATAATGTGTAATCTATTTCTGAGATTTCTGTTCCCTCCCATTAGTCCACTATCTTTCCTTGTGCCAGTATCACACTGTTCAAAGTGTCAGAGCTTTAGAGTAATTTTAAATGGTTTTATTGAGATATAATTGCCCTGTTAAATGAGTTTCAGGTGTGCGACAAAATGCTTTAATATTTGTATCCTTTAATTTCTACCAGCAACGTTTTATAGTTTTGGGTGAAGAGCTTTATTCTTCAGTAATACACTGGCTAGGAACATCAATAAGATGTCGAATAGACAGATAAATAATGATCATCCTTGTCTTGTTCCTGACTTCAGGGGGAGATCATCAGCTATAATATGAGCTGTAGTTCTGTGTTTGGTGTTTTGTTTGGGTTGTAGATATGCTTTATCAGATTGAGAATGTTCCCTTCTCATTTTGTTTAGAGTTTTTACCACAAATGGAGGCCGAATTTTATCAACTGAGTTACCATATAGTTTTTTTTTCTCCTTTATTCTGAGACCATGATGCCTAAATTGATTTTAAAATGTTAACCTTGTATTCCTGAAGTAAACCCTGTTTGGTCATGATGCACAATTCTTTCCCTGCATCACTAGATGCAATTTGTGGACATCTTTAGAATTTTCACATCTATGTTCATTAAGGATATTGGCCTATAATTTTCCTTTGCTACAATGTGACAGATTTGGTATCAAAGTTAACTTCCTAAAACAAGTTTGTAGGTGATCCCTTCTTTCTCTATGTCATGGTAGATCAGTGTTATTTCTTCCTTTAATATTTAAAGTAATTTTCCAGTAAAACCACTTGAAGTTTTCTTTGTGGAAATACCTTTAAAAAAAAAAAACAGCTTTACTGGGGCAACTGAGTGGCTCAGGGGGTTAAGTGTCTGACTTCGGCTCAGGTCATGATCTCACGGTTTGTGAGTTTTTTTTTTTTTTTTTTAATTTTTTTTTTTCAACGTTTATTTATTTTTGGGACAGAGAGAGACAGAGCATGAACGGGGGAGGGGCAGAGAGAGAGGGAGACACAGAATCGGAAACGGGCCCCAGGCTCTGAGCCGTCAGCCCAGAGCCCGACGCGGGGCTCGAACTCACGGACCACGAGATCGTGACCTGGCTGAAGTCGGACGCTTAACCGACTGCGCCACCCAGGCGCCCCACGGTTTGTGAGTTTGAGCCCCGCATCGGGTTCTGTGCTGACAGCTCAGAGCCTGGAGCCTGCTTCGGATTCTGTGTCTCCCTCTCTCTCTCTCTCCCCTTCCCCTCCCCCACTGGCGCTCTGTCTCTCCCTCTCTCAAAACTGAATAAACATTTTAAAAAAGAGCTTTATTGAGATATGGGAATAAATGATCTGTAAATCCTCATTTTACCCATTTTAATATTAGAATGTAGTTTATTCATTTATAAAACAAAATCTCCTGGTGTAAATGAGACAAACACCTATCTACTATTCGGTTCAATGGAACATACCAGTGCTTTTGATGTACCCATCCTTGATACAAACCTCCCTCCTTTCCTAAGAAGTACCCATTGTACTGAACTTTGGGATTGTCATTTCCTTAATTTACAATTTTTATCAGGTCTCTTGGTATCCCTAAACAAGAAATTGTTTCATTTATAGGCATTTAAACTTCTATCACTTCGTGCTGTTCGAGCTCCCCTGCAACTTGTTTTTTCCTCTCAAACTTCACGGTTGTAAACAGTAACCAAGTTGATGTGGGAAGCTATACTGAAAGGCCCATTTCTGGTTCCAAAGTTCTGTGCTTCAGGTTCCTCCACTATAGCGACTTCAACTGAATCTTCTCTCAATACTCTTCCAGATCTGGGATTCTAATTTTACTTTTTACGATGAGTACAGAGGTGTATAGTTTGCTCCAACACTATAGCACTGGTCTGGTTTATTTGAGGCTGACTCTTTGATCAGGAACACAGTCCCCAGGGGAACTGGGTCACGGTATCATTTTCAGACATTGTGGTAATATTGGAAGATTCCTTGAACAGAAAACTTTGGTATACAAGACAAGTTGTTTTAATACCAGGTTTGAGGTGGCACGCGGCAATGATCAGAAAAGACAGAATTCACAATGCAAAAATGCAAAGTTTATTTTCTTAAATAAAATACTATATTCATATCTATACAAATAATTATTACAACCATTAAAATGTTACATTTACCAATAAAAATTTCAAAACTTTAAACAAGAGCATGGTTCAGAATATTCACACCCTAATACAATGCATTTGTAAAAAGATGTCAAAATAAACAGGACCTATTCTTATTTACAACAGGGAGGACAATCCTGATCATATTATACATATCTGCTCTGGATTCCATTACAAAACAAATTAGTTCCCATTAGTATTATAAACCAGGTGATTTACAGTAATAGGACACAGTACACAGCAGACATCGCTGGCATGGGAATAGATACAAATATTACACTATTGAAAGACTACAGTTAGGTTTTTCTGGCGACTGCCCTACAGTAAGCCTCTCACCCAGTGTATCTATAATAATTTGTGAAGGTAATTATGTCTTCCGATTTTCCACCTATTTTTACCAAAATGAATATATATATATATATATATATATATATATATATATATATATGGCCTGCTGAAAGTGGAAGCGAATCTTTTCTTCACAGTAACACAACTGCAGCATCTTAAGCAACACTGTCTGGTCCCTTTCTTCTTGGAAGATCAACAGTTTAACTCCCTTAAAGGTTACCAATATAGTCAAGTCCAGTGCCTCAATGACCTCACAGATGAAAATGGTTTTAAGACTTGAGGGATGGGGGTAAAGAGATCCAGAGAAGTGAAGGAGTTAGATGGAGCAAGCTCTAAGTTCCTAGGACATCATATGGTGTCAAGCTGTATACACAACTGAGCCAAAAAAAATAAATAAAACCCCACAACTTATGATCATCTTCTTTAAAAGTGTTAAATTACAAATGAAGAGTTATCTTCTATGTCTCATGAGATCTCTAGTGACAGATTATGCAGATTATCATCCAAAATAACACCAATTTGAATATTATATCCACTTTCAACCCAAGTTGGCTCGTGTCTAGGAAGCATCTGAACACATGCGTGCACCAGACCCCTGCAGTGGGTGGATAGGGTTTGTGCAAATATAGAAACAAGGATGTTGAATGACCACCACCTACAAGCTCTGAGTTTAAAAGGAGTTTTGCTTCTAATACACTTTTTACAAGATCGGCATCAAAGATGGCTCAGAGAATGATAAGGCAACAGTGAGAAACATCAGCTGTTCTTGTCTTCTAGGTGTTTGACTACACAGCACGTACCATTCCGACTGGTCCTTTGCTATGTAACACAGGAGTGGGTAATATGTTCCAATGGCTGGTCTTAGGACCAGAGGCACAGTTTCAAGTAAAGTGCAGTACCAGGATAGAGGCATGTGGGCAGAACTAGAAGCTCTGTGTCCAAGAAGGGCCTCATGCTGGACTGCCCCGATCCAAACTTGGTGTCCCCCACAGACTCCGGTAAAAACACTGTCAAGCTCACACAGGAAGGTGTAGAATGCAGACAAAATATGGTTAAGTCAAAAAAAAAAAAAAAGGACCCTTTTCTGTTCACGGCATTTGGCCAAAAAAGGTAGTTCAAGAAGGAATGAGTTTCTGGCCTTTAACTTGCATATAGGTATCATAAAATCATCACTCACAGATTAACTTCACACTAGTTTATTTGGCTATTATTATTGCCCTCTGGATATACACAGCCATAGGCAATTAGCTCCAGGCAAAGGCAGAATTTATACAGACAACAGAAGTACGACCTCCAGGTTCCTAAAGTATCAACCCAAAGCCATCTGATTTGGGTCCCACCGTTGAGCTTTCTAAACTCGCCATGAGGAAAAGCAAAAACAAACACAAAGCAAGCTCATCAAAACAAGGAAGAGAACTAACTGTATGGCACATTCAGTATCTTAAATTAATTCTGAACTAACTTTGTTTCAAGAAATTCTTGTTACCTCTTGATAGAATAGGAGATACAGTGGTTCCCAAAGCCAGGAACTGGGACTCACTCACTGATATAGGAGCATGACTCACTGTCACACAATGATCCAATAGATGGGTGGGCCCAATAAACATTTCAAGGCAGAGAAGTAATCATCCTAAGGAAATGTGCAGGTTCCCTGCCACCTGCTGACTCGCAGCAGATGGAAGAAAAGAGGGGCCTCGGTACCTATCTATCAAAGGGAGGACAAAGCTGAGAAGATGCTTATTAGTGAGTCTTTATCCTTTCTCAAAATTTTACAACCTTACCTCCATTAAAACACGTTTCCACATTTTTGGGGGGTATAAATTTCAGCCTTTCCATGATATGGATAATGTTAGAAGGCAAGAGCAAGGCAAATGAATTATCTTTAAAATGTTTAAATAATTTTGTACTTTAAGAAGGCTGATTTTTAAAAATGGATCTTTATTGCAGTTCACCCTGATACGTAAATGGAAATTGCTGCAAAAGAATATTCCCTCCTCATTCTTCTCTTTCCACAGTTCTAATACGTTAAATTTTATAAAGCATGATCACTGGGGGATGTGGCTCCTTACTTAGAAAAAAGATGCCATCCCTGGTCCCCCCAAAAGGTCTTATGATATAAACAAAAATAAATTTCCTGAAGTGGTATAAAATATCCCAAAAAGAGAAATGACATCAAACTTGATTTCTTTTATCCATGATTGACATATTAGAAGTTTATACAGGATGAAGTATCTGAAATTTTTCACTTCATTAGAAGTTACTGTGTTAAATGGTCAGAGTCAACTACTTTCTCTAATTGATTCTATGTGATCAGTAACACTAAAAGAGACAAAAACAATTTAATTAATGACTCTCATTTATGATTCATAGGTTTGTATGTTTGTGTATTTTCATAAATTACAAAATTATCTGTGGAAATGGTTTTACATTCTATAGTCATATATGAGCAAGCCAAGAATAACATTAAAGTTTACTATTTGTTTTCTGCTGTACCTTTGCCAAAAATTATATCCAGAGATTGCTAGATATTAAATAAAATTCCTCCCCAAAATCATTTAGCTCTAATTATCAAATACTTAATATACTGCTGATAAATCTTGTACACTCATGCTTTTAAATCAAATAAGATTACTCTTCTCTGAACACTTTCAGAACTGAGTCCATACATACAATGATCTCTTACATATATATGCACATGTCTGTAAGATAATTAGAGCTACATGTAAGCAGGAGCCAAATTATTTGCAGAGAGTCATATCTTTCTTCAGAGGGTCAAACAAGCCTTACTTAGGGGTAGGGGTTCATTTGAGATCAAGTTACATTCTTGGAATGAAAGCTCTGAAACATGTAAACGCTATCTCTGAACAGGGCTGAGCAGAAAAATAAAATCAATGCAACAGAGAAATATCTGAAAGTGCCAGGCTTTGAGGCCTTTCTATCGCAATGTTCAACTTGATCTTCTCCTTAGCCTGTTACCTTCGTTCTATCTAACAGTGCCCAGTTCTTCAGGACTCAATAGCCACCACGCTGTGCGTGCGTGCGTGCATGAATGCGTGCGCGTGTGTGTGTGTGTGTGTGTGTCAGAGACAGAGAGACAGAGAGATGGAGGAAGGGAGAATGAATAACCAAACATATTGAACACTACCTTTCTTGAAATTGGCAGGCTGGACCTTTCAAGTACAGAGAAAAACTTGAATGTTACAACCTAAAACTCAATTAAAAACAAGCCATAAATTTTATGTTTCCCCTCAATTAAAAGTGTTAACTACTTTGTTTATCTGTTGTCTTATTTAAGTAACTCCTATTCTTCCCCATGAGTATTTTGAAGGAGAAAATACAGAAGCTTTTCTTGTTTACATTTTTTTTTCTTGCTCCCAGGAGGCTGCTTCAGTCAGCAGCAGGAGGAGGGAGGAAAGTTTGGTAAGAACAGTTCAAGAGGCACACGTGACCCTTCCACTGAGTCTTCACAAGAGGTATTCGCCAGAGTTAACAGCTCTGACCCAGCCTGAGGAGGCATTTTTAAGGAGGAAAAAATAAAATGCTGGCTCTTGGGTTTACTTTATTAACAGAGCAGACAGAACCATGTTATATGTATCTCTCCCACTTGATCCTATATTTGGCAGAATATAACAACAACAAAAAGTAATAAGTTTGAGAATGTGAGTATATATGGTTGTTTTCAGAGGTTTTTTTTTAAGTTTTCAAAATTCAATATATGAGTGTGTGTGTGTGTGTGTGTGTGTGTGTGTGTGTGTGCGCGTGTATACATAATTAACTTCTGTGGGGCTTTTAAAAACCCTAACATCCAGTTTTCCAATACTTCAGCAGGTCTCAGGTCTCAATTTCCATTTCCAGATGGCAGGCCAATTTTTAAAGGACCAGTTTATATTTTCAAATCTATGTCTGTGTTCTGTCCCCCTTCTCCCCCTCCCCCCACACACTCACACACAGAGACATATACAGAGACAATATTTTGAAGCACCATTTCACATCTACCATCAGGAAAAATAATGAACAAATTCATCTTCTCATTATAATTCTACTATGCGGGGTAATAATGTAACATACAATGCCATCTTTTAAATATAAATATCAATAAATGAAAACACTGACAGAGCTTAAGACTCTGCTCAGAAATATTTAAAAAGTAAGGCTCATATAACTGTGTAAATTCCAAACACACTATTTACTGAGCAGTCCCTAATGATTAACAAATATAAAAGAAAGCATTTCGAGCTCAAATAAATAGAATGAAGAAAATGTTGAAAACAAAGTTCAACCAATGAAGCAACAATCTTTGCCAAAACACATGTAAAATTCTGCAATACAACTGCTTTTATCCTTAGGACCTGATGCAAAAATGCAAGCACAAAATGGACAAAGTCTATGTATACTTTGCTTTTCAGATTGCTATTTTTAAGGCTAAGTAAGGAAGACCTTTGCTTTCCAGGATCTTGGCACACTGAAAGATAACATGGCTCCCTAATTTGAAGAATGAGACATTAAAATTCAGATAGCTTAGGCATTGTTATCATTAAGAAAGAAGCCTCTACCTACAGCAAACCTTGGGAGTAAAGGCTGATCGAGCAACTCATTTATTTGCTAACTGCTTGATTTGAACCATGGACATTCATTCTACATTAATTCAATACCTGCCAGGGGCAAGAAACTGTTCTAGATGCTGTCATCAGCCAAGCACTTGGTGATGAGCCACTGCGTTATATCAAAAGTGTCTGTATTTTTGGAGAGCAACTCAAATACCTCAAGTTATCTATTTTACAAAT
Source organism: Felis catus (assembly GCF_018350175.1). Lineage (NCBI taxonomy): Eukaryota > Metazoa > Chordata > Mammalia > Carnivora > Felidae > Felis > Felis catus. Next base: position 59,982,112 of record NC_058376.1, read on the forward strand.
GATCAGCAATCAAATTTAAAATCTAGGTTCTTTCCTACTACCCCACACACGCCAAAGGGATTTTCCCCCAACTTCCAGCTGGTAAGTATTTAGGGAATATTAGATTACAAATCAAACTTGAAAATGCAACTCCACTTGAAAAACTTAAAAAGCACACCGTGCAGTTAAAAATGAAAGATAGTTTGTTGCTGGCAACCCAGTATTCGCATCATCTCTGACACGGCTTCCCTACATTCGGAAGATAACTGGAAACTGATTACACAAACACAAAGACATACAAACACACACACACACACACACACACACACACACACACACACACCACCTCCCTCACCATGTGCATTATGTGTGCATGCACACACAACACATTTGTAATCTCACCCGATACATTTACATTTAGTCTATCAGTATTTAAACAGCTGAACTGCAGTCATGACCTAAAATATGGCTTATGTTGTGGGCAGGTCTGTTTGAGGACTGCTTGGAAGAGTCAGAGGCAGAGGAGTTTGCTATTGTAAGCAAAGGTGACATTGCCGAGCCATCGGGAAGAGCTGTAGCTATTTCTGGAAACAAAGATGTCATATTAAAGTTAGACAAGTGAGAATTGGTCATGTGCATTGGCGGCATGTCAGGGAGCAGAGGAAAACTTGGTTGAGCAAAACCAACAGGTCTAGGAGGAGACAGAATTGATCCAAATCGGTTATTTAAGCTTCCACTGTTTACTTTCTCAGTGCTAGGATTTGAGAACATTTGATTAGAAAAATAGGGGATGGAAATATCATTAGACAGCGTAGGATGAGCAGGGGAGTAGGGGGGATAGAAGGAGGGCAGAGTATTTTGGGGATCTACAGGGATAAGAGCTGGCGTTCGAGTGGCACTAGGCTGAGTAACCTGTGGAATGAAAGAAGTATTAGCATTTATTGGTGGATTCATGCCACCCTCGGGAATAAAAGGAAAACCGAAATTTTGTGATAGTGTATGCTGGTCAGGCGCTGAGTTATCATTAGGTACTTGTGGGCTATCGGGCATGAAACGAACAATACTTCCTCTCTTCTCTGTAGCAGCTTGTTGGCGTCCAAGAATCATACTGCCACTAGTGGACAGAGGAAGATGGGGAAGACTTGGGTCAAAGACATTACTATGTCTTTGGTTTCCGGAACGATTCCTTTCAGGTTGACGAATTTTGGAACCACTGCTGTCTTGCAAGGGATGCCTTGATCGCTGGGGAACTGAAGAGTTAGTTGGACGTACAGGAGGCCCTTGTTCAGCATTTCCGTGAGACACAGACGGATGGGGCAAAGCTGGCCTTGCAACCCCATGCATGTTGGTTGTGACCGGAGGGTTCATGTGGCCCTTGGTCCCATGACTATCAGTTATCCTCATGGGATTGGACTTCTGTACAGACACATTGGGACTTGTGTTTCGACCCTGAATATCTCCTGAAGAAGAAGAACTTGAGAAAGGAATATTCAGGGTGCTGTTCCTGGTGTTAATCGCACCTAGGGACATGTCACAACTCTCCCTGTTTTGACTCTCACTCTCTCTTCTAATATGGACACTTTCATGGGTTGGGGGACAATTATAGTCAATTGCAGAGGATGGACCACACTGTGTGTTCCTCTGATGTTCTGAGAGTGATCTCTGGCTTCCAAGGACCTGATCACCAAGGTGAGGGGCAAGTAAACTCTGCATGAAACTCTGGTGGCAAGTGTTCTCACTGTCCCTTGGTGGGATGGCATTTCCTGTCGGAATACTCTGAACTGGTGGATAAGATAATCTCTTTTGGCGGTCGATTGGTGGTGGACCAGGGTTTTGACTAATTCGAAAAGCCTGGGACTGCATACTCCTCAATGATGATACCGGGTTACCTATTTCACTATTTCTTGAAGACTGTACTTCAAAATTACTCTGGGGCTGCTGACTGGCTCCACTTGGTTTAAACGTCTGACAGTCAGTAAGGCGGATATCCGAGGCAACAGTATGGTCCACGCGACCCTGCATATTGTGAACGGCCAAACTCTTATTTCTGGGAACATCAAGATAGCTTCTCATTTCAAGCTGATCTGAAACTCTGGAACCCTGAAGTGACATGCCCATTCTCTGCTCTGAGTTAGAAGATGTCTTTCCAATAAGTGCCTCGGCAGAATAACTTGAAACTCTATTTCTCTCTGGCCTGTGTGGAGTACAGGGCATGTCTGAAGGCCTAGTCACGATACTGGGCTGGGACACCATTTGTTGCTCTATGCCCCTTGAAGTCAAAAGCCTCTGCAATGGATTATGCCCAGATACATGTTCAGAAGAAACCCCCGAACCTTGCTGCCTGCTTCCAACATCCTGCTGCTGGTGTATCATATCTTGACTGAGATGGTTCTGGGGATGGTTGTGGTGGCTCCGGCTGGTCGAAGGGTTTTCACAACTCTTCTCTGGCTGGGAACTTCCAAAATGTTGCTGCATCTGTTGCTGCATCTGCTGATGGTGGGGATGTGGCTGACCACTCTTGGGGCGGGACTGGTCAGTTCCGTGGTGCTTTGGTTGTAAGGAAAGCTGAGAGGCCTGAGTGCCCTGAACGAGATTCCTCTTTTTCTGCATCTGGACTTCCTGCTGGAGAGTTCTCTGTTGGTGGACGTTATGTGGCTGAGAGTGGACAGAGCTCTCTGCATGAGGCGCGTGACGCTGCAGTTGGTACAAGTGATGCCTCTCTCTTAACTGTCCTGCTTGCTGCTGCTGCTGCTGCTGCTGCTGCTGCTGCTGCTGCTGCTTTAAGTAGAGGTGGTTACCGTGCAGGTGAGATACCCCTTGGGCTGGAACATGCTGTTGCAGGGCCTGGAGATGTTGACTGGCCTGGGTTTGCTGCTGCTCGGTAACTGAATTCTGAGAACTGCATTGAACTTCCGTTTGTCTCAATGCAGGGGCCCCAAAATTGTTACTCGGTGGAAATAATCGTGCGAGGCCATCTCCATGTGCTGGGTTGCTAATAGGCACAACAGAGTTTGCAGAGTTGGGAGGGAGCTGACTGACCATCATCTGAGTCTGATCAGAAATGCTGTCCGGAGTGCGGTTCATCAGCGACATAGCTTCAAGCCTCAGTGGGGCTGGCTGACAGTGCTTTTGACGTTTAGCTGAAGACAATAAAAGGTCGTCTTGGACAGCACGCTTGGCGGAGTCTTTGCGGCTTTCCTGACTTGGCTTTAAGAGTGGCTCTTGAACCTGTGGATTTGGTATGGTGCCAGTAATGGTGTTTAGCTGTTCTTGGGAATATTCGGTCATCAGAGCTGGCCCGGGAGGCTGACCACCGTAGGAACTAGATGCAACAGTCAGATTAACCGTTGCCGGAACAGGTGCTTGCTCTGCGGTTTGGGATAGACCAGCACAGCTGACCAGAGGATGGCTGATGGTGCTCTGGTGGATAAGATTATTGACACTTAAACTGGTGATGCTTGGTGGCTGAGAAGTCGAAACCTGTAAAGAGGCATTTGATGTTTTGATTCCTACAGAACAACTTGGTTTTCCGAGGGATCGATCCACAGTTGCTTCGATTGAGTCCTGAGAATTAAATTCATTTGGTGTTGCTTCTGCCTGTCCTGGGCCACTCTCTTTAGATATCTGTGTTTTGAAAGGCTGGTCTCCCTCTAAAGGTGAGGCTTCAGAAGGCTTTGAAGTAACCTCCCTCATATCAGCCTGGGTGCCAGCTCTTCCCTTCTCAAGGTTCTCCTGGTCAAAAATAGCTCTTGCAGCAAGAGCAACTATATCAGTTTGCTCTACAAAGGTACAGCTGTCACAGGTATTCGTTGTTGCATTGCTGGTGACATCCTCTCTCGTCGTTTCAGGAAGCATGGATGCAACTGAGAAACTACGACTACTGCCAGAGCTGGTGGACATGGGAGAGTCGGCCTGCCTGCTGACAAGCAAAGAGCCATTAATAACCTCCTGATCAGGGACGCAGGAGTGGTGTTGCCCCGGACCTCTGTCATCACTGTTCATCAGTAACAGCTCCTGTTTGGGATGTAAATCGACACTTGAATCCGCCATTTTAGAATTTTCAGAAGGAAAGTCAGGATGGTCCACCGGCACCGAAAGAGACAATTTCTGAGAGTCTTTTTCTTTAGCAAGACCAGACAGCAATGCAGTCAAACCCTGCCCCTTTAACAGACCTGTCGTTTGCATCGTATCTGATGAGTCTTGCTCCACCCTGCAAGGTTCAGCAATGATTTCTACCTCAGAAGCACAGTCAGTGCTTGTAGTGCTAGTGGTGGATGAGAGCCCGGAAACCTGAGAAACCAAAAGGTGGGGATCATTTGGAGATGGAATCAACACGCTGGCTGAAGTGCAGCATTTGGCAGCATCTGACAATGCCAAACTAGCTGGTGGCTTATCCTGAGATGCCTCTTGCTGCAGAATGGGGGCAGAATCTTTGGATTTTGCTGGGGCCATTACAAAATGTTCACTCGTTACAGATGCTTGGGAGGGTGAGCTAGACTCTTCTGTTGACTTAGATTTGGGTACAGATTCGGGTATCACGGATTCAGGATTTAGAACATCCAAAGAATGTGAACCAGAAACACTCACACAATTTGCCTGGGATATGGTGACAGACGGTAACACGACAGGGAGGCTTTCCAGCAGTCCATCACCACATGATGGCTCTGCTGTGGCTTCAGTGCCGGGGCAGGCTAACTTGCCCACCTCTCTGACTGGATTCGGGGGACATGCGGACTTGTGAGCTGCTAAGTGTTTCTTGGCACCTGGCTTCTTAAACCTTTTTGACTTCACATTAGGTAAACAAGCTACAGTGTTTACTGAGGGAGTAGTTACCAGACTATAAGTACTGGGTAGTGTGGCTGAATTATCGGTTGTCATGGGAGATGCTACCGTTGTTGTTAATGAAACACTGTGAACTGGGATGGTTTGACTACTTGCGGCAGTTGGGGGATTGGCAGGCTGGCTAATAGACAACTGTACACAGCTCTGCCCAGCCATCTGTGATATGCTTTGATTGAGGCTGGCCAAAGCTCCAAATGTATTCAGGGCAACATTGGTGTTTGGATCTTCGCTGGTGGTGGGTTGGATAATTTGCATAGGGGTTTGATTTGTAGTTCCTGATGAGGACATCACAGGCTGCAAAGCAAAGAGCTGTCCATTTAAAGAAATGGTTTGAGGCTGTTGTTGGTTTGACATGGTAACAGAAAAAGTTTGTGTTGAACTAGATGTTGATAGAGATGAAGGTCTTGGTAATATATGGACAAGATGCTTTCCTCCAAAAGTCTGGGGGGTCGAAACATTTTGCACTGAACTATTAGACCCTAGTAGAGCATTGGCTCCACTGACAGGGAGTCGAACAGAACCAGGAGGTGGAGCTGAGAGGAGCGGCAAAGGGTTCTGATTAGCTGCCTGTATGATCACTATCTGCTGACCTACTGTTTGGTTGGGAACCTCTGCTCTCATCACTGTTGGGCAAGGGGTGGTGCTGGGGGGCTGAAGAATGATAACATTTTGATTAGCTGCAGCTGCATTCACAGCCGACCCGACTGGCTGAGCCATCTGAATCACTTGCATTGCTGAATTCAATGGAAGGATACTTTTTGGAGGCTGAGATTTAACTTGTGGTTGGGCAATTAGTGGCTGCATAGGTAAAGATGGACAAGAAGGCAAGGTGACAACTACTTGCTCAACCACCTGCCCGTCTGCGGGAAAGGAATTATTCACGTTGACGCCCGTAGCGACGTGTCTACTGTGGCTGGTCGTGGGAGGGCTGCTACCAGACTCATTTAATACCGGAGTCACTGCAGAAGAAGGTGTCTGGCTTAAGGGCTGAATAGTGTTTCCCGCCAGTTGCAAAGTAGTCCACGTCGTCTGTGTGTTTCCAGCGGAGGAAATTCGGGTAAGGCTATTAATGTTTTTCAAATCCGACGCGCTAACACTGGAAGAAGGCAAAGAACAAGAAAGAGTCCAACTATTGTCCAAAGGGTTTGCAGAAAGAGTGCTTACAGGAGTGGTGGTCTTCCCTCCTGCAGGGGCAGAAGGGGCCACCGCTGCGGTAACACTCGCCGAGTCTGCACCCTTGCTGATGCTCACTGGACAAGCATCACCTGCAGATCTGGGAGGCTGGGAACAGACTGTGGTGGTAACTGAGACAACAAAGGTGGTTTGAAAATCATTTCTGAAATCCTGGATGCTCAGGCAGGACTGGCTTCCATGGTGCACTTTAGTGGCAGTCGCTGAGGAAGTGGTGGGGACGCCTGTGGCACAAGGGACTGTTTTCTTCAATAATTTGGGGCTCTCTTGCCCATTCTTATTTTCAGGAGAACTTTGATCACTTAGACACGTGTGCACGGAACGATGTTGGTGAGGTTCAGGCCCAATGGGAACTGCGATCAGTGGGCCGTTGGTGGCACCAAGCACGCTCGATTCGCTTTCGGAGGTGGAAAGCTCGAGAATATTTTGAGCAGGAATGGTAGCAGGAAGACAAAGAGGAACAGGCTGGTTGGCAGCCAATGCAGAAACTGTGGTCTGATGCCATGGCTTGTTTTCAGAAGGGTAAACTCCAGAAATAGACACAGGAGTCACAAGATTGCAAGTCCTCTGTACTGGCACCACATTGGCGGTCTGCTTTTGTAAATTATGACCAACATTAAAGGTTATCCCCTGAACAGCTGTTCCCTGGCTATTTCCACAAGGCTGACTCCCGTTGGAATAAACAATGATATTTTTTTGAACCTGATCACTGGGAATAACAACAGAGACCTTTGAGTTTTTAAGATTTCCTTTCCAGTGGATTGTAGGGTCATCATATAGGCATATGTCATTTGCTTTCAGTAATTCAATATATCGGCCATTTTCTTTTTGAATTTCTTCCAATTGTTTACGTAGCTTTTTAATTTCTTCAGCTACAATATTAAAAATAAAAATGAAACAATTACCTGGTAGTGTCAGTACTTACAGTAACTTAAGAAAAAACTGTGTGCTAACTACCAAAGTCTAATTCTAGCATTTCGAAATACCTCATCTGAGAATCTTCAGTTCTTTTCTAATGCAAGTTCTTTCTCCTTTTTACATTGGTGTAACAAGCCTCTATCCTATCCTTTTAAAAATAAATATCTTTAAAAGTAAGGTCAGAAATTACCCATAATGTAGAAATCTCAAAATTCCCAATTCAAAAACTCCCAGTGGGGCAGCTACCAAGGTAAAAGAAGGGAAGGCACACTGATATCATGGTCACATGCTAGGAAAATAACACTGAATATCAGTATAATAACATTTACATGCTATAACAGCTAACATTACTTGTGGTGGTAATAGTCAGTCTCTTTTATAAATGGCTTTAAACTCACTTCTATTTTACTCTTTGAAATGCCAGAGACAGTGGAACAGGTTGAAGGTAAAGTAGTAGAGCACCAAAGAAAGCATCAATAACGGAACTTCAATCTCCCTTGACAGGGCCAATGGACATATGCGACTGTCACAGCCCTACTCTTTTTCTAAGGGAGAGAACTTCATCCATGGATCCTACTACTGGGGCAGCCTTCGCTGTTGGTATTTATGCTCTGTGACCCCAGACATCCCACCTGTCTTGCCACAGTGGTAGATCTCTCCCCTCCCCATCCACCAAAGGCAGCCAATCTTCAAAGCCAATGCCCTGTGAAGTGGCCTGAAATAAAAAGTTCTGTTCTGAAAAGGATGAGCTGAGACTAATGGATTCTTTTTCTCTGACATTTAAAATAAGAGACACAGAAGAATGATGCCAATGTGCCATGGGCATCAGAAGTTAAGGGACAATTTTTATGGACCAAATAATAATGATGATTGTCCTCACTTATTACACACTTACTACATGCCTGGCACTTTTCATTCATTGTCTCATTTCATAATAATAACAACAATGATGATGGTAATTACTATATGCCAACTTTACTCAAAGTACTTTACCTGCATTATTTCTTTTAATCCTCAAAACAACCATGAGATGGGAACTACCTACTCTCATCAGTATTTTAAGATGTGAGAAACAGACTCAGAGTAATTACATAAATTTGTCTAAAGTCAACCAGACACGTGCTGTGATTATCTTCATTTTAAGATGGGGAAACTGAGATCGGAGAGGTGAATAGCCACAGGTACTGAGTGCATAAGTGAAGATGAAACTCAACCCAGGTGGGCCTGATTCCCAAGGCCGCTGGGAATCAGGCTCAGACTATGGCCCAGCCTGTCTTATGGACAGAGGATATGTGGGAAGTTTCTGGGAGGAGAAAAGAGAAGAGAGCAGATGCACAAAAAAGAGCCAAAGAAAGGATGGTGACAGAGATGACAATGTAGTGAGACTTAAGCTGCCTCAGGTGCTGCCCCAAGCCCTGGCCTACCTGTTCAGCCTTTCCTGAGCCGTACGCAACTTATATTTTTCCAAAACGTTCCCTTTTCCCTAATATAACTCAACTGCCTCAGCCTCTGGGGTGTGAAACCAAAGAAGCTCTCCTTAGAAAAGTCTACACATCATTCCAGTCTTAATATCTCTTCTATGGGATGCCTCAGAGTGCTTACCAAACATGTATGACGAATCTAACTACCTAACAGCATCATAAAACAGGGCCTGGACTGTAAAAGACAGCTGACGTGGGGGAGGGGGTAAGCTGTCATCTAACTTAAGGCAAGCAAAGAGAATTCAGAATGCTGACCTTCTGGATATACAATAAAAGTAGCCCAACACTGCCCCCACCTCAGCAAATTCTACCTTTGTTCCTCTCCTTTTAAGGTGACCTACTGAGTTGTCCCAGGAAATTCTTTCTCCGTTTTTGTCAGAGCCATAAATAAAGGACAATTCAAACTGCCTACCATTCTGAGCTTTTCACCTGCCTGGCATTTTTCTTTTCAGCTCTTACAAGGAAATCTCTCTAGTGCAAATGGAAAAACAGAACTTATATAGCATAAAAATGTCACTTCTAATTAAAAATCAAATTTCAGTATACCTGAAACTAATATAACATTATGTATTAACTGTACTAGAATTAAAATAAAAACTTATTTTTTAATGTAATTATCTAAAGAATAATAATAAAAATCAAATTTCATTAAATGATCAGGCAGTCTGATACACACATTACATGCAGTATAAACAATTATGAACGGAACGTTTTGACCTTTTGAGTTAAGTCACAGTTAAATCTTGGCCCAGGCAGGTCTTTGTTTTGTTTTTAAGTTACACTGAGCAGGACTCTCCCCTATATCCTCTCACGGGATTCCCCTAGCTGGAAGATCCAAGTGGAATAAAAGCGACCCAGCATTATTTGTCTCATGAGCTCAGCAAATATGAAGTGCACGGAAGAGTCCAAAATCAAAATTACGTATGCCTGCAAGATTAGAGTTGCTCACAGAAGAGGGAAAAGAGGTAAACTAAGATGAATTTATTTGCAACACTATTCTCTGGCCCACCGAATGCATGGACAATCTTAACAATGTTTCTGGTCAAAAAAAGCCTCTGTATCCTCATATAAGTTGCCCTGTGACATGAAGACCTGAACACTGAAAAAACAACAAAAATGAAGAATCTTCAAATCTTTACCTTGTTCATTGTTTCCTCCATTAAGCAGGAGTTCATCATTTTGCCTTTTCAGTTCTGTTATATATTTAAAGGCTTGGTCCAGGATCATATTCTTGCTCTGCCAAAGAGAATTAACCACTTAAAAGTTTCACTGAAGAATAAGAACTTGCCAGAAGAAACTTAAAGCTTTGTTTTTATCACATATATGTGATATGTATCTTTTCAAAATTTAAAATAGGCACCATATTCAAATGATTCTGCTGTTCATTTTTCATTTACTAAGTATTTAAATTTGAACAGCCACTATGCGTCAGGCTCTGTTCTAGGCACTGGGGATGTAATAAACAAAACGGAGAAAATTCCTGACCTTCAGGAGTATTTTCCATACATACAGTTGGGTAGGGCTAAGTGCTAGGAAGAGAAAATAAAACAGAGTAAAGAGGGGCCCAGAGAGATGGCAAAGGTCACTCTGTCCTATGAACTGAATGTTTGTGTCCCCCTGCAATTCATGTTGAAACCCTGATCCCTGATATGATGGTAGTTGGAGGTGGGCCTCTGGGAGGTAATTAGGTCATGAGCATGTATCCCTCATGAATGACATCAGTGCCCTTAGAAGAAAAGACATGAGAGAGGTGACTGCACTCCCTGTTACACAAGGACATAATCAGGAAGAGCAGACACCAGGAACCAAACCAGCTGGCACCTCTATCTTGGACTTCCCAGCCTCCAGAACCATGAGAAATAAATTTCCGTTGTTTAAATCACTCAGTCTATGGTATTTTTCTTATAGGAGCCCAAACTAAGGCACTGTACTGTAATCTATCTTGCATGGGAAGGCTGGAGAAGGCCTCTCTGTGAGGCAAAGCAAAAACCTGAAGGGAGTAAACCCCGTGGATATCTGGAGGAAGAGGGTCCAGGTAGCAGGATCTGCAAGGACAAGGCCCTTAGGCAGGGCTGTGTTAGCACGTTGGAGGGGCCCTGGTGAGGTGGGCAGAACTAAAGTATATAGGGGAAGAGTGGGAGGAGAAGAGGCTGGAGAGGGCCTTCAAGGCCCTGTAAGGATTCTAGACTTTAATATTGTTTGTACCCTAGGAACAGTTGTTAAAAATAAAACATAAGTGACATTCTTTTTGGCTTTAGCTCTCTATACCTTTTTCCAGAGGTAACAGTCATAGTTATTTGTGTATCCTCCCAGAAATATTCTATGCTGATACATGGATCTATCTTTAAAAACAAACAAACAAAAAACAGACAGAAGGATACTATAAGCAGTATGCTACATTGTTCTTTTCTATTTACAAATATATCTTGGAGATACTTCCATATAGGGTTTAGATATCTATGTTATACTTTCTAAAGGCTGTATTTATTTTATTTTCCAGTATAGTATGATAACTATTTAACCAAGAGGCATTTTGGTTTCTTATTCTTCAGCTATTAAAAATATTGCAGTGAATGTTTAACTTCTATTCCAGTATGCTTATTATTAAATATCCCCAGTACTTTATCAGATAGTTTTTTTCAGGTAGGAATCAGGGATTTAGGGCTTTGGTTCACAAAATTGCAATTCTGGGCTTCTTAGACTGAGTCCCAACAGAGACCCAATATAATCTAGGAAACGTTTTACTCTAGAGAGAAAAAATAGTTATTGCCTTTTTGTAAAATTTCGTTTATTTAATTTTTTTTTTTTTTTTAAAGAGAGCACGAGCAGGGGAGAGGGGCAGAAGTAGAGGGACAGAGAGTGAGAGGGAGAGAGAATCTTAAGCAGGCTCCATGCTCAGTGCAGAGCCCAACACAAGGCTCAATCCCATGACCCTGGGATCATGACCTAAATCTAAATCAAGAGTCAGACACCCAACCAACTGAGCGCCTACACGCCCTGATATTGTTCTTTCTTAAAGGAAGAATTGATACAAAGGCAGAACATAATAATGCCCATCCGCCTCCCTACTGCAGATGGGCTGAGGGAGGACACATAGCAATAGTGAAGAAAATCTTAATCTACTCGGCTTCTGGAAGCCAAATACTGACTTCCACCGCACATGCTAGGACACCAAGGAAGTGAAATGATCATAGTTTCCTTTCAGAGAAACTTGTAGGAATGACCGTCAAAAGCAGGAAAATAAGATTTTCCTGGGCAAACATCAATACTTCCTGAGAAGCTACTGTACATTGAGATGTGGAGGAAAAAAAAAAATCTGCAGACATAGAGCCTGCCCTTAAATTTGCGATCATGTAAGAAAACAAAGTACTTTAAGTAGATAGATAGATAGATAGATAGATAACATGTTTATGCAAGACAAAAGTACCCTCCTGCAGAAGGAACTGATCTGGCCATCTGAAGGCCTGGGAGGTCCAGGACTGGGAAGCTCTCTAGCCACCACAAAAGGTAGGGTGAGGTATGGGATCAAAATTGAGGGGACTGGTGGAAAGACTCTTCTTACGCAGTAATAAAACTACCCTCCACCCTCAGCACACACACATATCCTATGCAGCTTCATGACTTCTCATTCCTGCCCAACCACAAGAGACAAGTTTGTTTTCTGTGAAATTTGAACCAGAGAATTTCAGCCTCGGAGATGCATGGCACAGAAGTGGACAAGATGAGACTCCTCAGTGAAGACAGGAGGGTAAAGTAAAATTCTCCTCCTAAAGCAGCACACCTTCCCCCACCCAGCTCCCAGAATATGGCAACCAGTTTTAAACTCCTTTCCACTCCTAGATCGGGGGCTGAAGGATTCTTCTCCGGAAGGTAAAAGTTAACGGCTACCCCCAAAATAAAAAGATGCTGGTATTTTTTAGTTCCACAAAAACAACAACACTAGCTTACCACCTAATCACTCAATAGTTAGGGCACCAAAAATCAACCTATTCAATCAGCTTTTAAATTTTAATGCCTCATTCTCAAATACGAAAACAGTTAAGTATCACCAAGCATTTAAGGAAAGTCTCCAAAATGAAAAACAAAACCTCAAAACAAAGGGGAAAAAAAATCAGAAGAAAGACAACATGGAAAACAGAAGAAAAATTATTTTAAAAAACCTATATAACATTCTCAGAGATACGATGGTATTGTATTCATGAAACAAAACATGTGACATGAAAAAGGACAAAGAGAATAAGAAAAAGACTCTTGGAAATTAAAATCATGAGACCTGAAATTAAAAACAGAAGAGTTAGATGGGTGCCTGGGTGGCTCAATTGGTTAAGCATCCAACTCTTGATCTCAGCTCAGGTCTTGATCTCAGGGTCATGAGGTAGAGCCCTGCCCTGGGCTCTGCACTGGGTGTGAAGCCTACTTAAAACAAACAAAAGAAAAGAAAGAAAAGAAAGAAAAGAAAGAAAGAAAGAAAGAAAACAGAAGAGTTGCAAAAGACCAACCAGTTGAGATTGAAGAAGGGCAGAGGGTTCCAGAAGGAAAGTTTCAAAGGAAAAAGGAGAAAATAGAAATTATGTGGTACACTTGACTATGTAGAAACTCTACTAAGGGACTGTTGAAAGTGTGGAAAGAAATAAAGATAGGTATATAGAGGGGCACGTGGCTGGTTCGGTTAGTAGAGCATGCGACTTGATCTCGGGGTCATGACTTCCTACACTGGGTGTACAGCTTACATAAAAATAAAAAATAAAACATAAATTTAAAAAATCTAAAGTAAATAAATAAGTAAATAAAAAGATAGGTATATATAAATTGATAACAATGAGGCAATTACCAACCCTTCCCCAAAAAAGTTTCATATGAAACAAAACATAATAATACTAATCTTTGGCTCACCATAAACAATATTTACAGTCTTAACATAAGAACTGAATACTGATTTAATCAAAAGTTGTGGTGGAATTATATTGGGAGGATTTAACAAGGGAAAGTCAATAGATAAAATCTAAAATAGAAAAAGTATGATACAATAATATACGCATATTATTTCAAAATATAAAGGTGAATGCCAAAAGAAACAGTAGAGAATGGATGCCTTTAAGTTGCTGTATTGGATGTGGGAGGCAGGCAAGCCAGAGACTAATGTTGTTTTAAGCTTTTTAGTACTATTTGTTATGTTTATATATTAACTTAACTAACAATTAACCAAAAAAGGCTAACACGAATTATGATATCTCACTATCATGAAACACTATATAATCATTAAAAAGAAAGGAGATCATATGAAAAAAAGTCTACTATGTACGACTGAGTGAAAATGACAAGGCAGGTTATGAAACATTTTATGAATATATATATGAAACATATTTTACAAATATATATATACATATATATTCATAAAGCAATGTCCAAAGAGATGTGTAACAACATTTGTAATAGTAGTTACAACCTAGGAGTAGGATGTCAACTTATTTTTCAAACTTTTTATGACTTCCATATTGTTTCCATTTTGTTTTGTTTTCAGTAAGCACACTTTATCCTCATTATCAGAAGAAACAAAAAGCTATCTTCATGAGAGAAAACTTTAATAAGCTGAGATTTAAGTGCCAGTGGAGGCTGACAGGGCACGGAGAATAAAATAGAGATCCTTGGAAGATTCTAGGTAAGAATTTAAAGGTAATTAAAAAATATCATTGGCAGAAAATAAAAGAAATGCCTGGTAAGTACTGCAGCACAGAAATGAATGTAATCGTGGGACTGAATAATTCAAGATCTTAAAGATCTAGAAATTATATGGTCCACTTGATCATGTAGAATACTCTACTAGAAGACTGTTATCAGTATGGGAAAAATTAAAGATAGGTATATAGAAAATTAAGCAATTGAAAAACAATGAGGTGATGATTAACTCCAAAAACCAAAAGTGACAGGAAACAAAGATAAGCACTCTGAGCAATGAAACAACTTAGGGAATTATCTGTTCACAAGTAATGAATGAAAATAGGAGTAGACTTCTTACCTGCTTCAGGGCAGGGGAACATGGGATCAGCTCTCCTATCCTGTTTATTCCAGCATTGATTTTCTTCTTTCTATGCCTCTCCACTAGATAGGGGGAAAAATCCATTTATCAGACTTTATGGTACACTGCTATAGTTCACTATTCTCCCTGGGTAAAGAAATTTTAGGTAAAGAAATCTCTAACAAAATTTTATCAAACAGTATCTACTGAAGACAAATAACTACAAGACAATTTCTAAGAATGCTGCATTATAAGTCTAGCATTATGGGCACTGATATAAACAATACTTTTATAAGCATTTTAAAAATGTGATCTATAATAATTAAACTCAAATTAAAAACAGAAAATGCTAATATTACTTTACTGTTAGGCCATTATTATGTTTCAAGTAATTACTGGACATTTTAGTGATAACTAAATTTTAAGAACCCCTACTAACAAGCTAAGTTAGTAGAAAGCTGCCTTTTTATAGCAAATAGGCAAATGAGACCTATTTAGACAGATTACAGAACCTTCAAACACCTTTTAGGATGTCTAGAAGGCATTTTTGAAATAGAACAGCTATCAGTTATGACTTAAAATTTCTAGGAGTCTGGTTTATTCACTCTGGGCACATAGGATTTTTCCCATAAGAAACTGGGCAACTGACAACATCTCAACCAAATTAACTGAGAAATCTTCCAGGCTTACATGCCACAACTTTAAAGATTGTATGGAAAGGGCAAGAGGGAATGAGATGATCTAAATAATTTCAATAAGACACTGTAAGTAGAAATATTATTAGTCTTGGCTTTTACTGTCAGAAGGGTTTCTAAAACCTCCCTTCCTAACAAAAGATTCCAGTGATCTTTCAGATTAACCATAAGCAGCTCTTGTTTTGCAAAATCATACTTTTTGCTTCACAATCTAGCAGTAAAGACATATTTTCAATGACATCCAATTACTCTCGCATAATAAATTACTATCAGGACATATTTATGACACCATGTGAGTTGGTTCCAATAAAAATACTTAGCTCCTATGGCTAAAAAGATTAGATTTAATTCATTTGGCCAAAGAAGGGAAAACAATAAAGTATGATATCACCTTTTTTCTAAATTCTCTAATAACAGTATTTGTTATCACCCAGGAGTGGATTTTTTCATGTATGGAGGTAGAAAAAAACCAACATTGAGACCCACAGTGATAAAGGGGAATTCAAAGGCAGGAAATTCTCATTCTGGAAAACAGCAATATTCCATCAGTGTTCACCCCATCTTCCCATAGACAAAAATTCCCCCAGGGTCCTTTCCTTAGGGAAAGGAAGAATATCAGTTATAGAGTAATAGACATTAACTTCTAAAATATTTTGTTTTCAATCTGACTGTAACCCCTGGAAAAGAAAGTGTTCTAAAATGTACCAAAATATAAATGTAGGCACAATCACTTCTATAAATGTTTATCTGGCTTTGGCCTATAATCTGGACGTTTGAGATAAAATCAAACGTTTATTTTCTACATTTCTTGCTGTGACTGAGGACTCCACAACTTCATTTAAGACTGTTTACATTTCAGGGACTTTTAAGCTCCACAGCCTGCTGTTCATCTCTCCCCTGCTCCTCTGGGCAGCCAGCTCCCTCTGGAACTTCTGCAGACACATTCTCTTTATCCCATTTGGGAGAAGTAGAGCTCAATTTCCTCAGTGGGTGAAATCACTTAAAACACTAGTTCCAAAGGCGTATTAGTCCTCGAGTTATCTAAATAGACAATGAATCAGAAGATGATAAACTAGCCATCTTCATGAGACTCGAGGGGTGTTTTGCCAATTAAACCATAAAGGAACAAACAAAGTAAAGGAACATTTTCCTAAAACATAAGGAATAATGATTCTATGCTTGTAACATAAAAACTTACAATCGACTACAGTATAATTTCCTTGTGAATGCAAAAATGTTAACAAATACAATTGAAATTGTTTCTACCTGCATTGTGCGTCTCCCGGTTTTTCTTTCTGAAACAAAAAGTGCAGATAAAAGGAAAATGAAAATAACAGGAAAACATTTTCTCCACTTTATATGTTGAGAACCACAGAAATTTTATGAATTTGTATTTGTTGCATCCGTAAGAAACCATCTTATTATGGTATGAAAACCTAACTGCAGATACATCAGTATAAATTCAGAATCTACAATTTCCAAATTCTACAATTCTCTATTCATCTATACCCAAAAGTCAATGGTTGGGAAGTAAATCAATCATTGAAAACGTTAACTATTTGAAAAATGTAATTAAAGAGCTAGTCAACTCTCAAAGTGATGTACCAAGTAGGTGACTTCTGATGTCTGCCCTGGCACCTGGCAAGGGGTGCGGTGAGTGCGTCAGGGGTACAAGCAACAGTAGAAAGGAACTTTTTAATCCCTGGGGGTGGGGAACCATGGCAGCCACCAGCACCAACGCACAGACAATTGGCATTTGAGCCATCTTTTGCATCTGTGTGCCTTAGCTTATCCAAACTCTTAGTTTTTCTTAAAAGCTAATCTACTCAAACCACTGATTTCCCTTTTATGTACAATTACTCAATACATTAGCAATCCCTAACAGCTATTTGGTAAGGAAAGAGAATGGGGATTTTAATATTAATGAAAGCACTGATCATGCAATTTTAAGCAGAAACACTGCCTAAAATGCTAGAAGTTCAGAAGGGGGCTTATACAAAGAACCAGAAGTAATGTTGTACTGACATGCATATTGTAATGTCACAAAATTGTAATGTCACAAAATGTCTATTCAAATGGACTTCGGCCTAAATGAACTTAACAATCTACAAAGACTGTGATACTGTGAGCAAGTAAAAGTTTCAGGAGAAACTAAACACTTAGGATAGATTTGGTATTATACAATTTTAATTGCTCATTGTCATTCCCGTTACACTGTCCATAAAATAAGGAGGACAGGTAAATTTTAACTATGTACTCCTTTCTGTAAACCTGTATTTATTTATTCGCACATATTGCTGAAGAATAATGGTCTTCCAGGCATTTAATGAAAGTTCCCTGAGGACTGCCTATTTAACAAAGTGGGGACTAATTCTGTTCATCTCCCCAAACTGTATTATTTCTGGACCAGGACTACATACCTGTGCTGCTTTTTTGTAGGAGTCTCATTCTCTGTCATTTCTGGCATGGTTACAGTGATAGGAACCTACACAGCATGGAAGAACACGCCAGAAAGTTCAAGTTATTCTAGTATGTTAGAGAAATTAATAGCACTTTGGTTTGAATACCAAAATGCTAAAAAAACAAAAGTGACACCACGAAAAAGCACTGGATTAGCTGCTGTGGATAGAAAAAGGTATAAGAAAACAGGACAAAAAATATTATAACTAGCAGGTGGAGAGCATGGTGAATGCCAAATGTGAGGTATCGCCAGAAAGTTCTTGAGAAGACTGGAGTAGAGAAAGATCATTATCAGGTTAGAAATCTAGAAAGGCTTAAAAAGGGGGTGTGGATTTGAGCAAGACCTGGAAAAACAGGTAAAACATACTTGAGTTGGGAGAGTATGTTCTTTGTTCATAATATTTGAAGTGTTCTACAAAATTTAAATGAGAACACTGGTTCTCCTCTCTGAATGCAGAAAAAACAAGTGACAAGCACACAAACATGTACACACAAACAGCCATACAAGGAATATTCCTTGTATGGAAGCAAGCTCATTCATTCATTCACTCACTTGCTATCCTTCTCTCAAACTGCTAGAAGTCTTACATCATCACTTGACACTCATTAATATCTGGGTAGGAGTAGGAAAATTCTACTTATATTTAAAATATCAGGAGGGGCGCCTGGGTGGCTCTGTCGGTTAAGCGTCCGACTTTGTCTCAGGTCATGATCTCACGGTCCGTGAGTTCAAGCCCCGCATCGGGCTCTGTGCTGACAGCTCATAGCCTGGAGCCTGCTTCAGATTCTGTGTCTCCCTCTCTCTCTGCCCCTCCCCTGCTCTTGCTCTGTTTCTGTCTCTCTCAAAAATAAATAAAGATTAAAAAAAATAAAATAAAATAAAATAAAATAAAATAAAATAAAATAAAATAAAATATCAGGATACTGGGGCACCTGGGTGGCTCAGTTGCTTGGGCATCTGACTTCAGCTCAACTCATGATCTCATGATCTCATGATTCATGAGTTTGAGCCTCGCATCAGGATCTGCACTGACAGTGCGGAGCCTACATGTGGTTCTCTCTCTCTCCCTCTCTCTCTGCTCCTCCCCAGTTTATATGCACACACTGTCTCTCTCAAAATAAATAAACTTAAAAAAAATTAGGACACTAAAGAATATATATATATATATATATATATATATATATATATATATATTATAGGGAAATATATTCATATGCCAAAAAAGCCTGAAAGCAAATACATGAAGATAATAGTCATAGTTATGTAAGGCCAGCAACATTATAGGGGGTTTCTTTCTCTTCTCTGATCTTTAAAAATTTCATAATGAAAACTTTTAATGCTTTTAAATCTCAGGGACTGACGGCCTGGCCTTTCAAAAGTGGTCTGTCCAACTGGAATACCTGTTGTGGTACACTGGAGTAGGTGCAAGTGCAGTTACCATTTTCTGTGTATGGAATCGGAAATCAGAAAGCGTGAGTTTAGGGGTGCCTGGGTGGCTCAGTAGGTTAAGCGTCCGACTTCAGCTCAGGTCATGATCTCATGGTTAGTGAGTTCAAGCCCCACGTCAGGGTCTGTGCTGATGGCTCAGAGCCTGTAATCTGCTTCAGATTCTGTGTCTCCATCTCTCTCTGACCCTTCCCTACTCACACACGCTCTCTCTCAAAAATAAATAAACATTAAAAAAAAAGAAAGAAAGCATGAGTTTAAAATCTGGTTCTGCCAAACTGGTACAGCCACTCTGGAAAACAGTATGGAGGTTCCTCAAAAAATTAAAAGTAGAGCTACCCTACGACCCAGCAATGGCACTACTAGGTATTTATCCAAGGGATACAGGTATGCTGTTCTGAAGGGACACATGCACCCCAATGTTTATAGCAGTATTATCAACAATAGCCAAAGTATGGAAAGAGCCCAAATGTCCATCGATGGATGAATGGGTAAAGAAGATGTGGTATATATATACAATGGAGTATTACTCGGCAATCAAAAAGAATGAAATCTTGCCATTTGCAACTATGTAGATGGAACTAGAAGGTATTCGGCTAAATGAAATTAGTCAGTCAGAGAAAGACAAATGTCATATGACTTCACTCATATGAGGACTTTAAGATACAAAACAGCTGAACATAAGGGAAGGGAAATAAAAATACTATAAAAACAGGGAGGGGGACAAAATATAAGAGACTCAAATATGGAGAACAGAGGGTTACTGGAGGGGTTGTGGGAGGGGGGATGGGCTAAATGGGTAAGGGGCATTAAGGAATCTACTCCTGAAATCATCGTTGCACTATATGCTAACTTGGATGTAAATTTAAAAAAATAAATTTTAAAAAACAAATAAACATTTAAAAATTTAAAAAAACAGATACAGAAATAAATAAAATGAAATAAAATAAAATAAAATAAAATAAAATAAAATAAAATAAAATAAAATAAATAAAATAAAATAAAATAAAATAAAATAAAATAAAATAAAATCTGATTCTGCCATTTCCTAGCTGTGAGGTCCTGGGCAAGACATATAACCTCTTGGAACCTCAGATGTTTCATCTACAAAATGGATCAAAATCATAGCATCTGGACCATTGGGTTGTTTTGAGAAGGGAATGACAAATGCAGGGGAGCAGAGCAGCACGGTGCCTAGCAGCAAAAAGAATTCAACAAATGTTAGCTATGAATAATAATGAAGGCATTTCAGACTGGGCTCTAGCCCTGTAAAGGTGGAGGAAGGGTCCTGGGGAATGAGTAGAAGTGAATGCAGACAAGGTAATGAATGACAGGAAGTACTGACTGAAGCAGCCTGAGGAGAAATGTGCACTCAAGTCCCACTTCCAGCAGCTTACTCTCCCTTACATGTGTGATGGTATACATCAGCCTAAAAGCAACAAACTCACATCAGGTTACTACATAATGACAATGCGGGACATGTGAGTAAATAAGTCCTTGTCACCTTTATCACCCAAGGGCTTGCAGAAGTTCTTCACTTTTGATTCCTGGCTTCCAGCGCCTCCCGTTTCTGATCCAAATCTATCATCTTCTGCCAGAAGATGGTCTATAAGTTATGTTTTCTTCTTACTACACAAGAGAAAAATCAATGAATGTTTACAGTGGCTAGGTTTCCATTAGCATGTAAAACAACTGGCAACTTAGGGCATGCAGGCAGATTTTTGGTGGCAAGCAGAATGATCCGAAAGCTAATGAATGTAGTTGCTTTAAAAAGTCACTCTCCAATAGGCGGCTCATGCTCCACTCCCACAAAAATGGTAGCAAGTACTGTAGTCATTGGACAGATCCCAGGAGATTCTCTCCTTTCTCTTAGGCATGCTCACTGTCCCTCAAGTTCTTATTGTCCTCCACCTATGTCTTACACTAAGGTCTGTCCTCAATTCTAAAATTATCTTCCTTCAATCTCCCACTTCCCTCTTCTCACTTGTGAGAGTGACAAAGCTTACTCAAAGATCTTCCACGAAGGCAGCGACACTAGGATGACAGCCTTCAGAACTGTGCATTGTATATACTCCAGAAAATGCAGATTTGGGGGCACCTGGCTCAGTTGGTTAAGTGTCTGATTTTGGCTCAGGTCATGATCTTGCGGTTTATGAATTTGAGACCCGTATCGGGATTGCTGCTGTCAGCAAAGGGCCTGCTTCAGATCCTCTGTCCCCTCTCCCTGCCCCTCCCTGGCTTACGCTCTCTCAAAAAAAATAAATACAAACATTACAAGAAATGTAAATTTGGGGGCTTCATCCCAGACAAATGAGAAGTACTGGGTAGGGCCCAGGAATCTGTATTTTCAACAAGATAATAGTTAAAAAACAGGAATTGTCAGCCCACTGTCAGCCTGACCCTGAATCAGTCTCTAAGGGAGGAATCCCAATCTTTAAGGGAGGAGTCTGAAATTTAGAATGCCCCCAGGGGATTGTTATCTGGAAAATTTAGAAACACAGACAGGTATCTTTAGTTGGTGGAATTTCAGGCATCTGACCAACACCCTACTGGAGGAGAGATTATTTGGGATAGGGCATGACAGGTGAACACATAATTTCACCTATAAACCCGTAAGGTCAGATTTCCCTTGTGCCCGTGAGTCAGCATTTGGTCATTAACATTACAGTTTCAGTTTTGAAACTGTAAAACTTGTAAGCACTTTTGAAAGTTTGCAGATTCATGTTACAAGTAAGATACATGACGTTAAAGTTCTAAACTTCTGAACATCTAGAATCTTAAAGTAAATGACTAGAGGTCTATCACATAAGTAAACATACTCATCGCATGGGGGTGAGACGCAAGAGTTTAACTGAAAGAGGTACACCACCCAGTTTACCAAACATCACTGTAAATATCCATCTCAAACCACATTTTAACAAATTCAATTACATCTATCAGTGTATAATTGTTTCCATATGCTATTCCTCCTGATATTAAGCTTGCATTCCTCACATTAAAAAAGAACACTTATTAAAACAAAGAATACTTATTGAAATAATGAACTATATAATGTCATAAATGCTTGTCCACTGACTCATTAACCTACTAATAAGGAAATGTTACTTTTAATACAATATTTAATTTATAAAGAAAAAATTCAAAATGTTACATTAATAATCTATGAATCACTATATTTTACGGTAAGAAAGAATTATTTCTGAAATTTGTCAAATCCAATGGTTCTCAAAGTGTACTTTTGAGATCACTTGTATCAAAATCACAACTTTTAAAACCGCTTTTTCCTCTTGCAGTAAAGCTTATGTATAGTAAAATGCACAAATCTTAAGTGTAAAATTCAGTGAGTTCTGACTAATGCACATACCTGTGTGACCCAATCCCTATCAAGGTACAGAACATTATTATTACCAGAGAAAGTTCTCTCACGACCCTTCCTAGTCAATACCTTCCCCTTCTCCCACAGAGGCAACCAGTGTTCTCATTTTTTTCTCTACTGAACTTTACAATGCATTAACTGAGAATTCTGTTTTGTCAACCTTTCACTCAGCATATTTCTGAAATTCATCCAGTAGTTTGTTCCTTTTTATTGCTGAGTATGAATGTATAACTGTGTGTCAGTTTATAACATAGCTTGTTTATTTTCCGTTGATGAACACCTGTTCCTGTGTTTTGGTGACCAGGAAGAAAAGCTGCTCTCCATGAATATTCTTGTGCAACATTTTTCATGGGTATAGTCTTTCTTTCTGTTGAGTAAATACCCAGGAGTAGAAATGCTTATTATATTCCCTGCAGTTCCACTCCCAAGTATCTACCCAAGAGAAATAAAAAAAAGTATATCCACAAAAAGACTTATGTAAGAACATTTGTCACACTTTCCCCAGAGTGACAGTACCATTTTGCATTCACATCCAAAATGTAAGAGTTCTGGTTGTTCAATATCCTACTAACATTGGGCTTTGTCTGCTTATCAATTTCAACTATTCTGGTGGTTAAATAGTGGAATCTCATTATAGTTTAATTTTCATTTCCTAGATGATTGATAACATTGAATAAATTTTTATGTGCATATGAAGACCATCTGTAGGGGGCCCCTAGGTGGCTCAGTCAGTTAAGCATCCGACTTTGGCTCAGGGCATGATCTCACAGTTCGTGAGTTCCAGCTCTGCATCTGGCTCTGTGCTGACAGCTCAGAGCCTGGAGCCTGCTTGAGTTCTGCATTTCCCTCTCTTTGTGCCCCTCCCCCACCTCTGCTCACTCACTCTCTCTCTCTCTCTCTCTCTCAAAAATAAACATTGAAGAAAATTTAAGACCATTTGTAGATCTTTTTTTGTCTGCTCATATCTTTTTGCCGTTTTTTTTTTAATATTTATTTATTTTTGAGAGAGAGAGAAAGGGAGAGACAGCGTGAGCAGGGGAGGGGCAGAGAGAGAGAGGGAGACACACAATCAGAAGCAGGCTCCAGGCTCTGAGCTGTCAGCAGAGCCTGATGCAGGGCTTACACCCACAAACTGTGATATCAGGACCTGTGCTGAAGCCGGACGCTTAAGCTACCCAGGCGCCCTATCTTTTTGCCAGTTTTTTAATTGGATTGTTTATTGTAGGGGACAAGCTTAGGAATCCTCCGGGCTTACACCAAATGGATTAACAAGGCATAAAGAAATACAAAGTCATAAAATGCTTACACCGGAGTTTGGGTAAACCAGATTGGCACTCCAAGAATAGGGGGGTGCAAAGTACCCTGAGAATAGGGAGGCACAAAGGTGCCAGGATTAGGGAGATGTGAAGGCACCCCAAAATACAGAGGGGGTGCAGAACCTCCCAAAATAGAGAGAGGCAAAGGCCTGAAATAGAAATGGCACAAAGGTGCCCAATACATAGGTATATGAAAATAAACAACATTAGATGTACAAGGTGGAAACACTCCCAATTTAGTACTATAGCAGAAAAGCGGCTTTCACAGGAGAATAGGGCCAGGTTAGGTAAATTGGTGAATTGGACTATGGACCTACTGTGCTGCAGGCAGAGCAGCCCAAAGCGGAGATGGTGAACAAAAGAAAAGGTGCCTTATTAGCCCTGTGGTTATTCCCCCTATCTGTCTCATCCCCTAGGCTAGCTAAGATAAATAGGCACGGTGCCTCGGTCTGCTGTTAACAACCATCTATCCATCTGCCTGGCGCTGGGAGTTTTATATTGACCCAAACCCCAAACACTGTATATCTTCAAAACCCCCCTTTTCCTTCACGTCCCCAAGTTAGTGTTCCTAGTTTGTCCCTTTGTACATGACCATCACGTTTGCAAGCCTTCTGACCTGAATAAATACGAGGCAAGGACCCTTATTCGGGGCTCTTGTCTTTTCCCGGACATTAGCCGTCTCTCGCTTTAATCCTGTGTGCCCTCTTTTGCTGGCCAAAAGAGAACTTTAGACTTAAGAGTTTACAACAGTTTGTCCTTTTATGATTAACTTACAGAAAATCTTCATATATCCTGAGTTACTTATATCTTCTGCATACTTGTCATTTGTCTGAAACATATTTTGCAAATATTGTCTCCCACTATGTGGCCTACCTATGCCTTTTCTTAACTGTGCCTTTTGATAAGCAATAGTTCTTGATGAAGTATAACTTAGCAATTTTTAATTTATGATTATTTCTTTTTGTGGCCTGTCCAAGAAACCTTTACTCATTCCCAAGATATTCTACTATGATTGTTTCTACAAAGTTTATGATATTGGCATATTTAGATCAATGATCTGTATGGCAGGAGGTAGGGGTTAAAGTTCATTTTTTTCCCATATGGATATTTAGTTGTTCCAACATCATTTGTTGAAAACATTTCCTTTCTTCAGTGGTACCTTTGTTAAAAATTAAATGTCCATATTAGTGCAGTTCCATTTCCAGGCCCTCTGTTCTGTTGCTCTCTCTTCTGAGCTATCCTTATGTTATGACCACATATACTGACTAAGCATACGTTTAAAATATTGATTCCTGGGGCGCCTGGGTGGCGCAGTCGGTTAAGCGTCCGACTTCAGCCAGGTCGCAATCTCGCGGTCCGTGAGTTCGAGCCCCACGTCAGGCTCTGGGCTGATGGCTCGGAGCCTGGAGCCTGTTTCCGATTCTGTGTCTCCCTCTCTCTCTGCCCCTCCCCCATTCATGCTCTGTCTCTCTCTGTCCCAAAAATAAATAAACGTTAAAAAAAAAAATTTAAAAAAAAATAAAATAAAATAAAATAAAATATTGATTCCTACGCCCTACACCAGACCTACTGAATCAGAATCTTAGGAAAGACAAGTCCAGAAATACAAGCTTCCTAGTTGATTTTTCTGTAGCCTAAAGTCTGAGAAGTGCATTATTTTAACACTGTTCTCCCTCTAAAACTAATAAAAATCAGTGCGCTCACAACCAATGAGGCCACCTGGAAAGAACAGTGAACTTGGAATTGGGAAAATGAGCTCTAATTCTAGATTTGCTACTGAAAAGCTAGGCATCATTTTACTTATCACAGCTTAGGGCCCAAGTTTCTTCACATGTAAAACAAGAGGATAGGACTAGACTCAATCATTCAGGTATAGACCAAGTGCCCCCACTGCCTAGGAATTACAGATACAAAGATGGAAAAGGCAAGTCTTCTCTCAAGAAGAACACAGTCTAGGTCAGGGCTATCCAAAAGAATTTTGTGCAATGCAGATATTCTATACCTGCATTGTCCATATGGTCGCCATTAGTCACATGTGTATATTAAATGCTTGAAATGCGGCTAGTGAGACCACCAAACTTTTAATTTTATGTAATTTTAAGTAATTTAAATAGTTACATGAGGCTAGTGATTACCATATTGGGCAGCACAGATAATTTAAAAAATTGAAAAGAAGATGAATTTAAAAAAACTGGTTAATGAATGTCAACTTCCTACTTGTGTTATTGTCCTACAGCTACATATCTCTACTCTGGGAAACTGGGTCAGCAGTACATGGATTTATGGTAGTATTTTTGTAACTTCTTTTGAGTCTATAATTCTTTTAAAATAGAAAGGTTTTAAAAGTGAATTTAAAAACTGGTAAATGCTACCTCAAAGATTTGTTAATAAAATGCTATGAAAGAACACAGAATCAGGGATGTTTCTTGTGGGACTCAAAGAAAGCTAGGTTTTAAAGAATACATAGTATTTTTGTCAGTCAAGATGGAGAGAAGAAAGGATATGAGTTAGCAGAAGAGAAGTGCAAAGGCAGTGAAACATTAAAAATGTCTTGTGAGTCTGAGGATTGCAGCAGGAATATAAAAATTATGGGAGAGAGGGAAGGAAACAGGAGGTGCGGACAGCAAGAGAACCTGGACTAGACTGTGAACAAATTTTCTGTGCCTAGTAAGGGTGCTCAGATTTCACTTCTGAAACAAAGTTCCCCTGGTCTACTTTAAACAATAAAAAGTACAATGAAGTACGGATTCTTTTTCTTTTTTATTGACATATTACATATACAATAAGCCACTAATTTAAGTTCACTGCTCAATAAATTTATATATGTGAATACACTCACGTAACCACCACTAAGATCAAGATACAGAACACTACCTCAAAAGGCTCTCTCAAGGTCCCTGCCACTTAATCAATCCCTTGAAATTTCTTTCAAAAATATTCAAAGAATATATATTTCCAAAGAAGACATAAAAATGACCAACAAGTACATAAAAAGATGTTCATCATCATTAATCATCAGGGGAATGCAAATCAAAACCATAATGAGATCTCACCTCACACCTATTAGAAGAGTTATTATCAAAAAACGGGGGCCCTCTATGGCTCAGTTGGTTAAGTGTCCAACTCTTGGTTTCGGGTAGGTCATGATCTCATGGTTCATGGATTCAAGCCCCACATTGGGCTCTGTACTGACAGCATGGAGCCTACTTGGGATACTCTCTCCTCCCTCTCTCAAAATAAATAAACTTTTTTTTTTTAAGTCAAAAGACTATCAACAATAGCGAAAGTATGGAAAGAGCCCAAATGTCCATTGATGGATGAATGGATAAAGAAGATGTGGTATATATATACAATGGAGTATTACTCAGCAGTCAAAAAGAATGAAATCTTGCCATTTGCAACTACGTGGATGGAACTGGAGGGTATTATGCTAAGCAAAATTAGTCAAAGACAAAACTCATATGACTTCACTCATATGAGGACTTTAAGAGACAAAACAAATCAACATAAGGGAAGAGAAACAAAAATACTATAAAAACAGGGAGGGGGACAAAACATAAGAGACTCTTAAATATGGAGAACAAACAGAGGGTTACTGGAGGGGTTGTGGGAGGGGGTACGGGCTAAATAGGTAAGGGGCATTAAGGAATCTACTCCTGAAATCATTGTTGCACTATATGCTAACTAATTTGGATGTAAATTTATTTTTTTATTTTATTTTTTTATTAAAATTTTTTTTTAATGTTTATTTATTCTTGAGAGAGAGAGAGAGAGAGAGAGAGAGAGAGAATGAGCAGGGTAGAGGCAGAGTGAGAGAGGGACACAGAATGTGAAGCAGGCTCCAGGCTCTGAGCTGTCAGCACAGAGCTCAATGCGGGGCTTGAACTCACGAGCCATGAGGTCATGACCCGAGCCAAAGTCAGAAGCTTAACCAACTGAGCCACCCAGGCACCCCTGGATGTAAATTTAAAAAGTCAAAAGATAACAAGTGTTGGTGAAGATATGGAGAAAAGGAAACCCTCATACACAACAGATGGGAATGTAAATTGGTACAGCCATTATGGAAAACAGTATGGAGGTTTCTCAAAATTAAAAACAGAAATACCATATGATCCAAGAACCCCACTTCTAGCTATGTATCCAAAAGAAATGGAAACACTATCTATAATCCCATGTTCATTACTGCATTATTCACAACAGCCAAGACGTGGAAACAACCTAAGTGTCCACTGATGGGTGAATGGGTAAAGAAAATGTCACACACACACACACACACATATAATGAAATATATAAATATATATTTACATATATACACATGTATATATTTTATAGACAAATATATGTACATAATGGAATATTCACCTCTAAAAAGAAGGAAATCCTGATATCTGTGACAACATGAATCAACCTGGAGGACATAATATTAAGTGAAATAAGCCAGATGCAGAAAGACAAATATTGCATAATCACACTAATATGTGGAAATTAAAAAAGTTAGACTCATGGTAATAGTGGACATAATGGTAGTTACCAGTGGCTAGGAGATAGGGGAAATGGAAGAGGTTGATCAAAGGGTACAGACATTCAGTTATAAGATGAATAGGTTCTGGAGACCTAATGTACAGTATGATGACTACAGTTAATAATAATTTATTGTATATTTGCAATTTGCTAAGAGAGAATATCTTAAAATCTTTTGTTCTTACCACAAAAAGTAACTATGTGAGTGGATCGATATGTTAATTAGGTCAGCTGTGGTAATCATTTCACAATGTATACACATACCAAAATATCATGTTGTATACCTTAAGTACATACAGTATCTATTTGTCAATCAAACCTCAATAAAGCTGGAAAAAATATGTTTATCAAAAGTGTGCTATTTCCTCATACATTGCTGGTGGGAATGTATAATGTATAATGGTATAGTCACTTGGGAAAACAGGTTGGCAATTCCTCAAATAGTTACAACACAGAGTCACTCTATGATCCAGCAACGCCACCTAGGTATACACCCCAAAAAACTGAAAACACACGTTCACACAAAAACTTGTGCACGTATGTCTGTTGCAGAAATATTCGTAACAGCCAGTGAGTTGAAACAAGCCAAAGGTCCATGTGAATGATGAATGGATAAGTAAAATGTGCTATGTCCACACAAGGCAATGTTATTCAGCAATAAAAAGATATGGAGTAATGATACATGCTACAGCATGGTAATCCTTGAAAACATGGAAATGAAAGAAGCCTGACACAAAAGGTCACATATTCCATTTATACAAAATGTCCAGAACAGGCAAATCCACAGAGACAGAAAGCAATTTAGTGATTCCCAGGAGTGGAGAGAGGGAGTCAAGAGTGACAGCTAATGGGTATGGGTTTCTTTGGGGGATGATGTTCTTGTATGGAGATGACTATGCAACTTTGTAAATATGCTAAAAATCACTGAATTCTAAACTTTAAAAGGGTGAGTTTTGTGACATGTGAATTATATCTTAATAATAAATATAAATAAAAAATGAAGACAAAAGCAAAAAATTTTGCTATGATTAGAAAATGTTTGACATCTCCAGATTAATCAATGCTCTGTTGGTAAACACTTTAAAAAAATTGTTTTAATGTTTATTTATTTTGAGAGAGAGAGAGAGAGAGAGAGAGATCAAGCAGGGGAGTGGCAGAGAGAGAGAGAGAGAGAGAGAGAGAGAGAGAGAGAGAGAGATTGAGAGAGAGAGAGAGAGAGAATCCCAAGCAGACTATGCGCTGTCAGCACAGAGCCCAATGTGGGGCTTGAACACACATTAGATCATGATCTGAGCTGAAATCAAGAGTTGGACACTTAACTGACTGAGCCACCCAGGTGCCCCATATTGGTAGACACTTTTTAAAAATCATTTTAAGACACATAACTATATAATTATCTGTACACATTATATAACTATTTTATACACAGAGTCTAATCTGATATTCACTAATTTATAAAGTGGTATTAAAATAATTTAGTAATTTGTCCACAGCCACACAGCTAATAAATAGTGAGGCAGGATTCTAACTTACTACTATCTGACTCCAGATCCCAAGTCCTTAACTATTTTCATAGTGATTCCCCACCTCTGCCACCCCCTGCAAAAAAAAAAAACAAAAAAACAAACACACTATCGTACATTTTAGCAAAACCATGTCTTCAACTATTATATTCCTTCCATTTCAATATATATTTTATTGTCCTGGACATACATTAAGTGGTAATATCTAGCCCAGAAAACTTATTTTCTCATATGGCTTCTCCTCACAAGAAAACAAAAACATCAACCAGAAGCCATATGCAAATAAAAAGCAATTGGATTTATAGGTTTGTCATAAAACAAAATATTCAAATAATCTGCTTTAGACAGGTGCTAAATGTTTGAAGTGGAAGCCTACTGTCAGCACTGTGTAAAAAAAATTTTTTTTTACATTGATTTATTTTTGAGAGACAGAGCACAAGTGGGACAAGGGCAGAGAAAGAGTGAGACACAGAATCCGAAGCAGGCTCCAGGCTCCGAGCTGTCAGCACAGAGCCCAACGCAGGGCTCAAACCCACAAACCGCAAGATCATGACTTGAGGTGAAGTTGGACGCCTAACCAACTGAGCCATCCAGGTGCCCCGTCAGTACTGTTTAGAAAGACTGAAAAGAATAAAGACAGCTCACAATATTAAAAATTACTACCAAGTTACATTAATCAAGACAGTGTGGTACTCCCATAAAGAAAGACACATAGATCAATGGAATTGAATTAAGAGCCAATAAATAAACCCTTAAATTTGTGGCCAACTGGTTTTTGACAAGGATGCCAAAACCATTCAATGGGAGAAAGAATAGTCTTTTCAACAAATGATGCCAGGGTAATGGGCTACTCACATGCAAATGAATGAAGTTAGACCCCTATCTCATAACACATACAAAAATTAACTCAGAAAGAATCATATCACAGTTCAACATTATAGCGAACACTTTAAAACTCTTAGATACAAAATGAAAAAGCACCAGCAACAAAAGAAAAATATAGATATATTAGATTTCAAAATTTTAAATGTTTGTGGTCAGAGGACACCATCAAGAAAGTGAAAAGATAACCCACAGAATGAGAGAAAATATTTACAAATATCTAATAAGGGAAATGCATAGACAATATGTAAAGAACTCTTACAACTCAATAATTAAAAGACAACTTAATTTAAAAATGGGGGAGGGGTGCCTGTGTGGCTCAGTTGGTTAAGTGTCTGACTCTTGGTTTGGGCTAAGGTCATGATTTCACAATTCTTGAGATGGAGCCCTGCCTTGGGCACCCAGCCAATAGCACAGAGCCTGCTTGGGATTCTCTCTCTGCCCCTACCCTGCTTGCGGTTTCTCTCTCTCTCACTCTCAAAATAAACTTGTTTTAAAAATGGGCAAAGCATCTGAATAAACATTTCTCTAAGGAAGATATACAAATGCCCAATAAACACATGAAAGGATGTTCAACATCATTAGCCATTAGGAAAATATAAATAAAAACCATGTGAGATATGACCTCATACCTGCTAGGAAGGCTAAAATAAAAGAGATAGTAACATGTGTTGGTGAGGATGTGGAGAAATTAAAAGCCTCATATATGGCTGGTGGAACTAAAAAAAAATGGTACAGCCACTTTGGAACAATCTGGCAGTTCCTCAAAATGTTACACATAGAGTTAACATATGACCAAGCATTTCTACTCCTAGAGATATAATCCAGAGAACTCAAAACAAGCGTTCACGCACAAAAACTTGCACATGAATGTTCATAGCAGGAGTATTCATAATAGCCAAAAAAGGAAAACAACCCAAATGTATATCAACTAAGAAGGGATAAATTGTGGTATATTCACACAACAGAATATAATTCAGCAATAAAAAGGAATGAAGTACTGATACATGTTACAGCATGGATGAACTTTGAAAGCATTATGCAATGTGAAAGAAACCAGTCACAGAAGACTGCATATTGTATGATCCCATCTACTTTAAGTTCTGGAACATGAAAATTTATAGAGACTGAAAGTAAACTGGTGGTTGCCAAGCCTGAGGAAAATGAAGGGGGTTAGGTGGGAGGTCTGTGTTCTTTTGGGGATGATGAATGTTCTAAAATTATACTGTGGTGATGGTTGCACAAGTCTACAAATATACCAAAACCCACTAAATTTCACCTTAAATATGTAAACTTTATGGTATGTGAATTGTATCTCAATCATCCTTGAAAAAAAAAAAAGAAATCTTTTGATGTCTCTTTGGGTAATCTGAAATTCTCTACCCATTCATCTTTTTCATCAGTTTATACATCTGTTTTCTTTCAACATAAAATTCTATTTAGCTACCAATCATCCCCAATTTTCCTAATACAGAGAAAATGTGAAGCTACCAAAAATAAGTACTAGCACTTATTTTTTTAAAAAAAAACTAGGTCTAGAGGCGCCTGGGTGGCTCAGTCGGTTAAGCATCCAACTCTTCGTTTCAGCTCAGGTCATGATTTCACGGCTGGTGAGATCAAGCATGGGCTCCATGCTAACACCGGAGAGACTGCTTGGGATTCTCTCTCTCTGTGCCCTTCCCGTCTTTCTTAAAATAAACTTAAATAAACTAAACTAAACTAAACTAAACTAAACTAAAATAAAATAAAAACTAGGTCTCACTGTTCAGGGGCAAATTGTGTTTTCTTTCCACCAAGAAGCAAATTAATGGTAAAGATTAATTTAAATTGCGTCTTGGGGCACTCGTCAGTTAAGTGCCCAACTCTTGGTTTCAGCTCAGGTCATGCCCTCACAGTTGGTGAGTTTGAGCCACACACTGGACTCTGCACTGACGGTACAAAGCCCGCTTGAGTTTCTTGCTCTCTCCCTCTCTCTCTGCCTCTCCCCTGCTCATGCGTGTTCTCTATCAACATAAATAAACTTAAAAAATTTTTAATAAATATAATAACATAAAATGAATTGTGTCTTTAGATATCATGAAGAGAAAAACCTAATTCTTATCACCAAATTTCGAATTAGAATTAAAATGTCTTAGTTGAAAACATTTTATGGCACATTGTTTAAACATATTTGCCCATGGTTTGAGGAAAATCTTTTCAACCTCTACACTTAATTCTGGTTTTTTGCTGCTTAACGCATTCCTAAGTATTTTACAATGATTCAAAATGTTTATGGAAGATGAACACAGATAGGCAGTTTTGCAAATGTGTTCTATGTCTTTATTTGAGACCTCTAGTAAATCCTTAGTTCTCGCCAATCAAAATGCTTTAACCCACTGAACTAGAGTATGAACCATGAAAATAATGACACAACTAAGCTTATATCCCTGGTCTGGATTGCAGCCATTTATACCATTAGTACAATTAAAATAAATATCATTTTATATGCTTATTTAACACTTTATAACAGGTTTTCCTTATAGTAAAAGTAATACATACCTAGAAAAGCCAAACATAAAGATAAAAATGAAACTACTCCCAATCACATCACCCAACCAGAATACACAAGAATCATCATTGACATTCTTGTGGATTTCGTAATTCTTTTTTGTATGCACTTTACAAATGTTAAACCATAAGTAACTTCGTATTCTGCATTTTACTTAGGGTGAGCATTTCTCGATCATTGAATATACAAAATTGTGATTATAGTTTTATATTTAACATCATGGATGTGTATTTCTAATTTCTATCTTATTTAATGCTTTAGGCATCTTTGCTCTCTGTATTTTGCTATATGAACCATTATGTGCATTTATCATCTTTACTATATTTTAGGTTAATAATCCTCTACCTAGAACATCCTATTACTTGTCTACCTGGTTCAACTCATGAAATCTGGCACATCTGTAATCTAGAGTTCAGGGATAGCACAGGGGTACTCTTCACAGCCCAAAGAATCCTTCCTCATAGTGTTTGGTTTTAGCAGCAGCTTTCCGTCTTGGCAGGCACTTGAGGACGTATTTATGAGTGTGCTGTGCTGTCTTCTGCTTTATATAACTGCTATCAGAAGTCCTAATTTCCTTTGCCATTACAGAAATCTTACATCCTTTAACAACATTGCTGGCTCCTTCCTGTGAATCGCATCATCATCCTGCTTGGAGCTATCAGTCAGGGTGGTTCCTAAATGCCAACCTGGAGATACTATGTCATATATACAAAAAGGAAATTAAGGAAGTCCTGCCACTGGAGCTTTCACTGTGAAGTTGGGCCAAACTGTATCTCAAGAAAAAGAAATAAGCCAAAGATTTTAAATTTTTACTTACGAACTACACAAGTAACCAATTTGCATAAAAATTATTTTCAAGGAATACAGAAATATATAAAGTTAAATGGAAAAGTTCCTCAGCTCTACTATCATGCTTTCCAGGAATACCCACTGTGGACAGTTTAGAATTTGTTAGACTCTCACCCTTCCTTTGTTCTTCCCATACAAGCTATAAATACTCCTGGTTAAGAATATATAACTAAATTCCATTATTAAGTTTTTAAAAATTCAATTGCAAAAATAACTTTTGTAAAAATTTTAAACAGCAGAGATGTGTATGAAGTACCAATGCCCCTCCGCTTTTAACAGTCTGGTGGTATCAATTCCAGACATTTTCCCTACATAAGTCCAAGCAATTACCTACGTACATACTACATACATACTAGTACATACTATTATGCTGAAGGAGTAGGACACATAAAATGTAAATAGTACAAAATACCTTCCACTCTCAGTTCAAACCTCTTCCATGGGTGATCCTGCTCCTTGGATAAATTTAGGGTGGATCCCATGACTCTACTGATCACGACTATATGATACAAATCCTCTAGTCATTTTTAGTCACAAACAATCCATTGAGAATATCTCAGTACAGTTCCTCTGATGCAGGTAATGCCTCTCCCCACACTGTCTCTTACATTCTGTCCTCCACCCCCAACTTCTGCCTCTGTCTTTAGGGCTCCAGTCTCTTTCTGCTGAGGTAGTCCTGCCCGTGATGGAAAGCCTAAGGCAGAGTGCCCAGAACAGCTCCTCCTAACACGCTGTGGACCCACATCTGGTCCACAGAAATATGTACCTCTCTGATGTAATAACTCCTAGAAATTTACTCTACAAGTCATATTCATGTATATGCAACAGGACATTTATCCAAGGATATTCATTATAAAATTGTTTCAAGTAGCAAAGGACAAGGAAACACCCTAAAGGCTCATCAAAAGAATAATTTAAAAAAAAAAAAGAATGATTAAATATGTTACAGTATTATGTTGAATCATCTGAAATTGCCCATATTTGACTTTTTCTGCCTCTAGAAACTACAATTTCAGATGGTTCAATCTAAAATAGATTGAGGGGCAACTGGGTGGCTCAGTTGGTCAGGTGTCCGACTCTTGGTTTCGGCTCAGGTCATGATCTCACAGCCCGTGGGTTCAAGTCCCACTTTGGGCTCCACGCTCTAACAGCACAGGATTCTCTCTTTCCTTCTCTCTCTGCCCCTCCCCTGCTCATGCTCGCTTGTGCACACGTGCTCTCTCTCAACATAAATAAACTTGAAAAATAAAAGATTGAATCATGATACCTAAACATTCAATCTAAATATATGTATGTACACATATGTATAATATAAATGTATGTATATATGTGTAATATATATGTCTGTGCATATATATTACATATATAAAATATATAATATATGATTATAAAATGGGCTGTATTGTGTCTCCTCCAAATTCATATGGTGGGGTCCTAACCCCCAGTACTCTGGAATGTGACTGTATTTAGAGATAAAGCCTTTAAAAAGGTAATTAAGTTAAAATGGGTCATTAGAGGGGTACCCGGGCTCTGAGCTGTCAACACAGAGCCAAACACAGGCCTCGAACTCACAAATCGTGAGATTATGACCTGAGCTGAAGTTGGACACTTAACCTGAGACACCCAAGTGCCCTAAAATAAAATTTTTTTAAATGGGTCATTAGGGTGGGCCCTAATCTGACTGGTGTCTTTTTTTTTTTAACGTTTATTTATCACACACACACACACACACACACACACACACACACACACACAACAGAGTGTAAGTGGGGGAGGGACAGAGAGAGGGAGATACAGAATCCAAAGCAGGCTCAGGCTCTGAGCTGTCAGCACAGAGCCTGACGCAGGGCTTGAATCCACAAGCCGTGAGATCATGACCTGGGCTGAAATCAGACAGTTAATCTACTGAGCCACCCAGGTGCCCCTGGTATCCTTTTTTTAAAAAATTTATTTATTTATTTTGAGAAAGAAGCATGAGCAGGGGAGGGGCAGAGAGAGAGGGAGAGAGAACCCCAAGCAGGCTCCTCACAGTCAGCATGGAGTCTGATACCGGGCTCGAACTCATGAACTGTGAGATCATGACCTGATCAGAAATCAAGAGTCAGATGCTTAACCGACTGATCCACTCAGGCACCCCTGCCTGGTGTCCTTATAAGAAAATGAGATTAAAACACAGATCACACAGACATGAGAACTACCACATGAGGATACCACAAGAAGGCAACTATCGACAAGCCAAGATGAGAGGCCTCAGAAGAAATCAAACCTGCTGACACACCTTGGGCGCTTGGGTGGCTCAGTCGGTTAAGCGTCTGACTTCAGCTCAGGTCATGATCTCATGGTTGGTGAGTCTGAGCCCCATATTGGGCTCTGTGCTGACAGCTCAGAGTCTGGAGCCTGCTTCAGATTCTATGTCTCCCTCTCTGCCCCTCCCCGCTCATGCTCTGTCTCTCTCTGTTTCAAAAATAAAATAAAAACATTTTTTAAAAAATGAAAAAAAAGGGGCGCCTGGGTGGCTCAGTTGGTTGAGCTTCCGACTTCGGCTCAGGTCATGATCTCATGGTCTGTGAATTCGAGCCCCGCGTCAGGCTCTGTGCTGACAGCTCAGAGCCTGGACCCTGCTCTGGATTCTGTGTCTCCCTCTCTCTCTGACCCTCTGCCATTCATGTTCTGTCTCTCTCTGTATCAAAAATAAATAAACATTAAAAAAAAAAATTAAAGGGGCGCCTGGGTGGCGCAGTCGGTTAAGCGTCCGACTTCAGCCAGGTCACGATCTCGTGGTCCGTGAGTTCGAGCCCCGCGTCGGGCTCTGGGCTGATGGCTCAGAGCCTGGAGCCTGTTTCCGTTTCTGTGTCTCCCTCTCTCTCTGCCCCTCGCCCGTTCATGCTCTGTCTCTCTCTGTCCCAAAAATAAATAAACGTTGAAAAAAAAAAATTAAAAAAAAAAAAATTAAAAAAAAAACCTGCTGACACCTTGATCTTGGACTTCTAGACTCCAGAACTGTAAGAAAATAAACATTTCTTGTTTAAACCACCAAGTCTGTGGTATTTTATGGCAGCACTAGCAAACTATACATATATACACACACGCGCACATATGTATATATGTACATGTAAATATGCATATGTATAAATGTACATATGTGTATACTTATATAAGTATATATTTTTTTTAACTTAAAACATTACAAACATATATAATACCTATCCTTTGGGATGGGGAGAAGAACATAAATGTGTATGTTGACAAATGCACAGAATTTCTCTGGAAGGATCGCCTTTGAAGAGGTGAATGGGGAAAAGGGTACAAGAAATACTTACTGTATATCCTCATACAGAATTTCAATCTTTTGCTACCTGAATGCATTTTTTCTTCTACAATATGAATTAGCTTTTCAGTCTTCCTAATAAATGTATTTAAGACTATAATATTTCCTCAAGGACAGCCCATAGATTTTAATATGTGGTATTTTCAATAGTCATTGATTCCTAAATAATATGTAGTTTCAGTTAAATTTTAAATTATTTCTTAAATTACTATGCTGAGGGGTGCCTCGGTGGCTCAGTCAGTTAAGCGTCAGACTCCTGATTTCAGTTCAGGTCATGACCCCAGGGTCGTGGGATCAAAGCCCCACATTGGGTTCGGGGCTGAACATGGAGGCTGCTTAAGAGTCTCTTTTTCTCTCTGCCCCTCTCTCCCACTCATGTGCTCTAAAATTAAATTTAAAAAAATAAAAAATAAATACTATACTGAAAACCAAGAAAGTAAATATTATCTATAACTACATCCCTTTTTTGGGGGGAGAAAAATTAAGAGTACCCATTATCACCTATTTTGTTTTATTCTCCCCTAGTTGGGAATCAATTTGACACCAATTTTCTTTATCTTTCTACAGAGTTATTACATATACATATATAATATATATAATATATATTATATTATATACATATTATAATATACATACATATATACATATATATGTATACATACATATACATACATACATATAAATACATATAGTATACATATAACATAATATGTATATAATACATATATATTATATATAATGTATATTTATATTATCACATGCACATAAATTTTTTATAAAAATGAAATCATGCTGTCACTCTGAAACATGCTTTCTTTTTACCTAGAAATTCATTATGAACATCTTTCCAGGTAAGTATATATTAATTTACCTTATTCTTTTAATACCTACATAGTGTTATGCAGCATGGAGCCATAATTTATTTAGCTGTTCCCCATTGATCAATACTCATTTTTTCTTTCTTTCCCTTTTACTATTTTTGCTATTAAAAACAATCCTGAAAAAAAAGGCTGCAATCAACATCTCTTAAGCTTTTCTCAGTCCAAAAGGCAAAAGATATCTTACTGCTTAACTTGCATCTCCTTGATAACTCATGAGGCTGAATACCCTTTCATATGTTATGAATCATTTATATTTCTTTTTCTGTGATTAGCTTTTCATTATCTTGACTTTTTCTTCCTTGTAATTTCAACTTTTATTTCCTCTAACTTGAGTGGAAACAAAAAACTTTCCAAGTAGTTATATTTCTTTTTTGGTTCCCATTTTGTTAATTTCTGTCTGTGTGTGTGTGTGTGTGTGTGTGTGTGTGTGTGTGTGTGCGCACGCGCGTGCATGCACACGTGCTGTTTCCCTGCATTATGACTGGCAATAAATAGTATCTGATTTTTAGGAGCCTGGCTGGCTCAGTCAGTGAAGCATGCAACTCTTGATCTTCTTTGGGTTGTGAGTTTGAGCCCCATGTTGGGTGTAGAGATTACTTAAATAAATAAAATTTGCGGGGGGGGGGGGGGGAGGGGGGAGGCGCCTGGGTGGTTCAGTCGGCTAGGTGTCTGACTTCGGCTCAGATCATGATCTCAGACCCAGCGTCAGGCTCTGTGCTGACAGTTCAGAGCCTGGAGCCTGCTTCAGATTCTGTCTGTCTCTCCCTGTCCCTCCTGCACTCTCTCATGCTCACGCACTCTCTCTCTCTCAAAAATAAATAAATATTTTAAAAATGTTAAAAATAAAAATTTTTTGAAGTGTCAAATTTTTAGAATTTGAGATTTTTTATAGCCCTCCTACATGATATATTTTTATTAAGTGTTACATGAGTATTTGTTTTTTAAGTAATCTCTACACCCAACATGGGGTTCAAACTCACAACCCAGCAGTCAAGAGCTGCACACTCTAACAAATGAGTCAGCCAGGTGTCACACCCCTCCTTTCAAAAAGTTTTTATTACCTTTTTTAATGTTTATTTATTTTTGAGAGAGAGAGTGCAAGCGGGCGAGGGACAGAGAGAAGGGAACAGAGGATCCGAAGCAGGCTCCACGCTGACGGCAGCAAGTCCAATGTGGAGTTCAAACTCATGAACCGTGATCATGTAACCTGAGCCAAAGTTGGATGCTCAACAGATGAAGCCACCCAGTCACCCCTCCCTACTTTTTTTAAATGAGTATTTAAGAAGAATATATTATTACCTACTTAGGTATAACATTATATAAGTACTTTCAAAAGAAAATGTTTGCTCTTTGAAATAAACTTTGGTAACAAATTACTATGTATGAATTTTCTTATATTCAGCAATTGCCTGGGGCATGTACATGTGTATTTTATTTTTAAACTGTCTACATTATTTTGTTTTATATTTGTCTGACATAACACAAATCTGGAGATTTGTTTCTACACAATCTAAGAGCCTTAAAAAAAAAAGAAAGAAAAGAAAAAAAAGAGAGGATTTATTCCAGTCACATTTATTGTAAATATTGTCCCATGTGGTCATATTCTCTTCTCTCTCCTCCCACCTATGCTTTTTTTACTTTTCCTTGCCTTATTTTTTTGTTTCTTATTTTCCTCAACACCTTTTTTCCTCTTTCATCCATTCAATTTATGAATTTCCCTAGCAATTCTAAGAAACACACTACAGTGGACATTTGATATTTTCTCCTCTCCACTTCATGGAACTCCCTGATTTTTCACTTAGGTATGTACCCCTAAACCAGCCTTTGCACTTCGGTAGCGGACCTTGGCAAGTCTTGGCAAATGACTTTTTTGGGGGCACAGTGACTGGTCTCAGATTGGTACAAATATAGCAAACTTCAGGACTTTTCCTTGACGGTATGGATAGCCATCCTCTTTCCTTTTCCAATTTAAAGAGAATGGATAGAATTCCAAATATGGACATTACAGACATCATGCAAAAGAAAGAAGCCAGTGTGAGGATGAAAGTGACACACAAAGAAATGCAAAGCTGAGAGAAAAGGAGTTGCTTATTGAAAACCTATCTTCATATTACAACTTAAATATATTTTCTTCTTCTTAAAAACAGTATCTATGGTCTCCTCCCCTCTCATTACAAAAGGTTTTTTTTTAATGTTTAATTTTTTAATAAGAGAGAGAGAGCACACATGCAAGACGGGGAGGGGCAGAGAGAGAAAGGGGGACAGAGGATCTGAAGTGGGTTCTGTGCTGACAGCAGAAAGCCTGATGCAGGGCTCGAACTCACAGACTGTGAGATCATGATCTGAGCCACAGTCAGATGCTCAACTGACTGAGCCACCTTGGCGCCCCATTACAGAAGTTTTAAAATACTCTATTTCTTACCCACCAACTGCCCACTGCCCATCTCCCATGCCACACTTACTGAAATTGTGTAGAATTTTGGCTCCAGTGGTTAGTTCTCCTCCTTGATTTATCCTGCATGTCCAACAGCTCATAATTTTCTTGTCTTTTTGTACCATATTTTTAAAATATATTTTCTTTATTTTGGGGAGAGTGCAAGCAGGGGAGGGGCAGAGAGAGAGGGACAGAAGATCCAAAGTGGACTCTGTGCTGACAGGCTGACAGCAGCGAGCCCCATGTGGGGCTCAAACTCATGAACCGTGAGATCATGACCTGAGCCAAAGTTGACACTCAAGAGATTGAGCCACCCAGGTGCCCCATACCATATTTTAGAAGAATTCCCTGGTTTGATTATCTAGTTCATTAGTCATATATTACAACCATGTTGCTATTCAGCCTGCTGTTGAAGTTTGTATTTCAGAAAACATGTTTCTAATTTCCAAAAACTTTTTTGTTCTTTTTCATAGCACCCATTGCTATTTTATGGAAATCACATGCTCTCAAATTTTTTAGAATTTTTTTTAACAAAAATGTTATCTTTTGTC
This sequence comes from Felis catus, assembly GCF_018350175.1. Taxonomy (NCBI): domain Eukaryota; kingdom Metazoa; phylum Chordata; class Mammalia; order Carnivora; family Felidae; genus Felis; species Felis catus. The sequence continues at coordinate 60,023,351 of NC_058376.1, forward strand.
CATTACATTCTATTTGTTTTCTCAAAAATCAATTCCTCTTTTTGTTCGGCTTGATGTAACTCTTTCATCCTATTGGTTTTCCTTAAATATTTAGTGAGAATTCGTTAAGTGAATTGGCAGATAAAGTTGGTTTCCCCAGCATAGTAGTTTTCAATTCTGGATGCACTGTAGAAATTAAAGAAAGCTCCCTAGGTGATTTTAATGTGTTTTTACCACTAAGAACCAATGCTTTAATATATGTGAAAAATCACTCTTCTCCCTGCCATGAATGTGCATGCTAATCATAAAAGTTCTGGCTATCAAAAGTATCATACATGGATGGAGGCTTCTGGGTGGCTTCTGAAGGAAGGAGCTCTACATTCACAGTGACAACTAGAAGTTCTCTAAAATATAGCGCTGATTCTCTCTCTGGTCCTAAAGCCCAGGATGAAGATGCCCTCAATTTATATAAATATGTTCTACTAGTTTAGCCTGTGAGGAAAAACTGTAATTAGGTATTGTAATTGGCCCCGTTACAGCTGTTCTGAAGTCTGCTAATTAATTACCTTTGACCACTGCAATGGTCTGAATGTGTCCCCCCAAAATTCTTATGTTGAAATCCTAAATCCCAAGGTGACGGTATTAGGAGGTAGGACCTCTGGGAAATGATTAGGTCATGAGGGCAAAGCCTTGATGAATGGGATTAGTGCCCTTATAAAAGCTGTCCCAGAGAGCTTGCTTACCCCTTCCCCCAAGTGAGGGGTTACAGCATGAAGTAGGTAGAACACAACCTGGAAGAATCCAACTATGCTGGCACCATGATTTGGACTTCAGCCTCCAAAACTGTGAGAAATAAATTTCTGTTGTTTATAAGCCACCCAGTCTATATTTTGTTATAGCAGCTTGAATGGACTAAGACAACCAACCTCAAGCCCCTCCTACTTTTCAAAGTCTCTAAGCTTTGGGATTTTTCCAGAATTGCAGTGGGAAAACTCACTTTCCTACTGTTTCCCCTTTAAGTCTGTAATGGGTTGCATTTCTCCAAACTGTATAGTTTTGCCATCAACCTGATTCCATATGCTTTGCATTTTTCATAAATTCCTCAGTGTTTTTGATCTTTAGATGACACCCTTACCAGCTTTTCAATGTTAATAAAGATGTATATTTACTTTCCTATTTTTAATTCTGTTACTTAACTAGATTTTTTTCACTATACAAATAAAACATCCTTATGTTAAATTACTTAGATCATACTGAAGTCATAAAAGATGTAGTCTTTCACACCAACTTTCCTCCTCAAATTTCCTGTTAACATGACTCAAGTAATTACTCCTATGTTACTATTTTTCCCTTTCCAAACTCTAGTCTTTGGAAGTGGGTACTAAGTCTAACTCATACTCAAGGAGAGGGGAATTAATCTCCATCTCTTAGAGAAGGGAGCATCTAAATAAATTTTTTTTTAATTATTCTGCAAAGAAGATTTGTCTCTTCTCCAATTTATTTATTCAATAATTCATTTATATCAGTATTGCCTCAAAGAAATATTTTACCCTTTGGGTTAAAATATAATGCTATAGTTATTTTATTGTTGAAATTATTCGAGCTTTGGCCACTGGGCACTCTTTTAGGCTTGTTCCTGTGTCCTTTTCACAAGCCCTCACCTCCCTCCCACCTCCATATGATGCTATATGATGCTTTGGGCTCCTCTTGTGATATATATTCTATTCATTCTCTTTCTCTGGAGAACCATAACATAGTAGGTAATAAGTATGTTGGTGGGGCACCTGGGTGGCTCAGTCAGTTAAACGTCTGACTTCAGCTCAGGTCATGATCTCATAGCTCATAGGTTCCAACCCCGCATCAGGCTCTGCACTGACAATGCGGAGTCTGCTTGGGATTCTCTCTCTCTCCCTTCTGTCTCTGCCCCTCTCCCACTCGCACTTTCTCTAAATAAATAAATAATTAAAAAAAAAAAAAAAGTATGTTGGTGAAGGAATGAATGACTGGTGCAGGGTGCAGGAATATTTTTAGACCCCAAAAGTAATTCTGAAGCACAGCCACTATAATCACTAACACCCCATGTATCTGTCACCTCAAATTAATGAATGAATGGTATAGGAGAATGGCAATAGTCTTTGATATCAGACCTAGAATCAAAAAGCTGACATTTACTAGCTACTTGGTTTTAAAATAAGTATTCCCTGGGGTGTCTGGCTGGCTCAGTCAGTGAGTGTGTGACTCTTGATCTCGGAGTTGTAGGTTCGAGCCCCACACTGGGTGTAGAGATTACTTAAAAAAATAATAATAAGGGGCACCTGGGTGGCTCAGTCAGTTAAGTGTTAGATTCTTGACCTCAGCTCAGGTCTTGATCTCAGGGTCATGAGTTCAAACCCCATGTTGGGATCTGCATTGAGGTAAAGCCTACTTAAAATAAAAATTTTTAAGTCAAAATAATAAAATCTGGGGTATCTGGGTGGCTCAGTTGGTTAAGCATCTGGCTAGCGTTCAGGTCATGATCTCTGGGTTCATGGGTTCGAGCCCCATGTCAGGCTCTCCACTGACAGTGCAGAGCCTGCTTCAGATCCTTTCTCTCCCTCTCTCTCTCTGCCCCTCCCTTGTTTATGCTCTCTCAAAAATAAACATTGTAAAACTAAAATAAAATAATCTTTTTTTTTTTTTTTTTTTTTTTTTTTTTTAAGTCTGAGGGGTGCCTGCATGGTTCAGTCAGTTAAGCGTCCAACTCCAACTCTTGGTTTCTGCTCAGGTCATGATCTCATGGTTTGTGAGATGGAGCCCTGCATCCAGCTCTGTGCTGGTTGGTATGGAGCCTGCTTGGGATTCTCTCTCTCCCTTCTCTCTCTCTGCCCTTCCCCCATTCATGCTTTCCTTCTCTCTCTCAAAAGAAATAAACTTTAAAAAAAAGTTCCTCCATTAAAAAATAAAATAGGTCATGATCTCACTCTGCATGGGATTGAGCCCCACATCAGGCTCTGTGCTGACAGCATGGAGCCTGCTTGGGATTCTCTCTCTCCCCATCTCTGCCTCTCTCCCACTTGCACATGCTTATGCACATGCGTACACACACACACGCTCTCTCTCTCTCAAAAATAAATAAATTTTAAAAACTTTAAAAACAGTAAAATAAAATAAGTATTCCTTGAAGTCTTGGCATCTTCACATTTAAAATTAAGAGACTATCACCAACCTCTGGGAGAACTGTTATGATTTTATATGATAATACCTTTAATGGATCACGCAATGTATCTGGTACATGGCAAGAGCTCAGTACATGATAGTTGCCTTTTTTCCATTTCCCCCCTAATTCACTGGGAAGACAGAGGTCATCCAGTAAGACTTCCTTCACTGCATCCTACATCTATCAAAACAGACTCTGCCCATGCATCCTTTCAGCCCTCCAGAACATCCCAATGATAACTCTTCCATCTATGGAGAAGGACTCTATATTTGATTCCTCTCTCTATAGCACTTTATTTCCTCCTTAACCATTTTCTCTTTTGCTTCCAAAATCGGAACTTATTAAACAAAAATTTACTGCCTTTTCTATCATTCCATTTCTTTCCTACTATTCCTCTGAAGCTTCTCACCTTCCTGCATTGGTCAATCCCTCCTAAACCCATGGCAGCAGTCTTCTGATTGTCCCTGCCCACCAAAACTGCTTTCTTAGAGGTCTGGACTACTCTTCCCCACACCAGAGATCTTTTCTCTGCCTTCCCTCTTCTCTCTGCAGGATTGGAGGCTGCTGTTGTCTCCCTTTTCTCCCAATTTGTCTTCCTCTTCCCCAATTATGCATTTTCCTTCTCTAACATGAATCCTTGTCTCTCGCTTTGACTTCCAAGGCTCAATGCTATTTGCTTTTCTATTTGCTTTCTCTCTACAAAGTTTCAAACTGTTTCCATGTGAAAGGCATTATGTTTTGCTTTATTTGTTTATTTATTTCTTATAATAAAGCCAACTTTCAACACAGATCTTGTCCCAAACCTTTGGTTAGACAAGTTCTCTTCAGAATATTTCATTTCAAAACCAATTAACAGGTTTTTACAACATGTTGAATTGCCTTGCCTCTTAAGAGACCTACTTCCAATTTCGCCATTTTTATCACTGACATCAAAACTTTACCCAGGCTCTAAACCCAAAATTAATCTTCAAAATTTCTCCCCAAATCCTATCAATTCTTTTCACAATGTTCATCTCCTCCTGTTTATTCCTACAATCTCAGATTAGGCCCTGTTTTACATGTCTGGCTCTTTTCTTTTCTTTTCAAGTAGGCTTCATGTCCAACACAGGGCTTGAACTACAACCTGAGATCAAGACCTGAGCTACGATTAAGAGTTGGACACTCAAGCAACTGAGCCACCCAGTTGCCCCACAAGTATGTGTCTTAATAGTCTTTTCAGTTCCCAGTCTTTCCCCTCTTCTTCAAAGGTTTCATATGCCAGTGCCTCAGTAATCTTTCCAAGTTACGGTACTCCTGCTTCAGAATCTACAGTACTATTTCCCAGTATCAAATCTAAACTCTTGGGTCCTAGCTTTCATGGCTCTACCTAACACCATCTTTTCACTGGCCAGTCTCACTTACCCACTTCCACTTCATACAATACACATAGGAGAAGGGCTATCAAGCTAATCATGTCATCTACCCTTCTCTCCAATACAGACAGGTTCTTCCCTATGCCCCTTATCAGCTAGTTCATATTTTGCTAAATCTATGCTATTTGCCTACTGAAGTGACCTTTCCACTTTGCTCTGCTTATTCAAATACTATTAACCCTTTAAAGCAATTCTGTCCTCCTCTCTAAAATCTTCCCTAATATTTCTAGCTAACACTAAACTCTCTACCTTTGTTCTGGATTCTATCATTCTCACTTCTTAGTAATCTTATTAGGTAACATCTCTTCTCGCTCGTATATTATTAATCTCTCCTCCTCTGTTAGTGCTTTTCCACTTAAATATATCCTTATTCAATTTTTCTTTTCATTTAAGAGGCAAAAAAAGTTTTTTTTTTCTGATCTTGTAACTCCTTCCCTGTGGTCTCATTCTTTCTTCCTCCCAACCATCAGGCTTCTTCAACAGTAGTTTATACTCACCGTCCCTTCTTCCTCACTTCCCATCCACTCTGCACCATTATCTGGCTTTTATTCATAACTGCTTGCAAAAGATCTCCACACTATCAAATCCAATGAACACTGTAGGAAATATCTGTTGTTTTTTAGCTTTCTGGCAACAATAGCTTACTTTTCCTTTGGAGAGCTTCTTTGCCTGATTTCTGAGGTCTGATAGGACCATCAAACATGGGCTTATCTCTGAGGTGTGGGCACAGGGCTGACCTATAAGACCACACAAGGAGAAAGGCCGCTGGGGCTCAGTTAGCCCTATGGGCCCATGGGATCCTGGAAGATGCTGTACCCAGGCCTTTCTATGGCTTGATTATTCTGCCTTCCTTCACTTCTGTGAGCTTAGCCAATATCTACCCATAAATCTATCCATAAAGTTTCTGCATAAGTTAGCCAAAGGCAATTTCTATTGCTCATTACCAAAGAGAAATCAGAGTGGAGGTAGAAGTGGTATGTCTCATGGTTACACCACAAATTTCTCTTTGTCCCCTTCCCTGTGGCTTCTGCTGTTTAAGAAATTACAGTAGCTAAGGTGAAGATGCTTTCACCAGGGGACACAATAATGGCTTCATTAACTGTGAGGCAAGGCTATCTGGGGCTCCACACACAGCCAGGCAATAGTTAAAAGGGGAGGCACAGGAGCATAGATGGAAACCAGAGAATCCTGGGGCACCTCTCCGTATTAACACTAAGAGTGAAGTTACCACTAGATTACTGCTACCCTACACAGACAAGACCTGCAAGGGTCTTTTATTCCTACCAGTAATAAAAGTGTGCAAACCACGTATCTGACTCCAAAGTCCATGTTCTTTAACATACCAGTTTCTACTGATACCAATCTACTTGCAGCTCCTTACTCAAGAAGCGATCCCTCTCATTCCCATGCTTTTGTACCTGTTAGCTCGTCTGGAATGTTTGTATCAATCTTCCAACTGAAAATTCCTAACTTCTCCTCTTTGAAACTTTCTCTGATGCCTACAGATTAGTCCCAAACATCCTGACATAATACTTCACAATATCTTAACATGAAATACACTTTATATGCTTCCTGGTTTTCCTCACTAGCCTGTAAGGCTTCTAAATGGTAGAAACCACATCTTTCATAATTGTATCCTCAACAATTAGTACTCAGTATATGAGAGTAATAAATTCTACTGAAAGAATATCTGCTCTTTCTTAATTTTCCATAGTATTAATCATTGCATCTTAGATTTGGGGTATTTATGTTTAAATCTGCATCTAATGTACCATGTTCAGTCCCTTAATTATTTGAAACAGTGTTCCTCAATCCTTCCAGTAAGTCTAAAAACTTAAGAGCTGAGTCCCCACTTTTTACTATTTCTGTATTCTCTTTAGCACCTATGGGTATTAGGCACATGGTAAGCACTCAATAAATACTTGATGAACTGAATTTAAAACACAGTATTAGCACATTAATAGGAGCAACTTATCATGCTCTACTGATCTAATTAAAAGATCTGGCCTTCTGAAGTAGTGCAATTGTACTCATATGGAAAATTTAATGAGAAAAAGAAAAATTATCCAACTGGACAGTTAAAAGCTTTTCTCTTAGTGAGAGTTCTGCAAATATTTTCTGGATAACAAGAGTGAACCTCTAGAGCTCAGAGTAAAAGACTCAAGGTATACATCCCCATGCATAATGGAAGGAAGATTACATGTTTAAGGGATCTGCCACAACCATAATTACTTAAATTCCACTAACCCTTACCAAATCCATAACAGAAGTCATAAAAATATTTAATAGCAAATCAACCCATGTCAAATCAACCTATGCTAAAGATGTATAAGGCTATCTCTGCATAATATATAACATGGCAGTCACTTACTCAGCAAACATTTATTTAGTCCCTACTAATGACAAGTGCTATGTTAGGTCCTAAAATTACAAAGATGGGGGTACCTGGCTGGCTCAGTTGGTAGAGCAGGTGACTCTTGATCTTGGAGTTGTAAGTTCAAGCCCAATGTTGGGTATAGAGATTACTTAAAAATAAAATCTTTAGGGGTGTCTGCGTAGCTCAGTTGGTTGAGTTCAGACTCTTGGTTTCAGCTCAGATCATGATCTCACAAACCATGAGATTGAGCAGCATGCAGCCCGCTTGGGATTCTCTCTCTCTCTCTCTCTCTCTCTCTCTCTCTCTCTCTCTCTCTCTCTCTCTCCCCCTCCCCTGCTCGCACCTGTGTGCACTCTCTCTCTCTCAAAATAAATAAAACTTAAAATAAAATCTTTAAAAAATAAAAAAATTAAAAATTACAAGGACAAAGAGAACACACTTCCCATGTTTGGGGGTTCTAACTTTGCCATGCTGCAATGGTATTAAAAATACAACATGAGGGGCGCCTGGGTGGCACAGTCGGTTAAGCATCCGACTTCAGCCAGGTCACGATCTCACGGTCCGTGAGTTCGAGCCCCGCATCAGGCTCTGGGCTGATGGCTCGGAGCCTGGAGCCTGTTTCCGATTCTGAGTCTCCCTCTCTCTCTGCCCCTCCCCTGTTCATGCTCTGTCTCTCTCTGTCCCAAAAATAAATAAAAAACGTTGAAAAAAAAATTAAAAAAAAAAAAAGAATACAACATGAAACATACCTCATTGAGTTGCTCAACATGGAGGCTCTAGAGAACAGTCTGGTAGAAAAGGTAGATAAACACATACTATGGCAACGTAACCAGCATTATCCCAGAAATAAGTACAAGATGTTATGGGGCCACAGAGGAGAAAATAACCAACCTACTGAAGACAACAGGAAAAGATATGGAAGACACTGACATCCATACATGAATTCAATGCAAGTTAAGGTGAGAGAAAGCTACCACAACACAAACATCTGGGACAGAATCAAACCTGAAACTAGGGTTGCAAGCAGTGTCAGAAGGATTCCAAAGCAAACCAATCCAAGTCTTAGCAAATCACTGTAGAAGAGCCAAAAAGTAAAGTACTCCTTGCTGTTAAGCTTGAGAGTAATAAAACACATATACAATTAAACCACCATATGGTATAAACATAAAGGGAGTCTTTTAAACAATATGTGGCATAAAACTTCAAAGGGAACCAATCGCTAAGAGTTAGAGAGAGCTGTTAGGAAAACCTTTATAAAAGTAGAGTTAGAACTATTGTCAGTAGGGAGGAGCACAAGGAAGACTGCCCACGTGCTAAGAATGACCAATGTCATTAACAAAAGCAAGAGATCTGAACTACAGAGTTGCAGGACCATGAGGAGGTCCAAAGGTTTGGAAGCACTGGGTAAAAACTGGACACATGAGTGAAGGCTTGATTCAGCAGAGCCAGGAACACAAACCTAGAAGCTTGGACATTGTTCTAGACTCAGTAGTTATCAACCATGACTGCTAAATAGAAACACCTGGGGAACTTTAAAAACTATGTTTTTGGCCAGGGCTCACCCCATATCAAAAGTACCTGGGTGGCTTAGTCAGTTAAGTGTCCAACTTTGGCTTAGGTCATGATTTCTCAGTCTGAGTTCGAGCCCCACGTCAGGCTCTGTGTTGACAGCATGAAGCCTGGAGCCTGCTTCAGATTCTGCTCTATCTGCTCTATGTTCCCCTTCCCCCGCTCACACTCTATGTGTGTGTCTCTCTCTCAAAAATAAACATTAAAAAATTTAAAAAAGGAGCGCCTGGGGGGGGGGTTCAGTCGGTTAAGCGTCGGACTTTGGCTTGGGTCATGATCTTGTGGTTTGTAAGTTCGAACCCCGTGTTGAGCTCTGTGCTAGCAGCTCCGAGCCTGGAGCCTGCTTCAGATTCTGTGTCTCCTTCTCTGTCTGCCCCTCCCCCACTGGTGCTCTGTCTCTCTCTATCAAAAATAAATAAATGTAAAAAAAAAAATTTTAATAATAAATAAATAAATAAATAAATAAATAAATAAATAAGTATGAGAATCTTTGGAGGGAGTGGCATGGACATGAAAATGTAAAAGCATACAAGGTGATTCTACTCTACAGTCCAGATTCAGAACGACTGGACTTGAAGCTAGAAAAGTAAAAGATGACAGGTATGGTTAAGACCTAAGCTTGATTTCAGTCTCTGTTTATAAGTAACAATTCTGAGTTGATTACGTGTTGAAGTTTATCTTCTAACCTCAAACATTCTGTTTCCTTAGTGTTTCTTTTCCCTTGTTGACAATGTAACCCATCAATTTCTCTTACATGACTGGTTCACATTTCCATGATGTCCTATAGACAACTAACTGAGAAAATAAATATTTCAATCCTATGCTGCCCTTATATCCCTGCTATGAAGTGCTTTCATGTTAAGGAATGTTCTAGGCTGCAATCATGTTTGGATTTTACAAAACTCCTCTTTTAAATATAGATAGAATATAATACCTACATATACAAGAGCCATGTTACTTAGACTAGATCAAAATGTGAGATTAAGCATTCATTCTTATAGTATCTGGAGACATTATACTATTTCTGGTTACAGACATGCAATGATTACAAAGTACTTTGCTTCAGAATCGTTTACAAATAAAGGGAAACAACAAATGTATCCCATACAGTAACTCTGTGCTACATTGAACAAGTGTCCTATGTGAGAGGTAAAAATCAACAAGATGATTAGAGAGTAGGGCAGCCTGTTGATCCTTCAAAAAGCAGGCTGGTTTGTTTGCTCACTTGTTTTTAAAGAAAAAGCAAAGGTACCGATATGCTTCAGGTTCCATGTTACTCACCAAAGTGTTTATTCAAGAAATCTGTACTTTGTCTATAGGTAAGCAACCTTCTTCTTGATGCAAACTTAAGTTAGCTACAACTGTCTTATTTTTGGTAGTGTTAGGTCAGTATACCTACTTAATGTTATGAGAACGTAAGTTGGAAGGTCTTAGCTGGGATTACACACACACACAGGTTTGTGTAGTCTCTTATTTCCAGACAAAGTTAATAAACTCGTACGGCCATATCCCAACGTAACCGTGGGGCGGGGAGAGGAGAGTGAGTATTGGAAAACCCAATGATCAAAATGTGAAACATGAAAAAGAGTCCAGAAATATTTCTTCAGAAATATGGAGCCAGATTTCAAGAGTTGGCCATATGCTTGTGCCGATCCTATTAAGAAAGGAAAAGAAAGGCTTCTGAAATGAAAACGCAAGCCTAACTCTCTGACTGTAGGGGTGAGACTTAACAAGCAAGTCTCATGAGTCGGACCAGTGGGTCCGAAGAAATTCAGAGAGCAAGGAATAAAGTGGGGATGAAGGAGACAGGAAAAGGTGAAGGAGGCAGGCAAAGGCCATCCGGTGTGAACCTTGATGCCCGGCTCTTTATGCACCTAGGGCAGCGGGGAGCCTCTCTCGCCCCGCGCGCATCTGGGAGCCGGGCCGCAGCGCGAGTCCCCTACCGGCCCGGCACCAGGGGGCGCGGGGCGCCGGAGACCGGGGAGAAGAGGGGTAGGTGCACCGCCCACGCTCGCACCCCACCGGGCTCCGCACTCAGGGTCCCCAGGAAGGAGACACACTCCAAGCAGCCCTAGTCTCCGGGACCGGGAGGGGGTGGGTGGAGCAGAGCCCGGAGCCGCCCCCCGGAGCCGCCCCCGCAGCCCTGGCCCCCGCCCCCCGCCCCGGCTGTCAGCGGCCCCCTCCCGCAGTCACTCACCCACTGGCTGCGCGGTCTCGGCCGCGGCGGCAGCGGCGGCGGCGACCCCCGCCTGGGTCATGATCCCAGGCGGGTACGGCAGGGGTGTCCGACCGCCCGGGCGAATCTCTCCGTCCGCGGCCGCCGCCTGCTCCTCTGGGGCTGGGGGAGCGCGGGCCCAGGCCCTCCTCTCCCCCCGCCCCCGCCGCCTCTTCTTGCGGCCACCGCCGCCGCAGCGAGCCCGAGCCCTCAAGGCCGGAGACCCGGCGGCAGCGCGGCCTCAACTTTCCCAGCCCCCCTCCCCCCGCCCCTCCCCGCCCCTCCCGCGGCCGCCGCTCCGCAAGCGAACAGCCTACCCTTGGTGCTCCGCGCTCCCGCCCCTGCCACTCAGCCCACCAACCCGGCCCCGGGGAGGTTGCCGCGGTGGCCAATCAGAACCTGGGACGCCGTTGCGCTAGGCTAGAGGGCGGGAGGAGTTGGAGGGAAAACCGAAGACTGAACGGGCCTCGGGCGGCCCAATGAGGAGGGCCGGGGGGCGGAGGTGTGCAAGTTGGGTTGAAGGAACAGGAAATATTCTTAAAGGTAGAGTGATGGGCAGCAAGGAAAGCCAGTAGGTGAATGGGAGAGAGGTGGGCCTGGTTCCTTAAAGGGGACGACTTGAGAACCTAGAAAACGAGGTATTTTTAAGAAACTTCTTTATATCTTGTTCTCTGTGCTGCTTGTCACGTCTTTCAATAGTTTGGAAGTGGAAAAACTAAAAAGGAAGAGGGCGTGGAAGTCTTCCAAGAACGATTAGAGAGCTCCTCTTAGCCTAGAGGGTAGGAAGGGAAATGATCCCTCCGTCACGAGAAGTGGGGAAGAGAATCCAGACGTCTCAGACTGCCCTTTCCCTGGAAGATCATTGCCAACCTGACGCTGCTCGAATTTGTAGGTTGCGGTCATCTGTTATACTGCGTTTACAACAAAGCATGGATTCCTCTGAACTGGAGATGACCGTGTTCAGAAATGTTCTGGCGGCCTCCCAGCTGGGGGAAAACAGTATGGGGCATTGGGGGATGGATTTTGGAACCTCAAGCTTGAGTTCCTAGAGACCTAGATTTGAGAGGTGTAGAGCCGCGGGGTCATGAATGGAGACCTGCGGGTCCCCTAACTGCAAAATGTGCTTGGAGCCCTGGAACCGTGGTCATAACTCCCTTTTCCTCCTTTCGCTTCATATTTCACAACTCTTCCTCTCCGGAAACAGGTGTCCTCCTCCTAGTGGTGGTGAAAGATTCCCAAGCGCTTCCACAACCAGGTTTGGAAATGTCCCAGATTATAGACGCCCGTGGGCCAGACCAGGTAACTTCCAGGCGATGCACACAGGGCAAGGGATAGTGGTAATTACTGAAGCCTGTGCACAGAAGACGCTGCCCTTGTATTGAGAAAAAGTGTGAAGTTAAACAGTAACTCCATGGTAATGTTTAAAAGGTGTGTATCTAGGGTGTGTATTATTTTCTAAACAACTACAATTTATCAAGTCTAAAATAACAGTTTGGATGGTTCAGAAAACAGAATTTAAGAGTTTCTTTGGACCACTGTTTAAAATAACACATTAATACCTTTCTAGCATAATTGAGAAGTATTAAATAAGAGAAATTTCTGTTTGACCAAAGATTTGAATGTTAGCTTTTTAATTTTATCCTCATTCCTGACTGAAGATGAAATTCTAATCATAGATCTTTCTATCGGCTTTGTGCATTCGACACTGGTTTACTACACTGGATATGAGAGGAATACATCAAATAATAGCACCAGTCCAATTTTCAGGCTAGCTGGCATGTGTCTGCAGTTCATAAACTAGTGATGAAATATGGTGGCCAAGTGAAACTGGTCTTCCTGCCTCCAGGCCCAGTCCATTTTTCACACAGCCTGGGTGAATCTGGTTTTCACTCACATACTTAAGACCGTTCAGTGGCTCTGAAAGACTATTTGCATGACATACAAGCCCCTCGCTGGCATCTTCAATTTCATTTTCTAACATCTCTTTTTCTCTATTGGTGGGGATGTAGGAGTGGGAATGGAGGGCGCTGACAGCCAGGCCTGAGTTCATGGTCTGCCCCTGGGTGGAGGGGAGGCTCCACCTATCCCCTTCAAGTCCCGAGGTAGGGGCTGTGCCATGTGCCTCTTTCCTGGGAATGAGTACAGGGCCCAGTGGGGTGTAAACGTGGGCGGTGTGCTTGTCCTCTTGTCCCAGACCTCTGAGCTCCCCACACCCCCTCGTGCCTGGTGCATGGGGTCTCCCACGGTGCCGTGATCCCTGATCTATGCGCTGGGCAAGAGAGGCTTCAAGCTGGTGTTTTCTTTTTAGAAGGTTTCAGTAATAAATGGCAGAGATGCAAGCGAATCTCTTGAAATCTACTTCGGTATTTCTCGTGGAAACTACCCAATTATTTTCCAGAGTGGTTGCAAGATTTCATATTTTCAACAGCTATATATGCAGATTCCAGAGATTCCACATCATCTCCAACCCTTGATATTGTCAGTCTTTTTAATTCTAGGCATTATAGTGGGTGAGATGTGGTTTCTCTTGATTTTAATTTGCATTTCTCTAATTACTAGTGATGTTGAGAATATTTTTGCATGTTTATTGGCCAGTTGCATCTATGGTAAAGTGTGCACATCCTTAGCTCACTTTTAAATCAGTATGTTCTGGATAAAAGTCCCTTCTCAGATATGTGTTGTGTAAATATCTTCACCCATCTGTGACTTTACACATTAAAAACAAAATAGCTTGAGGCATGTGGGTGGCTTAGTCAGCCAAGCACCTGACTCTTGAGTTCAATTCATGATCTTATAGGTTGGTGAGTTCCAGCCCCTGGAATTTATTTTTATGTTAAAAATAAATAAATACATAAATAAAATGTACAACATAAGTCTGATGTTTGTAAACACCTTTGCAAACATCTCCACAATCAAAAATAATGTACCTATCCTGCCCTCAAATTTCCTCATGCTCCTTAATCCCTTCCTCTCGCCCTCATCTGTTCTCAGGCAACCATTAAACTGCTTTTTGTTGCTATAATTCACTTTGATTTTCTAGAATTTTATGTGAATGGAAGCATTCAGTGTATACTGAATGTCTTCTTCTTCTTTCTGTCTGTCTTCTTTCATTCAGCATACCTTTTCTTGTTTTTTTTTTTTGTTTTTTTGTTTTTTTGAGATTCATCTACTTTGTTGTGTGCATCAATAATTTATTAGGTTTTGTTGCTAAGCAGTATTCCATTGTATGGATATGTTGTATATACTCAAGTTGGAAAGCAGTGGGACTGTTTGCAGTTTTTGACTATTAACAAATAAAGAGGCTAGAACATTTGTGCACAAATCTTTTTAGGGACATTTGCTTTCATTTTCCTTGGCTAATACTTGGGTAAATATCCAGTGGAATGGCTGAGTCAGATGGTAAGTTATCTTTAAAAAAAAAAAAAAAAAAACCTGACAAACTTAGTCATAAAAAAATGAAATCTTGGTATTTGCAACAACATGGATGGACTTAGAGGGAATTATGCTAAGTAAAATAAGTCAGACAGAGAAAGACAAATGCCATATGATTTCATTTAAATGTGGAATCTAAAAGACAAATCAAGTGAACAAACAGCAATAACAACAAAATCCAGTAACAGACTCAAAAATACAGAGGACAAACTGGTGGTTGCCACAGGGGTGGTAGGTGGGCAAATGGGAGAAATAGGTGAAGGGGGATTAAAAGGTACAAACTTACAGTTATAAATAAGTCAAAGGGCTGTAAAGTACAGCATGGAGAATATAGTCAATAATATAGTAATAACTTTTTTTATGGTGACAGGTGGTATTACACTTATTGTGGTGGGCATTTCTTAATATATATAAACGTCAAATCACTATGTTGTTCACCTGAAACTACTATAATATTGTATGTTACCTATACTGCAATTAAAAATAATTTTAAAATGCATACACACATAAATACTGCCAGTTTTTCAAAGTTGTACCATTTTGTGTTCCCACCAGTAGAATATGCAGGTTTGAAATCTGAATCATACCATATCCTTGTCAACACTTAATATGGTGATTCTTTTCAAATTTTAGTCATTCTGATAAGTGTGTAGTGGTATTTCATTGTGACTGTAATTTGCATTTTCCTAGTAACTAATATACTGAGCATCTTTTTATGTACTTACTAGCCATTCGTGTATCTTTTGTGAACTGTAGTTCAAAATCTTTGGCCATTTTTATTGAGTTTTGTTACTTATTGAGTTTTCAAGGCTTTTTTTTTTTTTAAAGTCTTTTTTTTTTTTTTCTTAAGTAATGTCTACAAGCGCATTGGGCTCAAACTCATGACCCTGAGATCAAGAGTCACATGCACTACTGACCCAGCCAGGCTGGCTGAGCCAGCCAGGTACCCCAAGAGTTTTAGGTTTATTTATTTATTTTGAGAGGGAGAGCATGCATAAGCAGGGGAGGGCAGAGAGAGGAGAGAGGGAATCCCAGGTAGGCTCTGTGCTGTCAGCACCAAGCCCTATGCAAAGCTCGATCCCACCACCCTGGGATCCTGACTTGAGCTGAAATCAAGAGTCAGTTGCTCAACTGATTGATCCACCCAGGTGCCCCTGGGATACATATTCTTTATTAGATATGTGATATGCAATATAACCTATATAAGCAGCTTATTGAGTTATAATTCACATACCATACAATATACCCATTGTGGCTGACATTCCATTGTAGGGATATGGTACATTTTGTTTATTCATTCATCAGTTAATGGCCATTTGGGTTTCATCTACTCTTTGGCTACTATGAATAACACTGCTATAAACATTCATGTATAAATTTTTGGGTAGACATATGTTTTCAGTTCCGTTAAGTATATACATAGGAATGGAATTGCTGAGTCATATGGTAACTCTATGTTTAACCTTTTGCAGAACTGCTACACTCGATTTCTTCTTAAAGTGTCCTGAGTTATTTGTGTCTTTCAAAAAATTTGTCCATGTCGTCTAAATTGTTGAATTTACTTTTGTTAACTTTTTTTAATGTTTATTCATTTTTGAAAGACAGAGACAGAGCACAAGCAGGGGTGGGGCAGAGGGCGTGGGGGTGGTGTGGGGACACAGAACCTGAAGCAGGCTCCAGGCTCTGAGCTGTCAGCACAGAGCCCGACACAGGGCTCAAACTCATGAACCAGGAGATGATGACCTGAGCCAAAGTCGGATGCTCAACTGACTGAGCCACCCAGGCGCCCCTAAATTGTTTATGAATAAAGTTGTTTGCAATATCCTTTTATTGTCAGTAAGTTCTGTAGTGATGTGCCTTTTCTTTCCATCTTGGTTTTCTATTTGTCCCATCTATTCTTCATTGTGTACAATTTTGTATCTTGCCTTCTTCCACTTTAATCATATTATTGTTTAAAAGCTACGTAATATTGACATACTTACCCTTATCATTCAGCATTTTGGTGGCTTCCAGTTATTCATTGGGAACATTATTATACAGGTGACTTCCCCCCACTTGGTAATTATGTCAGTAAGATTTATTTCTCCAAACTTAAGTTGTGAGTGGTTATGGCTTGGGCTCTGGAGTCACAAAACATGGACCCTAATTCCAGCTTAGCTCATTAACTAGTTATGACCTTGAGAAAGTTACCTTCTCTAAGCTTGTTTCTAAAACTGCAAAATGAAGCTAATGAAAGTTCCTACCACCAAAGATTGCTATGTAAATTAAATAAGATGTACGGAGCACTGATCGATGCCTGATACATGGTAAACTTTCAATATGTGTTAAAGCAATGAGTGAATCCAGTGCAAGCAAGTAGGTTAGGCCTGGCAGGACATAAATGTTTTCAAATTCTCAGCATTAGGTAAAATAAAGCATAGTTTTATAAATTGCCTATTTATTAGAATTCCCTTTTCCATCATTATATTTCCTTTGGGTTTTTTTTTTTTTTAATTCGCTAAAATGTTTAATTTTGAAAGACAGAGCATGAGCGGGGTAGGGGCAGAAAGGTAGACACAGAATCCAAAGCAGGCTCCAGGCTCTGAGCTGTCAGCACAGACCCTGACACGGGGCTCAAACCCACGAACCGTGAGATCGTGACCTGAGTTAAAGTTGGATGCTTAACCAACTGAGTCACCTGGGCACCCCAGTTACATTTCCTTTGTGATAATTTCCTCTGTAAATTGTTTTTATCATCAAAATCTCAATGTTTTTCTTAGATATGAGCTCTTTAAAGAGTAAGTTCTTAACTAACATTTTCCAGTCTTTTTACTATATACATTTGTAATTGCTTAAATCTGACCATATTTTAAAAATTTTTAATGTTTATTGTTGAGAGCAAGTGGGGAAGGGGCAAAAGCCTGCTGAGGGGCTCGAACCCACAAACTGCAAGATCATGACTTGAGCCAAAGTCAGAGGCTCAAGTGACTGAGCCACCCAGCTGCTCCACTCTGACCGTATTTTTTTAAAACTTTGTGATTTCCGGAATTTTCCTGAATATGCCTGTTAGACTTTCCTGTTCTGCATTTTAAGGAGCACTTTATATTCTTTACATCCATGAATGTGCTATATACCATCACTTTTTCTTCCATTAATTTTTTCAGTAAGTTCCAAAGAACTTCATGTCTTGTATATATACAACTCATAGATTTTACTAATTTACTCCTCATCCTTTGTGATAGTTTTCCGTTTTCTAGCTGGTGAGTGCAGGCAGAATGCTGCTTATATTTGTATCTAGCTTTTATTAAACTTAGTTTGCTCTGTATTGAAATGTTCAGATATCTTGGGTTTTTCAATTCCAAAGCATTTTAACATTTACAGTGCTTTTTTTCACACTTAGGTACAAAAAGAACAATATTAACAATAATTATTCATTTTGTATTGAGAACCAATGTCAAATTGTCTTAAATATTTTCCCCCAAACTCTAGAGAAGCCAGTAAGTATGGAATAGTTGTGGTAGTTACAACTGCAGGAGTTACCAGTGTTTTAACTACAATCTAGTATGTAAGACAAGGTATGAGGAATCTCGCACAAAGCGTAAACAAAGGTCATGTAGATTTGCTTATATGTAAAATAAATTAATTGAATCAAGTCTCCAATAGGTGGTCATTCCTAGCATCAGTTATCAGGGTTCGAAGAAGCCTGTGCTAACACTCAGAAACCAAATGATGAAGGAAGACCGAGGGATGCAGAAGTTCCCGCTTTGGAGTCTGGTGCAAAAGGTCAGCTGTGTGGAAGGTCATACCTAATTTGGCTGATAGTATGATCTCCAGCTAAGATGCCAGTCTGGGCTAGTCTGCTGTTTCTAAATTGTAGCTTCCTCCAGGAAGTTGAGACTGGAATAGGCTGAGTCCAAGGAGACAAGCAGAATCTCTACAATGTAAATTAGATGGTTTCTGTTGCATATTCCTAATTTGCACTCCTACTTTTAGTCTTTTGCACTCCCTCTCATACTTTTAGTCTCAGCTCTTCTATGGGAATTAGTTTTGTTTTTTCATTTAAACTATTATTATTATGAGAAATCAAGTCTGTATAAGGAAATATTCCACTCCAAGTTCCTTCCAAAGTTAAGGTAAAGTCAACATCCTCGGAGGCTCTAATCGTTATTTTAGTAAAGAGGCAGGACTCTACTTAGACATGAATTCCAAATAATTAGAATTTTACTTCCTGTTAGAGGCCCCAACTCTTATCTGCCTAGCTCACTGACATATTCCTAGAGCTTACAATAGTAGGTGCTCAATAAATTAGTAGGAACAATTTATAACTTTTTTTTTTAATCAGTAAAAGGCAGATAGCTTTCTCACTGAGGAAGAGAAGGACAAAGAAAGTTGTGAAACTGCTTTGAGGGTGCTATAATAAAGCCCTCACCCTACCAGATTTTGTTATATGTAATTTCAAGTTGTGTATTCAAATTTCACCTAAGTATATGGTACCTAAGAGTTTTAGCATACTTCAGGAGACTGCTAGTGACAAACAGCATTTGAATGATTGCTCAAATCTTTATAGAAAACTTTGTAGTAAATTAGTTTCAGTAAATCAAGAATATCAAAGTTCATAAACTGTAAAGTATTTCCTCCTGTTAGGGTAGCTTCCCAAATGGTGGATTTAAGCTTTCATCAGAAATTAATAGAAAACAGGCCATTAATTCTTCAATTTAAATTCTATGCTGGGGGCACCAGGCTGGCTCAGTAGAGCATGCAACTCTTCAACTCTGGGTTCTAAGTTTGAGCCCCATGTTGGGTCTAGCGATTACTTTCTTTTTTTAGAGATTACTTTTTTTTTTTTTTAAAGGTACTTTCTATGCTGGTTAAGTAGCAACTGCTTCATAATAACTTTATGCTCCCAACCATTCCTGGAGTAGACTTTGATTCTAGATAAATGATTTCTACCTAAGGAATCCAGTGTTTTGGAGAATTGGAAAGGTTGAGAATTTCTCCCCAATAACAGATTATTTTCTGGCTTCACATTACCCAATGTTCTATCAAGATAACTACATCAACATTTAAAACTCTGACTCAAGGCCTTTTTTCCCCCATATGGCTGTTACTTGGTTGTATCATAAACTGGGACTTAATTCCTACAGTATAGCCTTATAAGGGAAATCCAATTCAGAACCATCTGCCATGATTTATTCCCTGAAAATTCTTGTAGGCTCACCACTCCTTATCACTGCTGCACCCAACTTCTAGGAATGTTCAAATCACCCAGCTAGAAAAGCACACCCTAGGAAGATTACTATACACCCTGCCCCCCTACCCCAGCCCCTGCCAAATTCAACCATTAACAGAACTTTTAGGCCCACTTGCTATTTTATTTTACACTCTGAATGGTAAATTACAGTACATTCTAACCCCTATTTAGGAAACTAAACCCTTCGGAGAGTAAGCAGCTTTCCAACTACCTTGCCTTGGTTGTCAACAAAGCCCAACATTTTCTGCAAGCATAATGTGGTTGGAGGTCCACAGTGATCCCCACCTACTGCTAATTATATCCTTGTGTATTCCCCTCCCATACTGTAGCAGGATGGTACAATGGTTGGTCTGTGTGACCAACAGAATGTGGCAGAAGTAAATGGTATGTTGCTTCTGAAGACAGGTCATGCAAGAGTATGGTGTCTACTTACTTTCTTGAATCATTTGCTCTAGAGAAAGGCAGGTACCGCTTGTCACCCAGGCAGTCTTATGAAGACACCCATACAGTGAAAAACTGAGTCCCTTCAGTGACTCAGTGGAGCGAGTCATCTTAGAGGCTGCTTCTCCAGCCTTAGTCAAGCCTTCAATGATGCGACCCTGGCTGAGTTTCACTGCAACCTGATGATACCGCAAGCCAGAACCACCCAGCTGGGATGCTCTTGGATTACTGACTTAGAAAACTGTGGGTTACTATACACATTAGTGATTAGGCTGCTAAATTTTGGGATGATGGGCTATACAACGATAACTGTGACATATGGGGCAAAGATCACCCGTTTCCTGAATAAGCAAAATTCTAATTACAACTTCTAAGACAATGAATATAGTTAAACGACAACATTTTAAATTTGTTTTTGGTATTCAGAAAAAATTTAAGTAATTCCCAAAACTCAATGACTAAACTCCTTCGTAACAAAAAAAATTTTAAATATACATTACCCGTAGTCGATGCACACTACTGATTAGACCATAGCTTAAAAGTGTCAGTTGTTTTTTCAACAACTACATTCAAAACTTCACAACTTAAGTAAGACCTCTCCTTGGATCTTTTTCTCTCGAGACGGAACTGCAGAAAGTCAGCAGTATTTCTAGCAAGTTCCAAAAGGTCTGAATTAGGAGGCCTTGATTGCCCTTGGCCTATTTTAATGTTTTAAGTTAGATCTTAAAGATATGTGAAAGTAAATAAAAGAGTATGGCCAAAAGTAAACAATGACTAGTAAAACTGCTGATCTCAGTATTCAACACAGTGCAGGGTTTTCTTTGACATTTATCAGACATCACAGATTACTACCAGAACATCACATAAGTTTATTTCAGATGTAACAGCAATGTTAAAATCAACAAGTTTAATTTTTAACTGCACCAAGTAAACTTAGCCATTTAAGTATTTTTAAAGTTATTCCCTCCAAAAAACTGAGGGAGCTTTTCTTTTCCACCCACAAACCAGTTTCCCAATAGTTCTATTTTTGGAGGACTTTCAATTGATGAATAAGTTGCTTTGGGGATATTTTAGAACTTCTTTCCCCAAATTAAAACTAATCTGGACAAATTATATATTGCATAGATTTCTCTGCAGATTCTTTTCTTTAGAACCCAAATGCAATAACAAAACAGGATAATTTTTACCTATTTGCCCCACAGTAAAAACTATCTGTCCAAAAAAATATGGATATATTCTCTGATCTTCCAGTTAATAGGATTGTTTTACCTCAACAATTTTTACGTTCCAAAATAACCAACTCAACATGGGACGTTACTTGAGTCTTTACCGACTCACAGGCGTATGAACTAGTGCCCAGCTCCTACGGCTTCTACATCCTCCTCTTCCTTAAATGGATGGAATTACTTAATACAAGTTTGATGTAGGACAATTAACCCTTTTCAAACATTTACAATTTAAAGTCATTATCTAGTGTGGAAAAAGAAAGTATAATGATAAGAAGCCTACATACTCAATTCAAAATGTAATTTTTTTTCCCTCCTTAAATAACATGTACTTAATTGTCATGAGGCAGCTATTCAGTTTTCAACAACCACATTTAGGGATACATTCATTGGACTGATTAGATAGTCCAGGTGAAATGGTTATAGAAATAGAGGCAGTGTCATCTCAGAAAACTCATTTATATATCAAAATCTATTTTGATATCTGGAAGTTTACAAAAAGGCTGAATTCTTCAAACTAAGTATGCCTTCTGTAACTCAAGCACTCTTCTGTTGGCAAGAGCAAGCTGAAGCTTATCCATGAAGGTAAAGGTGCTTAATGCTCTTTTTTTTCTAAACTTGTATTTGGACTGCTTAAGAAATTGATACCCAAGAAACCAGCATGGTCTTTCTACATTTTTACTATCTTAAGATTAGAATCTTATAAACTCATTCAGCTATCTTCCTTTTCTATATTACTCTTGGCACTCAATTAAGACCATTGAAGTCTACTATACTTTGTACTTTCACATTCTCAAATAAGAACTTAAGATTACAAACTGTGCATAAACACTGTGTAAAATAATTTTGTCATTTAATATATTTGGAGAGATGAGACTTATATTATCAGAATTTACATGAGGATAAATATTACGAATCAAACTTTCTTTTAAAGACAAATGACAAGAAAATTCAAGCCCTGTGCATTGTTTTAAAGTCTAATGAGAACATTTCATGGGCCACCAGTATTGGCAATCTAGAGAATTTTAAATATTGGATACGGGACAATGGAGGAAAACATGAAAACTTCAGATGTCTCCTATCTTACAAAAGTTATCAACCCATCCAAGCCACTCCCTATGTGCCAGAAAATGATCTGGCATAAACCAGTCACGTCAGTAG
Organism: Felis catus; assembly: GCF_018350175.1. NCBI lineage: Eukaryota > Metazoa > Chordata > Mammalia > Carnivora > Felidae > Felis > Felis catus. Next base: position 60,045,589 of record NC_058376.1, read on the forward strand.
AGGAGGTCACAGTGAAATCTGTGTTATTAACACTTCTAAACTTCTACTTTTCCAAGAATAGAAGCAATTTATTTAACAATTCCCCCTCCCCCAAATCCTTAAACTCATTATCATAGGCACAGAAAATAAGCAAATCTGGGATGTTCTCCAACAGATAAGCAATAGCACAGCTATGTTATTCTCAAAAATACTGTCTAGATACTCTCTCCTATATAATCAAATGCTCAGTGGCCATACTTTTAAGTCCGCATTAGCTGACATTAAATGCATTTATCGTGCCACAAATCCATCTAAGCTTCCTTTTAGGTGTTTTTTAATATGTCCAAGATACCTGCTTCAGATTTATTTAGGGGTATTGACCTATAAGGACATCAACTCCCATTTTTAAGGTTAGACTAACTATTGTGGGTGTACTGAAGAAAAAGGACAGGAAATAAAAGTAAATCACAACAAACCTCTTTAGGTCAGTTAAAGGCCATATCTCTAGCTGGGATATTAAAAAAAATTAATCTCACCAGCCCACACTCTAAAAGTTAATGCCACTAATAACAATCAACAGCAGGAAAAATAAACCTGCCAACAACCAGCCCACTCATGTAACTCAAATACGGAGACCAAAGTAAAACACTACCTACCCAAACTGTCCCACCCACCCTCAGCAAGGAAGAAAGAAATAACTGCTTAAAAAACAAAATAAGCTTAGTATTTCTTACAAGGATAACAATGGTCCAACTCCTGAGATAACACTCAGAAGGACAAAAGGTGGAGTGAAGGCAATGTCTAGGGATTAGCATCCCACAGTCTTGAAAACCCAAAGTACCACAAACACACTAAACTTGTCTTTGAATTAGAGAACAAGATATTGCTGCTGTTTCTTTTTGTCTTTTGATATATACAACATTTCGTAGGCTCTGCCCTTCAATGTGAAAGCAGGACATAAAAAAAAAATTGACACTGACACCCAAATTTTTGGGACCATATATATCTTAACTATGAAACCAAACAGATCTATACCTCCTCCTTCCTACAATCAAACCACCTCACAAAAATAAGAAAACTAAAACAATCCAAACATGATTAATTTTGAAAGTCCTTGGAAGTATTAAACCTTTTAGAGGAAAGAAAAAGAAAGAAAGGAGGACAAACAAGAACAAGGTAGGAGGGGGAAAAGAAAGATGGGGTAAAAAAAAAATCAATGGGCCTCTTTTATTTGGCGACAAGCAAGTGCAAGAAAGTTCATTTCTAATTTGTTCAGTTGTCTGTCTTTTGCACATCTGCATTCTGGCCAGAAGGGACTTTGAGGTTTTTCTGCAGCACATGAGCATCTGCGGGCTCTATCCTCTTATAGTAGTTCTTCTTTGTCTCAATAATCTCAAAGCCAAACTTCCTGTAGAAGTCAATTGCAGATTCATTGCTGATCTGGACATGCCTAAGATATAAGAGGGTATCAGAAAAAAAAAAAAAAATTAAGAATTCATCAGCTTTTGCGTATTCTGCAAATAGCTTCATATTGGTTGGAGCTGGAATACTGCAGACATTTGTTAGATTCTCTTCACAATTACTAGTTATCAACAAAGACTGAGTATTCATTTCAGAAAAACTTGGATGACAAATTTATACCTTTAACCTGTTACATCTTCAAGACAGCTGGCTGAATTTAGGAGACTCAGAAATAGGGTTTACTCTTACAACCGAGAAAGGGTAAAGTATCCTAGCTAGCATAACGTTTTTCATTGCAAGGAGAGAAAGGATTCCTGGAATTATAAATGGGTAAATAACCACAGGGATGATCCAATGACCATATTAACACATGCAGAAAAAACATGACAGAAAAATGATATATTATCTCAAATGCCTAAATATAGCCTCTAATAAAAAAATGCTATATTTTAAAAATAAATATGAGCTTTGTCAATTACTCCTCAGAACAGCATGACATAATTTAATCTCTCCCAGTGCCAAGTTAAAATGAGAATAATCTTAACATTGGTATTATCAGATAAATACTCTTTGATTTTGATTATTAAACTCTACTACTAATAAGCATGTCACTGAGAACCTTAAACAAAACCCAGAAAGCAAACAGATGGCACAAGAATAGTATTAATGATACTAATTCTTCAGTTCTGAAGACTTTAGTTTTAATCTTGGTTTCATCCCTGTGACTTCAGAAGCTCCCACCCCAACACAATAAAGCAAAATGAGAAAGTTTTATCTCCGGTTCCTGATCTATTATTGAAACAAAACAAAAACTTCATAATCACTACTTCCATGCTTTTTCCAAAAGGCAATGAAATAAGGAACCAGATTTTAAAGTTTCCAGTAAAGACTTCTATTGCCAATTTATTAAATTCTTTACATAAGAACATTAAATATCATTTAACTTACAGATAGATGTTGTCAAAAGTGCCATCTTTTTCACAGATGTTTAAGACATGATTTAACATTTTCGTTCCTATTAACAAGACAAACAAGTAAGTAATCTTAGAAAAATAATGTTTATATTACACATCTAAATGCCATCTTAATGTTTATTGAATCCTAAAAGAATTTGAGGTAAACACTAGACCACCTGATTTTTGAAAAATTTGTTCTCTCCCTACTATCTACATATGTTAAAAACTGCTAGTAGAAAAGCAACCTTTACATACAAGTCCTTCCAGAGAAAAGGAAAACAGAAAAAGCAAAAGGGGGACATTGATGACAAATCTATATAGGGCTTCCAGGTGAATTAGGTTAATAAATAAAGTTATTTTCCACCTTATATAATTCAGTAACTCTTTCCCAATACTCTCAAAAGAAATGGTTTCACTCATTGGGTCAGAAACAGTAATGATGTATTTATGCTTCTTTACACACACACACACAAAAACAAATAATTTTACCTATTCCTAGCCTTCGGTATGGTGCCAGACATCCTAGTGTCATGATGTAAAGTCTCTTCTGATTCTGTGAATGATCCACCCTACAGCACACTGCACCTACTGCAATATCATTGAAATATGCTGCCATGGAAAATATAAAAATATTAAGTTCAAAAGACAGAATAACACATTTTATTGAATCTTCCTCCCCTTCTATAAGGGCTAAATTACTGCTATCATAGCATTAAATTTTATCAACTACTCTGAATAGCAAAAGCCTCAAAAATTTTCTACGTCTTTTTACGGATTTAAGCATCTAGAGTAGACATATATGTGAAACATACAGGCACATACTAAATAAGAAAGAAGGTATTTAGCATTTTCTTTTAAAATTCAAATATTTTGTCTTGATTTCTCTGAGATCCTTCTCAAAACCTGGATCACCCCCATTTCCTCACTTGTAAAATAAAGAGATTAAATTAGTTAACTCTGCTCAAATATTAAAAACTAAGGGTCAAGAACACCAACAAAACAAGTGAAGTGAGAAAAGAAAAAACTATTATACCAAGTTTTGCTAGCTCGCCAACCTCCAGCACATCCTTGTAGAACTTGTCATTGTAGCTGACTGGAAAGATGACCTGGTTTAATCTCTTCAACTGTTTGATATTGTGTGGTGTCACATCTCCCAGCTCGATCCGGCTACTGGAACAAACCAAAATGTACTCAATAAAATATAATTAGCTTAATTTGTTAAGATAAACATACTAGTACCAAGTCTTTTTTACATAATTGATAAATCCAACCTTTCATACTGACTTTATATTCCTACAAAGATTACCATTTATAAGATTCTGCCAGCCATTCTATGCAGATTCAATTTGTAGCACTCATATGATTATATAGAGACAAATATGATAAACAATAATTACTCAGAAGGCCAGACTAATAATCTACACAAATGCCAAAATCTTCCTTGTAGTTTACAGTTTTTAGACAACTATTACTGATCCAAAGGACTGATGATACCAAATATTGACAAGGGGGTGGCAAATGGGATTCTTATAGTCTGCTGGTGAAAATGTAAATAGATACAGTATCTCTGGAATACAATCTAGTACTATGTATCAAAAACCTGAAAGGTACATCTTCTTTGTCCAAGTCTATCCTAGAAATTTATTCTGAAAAATAATCCAAATGGACAAAAATTATATACATTGAACTAGGAACCACTACATCAGTTACATGGGGTGGTATTCAAAATCCAGATTCCTAGACCTCACACCCCACAGATTCAGAGGTAGAATCTATGGCAGTGGAACAAAGGAAGGGGGGAGGGGATCTATTTGAAAACTACTTATCAAGAATGCAACGGCAGCATTTCTGAAAAACCATTATGTAATCAAAACAATTGGTTCTGTGGGAAAAGGAATTAAATCTAAAATGATTCAGGCTCAGAGTAAAAAAGTTGTTTTGCCTATAATTCTGTCAACAAAAGGATTTTTTTAATAGCTCAAGTCCATTTCTCCACCATAAGCTAAAGGTTGATCAAATGTGACAAGACAAACCTGAACAGCATCTACGCATATATTTCTTCCTATTACCACTAGCAGTGTCGTTAGTGGAGATGCTTACATGCATTATTGGCCTTCTTAAAAACCACAACAGTAGATGATAAAATCCTTTAAAGAAAAGAAGCTCAAACTGAAATAAAAATGAGTTGAAAAATAAAACAATCTGGGGCGCCTGGGTGGCGCAGTCGGTTAAGCGTCCGACTTCAGCCAGGTCACGATCTCGCGGTCCGTGAGTTCGAGCCCCGCATCGGGCTCTGGGCTGATGGCTCAGGGCCTGGAGCCTGTTTCCGATTCTATGTCTCCCTCTCTCTCTGCCCCTCGCCCATTCATGCTCTGTCTCTCTCTGTCCCAAAAATAAATAAACGTTGAAAAATAAAACAATCTGATGTCAACCAAGCAGCTAGATAATGTGGGTCCTACGCACTGGGTGCTAATTCCAGATCACAATGGCATTAGTCAATAGCAGGGAAGTACAGACAATACACCCTAATTGATCATTTGCATCATATGTACATAGGTTTTGAAAACTGTTGGGAGAAATGACTAAATGAGAATGTTAATCTTCACACTTCTAAAATGACTAAAACAAAACAAAACAAAACAAAACTAAGTGTCCTCAGCAGGGAACTGATTAAATAAAGCATGCATGATATGTTTATCTTATTACCACAAAAACATTGATATACTATTCTGGGGGGGGAGGGAGGGGCACAATCTAAATATATATAACATATAATAAAATAGCTTTTGTTAATATACAGAAAAAGCTTTAAAGCATATACAAAAAATGTGTAGTCAGAATTGTGAGAGGCGCCTGGGTGGCTCACTGGGTAGAGCATTCAACTCTTGATCTTGGGGTTCTAAGTTCAAGACCCATGTTGGGTGTAAAGATTATACTTAAACATACAATCTTTAGGGGCGCCTGGGTGGCGCAGTCGGTTGAGCGTCCGACTTCAGCCAGGTCACGATCTCGCGGTCCGTGGGTTCAAGCCCCGCGTCGGGCTCTGGGCTGATGGCTCGGAGCCTGGAGCCTGTTTCCGATTCTGTGTCTCCCTCTCTCTCTCTGCCCCTCCCCTGTTCATGCTCTGTCTCTCTCTGTCCCAAAAATAAATAGATGTTGAAAAAAAAAAAAAATTAAAAAAAAAAAAAACATACAATCTTTAAAAAAAATTTAATTGTGTATAATTTTAAAAACACTATTCTCTGAAATGTTACAATTCAGATTATCAGAAAGTATGAATAAATTATAGTTCTCAATAACACAAAAACTTTATTACAGACCATTATGCTCATTTGGAACTTTAGCCTTCCTGCCTCAATTATTTCATTTTTATTACTTACTGTGCAGCCACTCTTGCGTATCTTGATATTTTCTTAAGATCTGAGCACACAGTTTCTTAGTGGCCACACAAAATTAAGAGGCCAACACCACAGTAAAAAATAGAGATTTCTCTGTTACACTCTTTTCCAATTTTAGACATATAATTAAATATGGGTAAATGGCCTAAGTATTTTACAACTAAAATGACTTCCCTCTGTGAGGTTCAGGTGTTCTTTAACTAGGTTTTATCTCCCTAAGAACAACTCCCCTCTTCATAAAAGCACACCCTGGCTTTGTCTTCTTTAAGGCTGAAGGAAATAACATTTCACCCTAAGTCCTCTTCTAATTAAAACCTACTTAGGCTCACTTACCACCATCTACCACTCAGGTTTTTTACTGGTAGATAGTGTTATGCTGTAAAGTACAGAACATTAAAATACAGAGATCACATCTTACCTATTCTTTTTTTTTAGAAAAAGGATTCCTCCCATAATTAATACAACTATCACTTTTTTTTTTTTTTGTTAAGAACATTTAAGTTCTACTCTCTTAGCAAGTTTCAATTATACCCACAGTGGTATCAACTATAGTCACCCTGTTATACATTAGATCCTCAGACTTTATTCACCTTATAGCTGAAAGTCTATGCCTTTCTACCAACCTCTTCCTATTCCCCCCACCCTGGCAACCCCTTATCTATTTTGTTTCTATGAGTTTGATTTTTTTGTTGTTAGATTTCACATGTAAGCAATACCATTGTCTGGCTGGCTTATTTCACTTAGCAGAATGCTACTCTTTCACTGAGTATAACACCCCAAATTGAGTATCGCAATCAAAGAGTCAGTCTCCGTATTTTATCCATTGCAATCAAAGAGTCAGTCTCCGTATTTTAAAACAATCACTGAAAAACTACATTATGAAGTCTAATAGTAAACAATAAAGAAAAACGTAACCTAGGAAGCCAACCTCCTAAATTATAGTGAAAGAACACGTGTTTTTCAAAGTTTAAGAATGATTTCTAGGTGGGGCGCCTGGCTGGCTCAGTTGGAAGAGTATGCAACTCTTGATCTTGGAGTTGTGAATTTGAGCCCCACATTGTGTGCAGAGATTAAAATAAATACATACATACGCATATAATAAACACTTAAAAGAAAAAAAAAGAATGATTTCTAGGTAATCACCACACTTCAAGCATCTTTATAATTTTTAAAATAACAACCAGGTATTTCTTGACTTCATACAAAAGGAAAAGGTGGTTAAGGTACAATGTGCTAGAATTAAACCAAATAAAAGTTAACTACTAAAAAAGTTTCCAGCAGAGTAGGCAGAAAAAGCTTAAATATAGAACACTGTATTAAATCATTAGGGAACACCAGCTTAATCTTTCCCTGTCTAATCAAGTAAATAAATAAATAGCATGTCTTGATTAAAAAAAAAAATGTCCATCACCATAGTAATTACTCAGGAAGTGAAAATCCCGTAAGACTACTAGAAATAAGTTTGATGTATATAGTCTCCCTATATTTTTCTGTGTGTGTGTGTGTGTGTGTGTGTGTGTGTGTGTGTACACACTTCAAAACAGAATTGGTATACTATGAATATCGTTTGGTGGCTGTTTAAGCATCTATTAAATATAACGTTGTCAGCAAAATTCACCTTCAAATACAGTTTAACTTTCATGAACATGATATGTCTGATTGAAATGTAATATTTCTGTAATCTTGACCACTCAGCTCTGAATTATTTTAAGATGTGGATATTCTAAATATATCAAGAGTAATAGCAATTTATAATTTAGCAAAGAACGTGTATCAAAAGCATACAGTGCTATGCAGAAATGTTAAGAAAATGAGAACATGACTGCACACAATAAGATTTAGAAGCGAAAAGAACTTCTAAAGTAAGTCAAAAGGAATTCCAAAGTCTCTATTAGAAAATTAAACAGAGGTTTCATGAATTCTGTGAATTTGAAATTTTCTAAAGTTTTAATGAACATAATAGTTGCCTATTCAAAGCATAAGCCGGGTCTATTTCAATAAATATTTGAACACCTATGTGCTAAAACCTGGAATGCAAAGGAGTTTATACCTAGTAGGAAATACAGGTATATGTATATATTGATCACACATATATTAACACACATTACATATATACATACATTACACATATATACATAATTATGTATATATATATGAAACACAATATCTTAGTAATAGCACTTGCACACAGTACAAAAGTAATACTAGAATAAAAGTGATCCTGGAAACAGATGTGAAGGGTGACTTAAGAGTTTGTTCTGTAGGAGGGTAAGAAATGAATTCTAAGGAGAGCACAGAACATGAACAAAATAGCAACGATGTATTCTCCAAACTACAGGCAGTCTGATTTGGTAAAACAAAGCTTACTGTGAGTACTCTGTGACAGTCTTCCTCACCAATGCATTGCCTGCAGAGGTGGCAGCCATCTCCTACTTGGCATCATGGCCACCCGTAGACCTCTGGTGAAGCCCAAGACGCTTACAAAGTGGACCAAGAAGTTCATCCAGCGCCAGTCAGCTGATGTGTCAAAATTAAGCGCAACTGGCAGAAACTCAGAAGCACTGACAATAGGGTGCAAGGGCCAGATGCTGCTGCCCAACGCTGCTTATGGGAGCAGTAAGAAAACAGAGCACATGCTGCCTAGTAGCTTCTGGAAGCTCCTAGGTCACAATGTCAAGGAGCTTGAAGGGCAACAAATCTTGTTGATGGGCAACAAATCTTAATTGTGCAGAGACTGCTTACAATGTCTCCCCCAAGAGCCACAAAGCCATTGGGGAAAGAGTAGCCAGCTGGCCATCAGAGCCACCAATCCCAAAGCCAAGCTGTGCAGCAACGAAAATGAATAGATAGCTTATGTGCATGTCGCATTTGTGTTAATAAAACCATAAAATTACAAAAAAAACGGGGGGGGGGGACGCCTGGGTGGATCAGTCAGTTAAGTCTGACTTTTGATTTCAGCTCAGGTTATCATCTCCAGGTTTGTGAGACTGAGCCCTGTGCCAGGCTCTGCCCTGATAGCATGGAGCCTGCTTGGGATTCCCTCTCCCTCTCTCTCTGCCCCTCTTACAGTCACGCTCGCTCTCTCTCTCAAAATAAATAAATAAAGTTAAAAAAAAAAGTGTGCTTTGTGTAAATGTGGAAGCTGGGATTGGAGAGGAAGGAGAATCAATTTTATGAGGAGCTTGCACATCAAGATGGTACTTGCCGGTCTTCTCTATCTACACTTATTCTCTAGGTTGACAATATCATAATCTTATGGCTTTAATGCTGCCATCTTCCAAATCTCTCTCTGGCTTAAAGGTCACTCCTGAACTCCAAAGCATCTGTAGTAGACACCTCAAATTAAACCTATCCAAAACGAGATCTCTGATCTTCCCAACATCTGTGTCACCTGCAGCTTTCTATGTCGATAGCCTCTTTATCCTTAGCTGCAGGTTACTACTCTCTTACCTCCTTTAAATCTTTATTTAAATGATACCCCCAAGAAAGCTTATTCTGACAAACCTGTTTTTATTTCTTTATATTCCTGATAGGCTTTCTTATCAATCAGGATTATGTTTAGCCTTGAACAAAATTTCAAAGTGTTCCTTCTTACTCTTCAGTTCTGTCAATGTTTGCTTCATGTATTTTCAAGTTATATTACTAAGGGCATAAATTTGGGACTGTTATGAGTTGATGAACTGCTGTAATATTCCCTGTCTTAAAGTCTACCCTGTTCATCATTACAGACATACTGCTTTCTTCTAATCAATGCTGCATCATGTATCTTTACCATCTTTTACTCTCAACCTCTCTTTATCCTTATATTTAAAGTTTCTTTTGTGAACAGCATATACTATAGAGTTTCATTCCTCTAATTTGACAACTGGAGTATATTTTTTTACATAATTCTTCAAATATTATGCAATGTACATGTATTACTTTTACTTATTAAAATAGCATGAAAGAAAAAAGAGAAAATGTCATCACATTGAGTCATGCTAATCCTCACTGTATCGTTCCAATTTTAGTATATGCGCTGCCGAAGCAAGCATTTGACACCTGAAGTATTTGGTCTGTCCAGACTTAATATAATTATTGATGTAGTCTATTCCAATCCACCAGCTTGCAAATTTTCTGTATGTAACAACTCTTAGTTGTTCTTCATTTTTCAAGCCTTTTGGGAGGGATCAACTTTCATTCTCAGCTTTTAAAAAGTATTATGGGCCCCTGGGGTGGCTCAGTCAGTTAAGTGTCTGTCTGACTCTTGATTTTGGCTCAGGTCATGACCTTCTGTCAGATGAGCCATGTGTTGGGCTCGATGCACAGCCTGCTTGGGATTCTCTTTCCCTCTCTCTGCTTAACCACGCCCCCCCAAATAAACTTAATAACATGTCTTAAAGTTTACATAAAATTAAATCCGCTTTTTTCCTGTATAGTTTTACTTTTTACAACATGTATAATGATAGTTTTCAAGATATAGATACATCACCCCCAAAATCTCTCATGACCCTCTGTAGTTCAATTTTACCACCAGTCCTAGGCAACCATTAATGTTTTCTGTTCCCCATATCTTTGCCTTTTCAAGAATGTCACTTAAATGGAATTACATAATACATAGCCATTTGCTTGATTTCATTCATTTAACATAATGCTTTTGACATTTACCACACTGTTTTATCAACAGTTCATTCCTTGTTATTGCTAAATAATATTCCACAGTATGGATATACTATGGTTTATCCTTGTGTTGAAAGGCATTTAGGTTTAGAGTTATTGGTGATTATGAATAAAGTTGTTATACACATTTCTCTATGGTTCTTGTGTGAACATAAATTTTTAATTGCTTCTGAATAAATACCAAAGAGAGGTAACACTGGATTATAAATGTATCAGAGTCCCAGTTGTTCTGCATCTAGAATTTTTATGCATCTGCATAAAAATTTACACTACTCTAATGGGTGTGTAGTGACATTTCATTGTGGTTTTAATTTGCATGTCTCTAAGTAACAAATGATGTAGAGCATTATTTCATGTATTTCTTTGCCATTGGCAGAACTTCTTCAGTAAAGGAGCTGTTCAAATCTTTTGCCCATTAAAAAAAAGTAGATTTCAAGTGTATTATGGACACATGTCCTTTGTAAGCTAGTATACTGCAAATAATCAGAAGCCCCTTCCTACCTTTTACATCTTACTTTTTTTTAATGTTTTATTTATTTTTGAGAGAGAGACAGAGTTCAAGTGGGGGATGGGCAGAGAAAGAGGGAGACACAGAATCTGAAGCAGGCTCCAGGCTTCATGCTGTCAGCACAGAGCACAATGCAGGAATCAAACTCACGAACCGTAAGATCACGACCCAGGCCCAAGTTGGACACTAATTAACTGACTGAGCCACCCAGGTGCCCGTATTTTTCTCTTAAATAGCCTTGAGGTATAATTTATAAACCATAAAATTCATGGTTTTTTTCCCCCCCTTAAAGCTTACTGAGAGAGACAGAGAGAAAGAGAGAGAGAGAGAGAGAGAGAGAGAGAGAGAGAGAGAGAGAGCGAGCGCGCGCGCATGGTGAATCAGGGGAGGGGCAGAGAGAGAGAGAGGGAGAGAGAGAATCCCAAGCAGGTGCCATGCTGTCAGTGTGGAGCCCAGTGCAGGGTTCAAACTCACAAACCCTGAGATCATGACCTGAGCCAAAACCAAGAGTTAGATATTTAACCAACTGAGCCACCCAGGCACCCCTGAAATTCGTATTTTAAGCGCACAATTCAATGATTTTTAGACTATTTACAGACATGTGCAACCATAACCTCAATTCAGCTTTAGAACATTCACATCACACCCCCCAAATCCCTTGTGCAAATCTGAAGCAAATGTCCTTTCCTACCCAAAGTCAGTCACTAAATCTACTTTCTTTCTATAGATTTGTTTTTCCTGGACATTTCATATAAATGGAACCATACAATAAACATGATCTTTTGCACTGCACTTCTTTCATGTAGTGTGTTTCTGAGGTTCATCCATGACGCAATGTGTCAGCAGTTGAACAATATTCCATTGTATGAATATACCACATTTTGCTTATGCATTCACCACTTGATGGCCATTTTAATAATATTTACTTCATGGGCCATTATAAATTACACTGTTATGAATATTGCATACAAGTCTGTGTGTGGACATAAATTTACTTTCTCTCTGGAGATACCTAGAAATGAGATTGCTGGGTTGTATGGCAAATATGCTTAACTTTTTAAAGAAACCGCCTTTGGTAGGTAGAATAACAACCTCCAAAGTATGTCCGTGTTCCAATCCTAGCAATCTTGACTATGTTATTTTACATGGAAAACACACTTTGCAGATGTGACTAATACCTTGAGATGGGAAGATTAACCAGGACTACCTGGGTGGGCCCAAAATGTAATCACAGAGGTCCTTAAAAGTATTAAACAACAGAAGCAAAAGCAAGAGATTTCAAGATGCTACACTGCTGGCTTTGAAGATGAAGGGCCACAAAACAAGGAATGCAGGTGGCCTACAGAAGCTGAAAAGGCAAGAAAATGGAGTCTCCTCTAGAACTTCTGTAAGAAACACAATGTTGTAATAATTTCCTAAAGCCACCTTGACAAATTACCACTCGATAGCTTAAAACAGAAATTTATTCTATGGAAGTTACAGAATCTGGAAATCCAAAATCAGGCCAGCAGGGCCATGCTCTCTGGATTTGGACTGGATAGAATTCCTTGCCTCTGCAAGCTCCTGGTGGCCTCAGATGTTTCCTGGCTTGTGGCAGTAACAACTAATGCGTTTCTCCATCTTCACATGGTGCTCTGTGCGTGTGTGCCCCGCCTCCTCTTCCTTTAAGGACAATGGCCATCAGATTTAGGGCCTAACCTAATCAAGTATGACCATCTTAATTACATCTGCAAAAACCCTATTTCTAAATAAGGTCATGTGCCAAGGTTCCAAATAAACATGAATGGGGGCAGGGGTACTATTTAAAATCACCATTCATACTACTACCTTGACTTTAGCTCAGTAAAACCCATTTCAGACTTTTCACCTCAAGAACAAGGTAACAGATTTGTGGGGTTTTTTTTAATTTTTTAATTTTTATTTTTCAGACAGAGAGAAAGTGGGAGGGGGCAGAGAGAGAGAGGGAGACACAGAACCTGAGGCAGGCTCCAGGCTCTGAGCTGCCAGCACAGAGCCTGACACGGGGCTCGAACTCACAAGCCACGAAATCATGACCTAAGCTAAAGTCAGATGCTCAACCGACTGAGTCACCGAGGCGCCCCCAGATTTGCGTTTTTAAGCCAATAAGTTTGTAGTAATTTGTTATGGTAATAATGGAAAACACCGCTAAACTGTTTTCTGAAGTGGCTGCACCATTTGCATTCCTACCAATAACAGTTTCTCCACATCCTCACCAACACTTTTTATTGTCTCTTTATAGCCATTTTACTAGTGTGAAGTGATAATCTCATTAGATTTGCATTTCTCTAATGATTAATACTGTAGAACATCCTTCTTTATGGTTATTAGCCATTTGTACATCTTCTTTGTTGAAACGTCTATTTAAGTATTTGTCCCCGGTCTAGGCCTGAGAATAAACCTACAATTTTAACATTAATTAATAAAAGAATTCCCATTTTTATACTGGATTACTTATTGAGTTGTAAGAGTTCTTTATATCATATATATATATTTATTTATTTATATTTATATTTATATATTTTGGGGACAAGCCCTTTATCAGATATATAATTTGCAACTATTTTTGCCCAATTTTTGGCTTGCCTTTTCATTCTAACAGTGTACCATACTAGTGTAAACTGTTACTTATAGGGGGAACTGGAAATTCTCAGTATCATCTTCATAAATGTAAAGCTAAAAACTATTCTAAAGTAACTTTGTTTTTTAAAAAAGAAGAAGGAACTGTCACATTAAGAGATGATAAAGGGATGCCTGGGTGGCTCAATCAGTTAAGCATCTGACTTTGGCTCAGGTCATGATCTTGTGGTCCTTGAATTCGAGCCCTACATCAAGCTCTGTGCTGACAGCTCAGAGCCTGGAGTCTGCTTTGGATTCTTTGTTGCCGTGTCTCTCTGTACCTCCCCCACTCACATTCTGTCTCTCTCTCACTCTCTCAAAAATAAACACTAAAAATTAAAAAAAAAAAAGATTATGAGATATTTCAGCCAATGAAAACGTGTGGACCTTTTTGGATTTTGATTTGAAAAAGACATTTACAAGACAAATGAGAAAAAGCAAATACAGATTGGGTGTCAGATCTTAAGATGATATTAGATGTAACAATATTAGAATTACTTTTTGTAAAAAGTCCTTCCATGATAAAGATTCATACAGTAGTATTTACAGATAGAATGGGATAGTATGTCAAGAATTTCCTTTGAAGTACTCCAGCGAAAAAGGGAAACTACTAATAAAAGATGAAAGAACATGAGAATTAATATTATTCACTGGAATTGAATGCATTGAGGGCTCAATGCACTATTTACTTTTGAAGATGTTTGAAAATTTCCGTAACAAAAAATAAAACAAACATACGTTACTTATTATATAAGGAACGACAAGCTGTAATATTTTGTATTTATGTTGTTTTGTAGCCAACTCTGTCCAAGAAAGAACAAACACTAATTTTGATACTAAAACTCATAGCAGAAAGCATCTGATGCTTTATTCTCTACTATTTGAAAAACAGTAAAAGGCAAGAATTTCAAACCTTTAACAACCACAACCCCTCAACTGCCAGCTGTCCCAAGCCTCCAGTGCAGAAAAGCTGAATGAGAGCTGGATGAAAATGAGCCTTCCATTCTGATATAGGCTTCCTCTTATAAATTTGTAAGTCTCAGGATAGTCTGTTATACAGTCTTTACTTTTGGTGTAAATGGCCTACATGTTCTGACATTATTTTTTCCCCATTAAAACTACTATCAAACATTGTTTTGGTAAGATCTATCATTTGAAAAATTATTTACAAAATGTAGTTAAAAAAAATTTTTTAATATTTTTTTTGGGGGGGGGAGGGGCAGAGAGAGGGAGACACAAAATCTGAAGCAGGCTCCAGGCTCCATCTGAGCAGCACAGAGTACAATGCGGGGCTCTAACTCATGAACCGTGAGATCTTGACCTGAGCCGAAGTCCAGCGCTTAATCAACTGAGCTACCCAGGCGCCCCTATATAATGTAGTTTAAATGCTACCTAATGTGATTAGAAGCAATGTTGATATTAGGTAGATAAAAACAGATACTAGAGGGAATGCATCCAGAGTTTTTCCATTAATTTAACTCATAAGGAAAAATCCCCTTTTGTAACACATCACTTTGAGAGTTATTTCCTGGAATAAAAATACTGCATAATATACATCCTCTGATTATGTGAACATATCACATTACCAAGAATATCATAGTGAGGGGCACCTAGGTGGCTCACTCGGTTAAGCGTCTGCCTCTCAATTTTGGCTCAGGCCATGATCTCATGGTTCATGAGACAGAGCCCTGTATGGGCTCTGCACTAACAGCAAGGAACCTGCTTCGGATTCTCTCTCTCCCTTCCTCAAAAAAAGTATCATAGTGAATTAGAACATTTAAAACCACAACTACTAAAAAAAAATACTTGAACTTTAGGGGTAAACGAACAGGAGCCCATGAAGAAGTCTGAGAAACAATTTTCAAGAGAGGAGGGATAAGGTCTGGAGAAGTAGTGCCACAAAAGCCAAGAACGGATTCCAAACCTGGCTATACACCAGAATCACCTTGCCAGTTAAAAACTCAGATTTCCACATCTCACCGTGGAATCTTTAATGATTAAAGCTTCTTATATCAACCACACAAATTTAATACCCACCTAAGTTAATAAACTTCCCACTGCACTGCATATGTGTAAATTTCCATATCCAAGTATTCCAGTGAGGGAAAAAGAGGCTAACGATGGTCACAGAGAAGTGGATTTCACATAACATATGGAATCATTTTCCTTATGTAAGTTTAACAGTGTATTACACTATAGCTAGTATTGAGAGCTAGTCTCAAATTCAAATCAGCCTGACTCTTGAAAAATGGTTTTTAATCACTACACTGTTTACTTACTTCGGGTAAGATTTCAATGTAATTTAACAACACAAACTATCTTAATTTATCAGTTTAGGACCTCTATTCTGTAGATAAGCCTCAAATTCCTGGACTAAAAGTCAAATCTGCTACATCTAGTAGACTCAACAGTTTGTTTTTAAAGTTGGTTGCTAATATTTAAATCAAAAGCTTTTACATAAAGCCTACATTTCTGGCCCTTTTTTTTTTTTTTTTTTTTTTTTTACTCATTTACCTTATCTGCCTGTTCCTGGGTTCCTGTTGGCACTAGTTTACAACCCTAACTGTAAAAAACTGAATATAGTAGTAACTAAACAAACTGAATTATTCTTTTGGCTCAAGTAAATTCATGTGACACATTATTTTTTTGTTTTTCAAATCCATAACAAACCCCAGTGTTTCTTCATACCAAAGATTTTAGAATAAGATCTAAAAGGGGGAGGAGGATGGTGAATGATATAGCAAAAGTGCCCTTGTATATCAAGTCCTTAGATTTGGAACACAGCTACTGGCCTCCTACTTTATACAGCTTGTTAGTTATTTGTATCAGCACCAGAAAATGAATCTGTTACTCTGTCAAATCTCATACCATCTTTGCACTTAAAATATGATAGCAGAAAACGTTTTTTTTTTTTCATTTATTTTGAGAGAGAGAGAGTGCACACACACAAGCAGGAGAGAGTCAGAGAGAGGGAGATAGTGAATCCGAAGCAGGCTCTGCACTGTCAGTGTAGAGCCTGATATAAGGCTTGAACTCACGAACCAGGAGATCATGACCTGAATGGAAATTCAAATGCTTAACTAGGTGCCCCTGTGGTAGCAGCAAAACTTTACCTGTGGCTTAAAACAAACACTGTGTCACAATGAGATAATGCATATTAAGTATTTGGCACAGCAACATCAGATAATAAGCACTCAAATGTTTTTAAGCTATTAAAAGTAATGTCAATTATGCCCATAATTATAAAAACAAAATTTAGTGGCAATATTCTGAAGGGCCACAAGATGGAGATATGACTACACAAAAGTAGGCCTTTCTCTATAAAGTCTGACTTTTTAAGTTACATTGAAGAGAAAATGAACTGTATAAAGCTTAAAGCCTAACCATTTATATTTTAAATGAGTACTGAGTACACCTCAGCACAAAATTTTAACTGCTTGGTCATTTCTTGTGCAGAGTGTTTGATCTGGAAGGGAATTTGGAAGCCACTGAGTCCATTCCCCTTCATTTCACAGATGATGGGACTGAAGCCCAGAGACAGATGTACCTGTACATTATACAGCCAATTATCAACAAAGCCAGAACAGGCCTATGTCTACACATTACCATTATAGTGCAAGATCAGCCACCCATGACTCCCCTCAAAGGAGTCCTTTCTACTCCTCAAGGTTGAGAGAAATACCAAACCTGAAACACTTATCTAAGGTATACTAATGATAAAAGGGATTTGCATAAAACTTGGGCTTAGAGTAAGTAATTGCCTTAGCTAGCATTAATCTGGTTCTACACTCAAATAAATTACATAAAAGATAAATTCCTTTAACTTACAAGTCCACTGAGCATTTATCAAAGCACAGCTTAAATACTAATTGTTCAAGAAGTCTTAACCTGTCATGCCGCTGAGATTTCCATCTATATTATACTGTTATATAGATTTTCATCTATATTATACTGTTTGTACCCTTCCTAGGGACAGTACCTCTGTACCATTCTAAGCACTTATTTTTATACCTTACCTCTTCTACTGAACTATAGGACTTAGGGTAGGACCTCAAATATTTCAAGGAATTGATGAATTACTCCCAGTAAGTCCAAGAACCTCTAGGCCTTTAATTTAACTGATGGGCTTTCTCTCATCTAGATTTTAGAGCAGTTTCTCAATCTTAGTACTACTGATATTCTCTCTGGGCTGGATAATTCTTGGTTGTGAGGGGCTCTGTGGTGGAGCACTGTACGATATTCAGCATCATCTCTAGCCTCTACCCACTAACCGTTCCACCCCATTATGACAACCCAAAATGTCTCCAGACATTACCAGATACGCAGGGGGGAAGGTGTGACCCTCCTTGAGACTTACTACTCGAGAGGTTTTACAAGTATCAAAAAAGTGGTGGTGAGTGGATTAGCTCTGCAAGCTGTATGAGTGCAAGAATCAAGTGTGCAAAAATCTCAGCAATTATTTGCTGGGATACTAGAAGTGTTAAACACACATCAGATATAACCTACTTAAATAACCTGAAATGAAATGACTTAAATAACCTGAAAATAACCAAATTATCCTTTGAAAAAATGTTCTGTGATCATCCATCCATACATTCAATTAAGAGAACTCCTTCCCAGCTATGGCTTTTCCCTTACTACCTCCTAAATGTTTTTACTTCCAAATCTCTGAATCCAAACACATATTCCCAACTGCTTACTAGTTATCTCTACAGGAATCTCAAATTCAACGCATTGAAAACTGAACTCATCATCCTCTATAGGAAATTGGAACACGTATCTCTATTCTCTATTTTTAGGAATAGTCCCATCACCTATCCAATATAAAAAACTTAGTTTTAGATGTACTCTTACATCCCATTTTAATCCCTGTTAATTCTGCTCCCCAAATATCTTCATAACCTATTTTTACCTATACCCCTTCTCTAAGCAGTATGCTTCAGAGCATCATTTCAACACAAATTCTAATGGCTTAATTAAGGGAAATAAGACTAGAACGGAGACAAAGCCATCACAACACACTCAGAATAATCTTTTGAAATACAAATATGATCACTTTATTTCTAATGCTTAATATCTTTTAAGAGCTGCATATAATCTGCCAAATGAAATTTGAATAGCACTGCAAATAAAGTCATCACCTACGTATGGCCACTGGCCTCACCCTCCCTCTCTCCCACCAGTTTTTGGCCACATAAAGCTACTCAAAAATTTCAGAACTCACTGAGCTTCCTTGCCTTCTTGATTCACCTCTGTAATGGTTTTTTCATTAGTAAACTAAAGATACTATACCTATAAATATATTAGTAGACTATGGGTGCTATCTTAGAGCTATTGTGGGATTGAGAATCTATGGTCTGGTATTAGGTACCTATTGGAAAAAAAAAAGTAAAAGTGCCATGAGGGGGAGGGATGGGAGAGCAGGTCTCAAAAGGCAGACACAAGAGCAAAATGAAGAAAGCGACTTAAAAGAGAACAGTTCAAATATGCCCCATGATTCCAAACTTTTGTTTCTTGGTATCACAGAAAAGTTACAGCTGATAAGAAACCAGGGATGGCAAACGAGTGACACACATGCCATAGCAGTCATGGTAGATATTAATAGTCAATGATATCACTTTTTTTTTTGGCAATCTGAAAATTCATCAAAGCTATCAGCAGATTAAATACTGATAAAATATTATCAACAGACTAGAAAGGGCACATGAATTTCAACCTTTAGTTGTTCCTGTTCAGGTTCAAGCTGTTCTCTTTAAAGACAAAGAAACCAACTCCCAGAGGTAAAAAAAAAACCGACCAGAGACCCTACTGCTAACTATCGTTAATGGCACACTGAACTATAAAACGTGGTTGCTTTTAGTTCAATGTTTTTTGCATTAAAAGTCTCCTTTATGAAAATAAATCATGCTATGAATAACAATCTATACAGATGGGGGGGAATCCAAGTATACATTTAAATATATTTTAGTTTTCTGGAAAGAGAAATAAATGTTTAAAATGCTGCTAAGTACAATTCTCTTTGCTTACACTAGTTTAGCAAGCTCTGTAAAAAATTTCTTCTCATGTTCTAGGTCCTAAACTGGCATCACTGACAATATTCACTAATTTGAATGTCTCAACCCCATTTTCTAAATACTATATTTGATTGTTTTGTAATTTGAAGTCAAAACACAATCAATATCCAAATTGATAAGCTATACAAGTAACAGGTAAGCCGCAAAGATATACAAATGGCCAGTAAAAGTGGGAAATGTCCAACCTAAGTAATCAAATTAACAGTAACAAAAAAGGTGGGGAGAGAAATACCATTTATCATCTAATCGGCAAAGCAAAATTAAGAGTTAAGACTATTATGTGAATATGTCCCCAAATCCAACCTGTAAAGAAATTATTTCTATCATTTTACAAACGTTCAATGTATGCTACTCATCCCAGAAGAAGGTAATTTATACCACTGATGGATGAAACATCTTCCTCCATTTCCTTATTTTCTGCAAGTGCCCCTCCCCTTCCCCATTAGCCCTTGGAGAAGAAAAAGGCACTCACACACCATTGGCAGTATGAACTGCCACTATCTTTCTAGAGGTCAATTGGCAACAAATATCAGAGATTTTAAAATGCCAGCACCTTCTGATCCAAAAAATTCACTTCTAGGGAATTATCCAAAAGAAATAAGAATGTGTATCAAGTAGTTTTATACATAAGCATTTACTGCCATACTATCGAGGACTGAGAAAAGCCTCTGGACTTCAAAAACAAGGGTCTTCTACTAACAGCTTCAGCCATGATAAAGGCAGAATTACAGATCACCCTAGCTCAGGAAAGGCAAATGCATACTTCCAATTTATCCCTTCTCCATCCATAGCAGACAAAGTAAGTGGATTACAATATTTTAATCTAAAACCAAGAGTGACCTCAGAATCCTTCATCAGAGGCATAACCAGTCATACACTATCTGTTGGCCCACAAACTGCACATTTACTATTTAGAAACTCCATCTGAAAATTGGATCCTAAGGAAAAAGATCATGTTTTACACAATTTTTATTTTCAGAGTCTAGTCCAGCACTGTCCAAAATAAATACAATTAGAGTCACAGATGTAATTTAAAAATTTCTAGTACCTACATTAACAAGGCAAAAAGAACAGATGAAATCAATTCAACGTGTAATCAAAATAGAAATTATTAATTTCCCTTTTTTAAAAAATCTTTTTTTATACCAAGTCTTTTAAAAATCCAGTGTGTATTACACCGCACATCTCAATTCAGATGCTAATTTTCCTCTCAAATATTTTATTTATATTTACATTTCACAAAATTTATAGTAGATTCACATATCCACATTGTTCCAAACATACCAAAAAATTGTCCAACAACTTTGAGTATCAGTTTTTAAATTTAAAATTGTAATTAAAATTTAAAATTTAGTTTCTCAGTAACACACGCCACATATCAACTGCTCAACAGCCAAATGTAGCTAGTCACTACTGTATTAGACAGGACTAACATTTTCCCAATAAGTTAGGCAGTGAATGCATATAGAAACTGATGGAAGAGATCAGATCAAGAGAAAGCAGTGTTCGTGATAGGACAATTACATAATTTTGTAGTTATTAAACTGTAATACACACAATTTTCATTTCTATGATGAAAAGGAAGTTTCTATCAGTTGCAACTGGTATTTAATGGTTTCTGTAGGCTGTGCTTAAAAAAAAAAGTATTTAAATAAAGAATTGAGAAGTTTTATCTTTTTAGATGGCACAAAGCTGGAAACCATAGCTAATACCTGGAAGAGAAAATCAGAAGTCAAAAGATTTCCACAGGCCAAAATGGAAAACGTAAGCAAAGTGAAAGTTAATATATATGTTAGTTTGGTCCAGCAAAAGCACTATCTTTGAAAGATAATGCTTTATATGGATAACCTTTAAAAATCTTTTTCAACCCAGAAATTCTTAATTATTCTTCGTGTGTTCAGAATTTTACCAACAACTGTCCATGATTTTGGGGAAAAAAATCACAACACTGATGTCAACACTGCATTAGTCACCAGTGCACACATCTGTATTGGTAACAGATCTACTTTCTAAATTATATAATGATGCTATTTACAAACAGATGCAAACATCTAATCTTATGACTTATGATGTAGTTGTACCTGGTCATTTACCTATTGAAAAAGAAATCTTATAGTTTATTTTCCCTTTATTTCTCCCTTATATTGGTTAGGTCATTTTATTGATTTTCTAAAACAAATCATGGTACAGGTAGGTTATGTTTTATGTGAATTCATCTCAATACAGCAAGGAACATTAAAAAATATTTTAAAATCCAGTATTTCCATCCACATCCCACAAATTATTGGCTTCATAGAAGCTTGGAGTACAAATTGGAGGTTTACAAAGGTTCCTGAATTCTCCTTCAGACTCACTGCCTGTCCCCCAACAAAAATAGCAATACAACCTTAAAAAACCTGTTTTATTGAAGTACAGAATTTGTATGGTAAAGGGCACAAATCTTGTTCACAGTCCAATGATTTTTCAAACATACATATACATCCATGCAATCAATATCCAAGGTAAAGATAGAGAATATTTCTAGCACTTCAGAAAACTCCCTTGTGCTATCAAAGATAATCATTATTCTGAGTTCTTCAACATAGATTCCTTTGACTGCAGAATCTTTGATTTTAATATTTTAATTAGTAAACTACACTGTTCTGTATACTATACTTATATTATTGTCATCTACTTTCCCATCTTTGCATGTATTCACATCTTGTTAAAGACATTTTTATTAGAATTTATACCCCTTTGCTACAATTGAAAGGTAAGTGAATTCAGTTTTACTTTCTATTATACTAATTATATTGCCATCTCTGTCATGGCTGTGACTTCTTGCTTAAGTATCACCTTCCATAGAGAGGAATAATAGATAAAATGGAAACAGTATCTTGTAATATACCTCAAATTTCTAGACCATGCAAATAAATACATGCAGTAATGAAAAACTGGAAATTTATCTACTTTCCTACGGAGGAAAGGCAAATGCATGCCAACACAATGGAATGTCTTCCTGCTACTACCAATAAAAACTAAGTAAAAATATGAAGAAAAATCAAATAGTAACTTTGAAAAGTTTGAAAATGATAGTGAATATAGGCAACAATATAAAACATTTAAATAGTAGATTGAGTTAGAATTAGAAGTTCTTCAAGAGTCAGGACTATAACACTAACCACCTTGTGTATAATGATACAAGTCTTTGAACTCAAGGATCTTAGAATCTTTCAAATAATGCCTATTATCTTCATTTGTTCAGTGCCTTAAATCAAGACTTAGAAGTGAAAAACATTTTAAAGTCCCATCTTACCTGGGAGTTAGTTCATTTGGGAAGTTAAAGGGACTATTCACAGGAATAGTGAAATCATCTTAAAAATTTACCATTACGAGGAATGCAACTTTAAGCTCCCAATCTTAAGTGATAGGAACTAGACTTAAGGACTCTTCATCCTCTAAATTTGGCCAGTTACTCGTTTCTCGGGATTTGTTACCATCATGTTGTTACACATATAAAACACCATTTTAAATAAAGAGCTAATTGCTTCATGAGTGTATTAACTGAAGGAAGACTGTGAATAATATCATTGTTTGACCCCATTTCTATTGCCAAGTTAGGTATCAGAAAGAACATTACACCCTAGCAAGACAGAGTTAGACCAAGGATTTTGGCTCTAAACACCCAGAATAATTTCTTGGAGGCCTTCCTTTATAAATCCATGCAGAGTCTCAACCGTGGGAACTATTCAGCCTCATTTTTAGTACTCTTAACAGAACAAGAGAAGTATTGCTCGCTGATGAGAATACAAAAATGAGTAAGAAACAGAGTCCATACTAAAGGGAAAAAAAAGAAAAATCTCACTAAATTATATTGGATCATATATAAAATAGCCAAACTTCCTAGTTCATGATTCAAAT
Organism: Felis catus; assembly: GCF_018350175.1. Lineage (NCBI taxonomy): Eukaryota > Metazoa > Chordata > Mammalia > Carnivora > Felidae > Felis > Felis catus. The sequence continues at coordinate 60,069,161 of NC_058376.1, forward strand.
ACTACAAATACTTCCCATACCTCAATTAATATCCTGATTGGAACTCTTTAGAATTTGACGTGAAATAGTGCAGGTACTATAAGAATTTCATTATTCCTAAATTTTAGTGCAAACCATACAATTAAGCATTAGAATGGATTTCCAATATTTAAAGCAAATCAGAGCAGGGAATCATATTACAGACCTAAGGCCAAATTAAACTTTCTTGGACCTCTTCGACCCCACACACATATACATACCAAGATAATATTCAGAGCCTTGTTTTAGGCAGCATGAGATTATTTTGAAAGTTGACTTTTATTTCATACTCAAAAGGCTGAACAGTTTGGAAGCTCGAACATAGTTACAATTCTTTGACTAGCTACAATAGAAAAAATCTCAGAAAGCTTTTAAAACTGATAAAAGGAAGGCTTCAAAACGGCTTTGATTTAGGAAATATTCTCAAACACTGTTACGTAATTAATATTTTAACAGTATGTAATTTAATAGTAAGGTGACATCATCCAAATGGGAAGAGTTGAACCAATATAAACCCTAATTTGATCCAAGAGGAAAACTATGAAAGAGTATTAATTTTTCTAATCACCTGAAAAAAGCTTCTGAGGAGTAACCAAGAACCCCCTCACAGCACGGGGGCAATAGTAAACTACTGGAGCAATAGCTCCACCTACTGATCGGCAATACTTCCTTAAACATTTTGGCACCCCAACACTACAGAGCTCACGCTCTCTCCCCCTCCTCCACTCGCTCTGACCCAACCCAAATCCAGTTGAGTCACTAGCTCTTAATACTCATCCCATGCTCTTTATTCCAATTCCTTCTCCCTCCAGAAGGTTCTGTCCAGCTCTCAAGTGTAAATAAGACTGAAAGGTGTCAAAGACCGCAGTTGCTAGCGTTGAGCCTGGGTCTAAAGAGGACAACCAGATCACTCCACTTGGAGTGGCGGGCCGGGGGTGGCTCAGTCGTCCGCTCCCAGGTAGGAGGCCCAAGGAGCCTCACAAGAGCTTTCCCCTGTTGCCCCCCTCGGCTGCTGGTCTCCGTTCAACCCACACTCGTCCTCCGGGCCGAAATCCTGCGTTCCCCGCGTTTTGCCCCTGCTGGCCCTTCAGCCCGCCAAGAGCCCGCGCCGAGCATCCGCCTCCTCCGTTGAGCAGAGAGAATCCCAGAAATCTCCCTCCGCCGGGTCTTCGCCCGGAGTCTCTCCCCTCCTTCGCAGCCCCTCTCCCCCCGCTGGCCGGGCCCTGCCCGGCTGCCCTTCTCACCCTTTCATCTTCCCCGCCTGCTGAGGCCGTTGTTACCGCGGATATCAACGCCGTTGTCGTCGCCGCCCTGAGCTCTCTGCGCCCTCAGTTCGGGCCACTCAACCCCCACAAGCCGGCCTCCCCACCTAGGGCAGGGAGCTGAGCGAATGACGGAGGCCGCGGGAGTCGAGCGCAGCCCTGCGTCTCCGAAGGGGGCGGGAGTGTCTCCCGCCGCCGCGCTGTGCCGCCGCTTCTCCACACGTGCACACCGGGCAATCGACTCCCGCCCGCGGCCGCCGCCAGCCAGACCCGCCGCCGCGCTGTGACCTTTCACCCCGCCCCCTCTGCGCGCCGGCGCGCCGGCCGCCTCGCGCGCAGCCGCACTGCTGTTCTCCGTGCACCCTTCCCCCTCTACTTCACGACCTCCGTTTTCCTACTGGGCTGTGGCTTCTGGCGTCATCTTTCTCCTCCCATCCCTTACGACACTACTTGTGGGGCTTGCCCGGTAGGCCCTGGCGGTAAAATCCGGATTTTTCCACCCCTCCCTCTCTTCTCTCACTTCAACCAGACTACCTTTCTCGACCCCGTTCTTCTAGTGGGTAGTCTCTAGAATGACCTTCAAACACTGTCTCCTAATAGGATTTTATAAAGATTGTTCTTCTAAATGTAAAGAAATCTGGGGTAGACTCAAACTAATGAGATGTTTTTAGGACTAGCGTAATTAACAATCGGCCGGATAATTTGGCCTCCGTCCAGCACGATCCAAATTTTGAGGTCATGTGATCGCCTGGGATTAAACCTGGGATTTCACCGGCCAGCCACTGTGGGACAACGCTATCGCTATTTCCGGTCCCTAGATCGTAGCATAAACGTCACTTCCTTAGCAATGCACTTTAACCTGTTTCACGCACGCCTGCTACATTACAGTTTACGACGTAGTCTTTGTGATTTTTTTGTGTGTTTTTTTCTCTAATCGCAAGAACATTAATGTTCCAACGATCCGCAAAAATATAAGCCCCCAAAATGCATCACGCCCGCCTGGGACGGCGGGGCGGAGCTCGAGGTCACGTGACTGTCTAGGCCCGCCCCTCTCTGCAGCTGAAGATTTCCCCTCCCGCAGTGACAGAGCCTCTGCTCCGTGATCGGTACTGCTTCTGCACCTCGCGCCCGGGCAGGTGAGCGGCGACCGGTAATCGGTGACTGGTGGGGATAGGACAAGGGGTGGGAAGAGGAAGAGAAGGGAAAGTGTGAACGGAGGCCTCAGTTGTCCAGGGCTTCCCGCTGTCATCCTGCACTGACTGGGAGCTCTTTTCTCCAGTTCTCCTGACCCTCGCTTCCCCTACTGTGGTCGCCCCCGCAACCTGGGAGTGAGATGTCCACCTTTCCTGTGGTTGGGGATGAGTGCGGCCATTATGGTTCCCTACTTGGAGTCAGGGGCTTACTGTAGTGGTTTTGGTTCAGCCATTTCTCAGGGTCTGCAGTAGTCTTCAGGTCCTGTTTCCGAAAGCCCATTCTTTGGCAGAGGCCCTACTCTGTATCTTCAGCCGCTGGCTGGGGAGCCGGGGAGGTAGGAAAAACCCTGGAGGCAGAGGCGTATCCGATGAGACAGGCTTGGGAGAGAATGTCACTGATGTGGCCCTCACTGCGGAGTCACTGTAAAGCTTTCTTCCGAATGTGCTTTCTCAGTCATTCTGAGTTTTTTATCTGACATCCCTGCGAGAGGCGTTTTGTAGATGTTCACGTACTTTGGTTGGGCCTGGAAGGGCCTTTTACCTTTCTCTTCTCTGATGTTATGGTGCAGGAAGGGAGAAAACAGTTGAAAGAATAAAGATATACTACCTTCAAAACAGGAGGTGTTGGTAATGCGACAGTCTCAATTGAATGGCGAGGTGTTGAAAGATGATGGTGTTGCGGCTTCTTGCCCTACAGGAGACCCAGACTAGCGTATGGGAAAGTGACTAGGTTTCCCCGAACGGGAAGTAATTCTTAAGAAACTGATGGGTTGGAAATATAATTAAACCAAATGTATTTGACCTGAAACTTAAAGGTAGGGAGGTTAAGTCGAGATATTGTTTACTTCATATTTTCAACCTTTGACATTCTTTTTTTTTTTGCCATTGCTCCCTAAAATCCTACTTAATCACCACCCCCAATCAATTCCTTGACCAGTAGTAAATTTATATTAAGTAGCACTTGTATTCCTTCTTAGCTTTCCCTATTGTATAACTCCAAGGGACTTCTTCAGATTTTGATGATTGTGTTTTGTGAAAATACAGAAACTATTTTGCTTAGGTTTTTGCCCAACCCAATGTAATCCCATTTCATATGTAATGTAGTAACCAGTGTTTTGACCCCAAACAGTGTGATTTAGGGAAGAGTGTTTTTCAGTTTGGGGTTAAACTCTTTTATTTACACCTCAAACTCAGGAAATCTTCTGGTTCTTTTAAATTGAAAGGCCTTACAAAAATGACAGATTTGATTTTTAAAATTTAAATTACACTTTTTTAAAATCTGAAAAGTCATATTCTCTATTAAACCTTGTAATTTTCTAGTCAGTGTAATGGAAGAATCCATTAAAAAGCTGAAAAGTGAGAAAGATGGAATCTGTTTTTGAGTAGTAGAATGTGACTGGTTTTGGTTTTTTATATCATCCAAATTCTCTACAATAAACTGATTTTGTTAAAGTGAACAAAAGGTTAAAAATTCTAGCACAATATTAATTTAACAAAATATTTTTATAGTAATTTCAAAATCGAAAAACTGATCTATGGATGCTTCTTGCTAGAAAACTTAACTTTAAAAATGTTTTTTGCTTTCCCTAACTAATAAAGAAGACCACTATTCTGATTTACAGTTTCAACATTTGGTGCTATTTTCCTAATCTGTTGGTGTGTTTATGTAGCCATGCCTGCTACGAATATAAATATAGTTCCGTCCATTAATTTGCTCCAGAGTGAAGTTCCCTGATCTCTAGAGGAGAGAAAAACATAAGCAGTGTTGCTTCATTGGCCAGGTGACATTCCATCAAATAGGACACATTTTTTTAAGAGCCCTAGAAGTCCAAACCAGTCCTGTCTGGGTGAGACCAAAGTAGGAAAGAGAAAACCAGCTAAAGAGCATTGAGTACTAGAGGAGAAAATGTCAATATGAAAGAGGTTGTTAATGAGTCTGCAATTTTACCGCACAATTTCCCCAATTTTAGGGAACTATGAAAGCAGTAGCTTAGACCACTAATGAAATTGGAAGCAGGAATTGGTGACTAAATTGCTCCTCAAGTTGAATGTGAAAAAGAGCTTTAACATTATGCATAATTCACACAGAAACAAACAAGTGATTTGAAGCTAGGAAGGCATTTCTGAAACTAGCTTTATCAGTTTATGAGTATTACATGGAGAAGCCTTAACATTCATTAGGGAATTGTGCTGTAGTCCAACAGTAAATGACCCACGAGAGTTTCTGTGTTAAGGTCCCTGACACTGCTTGTGTGCTTACTCTGAAGTCTTTCTTATATTTCACTGCCTTTATAGATTATCACCACCACCAAGAATGTGTTTTCTCCCCCTATTGGCAGAACTAGACTTTTGGTCCTATAGACTATTACACAATATTTTCTATTCTGTTTCACTTTTAGCACATTGTATTTAATTACTGTTGTCTGGGCTTTTCTTTAGTAAACCATAAAGCTCCTAGGAGTTCAAGGATAGTGTCTCTACCGTTGTGTCTTCAGAACCAGGATGCTGAAGTACCCGATGGGTCCTTAGTAAATTGTTTATTGAATGAGTGACAATTGAACGGGAAGATTAAACTATTTTTAAACCTGTTGCAAATCATAGCTCCTTCTAAGGTTGTGCACTAGGTATTAGTTTTCAAATATAAATTGGTAATAATAACCATCTAAATCATGGTCAGAGGAATGGAGATAAACCAGATAGGTTTTATTAATGCACTGACCAACTTATTTTCACAGCATATGGTTACTAATAAGTATGGTTATCATCCAAGTATGAAAGGGAAGGGAAGAACAGTGAGTTGTACTTAAAAATATGGCTCTCTGTTAGGCTACAAGTGTTATAGCACTAGAGTTAAAATCAGAAGATCATCAGGGCGCCTGGGTGGTTTGGTCGGTTAAGCGTCCGACTTCGGCTCAGGTCATGATCTCACGGTCTGTGAGTTCGAGCCCCGTGTCGGGCTCTGTGCTGACCACTCAGAGCCTGGAGCCTGTTTCAGATTCTGTGTCTCCCTCTCTCTCTGCCCCTCCCCTGTTCATGCTCTGTCTCTCTCTGTCTCAAAAATAAATAAACGTTTAAAAAAAAAAATCAGAAGATCATCATTCAGCCCTACCACTTTAGTTACATGTTTTTTTAAATAAAGTTGGGAGTAGGGGCTTAGAATTTGATACTTAGGAATTCTCCTCTCACAGGTATTATGAGTTCAAGTGACATAAATCCTAGATAATCTATGTGAAAGTATTTTAAAAACTAAGTGGTATTTAAATGTAAAGCAATAGGGGCGCCTGGGTGGCGCAGTCGGTTGAGCGTCCGACTTCAGCCAGGTCACGATCTCGCGGTCCGTGGGTTCGAGCCCCGCGTCGGGCTCTGGGCTGATGGCTCAGAGCCTGGAGCCTGTTTCCGATTCTGTGTCTCCCTCTCTCTCTCTGCCCCTCCCCTGTTCATGCTCTGTCTCTCTCTGTCCCAAAAATAAATAAACGTTGAAAAAAAAAAATAAATGTAAAGCAATATAATGTAGGCTTTATGAGAATAGGTTTCCCAATCATATAGACCTGGGTGCATGTTCTGGCCCTACCACTACTTTAGGCTGTGTGACCTTGGACAATTTACTTAATTTAAGCTAAAGTGTTCTATAGATGTATATTCTTTTTAAGTTTATTTATTTACTCTGAGAGAGGGAGGTAGAGGGAGACAGAATCCCAAGCAAGCTCCACACTGCCAGCACAGAGCCCGATGAGGAGCTCGAACCCACAAACTGTGAGATCATGCTCTGAACTGAAATCAAGAGTCGGACGCGTAACCGACTGAGCCACCCAGGAACCCTTAAACTTAAATTTTCTTATATTTATCTCGTAAGTGCCATTAAATTAGATCATGAATGCAGGAAGCCTAGTACATACTTTGTAAATCTTTTGTTAACTTTACTCATGTCTGGTTTGGTTTTATATATTGAATTTTTAAAGGAGACTTAAGACATCCTATAAATTCAGGAACAGGTTTGGGGGGTGGAGAAACAAGTAGAATTTGAAATGATGCTATTACCAAAAAATAGAGGACCAAGAAAAATGTACTTACAGCAAAGATTCTAAAACAGATTTATCAATAGAAGCTGAGAAATATCAACATAAGTCCCATTATTTTGGCAACTGCAGTGACTTAATATCTTTAGAGATTTTCCAAACCTTATGTTTATTAATATTGGCGGGGCGCCTGGGTGGCGCAGTCGGTTAAGCGTCCGACTTCAGCCAGGTCACGATCTCGCGGTCCGGGAGTTCGAGCCCCGCGTCAGGCTCAGGGCTGATGGCTCAGAGCCTGGAGCCTGTTTCCGATTCTGTGTCTCCCTCTCTCTCTGCCCCTCCCCCGTTCATGCTCTGTCTCTCTCTGTCCCAAAAATAAATAAACGTTGAAAAAAAAATTTATTAATATTGGAATCAATTTAAGGAAGTAGTTCTTCTGTTTCTAAATTTTTAGTCCTACAGTGTGTTATAGAAATATGTTAAAATTGTATGGAGCTAATGGGGTGCCTGCATGGCTCAGTTGGTTGAGCGTCCGACTCAATTTCTGCTTAGGTCATGATCCTGGAATTGTGGGATCCAACCCCTTATCGGGCTGTGTGCTGAGCATGGACCCTGCTTGAGATTCCCTCTTTCTCTTCCTCTGCCCCCCTCCCCAGCTTGCATTCTTGCTCTCTCTCTCTTTCTCTCAAATTAAAAAAAAAATTTTTTTTGTACAGAGCTATAGAGCAGGGACTTTGAGATTATGTTTATGTTTAAAAATTTTGCCTTTTACTTTACATGTTTTTATCTCTTATTTTTATCCTCAGATGAAGTAGACAGGTATATAGAGAATATAATGGAGACATAAACTGAAGTAAAATATTCTCCCTTCTACATTGATGATTCACAAAGATTAGTGGCTTTGTATTGGAAAAAAATATCAGTGAATTAAATAATAATTGAAGTATAGTTATCATGAGTTTATGTTTCACCTTAATCCTGAAAAATTATTACTCATTTGTTCTAAGGAAAGATTTTATTAAGAGACTATTGAGTTTTCTTTAATGTCAACTTCTGTATTTGGTGAAATAAATTGTCAGTGTTTTCCATTTAATTTCTTTTTGTAGAAACTTTTAAAGTTTTACAGTTCTGTTTTTTCCTCTTGTGAAATGGAAGTGACTCTGGTTTGTATAAGTGTATGCTTTTATGTATGTAGTGCGTACATATTATATATAGTGTAAATAAATACATATATATTTTTTGTGAGTTTGTATTTATAAAGGTAGCTGGAATGAATGTATATTTTCACAGTATAGATTCTTCTTTTTACTTGAAACTATCAAAGCCATTTTAAAAATTAACTACTGTGAGTGAAATTAATGATTAATTTATTTGAAACTCCTTTTTATATTTGTAGTTATCTGTAGTTAATAAGTTTCACAACTGTCATCAGACTATTTTTAAAAATTGGTATTCATAGGTATTTTCAGATTTAACCTGTGATTTTTGTTGTTGGTTTTTATTGGTATCAATATAACTAGCTTCTAACAGTAAAATTTTCAGTTTTGAATCTTAATGTTATCTGTAAAAACTATTGTTCTTTTGGGGCATTTGGGTAGCTCACTTAAGTATCTTGGCTCCTGATTTCGGCTCAGGTCATGATCTCACAGATCGTGAGTTCAAGCCCCATGTCAGGCTCCATGCTGACAGTGCAGAACCTGCTTGGGATTCTCTGTCCCCCACCCCCACCCCCCACCCCCCATCCCGCCCCTCCTTCACTTGCACTGTCTCTCTCAAAATAAATAAATAAACAAATAAACTTAAAAAAGCTATTGTTCTGGTGATAAACCTTTTTAAAAATTATACCTACAACATGTCATGTTTTCTTTCTTTTCTGAAAATTAAGTAAGCATATTTTATTGAAAACAAATGGTATGATGCAGAAGAGCTCCAGATATGTCTGAACGCTGAAAAGCAACCAGACTTTATGTTTTGTTTTAGTTATTTCTTAGTTAAATTTTTTAAATAGGAGTGTTATTTTATTATTTTTTTATTTTATCATTTTTATTTGAAAGAGAGAGCAGGGGGAGGGGAGAGAGTGAGAGAGAGAAAGAGAGAGAGAATCCCAAGCAGTCTCCACACTCAGCACAGAGCCTGTGTGCAGCTTGAGCACCCACAACCCTGGGATCATGACCTGAGCCAAAATCAAGAGTCAGGCACTCAACCTGACTAAGCCACCCAGGCACCCCAATGGAGTGTTTTTTTAAAGTAAAATAGAGGGGCGCCTGGGTGGCTTGGTCGGTTGAGCGTCCGACTTCGGCTCAGGTCATGATCTCACGGTCCGTGAGCTCGAGCCCCGCGTCGGGCTCTGTGCTGACAGCTCAGAGCCTGGAGCCTGTTTCGGATTCTGTGTCTCCCTCTCTCTCTGCCCCTCCCTGTTCATGCTCTGTCTCTGTCTCAAAAATAAATAAACGTTAAAAAAAATTTTTTTTTAAGTAAAATAGAGAAGACTAATTGGAAAATATTCATAAAATTCAAGAAACAGCATGATTAAAAAAAGAACTATGTAGTAGTAATTGTATATACCTATTGGAAAAGTTGGAAGAAAATGCATCAAAATAAGTGATTATCTCTAGATTAGGAGATTAAAGAAAGATTTAGAATTTATTACTTTACCTTTTGTATACTTGAATTTCTACAATGAATAGTTATTGCTTTGGGCACTAGCATTTCCTTTTTAATTTGATATAGAGAATTAAGACATTTAAATAATGATTTCTTCTTAATTCTCTGAATATCTTAAATGAAAATGTTCCAACTTATCCAGATAACTGAATAAGTTATTTAATTTTATGGGTCCAGACATATTTTTAGGCTTATATAAGCACAGCAAAAATTTAAAAGCAGAAGTAAATCCTAGCATATAAAGCAATTTAATATCTGACAAAGTGATATTTCAACCCACTGGGAGAAAATGGTGCATATATAATAAATATAACTGATATAACTTGTCTGTCTAGAAGAAAATAAAATTGAGCTGCTGCTTTGCAGCATACCCACACAAAACAATTTTGGAGGGATTAAAAGCTTAAATGTAAACAATAAAATATTTAAAATATTAATCTGTTGAATTTTCTTTATACATATAGTCTAGATGTGGTAGTTTTAAGTGGCAAAGATAAAGGACAAAAGGCGAATTGAAAAAAAAAATGTTTGAAATAACAAATACAGAGTGTAACAGATAAAGAGTTAACACTTATAAGACCTATTGCATGTTAAGTAAAAGTCCACATGATAGAAACATGGGTAAGCATATGACCAGAACTTCATAGAAGAGAAATCCAAACATTCAGCATACTTAAAAGAAAATGTATAACTTCACTAGTAATTGATATGCTAACAATGAAATATTATTTTATGACTAGCAAAAATTATGTGGTAAACCTACTGCTCGTAGGGTTCTGCGGTAAAGGATTTTCTCATAAGATGCTAGTGGAGATGTGAATTGTTACAAGTTTTTTAGTAAATAATTAGGGCAATATCTGTTAATATTGAAAATATATGTTCTTCCATTGAACATTACCACTCCATGGAATCTTTTCCTTAGAAATAAAAACACCAGGTGTGCGTGGGTGGCTCAGTCGGTTGAGCATCCGACTTCAGCTGAGGTAATGATCTCATGGCTCGTGGGTTCGAGCCCCCCGCGTTGGGCTCTGTGCTGACAGCTCAGAGCCTGGAGCCTACTTCGGATTCCGTGTCTCCCTCTCACTGCCCCTCACCCTGCTCGTGCTCTCTCTGTCTCTCTCTCTCTCAAAAATAAATAAACATTAAAAAAAAACTAAAAAAAAAAAACAAACAAAAGAAAAACACCAGGGGTGCCTGGGTGGCTCACTTGGTTGAACATCCAACTTCAGCTCAGGTCATGATCTAATGGTTTATGAATTCAAGCCCCTCATCAGGCCCACCGCTGTCAGTGCAGAGTCCACTTCCAATCCTTGGTCCTCCCTCTCTCTCAAAAATAAAAAAAAGAATAAAAAGAAATACCAGTAACCAAGCATGCATTTAGGTAAGTGTTGATTGCAGCAATGTTTTGTAGTAGCAAAAGCCTGGGAACAAAGGGAATGCCTGTCAATAGGGTATTGTTGTATAAATCATGGCACAGGCATATCCTGGAATATTTTTGCAGTAATTAAAAAATGGGAGTTAAATTTATACTGATGAGTTGAAAGGATCTCCGTCATGTATCTTAAGTAACAAAGGCAAAGTTAGAGAAATGTATATAATGAGATCCCATTTTTATAGAACAGTTGAAAAACACTTTGAGTTTTGTATATGCTTGTACAGTTGTTAACATTGGAGGGAGGAAATAAGCAAAAGAAAAAAGAAGGAAAGAAAAAAGGGTATCCACAATAACATATGTATGTAAAACTACCTGTTTGTGTGTCTACAAGATGAATTGCAGGAACGGATAGTCACCAGAATGTTTAGCAGCCATCTCAGAGTGGTTGGATGGGCATTTCAGGTGATTTTTACTTTTTTCCTTACAGTTTCCTATATTATGTGTTTTTATTTTTACAACAAATATGTAGTGTTTGTTATTAGAAAAAAAACTATTAACATTTTATTTTTTTAATGTTTTTATTTTTGAGACAGAGACAGAGCAAAAGCTGGGGAGGAGCAGAGAGAGAGAGGGAGACACAGAATCTGAAGCAGGCTTCAGGCTCTGAGCTGTCAGCACCGAGCCCAATGTGGGGCTCAAACTCGTGAACCACGAGATCACGACCTGAGCTGAAGTCGGACAGTTAACTTACTGAGCCACCCAGGCGCCCCAAAACTATTAACATTTTAAAAAATAAAAGTTCTGATAGGTCAAAGAAGGAATCAATAAGGGGGGAATACCACTTGACCAGAAATGGCAAATGTCTGAAATATTTTTTGCCTTAATTAGTGTGATGTCTGAGATGAAAGTGTGTTATTTATCCTGATAACACCATAAATTCTTCTTAATTTTGTATATGTGATAACCATTGGGTATCCAGTAAGAAATTGTCATTAAAAATGTGCAGGAAAATCATAGGCATTAACAGATCGGGTTGCAAATAAACATTTTGTTTTAGTTAATAAAAACAAAACAAAACAAAACCCTAGGTACAAGAGTAATTCTCCTTAGGAAAGCTTCAAATAAGAATGTCTTTTTTCTTTTCTTTTTCTTTTTTTTTTTTTTTAAAGTAAGCTTCACTGTCCTTGTGGGGCTTGAACTCATGACCCTGAGATCAAGAGTCACATGCTCTACCCACTGAGCCAGCCAGGCACCCCTCAAATAAGAATGTCTTTAAAGAGGCAAAATTAAAAGTATTTACAATTATTTAATACTTTATTTCAGTCCTTTTAAGAGGCTGAACTTAAATCATTCAGGCTGTGATAGAACATGGCAGCTGCTTTAGAGTTGGATTCCTTGCATGTATAAAGCATCTGTATTTGTTTCTTAGGTTGATACTTTTTGTTTTCCTCTTTTTGTTACCAATATTATTAACTTGACTGTATATATGTTCTTTATTGCAAACTGTACAAATTCTTTTTGAAAAGAATTGGGATATATGTAAATAAAAAGTAATTTTCAAGTAGTATTGAGAGGCAATATAGCAAGGAGGTTAAGGACCTAAGTACTGAAGACAGACTGGGTCACATCCTGGCTCTGCTGCTTCCAAACAGTGTGACTTTGGGGAAGTTACTTTTATCTTTCTGCATTTTTCTCAGCTTTAAAATAAAGAAAATAAGAGTGTTTACTTCATTAAGTGTTGTGAAGATCAAAGTAATACAAGAAAAGTGATTAGGCCTATTGGCACATAGTAAGATTTATATAAATATTTGTCATTATTATTTAGTTACTGTACTCTTTGCTCAGTTAAGTATATACAGTGTAGTTTTATTACTTGGCTTAATTGTTTTGGCAATCACTGAATCATCCCAACAATATTTTTAATCAAGTTGAGTGGATAGTACACATACAAATGAGTAAAAATTATGTATTTATATATATGTGTGTTTTCTCCTTTTCTCCTAGTCCTTATTCTTTTCTTACATGTATTTGTTCACGAATACATATTATTCTGGACCTTACGTTTTTTACTTAACAGGGGTATCTTGGGGATCTTTCCACCTTCATTCAGGTAACCTGCATCATTCTTTTAAATTGTACTAATGTGTCGTCATCATCATCTGTAACATTTATTGAGAGCTTATTACTGATCCAAGCACTTAACATTTGAGTTATATTAATTCATAGAAACCTCACAACAACCTTATGTGATGGTTGTTACATTTCCCCCATTTAACAAATGAAGCAAATTAGGGATGGGGTAGTTAAATGCCCAACAGTGTCACACAGCTCGTAAGTAATAGGACTCAGGATTTTAACCCAGGGAGTCTCTTTCCAGAGATTCTATCTTGATACTACTGAGTATTATAGCCTCTTATCCTACCACAGGTTATGTAGTCTCTATTTTAGTGGACATTTCCAATCTTTTGTTGTAAGAAACAGTGCTATAATAAATATTTTGTTAATAGAATACTTTGTACACATAATTTCTAGAAATGGAAGAGCTGGGTCAAAGGATATGTACTTTTCAAGTTTTGGTGTGTATGGCCAAATTACTCTCCAAGTTAGCAATGCACAGAGGTTCACATTTGTCTTCGGTATTGTGCTGAAATCTGCCAAATCATTTAGCTTGAGTCTTTGGGAAGCTGAATAGGTAAAGGCCTTTACATTTAGCATCCCTGAATTATGAGTGATCTACCATCTTGTGATAGCATAGGTAACCTATCATGTGTAATCAATGTAACAATGTCAGTATGGGAACAAGGTATGACCTTTGGACTTCCTGTTACTTTCAAATAATTGTAAGTATTCTGGATATAAATTGAAATGCTGTTTATGTGATTTATACATTGAGATGCTATAAACTGTAGTTTGAATGCATATCATTGAAAGAGCAAAATGCTGCAATCATCAATGTACATTATTAAAAGTAAAATGCTGTGATTGTTAATAATTATGGAAGTGCTTTCAAATAGTTAAATAGGGAATCAGATTGCCAATTATTAAGACCATTGAGAGTGTGATTGTTAAATGTACAAATAATTATATATTTTCTTGTGAAAAATGGGTTTTCAGTAATCTGCAAGTCCTAGTCTTAGGTTTTGCAGAATTAGGCAGTGGGGGGCTTTAGTCAGCAGTTACATCATCCGCAGATTTTTAAAAAATTTTTTTAATGTTTATTTATTTTAGAGCAAGAGAGACAGAGCATGAGTGGGGGAAAGGCAGAGAGAGAATCCAAAGCAGGCTCCAGCCTCTGAGCTGTCAGCACAGAGCCCAGTATGGGGCTCAAACCCATGAACGATGAGATCATGACCTGAGCCAAAGTTGGATGCTTAACCAACTGAGCCACCCAGGCACCCCCATGAATTGTTTTAAACACAATATACGTCTGCTCAATGTTCTGCATTTCATTTGTTTCAAGAAAGGGAAAAAATTATTATTAGTTCAAAAAGCAGGCAGAGTGACCCAAATTCTTTAATGTGATCCAAAGACACTTAAAATTTTGGGAGAGAGAGAGAGAGAGAGAGAGAGAATGTGTGAGTGAGTGAGTGGGGGAAGCGCAGAGAGAGGGAGAGACAGAATCCCAAGCAGGCTCCACACTGTCAGCAGAGCCCTACACAGAGCTCAAACCCACAAACTGTGAGATCATGACCTGAGCCGAAATCGAGGGATGGACACTTAACCAACTGAGACATCCAGGTGCCCCTTTAAGTTTTTTTTTTTTAAGATTGTATTTTTTTAAAGTAATTTCTACACCCAAGATGGGGCTCAAACTTAACAACCCCAAGATCAGAATCACATGTTCTACCAACTGAGCCAGCCAGTTGCCCCCATAAGCTTTCATTTCTTACAGGTAAATACCGAGTAGAATGACTGGATCATGTGTGTGCGTATGTTTAACTTTTTAAGAAACTGCCAAATTTTTTCCCATAGTGGTTGTATCGTTTTACATTACAGCAGTATATGATAGTTCTAGTTCTGTGTCTTTACCAACATTTCCTATGGTAAGTCTTTTTAATTTCAGCCATTCTATTATGTATAGAGTGCCATTTTGTTGTCATTTTAATTTGTCTTTCTAATGATGTTAGGCATCTTTCATGTAGCTATTTACCATCCATATATTTTTTTTGATGAAGTATATGTTCAAACCCTTTGCCCATCTTTTAATTGTGCTCTTTAAGTCCAGTTTTGGGGAGTTTTAAGATATATTCTAGATAGGTCCTTTATTACATTTATGCTTTGCAAATATTTTCGCGCAATATGGAACTTGGCTTTTTGTTCTAACAATGTTATGAAGAACAAAAAAGTTTTTAATGTCCATGAATTACAGTTTATCAATTTGTTCTCTAATGGATTGTGTTTTCAGTATTGTGTGTAATGAATCTACCTAGTCCAAGAACACAAAGCAAGGTTTTACATTTAGGTCTACCATCCGTTTTTAGCTTATTTTTTTAATAAGGTACAAGGTATGGCTTGAAGTACATTTTTTTAATGTTTATTTTATTTTTGAGATAGTGAGTGGGGAGGGGCAGAAAGAGAAGGCGACAGAGAATCCCAAGCAGACCCCACAGTCAGCAAAGAGCCTGATGTGGGGCTCGAACCCACGAACAGTGAGATCGTGACCTGAGCAGAAATCGAGTCGGACGCTTAACTGACTGGGCCACCCAGGTGTCCCTTGAAGTACCTGTTTTTTGCATTTGCATAGATACTTAATCTACTACCACTTATTAAAAAACAATACTTTCTCCACTGATTTGCCTTTGTATTTGTGTCAAAAGTCAGTTGTCCATTTACGTCTGTGTTATATAGCCTTTTTGAGCTGATAAATGTTTATAGAATTTTAATAATACCAGACAGAACAGTGGAGATTTTATCTGTTCTTTGTAGAATGATTTGGTGTTCTAGCATTCATAATATTAAGTAAAATAACTGCTAACAGTATAACATTTTTAACTTATAGCATAAGTTTTTATATTAGAAGGTCATTCTTTGATGATGATATCTTGTTTCAGCTTTGGCCTCAGCTAAATACTGTTTTTTTAGATCTTGGCCATTGGGCATTATGCCAGAATATGTATTTAGTGCACTTCAAAGGAGTTATATCAGTTTTCACTCAGTGAATGAGCTTGCCTATTTCCCATACACCTTTTGCCAGTATTGTCACTGAGCAATGTTTAGTAATTACCTACTATGTGTCAGGATGCTTTACTTTGCAGTTAGGGGTACTCAACGAACAAAGCAGGTGTGGTCCCTGTTTCCCTGGTATTTACAGACTGGCAGTGGAGACAGATATTGAACAGCTCTGTTCACAGATTTTTAATTATACTGGTAGCAAGTATGACAAAGGAGCGATATTGAAGGCTGTGAGCACATACCAGGAAGTTAATTCCTTAGCAAACTATGCTTTTGAAAATCTCTATCTGTAATTAAATCCTTCTCTTCCCACAGACAATTTAGTTAAATAACTCTGGTTGTTATTAATCATGGAATACTAGGCAAGCCACTAGAAATGCAGATTTCTTACCCTCTGAATTGGAAATGTCTGTGAACTTTTGACTAAAGTCATGTCTTTAAATCCATGTTGAAAATGCTTTCCACCTATACTAGGCAGCATTCTTCTCCCTTCTGTGCATACTTTATCCTCTGGGTCATATTTTCATTATAGAGATTTTGTGAATTCCTGAGTTGAAGGTGAACCTGTTTATGGTGATGCTTTTTATAAACACTGGGTTAATGTGCCTTTGCACAGTTTGTGAACCTTCTATCCTTTCTATTCAAATCCATGAAATAAATGACAAGATGGATCCATCTGAATACATAAACATCATTTTATGACACAAATGTAATAGCATTTTCACTGCAACACTGTTGGTGCTGACTCTTGTATGTACATCGTTCTTAAATACATGTATTGTTTTTAGTTGGCCAGTTTGGCTGTTGGTGATATGTTTTCTTGGCAAAGCAATCCAGAAAATGTCTCATTAATTAACATTTAGAAGAGTGATATGGTAATTGTAGGCAGTTGTCAAGAGAATTTTCTAAGTATTTTGAGCAGTAGTTTTTTTTTAAAGTGGTTGCAAACTTCCTAGGTTGACTACTTTTGAAGGGGACAATTCTCTTGCATGACTGCTGACATTTTTTTTTAATTGGTAAAGTCACTTCATCTGCAGTTTGTGTAAGACAACCTATCCAAAATGCTCAGAGACCATGAAGGTTAAGGATCCTCTTGGAAGAGAATTTGCTAAGGACAGTCCTTGATACTGTGAACTTGGACATGCAGACTATTTAACACAAGAAATTTAATTATTATGATTAAATACATTAGGGGTTGGGGGAAGACTGTAGGATTTCAGATAAACTAATGCTTCATTTTTGTTGTTAGATTTTAAAGATAGTTCCAGTTTTTCACTTTCGCAGCATTAAATACATATGGAAATAAATACTTATCCATGTGTCAAATGTATTCCCAGAAGTTCAGTTTTTAATCAAAGGGTTTGAACATTTTTAAGGACCTTGTTGCAGTTGCCAAATTGCTTCCCATATTTTTTAGAAAATAATGAACCCAAAGTGGCCTTTGTTTGATGGTTGTAGGTCATTCTTTTTTTTTTCTTTTTTAATTTGAGAGAGAGAGAGAGAGAGAGCGAGCATGTGCATGGGGAAGGGGCAGAGACAGAGAGAGAGAGAAAGAATCCCAAGCAAGCTCCACACTCAGCATGGAACCCGAGGCAGGGCTCAGTCCCACAACCCTGGGATCATGACCTGAGCCGAAATCAAGAGTCGAATGTTCAACCAACTGAGCCGCCCAGGCACCCTGGTTATAGGTCATCCTTATGACCGTTAATCAATTCACCATCTCATTCTTTATCTACTTTTTATTTATTCTTGGAGTGTAGCCCTGTAATAATTTGATATTTTGTTGCTTTAAATCTGCACTGATCTAAAATATTAGTAATAATTTTTAATTGTGCATGTTTTGGGGCACCTGGGTGGCTCAGTCGGTTAAGCGTCCAACATTGGCTCAAGTCATGATCTTGCCCTGCGTCACGCTCTGTGTTGACAGCTCAGAGCCTAGAGCCTGCTTCGGATTCTGTGTCTCCCTCTCTCTCTGCCCTTCCCCTGCTCACACTCTGTCTCTCTCTCAAAATAAATAAAGGATTAAAAAAATTTGTGCATAAATTGAGTCAACAAGACAGTATGAAAGTCTCTTGAAATATGTAGCAACTCAAAGGCTATCATTTTATCAGTTTAGAAGTCTGTTTTTCTGTTTTTTAGTCTTTATTCTAGTGAGGGTTGGCAAGTCTGACCTATCTAAATATTATTACACTGTATTTAGTTCTAATACCATATATGATTGTTTCTAGGAAATACTTTCTCCCCCCCACATTTTAGCAACTGAAATTAATGTCTGTCCTGCAGTTTCTGCAGTGTAATAAAAGAGTATGTTACAATTGATGGTATCTTAGATGGAATACAGTATTACTTCTAGGTAGGAGTGTATGTGTGTGAGAATTGCTCTTAGGTGACATCACCATAAAGAGTATTTTTATGGACTTTTAGTTGGTTGCCTTACCTTGGCTTCCTCTAATCAATAACTTAAAATCAATAAAAGTGCACTAGCAAAATGTAAAAAATAAAAATAGCAAAAAACGGGAAGCCATCCAGGTACCCAATAAGGAGAATTCTTAGGTAAGCTATGGTATCCATTTAATAAAATATTATACAGTTTAAGATGATACTTGTGAATAACAGTATATGAAAATGTATTACAGTATTGATTACAATTTTTGTCAAAAATTGTTTATGAGGAGATAAGTCAGTAATATTTAAGTGATGAGACTTTCCCTTGGATACTTTAAAAATTGCAAGCATACTGCTTTTGAAAATAAATTTTAAATAAAAGTATAAGTATTAAAGGCTTTATTTTCTTTACTGTTTATATCATTTGGCTCTCTTCTTGGCTGTTTACATCTTAGGTAAGTTAGGATATAAATTAAGGGACTTTCTTCTTGGACTCATTTCTTCTTAACCTAAAATTAAGAAAATGTTCTAAAAATTCACAAAAAGTCAAATGGGATGTTAATATTAGCCTCACTAGAGCTTTGTACCTCCAGTTTAAGAAATAAGAAAAATAAGATGGAATTTCTCACTCAGGTACTAGTTAGGTAGCTTCATTGTTCCAAATTTATGAGTCTATTAACCAGCAAGTTTCCACTACTATTCCCTGCTTTTAACAGTAGCAAAATTGAGTCTGTTTTTGTTAATATTCTTACTTGCTTCAAAGATGATTATTTTCCTCTGAGATATGTCCATTTACTTTGCAGTTCATTAATATTTACTTTTTTTCCCTGCTGTTATAACCAGTTAGGTTTGTGTTATGAAGCTAGGTGTTAATAAAATACGGCAGTATGCACTGTTCTTTAAAAATTAATTTTTTAGGAGATGGATATTTTAGGAGCAGTCAATTCTTGGTTGTTCTACTACTTACTCTTTAACTTTTGAATGATCTGTCATCTTTTTTTCATCTCTTTTCTTTTGCAAGAATATTAACCTTTGTAATTCTAACATAGACTCAGTTACTAATGGAAAATAGACACCCGTGGTTTTAAAAAGAGAGGTAATAGGGGTGCCTGGGCAGCTCAGTCGGTTGGGCATCTGGCTATTGATTTCTGCTCAGGTCATGATCTCATGGTTTGTGGGTTCGAGCCCCACATTGCGCTCTGCACTAACAGCGTGGAGGCTGCTTGGGATTCTCTCTCACTCTCTCTCTGCCCCTCCCCTACTTGCATGCTCTCTCTCTCAAAAATAAATAAACATTTTAAAAAATAATAAAAAGAGAGGTAATGAAGATTAAAACTGTTGGTAATATAAGGTCTTTTGAATTATTTGTTATGAAATGCCTACTTGTTAAAATCGGACTAAATCTGTGCTTCACCGATTTATAGCACTATTGTCTTCAGTGGGTTGTTTGAGTCTCAAAACCTATTTCCTAAGCAAACAGTACCATCATCATAGGACTGTTGTTAAGTGTTAAATGAGATGTGCCCATTTTTTAACATAATGCCTGGAGTGTAATATGTGCTTAATGAATAGTAGTTGATATTATCTGTTTTTAATTTCAGGCATTTTATCAAGTTACTGCTGTGCAAGGCACTTTGATGTTTGGAGGGAAGGGTAAGAAAATGATAAATATGCTCCTTGAAGGCAGAAATACTCAAATATGTTCATGTTATGGCTTACCATTTATCATAGGCTTCTAGCCTATAAATTCATACCATACAACTTATACAGTATTTTGTGTTTTTTAAAAAAAATTTTTAAGTTTATTTGGGAGAGAGAGAGTGCACATGCATGCACGAATTAGGGTGGGAGGAGGGGGTGCAGAGAGAGAGGGAGAAAGAGAATCCCAAGCAGGTTTCATGCTGTCAGTACAGAGCCAGATGCGTGACTCCATCTCACAAACTTGTGAGATCACGACCTGAGCCAAAATCAAGAGTTGGTGCTTAACTGATGAGCCACTCAGGCACCCCCAGTATTTTGGGGTTGTTTTGGCTAAAACTTTGGACTATCACACTCAATATAGTACAGTTTTACTTATTAAAAATTTGAAGTGAAAGGAATCTAATTGTTTATTTCTAGAAATCCTATAAAAATTGTTCATGGACAGGCCTGTCAACAAACCAAAAGCATAGCTGATACAGTTTGAATTCTGTTTTCCACTGAAGTGTCAACCCTAGCTTTTGTCTTTACTATTCCTTTTCAGGAATGCCTTTAGTTTGATAAATGGAGAGAAGCATGTGTGCATGTCCTCCAAAAGTTTCATTCCAATAGAAATAAAGTTTTCCTGATTCCATTAGTCCAGTTTGCCACCAGTAATTTTTTTGTACTTCTCTACTCTTTGGTTCCCACTTTTGTCTGCACATTTCCTCATTGTCCATCTCAGTAATTTTTGTAAACTATGTGAGTAATGACCTTATGTTTGCCTTTATTCTTAACCCTTGGTCTATTCATTGTTCTTTTTTTTTAATAGCAATACGAAATATGTGTAACACATGAAAATATTTATTCTTAAAACTCTTTCTTCTAATGTTGATTAATTTAGTAGACCAGTAAAAGCAACAAAGACCCAGATGCAAGGTGGCCTGTCTGCTTAGGTTGGCTCCCTACAAGGTCCCAAGTTTGCTCATGTCCCATGCAGGTGAGCACATCCCAAGCAAAAAATGTTTCTCATGACCTGTATCTTTTAAAGAGCAAAGAAATCATTTCCACAAGCTTTTCAACAGACTTGGCCTTACCTCTTATTAGAGAAAACATCATTACACACTCATTTCTAACCAGTCATTCGCAAAGGAACTGGAATTACTTTCATGGGCTTATCAAAATTTGAACCAATTTAGGGTTTTATTGGCAAGATACAAATGGAAATCTAGTTATGCATAGTCATCTGCTGCATAAGACTTTCTAATGGAGATACTAGGTGGGTTGATTAAGTAGAATGAGTAGGAAAGTGTTTCACAAAATGGTTTAACACTGTACTCTAGAAATATAATGTTATTAGCTTATTACTATTATGCTATTGTTATGTTAATGTTATTAGCTTATTACTGTTACTTTGTTATGACTTATTCTGTAACTTTTTGACCAAGCATAAGACTATCAACCTGATTTATTTTGCCTTTCTCTAAGAAGGTAAACTATGTACAAAATTAAGTAGTATGTGTCTCAGGATTTTATATGTAAATAACATTGTCATGGAACCTTGGTATTTGGCCCTTACATAACACTTCATACTTGCCCCCACTAGCCCCCAGTATTTCTGGAATGATGAAATTACCAGGTATAGTGCTTCAATCAGTAGCAATTTAGAGAGAACTTTATAAAATGGAAGAAACAGAAGTGACCCTCTAGTGTTGTGATTTGCTACTGCAGTGTTCTGCAGTGTGGAGGAGAGACTGATGACTCATTAGATCAGATGGTTGCCTGTGCTAACTTTCTGGATTTTTTCCCTTCTATAGCAGGGTTTTGTTTTGTTTTGTTTTTAATTTTTTACAGATATGGGTAGAAAACCCTACAATTTGTGACTATAGGAATCTTAGTTGTAAATTGCATTTACTTTTTATCCTTAAAGTAGGAATTGAGAAAGTAAAGGCAAGGTTTTTTTTTGTAATCGTTGAGTTGATTTCTCTGAGTGCAACCATGTATACCACATTGTTTTAATAAAAGCAGTTGTTCTTAAGGTAGATATCATGCTTTTTTTTTTTTTTAATGTTTATTTTTGCGGGGGAGAGAGAGAGGACATGCTTCTACCAGGAAGGAAGGGGCAGAGAGAGGGAGACAGAAGAACTGAAGCAGGCTCTGTGCTGACAGCAGAGAGCCTGATGTGGGGGCCTGAACTCACAAATGGTGAGATCATGACCTGAGTTGAAGTCTGACGCATAACTGACTGAGCCACCCAGGTGCCCCTATGCTTTTATTCTTTAAATGATGGAAAGCAGCAAGAATAGCTGTATTTTGTAATAGGAAGGAGTTATTAAATAGCATATAAAACTTAATGTAGCATGAAATCGTATCATGTTATTTTGGACATTATGGAGATTTGGGATAAGATTAACTTTCAGTGTAACGTGACTTGTGATGTAATTTGCTTATTTCAAGTTAAAATGGTGTCTTTTTAAAATGTTTATTTATTTTTGAGAGAGAAAGAGTGTAAACGGGGAAGAGGCAGAGAGAGAGGAAGACACAGAATCTGAAACAGACTTCAGGCTCTGAGCTGTCAGCACAGAGTCTGACATGGGGCTTGAACTCACAAACCACGAGATCATGACCTGAGCCAAAGTCGGATGCTTAACCAACTGGGCCATCCAGGTGCCCCTAAAATGTTGTCTTAAACATCTTTAAAAGCCTATGCTTTTTCACGTAGAGGCATAAGCATTAAATAATGAAACGGATTTTAATGTGGGGTATTTTTTTTTAACTTATTTACTTAAATTCTTCAGATTCTATGTCTTCCTTTCTCTCTGCCCCTCCCCTACTTGCACTCTGTCTCTCTCTCTCAAAAAAAAAAAAAAAAAACTTAAAAAAATTAACTTATTTACTTAAATTCAAGTTAGTTTTCATACAGTGTAGTATTGGTTTCAGGAGTAGAACCCAGTTATTCATCGGTTGCATATAACACCTAGTGCTCATTCCAACAAGTGCCCTCCTGAGTGTCCATCACCCATTTAACCCATCCCCTTACCCAACATTCCTCCAGCAGTCCTCAATCTTTTGTTCTCCGTATTTAACAGTCTTTTATGGTTTGCCTTCCTCTCTGATTTTATTTTATTTTCCCTTCCCTTCCCCTATGTTCATCTGTTGTGTTTCTTAAATTCCACATATGAATGAAATCGTATGATATTTGTCTTTCTCTGACTGTCTTATTTAGCTTAGTATAATACACTCTAGTTCCATCCACGTTGTTACAAATGGCAAGATTTCATTCTTCTTGATCATAGTATTCTATTGTGTATGTATATATATGTGTGTGTGTGTGTATATGTGTATATATACATATATATGCATATATACATACATATATATACATATATACGTATACATCTATATACATATATACATATACATATACATACATACATATATATATACACATACACACACACACACACACACACACACACACACACCACATCTTATTCATCCATTCATCAGTCGATGGCCATTTGGGCTCTTTCCATAATTTGGCTATTGTTGATAGTGCTGCTATAAACATTGGGATGAATGTGCTGCTTTGAATCAGCATTTTTGTATCCTTTGGATAAATACCTAGTAGTGCAATTGCTGGGTCGTAGGATAGTTCTGTTTTTAATTTTTTTCGGGAATCTCCGTACTCTTTTCCAGAGTGGCTGCACCAGTTTGCATTCCCACCAGCGGTGCAGAAGAGTTCCCCTTTCTCCATATCCTCACCAACATATGTTGTTTCCTGAGTTACTGATTTTAGCCATTCTGACAATGGTGAGGTGGTATCTCACTGTGGTTTTGATTTGTATTTCCCTGATGGTGAGTGATGTTGATCATCTTTTCATGTGTCTGTTAGCTATCTGGATGTCTTTGGGAAAGTGTCTTTTCATGTCCTCTACCCATTTATTCACTGATTGTTTTTTGGGTGTTGAGTTTGGTTAAGTTCTTTATAGATTTTGGATACTAACCCTTTATCTGATATATCATTTGCAAATATCTTTTCCCATTCCATCAGTTGCCTTTTAGTTTTATTGGTAGTTTCCTTTGCTGTGCAGAGCTTTTTATCTTGATGAGGTCCAAATAGTTCATTTTTGCTTTTATTTCCCTTGCCTCTGGAGACATGTCTAATAAGAAGCTGGCTGTGGCCAAGGTCAGAGAGATTACAGCCTGTTTTCTCCTGTAGGATTTTGATGGTTTCCTGTCTCACATTAGGTCTTTCAACTATTTTGAGTTTATTTTTGTGTACGGTGTAAGAAAGTGATCCAGTTTCATCCTTCTGCATATCACCGTCTAGTTTTCCCAACACCATTTGCTGAAGAGACTGTCTTTTTTCCATTGGATACTGGGGTATTTTTATTTTCACTGTTTTCATAGATAACAACGAAGGGTGATTAATGGGTGCAAAGTAGTATGTTATGAATATGCTTATCAAACTGCTATATTAGCAGCCCTGTTCAGTGATGAAGTGAATATGTCTATCTAATGAATAATTTTTATTTTATTTGTGAGGAGGAAGCAATTTCCTATTTATCTTATAAAATAGATATTGTATACGATGGAGTGCAAAACTTGCTTGGAATAAGAGAATGTACAAGAGCATACAAAGAAATTTCCCTGCTTACAGTAGTCTTCTATAACATCCTGTTCTCTGTCAGGACTGGGAAGAGCTTGGTGGGTATTTATTCACTCTTTACTTGTTTTTCTCTTCTTGGGGTGCTTTGGTGAAAAAATTTTAGAAGTACAGTGGGAACCCTTATCTCAGTGCTGTGGGAATTGAAAATTCAATTTTCAGAAGAGCCCATTTCCTTGGACCAGTCCTTGGAAGTTTCTCAAAGTGTTTAGATGTTAAGAAGTCGGAGCCAAAAACTTCTGGACATGGAGAACATATTGTCCAACTCTATCAGAAAATAGTTCTTTAGAAGTTAAATAAACTCTTAATTGGGACTTCTTTTCCTCTAACTACTGTTGATGGGTTCTATCTAAGTTTCTGTTGAAGGACAAAAAGCAAGTTCCTTGTAGAAACTAAGGCTTTGGTTGTAAGGGGACCTGACCTCTGTGTCAGTAGCTTGACTTAGCCCAAACATTACCCTAAGTGCTCTGCTTTCTAAAGCCACTTTTGTATCTCTCTTCCCTTTTCACAGAGTAACTAGTTACAAGATAACTAAGAAAACAGGCCAGAGATCTTTGTGGTTCAAGTGTGAGTCTAAGTTTCACTTATCCAGGGAGTAATTATTTACTTTATTCAATACGTGAGCATTTTGGGTTCTCTGGAATCAGATGCCTAGAAAGTCTATTGTATAAATAAGATCTTTGTTAGGGATCCACACATGTGAAAGGAAGGAGACAGACTCCAAGTTGGGAAGGGAAGAAGTTGAAATGCAACTGAAGCCTAGAAAAGCCTTAGCCGACTCTGTAGGGAAATCTGGAGTGAGTGTTACTTATAAGAGTATCCCACATCTCGGTTGACATGACTGGGTCTTTATACCTCCATTTTGCTCAGTCACCAGGTACAGGTTGCCCTGTGAAGGGTGTGAACATGGCCAAGGCAGCTCTGTGACTGAGGCAGACCCTGAAGGGTTGACTGGTGGCTGTTGGCTGTCCACTGATGACATTCCACTGTCCTTTGTTAAAGGAGGGTCTGGATGCTGCATCTCTGAGTCTAATTTTTTTATAAATGCTTATGTATTTATTTTGAGTAAGAGCACAAGTTGGGAAAGGGTAGAGAGAGGGAGAGAGAAAATCCCAAGCAGGTGACACGGGACTGGATCCCATGACCGCAAGATCACCACCCGAGCTGAAATTAAGAGTCTGATGCTTAACCGACTGAGCCACCCAGGCTCCCCCTGAGTCTAATTTGATAAAACTATTGCCTTGAGGCAGAGACTGTTGTCCTTCATACCATATAAGATTGTTTAGATGCAGACAATAGAAACCAGCCTTGTGAATTTAGGAGGCAGAGTAGTGCAGGCCGTAAGGCCCAGAGGCATTGGAGTCAGTTTGCCAAGATTCAAATCCCACCTTTACTTCTCTCCAATTTTGTGATCATGGGCAAACTTACTTAAATCTCCATTCCTTAGGTTTCCCATTTGTAAAATGGAGGTGGTATTGGAAGTTACTAAGTAACTATTCACTGAGAGCTTCTTTTCTTTGTCCAGGCATTGTTTTCCGTGCCGTCATGAAACTTGCATTCTAGGGAGTGATACAGATGGTAAAAGAGTGAAATAAAAAGAAAAATTATATTCTTTCAGGTAGTCAGTTTATAAGTGCTGTGAAGAAAAGCAGGGTAAGAGCCTTGAGGCTGACAGTGGGAACAGGGAGACTGTTCATGGGAGTGAGAAAACACATTCTGGGCAGCAGCACAGCAGGCGTAAAGGTCTGAGTTGCTGGAGCCAAGATTAAAATTTAACTGTGTTAAAACATCAGAAGTGGACAGAAAAGTGCTGGGAATTCCTGCTTTTTATACTTCAAAAACTGATGTTTCCATAATTTTCTTATTTTATCCTGAAAGATGTGTTAAGAGCTGGGGATATATTTGCAACCACTTCTCTGCATATAACTCAGCGGAATACAAAAGGCTAAGTTACTCATAATTGTTACCATTTTTTTCTTCTCTTAACACTGACTTTTTAAAAAGTAGAATCCTCTTGATTTGCTGTATAAGAATATTAATCAGATGAATACAGATTTGTGGATCTAGTGAAAGCATCTCTAAGTAAACTTACAGAATTATTATTTAGGCTCTTAATTCTCTAATTGGATGTTATTGTTTCTAAGGTCTCCTGTCTTTGGCATAAATTAATATATGCCTAAAAATAAAAAGTTAAAGATTATAGAAACACTAGTTTCCATGGTGGCTAGGATTATTCAGCTGAGTGATAAACCCACATGGTAGCTGAATCATGAATAAACCCTCTGATTTCCGCTAATCATTGCTCATACACTTAGAGGCTGTCACTGTTGTTTTAAAGGGAATGTATATAAATGCTTATTTTAAAAAATCAGAACAGATAACCTTTATTGTCTTATGAACTCTCCAGAATACGTTGGTTAACCCCAGAAAGTTTGAGTCACCTGTGAAAAAGCTCCACTGTATACTCTAGTGTCTCCTTGTTCATCCTGCAGGTCTCAGCCCAGCCTCTTCTAAGTCATTCCCATCCTGCCCAGGTCTAGGTTCCGTACCTTTGTTTTATGCTCTCCCAGATCAGCCTGCACAGCTCCTATGACAACACATGTATCACTTATTGTAACTACCTATTTGTCTGTATATCCATCCCACCAGGCCAGAAGCTCCTTGGGGGAGAGATTGTGTCTTCTCACTCCATTCTGTTTTCAACCTGTAACACACAACACATCATTGATGCTTAAAATCCATTTTGTTTTAAAAAATAAAGTTACGGTAAAGTGTACATAATAGCTAAGAAAAAAACTAGCCAAGTGACTAGATTTGGTTCAAGTAACAAGAGGGTAAGAATACACTAAGTGCTGTTTATTTGTTACACTGGGTACTTTTTAGGAAGTTAGGCAAGATTAACTTGCATTAACAGAATAAAGTTGATAGTCATCACTATTTTTTGTTTTAGTTTCATTTTATTTATTCGAGAGAGACCCAAGACAGTGTGAGTGGGGAGGGGCAGAGAGAGGGAGAGAGAATCCCAAGCAGGCTCTGTGCTAATAGCACAGAGCCTGACACAGGGTTCGAACTCACGAAACCACGAGACCATGACCTGAGCCAAAACCAAGAGTCAGACACTTAAACAACTGAGCCACCTAGGCACCCCATCACTATTACTTTTCTGTTAGGCTTACCATTAGGTGCCTTGCAACAGCCCCATTAGATTTTATAGATGAAAATGAGACTCAAAAAGTTGAGAGAATGTGATTTGCCCAAGGATGCAACTTAAAAATTCATACTCAATCTGTCTGACTCAAAGCCTTGGTCTCTCTCGATAAAAAGAAGAAGCCAGGATGGGTGAAAAAGTATTCTTCAGTACTTACTGATATAATGTTCAGAATATAATTTTTTTATTTTGTTTGCTCTACTTGAAAAGAAAACAGTAGCCTCTGGAGAGAGAGATCTGAGAAAAACTGTTGGAGAGTTAAGGCACTGAAGATAATTTCCTTGGAGAGGTCTCTAGTCTGTGGCTACAGCTGTTGGAAGAAACGGCCAAGAGGGTAGAAGCAGTGGGGAACTAGATTTATGTGAAATATGATTATTTTCTAAGGAGAGATTTTTAAAAATAGAATGGCTTTTTCAAAATTCAAGCCCTGTTTGAATACTGGTATTACTGATGAAATTCTTGTAAGCATTTTATATTTCACGAGGAACATTCAACAAATTTGCAATTCAGCCACATTTCTGGGGTAGGTAGTAGAATTTTTCCTGCTTTTCAAATGACGATATGAAGAGATTTTGATTTGTTCAGATCCTCCTGCAGCATGTCCCTGGTAGATCCAAAAAGTGTCCGAAGTCTGCTGACTCAAGATTTCATGCTATTTCCACTTTAATAGGCAAGTGACCATGTATCATGCAAGCTATATAAGAAATACTCATATTTGGGGAAGAAAGACTGATTTTCAAGTTATTTTCTGACTTTGAAATTTTCTTATTTTCTGAAGATGAAAATTTGACCTCATTTGTTTGTTCACTACTTCTTTGAAGACTTTGCCCAATCCATTTCCCAAATAAATGTTTGTCTTTAAACTTTGTTTTTTCCCTTATTATCTAAGTAGTTTCTAGAAAAGCTTGTTCTTCTCTTTTTTGTATTCCAGTCTTTTGCAGTTTCATACCTGATTACTTAACAGCCCCTTCTACTGCATCTTTAGGAAGCTGGAAAATCCTAGTGAGCCAGTTTCCCCTTTTCATTACTTCCTCCCTCAACTGCCCTTCCTCTAATTTAATTTTCCTATTGAGAACACAAAAATCTTTGCTCTTTTATTGTGACATTTGTGACTGTGGTATCTGGTTTATTTTTTTCACTTACATTGTTTCCAATGAGTAGAAGTATAACCTACCTTTAACCATAAATTACCAGCCTGATGATAGTCTCTACCTTACCACTGATGCCATCTTCAAGTTTTTGGTACCTTTCTTGCCCCTTTGACCATATTCCTCTCACTTATAAGGTCTCCCGTATCTCCGTGTGGTTTTCATCGTTATTTTCACTCATATTTGTTTCTTTAATCACTGGGTTCTTCCTTGTTAGCCGTATCCACTGTTACCCTTCTGAAGCCACAAAGTGTATCCAACAGAATTCCACTCACTGTTAATGACTTCATTGTTAAACTCTTCTCCCCAATTCTTTGGTATCTTGATTAATGGATTACAAATTGTGTCCCATGGAGTATATGGTTCTGTAGTGATCCTTCATGGCTCCAAAAGACAAAAACACAACTCAGCTGTGCTTGAATTAATTCCCAGAGCTCAAGGTTTGTTTTTCCTTTGTCTTTCTGTATTCTTTCCAGCTACCTGTTCCCCCTACCTCATCTACATTGGTTTGCACTTCTCCCACATCTGAATTAGTTTCTCCTCTGCTCCCAGGGTGTTGTCATCTTGAATACTAAAGTCATTTTGCTTTATAGTCCTTTGTTTAAAGCCAGTGAAAGCCCCTTTTATTCACAATCCTATTCCCTAAGTTCAAGACAGGGCCTTTTCCTTGGTAGGAGCTCAATAAACATTTAATAAATTGAATTCCATTGACATTCAACCCATAACCATTTCCAGAGCTTTCCACCTTCTTATCTTGCCTCCTCCCCTCCTCTACTTTAATCTGTTAGATGAATTAAACATCATTCTTCTCATAACAGCTCTCCCTTGGTTATTTTCCTATTGTTTATAGGCTAAAGTCCACTTGGCATTCATTTCAAGACCCACACATTAGTCTCTCTACCATTGCATCCTTACTTTTCACTGTTGCCTTAATATAAACCTTTTATTCCATTCATACTGTCTATTAACTGTTCCTGAAATTTTTATTTCCATTCTTTTGTTCTTGTTATTTCTCCACCTGGAATGCCTTTACTGTCCTTCTTTTCTTAGTTGATGCTAATTCTACCTGACCTTCAAGAAGTCTTCCCTAATCATTCTAATATTTGTACTTTTAGTAAATAAGTATATGTTATTTGGTACTTTATTACATACTGATCCATGACCCTTATTTTATGGTTGTTTTGGGACATTATTAGATTTTATATGTATGTGTATTTTATCTCCCTTGTTAAATTGCCAATAATTATTAAGTGAGACCAGCAGTCAAAAATAAACTTTCTACTTTGGAATCCGCAATCAGTTTTCTGTTTGGATTTGAATTGTTCATTCTTTGGGTTTTTGAGATTGCACATCAATAAAGAAGGCGAACTGAATTTCTTAAACTGTTGTGTGTTTTGCAAAAAGAAGAAGAAGAAAAAGGAAAATTGCTCCCAGAAAAATTGTAAAGATAGATAAAGATCGCTAATACATTAATATTTTTTATTGTAAGATGTAATGTGTCAGATGGTGAAAAGTAAAGCAGGGAAGTTGCAATTTTCTTTATTTTTTACTTTTAAATGTTTTATTTATTTTTGAGAGGGAGTGCTCACGTGTGAGTGCCGGGGGGATAGAGGATCTGAAGTGGGCTCTGCACTCACAGCAGAGAGCCAGATGTGTGGGGCTCAAACTCACCAACTGTGAGAGAGCTGAAGTCAGACAGCCAATTGACTGAGCCACCCAGGAGTCCCTATTTCTTGCAATTTTAAAAAGATAGGCAGAGAAGCCCCTCAGAGAAGGTGAAATTTGAGTAAAGACCTGAAGGAAATATAGGAGTGGTTATCTAGGAGAAGAGTACTCCAGCCAGGAGGACAACATGTGCAAAGACCCTGGGGCAGAATGTATGTATGTGTATATGTATATGTATTTATATGTAAGCATATATGTATATATATTTATAGTTTGTATATATTATATACAGAATGATTAAGGGGAAGAGTAGTTGGAAAGATCACAGTGGCAATGGCAGAGAGGACAAGATATTGTAGGACTAGGTAAGCCATTGGAAAGACTTCACATTGTTTATTACACTCCTTGGTATTTTCTATGGAGTACTTTGCATAGGAATATGTAATTTTGAATTTTAATAATAACTGTAGACCATCCAAGAATGAGGTACTTTTAGGCAAATTTTAAGAACTTTATATTTTCTCTGAAGAAGTGGTAATAACTCAAGAATACCGATGATGAGAGTTAACTTAGTTCTTTTGTTTTATGGTTTGTAATTAATACCGATGATGAGAGTTAACTTAGTTCTTTTGTTTTATGGTTTGTAATTAAAACTTTTTTTCTTTAACCATAGGTAAATTAACATGATGGATTTCTCCAAGCTACCCAAAATACTTGATGAAGATAAAGAAAGCACATTTGGTTATGTGCATGGGGTCTCAGGACCTGGTAAGTAATATGTAATAATCTCAATAGTAAAGATTCCTAACTTCAATTAATGTCTTTTCAGGGCATTTTAGGTAAAATACGCAAGTTTCTGTTCACTCACAGAAGTTCTATTTGCCCCTAAAAGATTTCATAGTTGCTATAAGACTGAGGTAATACCTCCATCATAAGAGCTTCTTTAGCATTCATTACCTTTTTTTTTTTTTCAATCAAGTTTATTATTTATTTTGAGAGAAAGCATGTGTGCAGGTGAGTGGGGGAGGAGCAGAGAGAGGGGAATAGAAAGGGAGTGAGAGAATCCCAAGAAGGGTACAGAGCCTGATGTGGGGCTTGATCTCATGAACCATGAGATCATGACCTGAGCTGAAATCAACAGTTGGACACTTAACTGACTGATTCACCCAGGCACCCCTTTTGCATTCATTATCTTAAGTTGATAATTATTGGGCACTAATTTGTGATATCCTATTTATTATGTATGTGTGTAATTGGTGTTCAGAGTTTTAGATATGTCTTAATTTTTTGTTAAATGTGAGGTGAAATAAGACTATATAATATAAAATTTATTGCTTTTAGTATGTAATACTTTGCAGATAATAGGCATTCAGTCAATATATGTTAATGTGGTTTGAACGTCAGTAATTTTTTTCAGAGCATTTCTCAACAATATCAACCTTGGCTCTTTGAATATATAAATGCTTCTGGATGTTTATTTTACATTTTCACATAACTAGGTATCTGTGGGAAGGAAGTTTTATGACATGAGAATAATAGAAAGCAGTTAAAAACTTTGTTTTATTCTGCCAAAACTTGGGGTACTGCATTTTAAATAATATATCGCATTCTAGTTTTTATTCATTTTACTCCAACTACAAAATATGATTCATAGTTTCCATGGTAAAAGCCACTCATTGATTTATAATCCTTAGTGCCATGGATACTTATTTTTCCTTATGTCTCTCTTTTTTTTTTTTTTTTTAATTTTTATTTGAGAGAGTATGTGTACACAAGCAGGGGAGAGGGGAGAGTATGTGTACACAAGCAGGGGAGAGAGAGGGAGAGGGAGACGGAGATGGAGAATCTTAAGCAGGCCCCATGTTTAGCACGGAGCCCAGTGCAGGGCTTGATCTCATGACCCTGGCATTATGACCTAAGCCAAAATCAAGAGTCACTTAACTGACTGAGCCACCCAGGTACCGCTCCTTATGTCTTTTTATAAACCTCATGCTATAGTCTTTTTGTTCTAATCACAGTGGAGGTAATGACCCTTTTCTGGTGTTTATGCAAATGAGGTCAGTAAGTCACAGTGTTTATTTCTCCCTAAGAAGTTTCTATAGCTTAGAACTTGGTGTTTGAGCTTGAACTCATTGGCAAAAACACATTTCAGTGTTGTCAGTTTCTTTTGCCTTTCCAAGTAACAGTTTTCCCCTTGATGATCAGAAGGGTCTTTAGGAAAGGCAGGCTATATTCAAGAACTTTTAGGGAAAAGGCAAAAAAGAATACCATCAAAAGAGTTTAGGTAAAAATATTTGTCTGAACCTTGTAGTAAACTGCTCCTAGAACCTATTTCTAATTCTTAAGTACTTAATAAAATGATAGAAAAATGGCATACTTTTGGGTTTATGAAATATGATTTAAAATTTTAGTTATCTCTGACATTTCAGTGCATCTTAACTCTTATATAGTAGGTATAGAGGTAAATATTTATGAAATTAACAAATCTTCATTGTTCTAACACAAGTTAATTAAATATTAATACTTTAATAGTTTCCCCCTGGATATTAGTACATGGTTCTAATTAATTGTATCAGGAGGCTAAATACATCAAAAATAGAGTTATTCTGGGTTGCCTAGGTGGCTCAGTCCATTAAGCATCTGACTTCAGCTCAGGTCATGATCTCATGGTTCGTGAGTTTGAGCCCTGCATTGGGCTCTACACTGACTGTGCCCTGACAGTGCAGAGCCTGCTTCAGATTCTCTGCCTCTCCCCCACTTGTGTGCATGCATGTGCACATGCTCGCTCTCTCCCGCAAAAATAAATAAACGTTAAAATAAATAAGTAAATAAAACTATGGGGCGCCTGGGTGGCTCAGTCAGTTGAGCGTCCGACTTCGGCTCAGGTCATGATCTCGCAGTCTGTGAGTTCGAGCCCCGCGTCGGGCTCTGAGCTTACGGCTCAGAGCCTGGAGCCTGCTTCGGATTCTGTGTCTCCCTCTCTCTCTGCCCCTCCCCTGCTCATGCTCTGTCTCTCTCTCTCATAAATAAACGTTAAAAAAAATAAATAAATAAATAAATAAAAATAAAGTTATTGCTACACAGATCTGAAAATGTACAACTTTCCCCACCTACCAGAAAAGTAACTTTTACTTACTAGACAATGTGATCTAAAATAGTAAGTATAAATTCTGGTTCAGTATTTATAAGAAATAGGAATTCTTGGGGCACCTGGGTGGCTGTCAGTTAAGCATCTAACTTCAGCTCAGGTCACAATCTCACAGTGAGTTCGAGCCCCGCATCAGGCTCTGTACTGACAGCTCACAGCCTGGAGCCTGCCTCAGATTCTGTGTCTCCCTCTCTCTGCCCCTCTCCTGCTCATGCTTTGTCTCTGTCTTTCAAAAACAAATAAGCAGTAAAAATAGATTTTAAGAAATAGGAATTCTTAATCAGGACTTCACTTAGTGGTAATGACTAATTATAAACATCCTTATGAAAGACAATTTTTTTTTTCTAGATTTTATTTTTTAGGTAATCTGTACACCTAACATATGGGGCTCAAACTCACAGCCCCGAGATTAGGAATTACATGCTCTACTGATTGAGCCATTCAGGCACCCCTGAAAAAAATTTTTCGGATGCATATGTGAGTTTTTCTAGGTAGAGCTGTTATTAGTTTATCAAAGAGGTCCTTGTCTCAGAAGAGTTTTAAGAGCCACTAATGTGAAGCGTTAGAAATGAAAGTAAAGATGTTGTTTTAAATATTATTTCTCAAAGGAATAAACAACACAGTTTTGTTTCTCAAAACAACACAGCAAACTGATACTTGTGTGGCATTCTGCCGTGCAGCTCTTGTTCCAATTTTAGTTTAAACATTTTTTTTTCTTATTCCCAAATCCATCATTCCATGTATTATAGCAACCGGCATGATCAAAGTGTGTCTCGATGCTGCTAGGTTTGCCAAAGAGAACTTTGGACTTTTTGAAAATAATTTTCATCTGTATTATGTAAATGAACAAGCTTTAGCCTAACACATACATTTTGTTTACCTCTCTATCGGATGCTAAAAATGCATAGTTTTGTGAAACTGTATGTATGTTTCATAGTGGGTGTTTTCTTTTTCTTATGAGTATGTAAGAGAGGTGTATATTTGGGTTAACCGGATATTTTAATTATCTGTAACTATTCGCAGGATCTTAAGTTTTCAAAACACTCATTTGTTCTTTTCAGTGGTTACAGCCTGTGACATGGCAGGTGCAGCCATGTATGAGCTGGTGAGAGTGGGCCACAGTGAGTTGGTTGGAGAGATTATCCGACTGGAGGGTGACATGGCTACTATCCAGGTGTATGAAGAAACCTGTATCCTTTTTGGTTCAATTTCTTGCCACTTTCTACAAGTCAGAATTTAGGGATTTATAGCAAAGGTGGAAGTAGCAACAACCAATGATATCAGACGCATGAAATGCTGGTGTTATAAAGAAACCTGATCTTTACAGGAATTTTGAGGAAAGGTACTAGGAATTAATGATCTTATTTTAAGAAATTAATATTATCTTCTGAACGTTCATTGCTCTTTGTATTTTGGTAGTTCACAAACTTTAGGGGAAACCAATTAGAATTTTTCTTAAGAGTGACACATATTGTAGAAGAAAGCATAAACAGAATTAACAATATCAATTTATATGGTTAAAATTCTCCAGTCATGATTTCTGTTTAAAATAGTGAATTCATAAATAAATCAGTCACTACTGTCTGCCTGTATTCTAATAAATAATGCTAGATGACATGTTACATTATGGTTTTAGCACTAGGAAATCTTTACTTCTTGTTTGGTTATCATAATTTTGGCTTTTAGGCATAGTATTTATTTTCAGTTTTCTATGAAAAAGAGATAATGTGTTAAACTTTGTGAAGAGAAACTACTTTTTTTTCAACTTAATTTATGTGTTTTACTTAAATTGACTCTTAAGGGTAGTAGTAATTCTCCTTATTTATTATTATTATTTTTGTTTAAGTACAGTTGACATACAATATTATATTAGTTTCAGGTGTATAACATAGGGATTTGACAATTATATACTTTATGAAATGCTCACCATTATAAGTATAGCTACCATCTACCAAAGTTATTACAATATTATTAACTATATTCCTCATGCTATACCTTTTTATCCCTATGACCAATTTGTTTTATAACTGGAAGTTTGTACCTCTGATCTCCTTCACCTGTTTTACCCATCCACTCAACCCTCACCCCTCTAGCAAACACCAGTTCTCTGTATTTATGAATCTGTCTCTGTTTTTGTTTGTTCATTTGTTTAATTTTTTAGATTCCACATATACATGAAATTATATGGTATTTGTTTTTCTCTATTTTTCTCTGAATTATTTCATGTAGCATAATACCTTCTAGGTCCACCCATATTGTCGCAAATGGCAAGATTTCATGCTTACTTATGGCTGAGTAATACTCTCTTGTGTAATATACACATATGCATATATGTTACAGTGTTTTATGTATATATACACACAGGTATGCTGCATCATCTTTATCCATTAAATCTATCAGTAGACACTTAGGTTGCTTCCATATTTGGCTGTTGTAAATAATGTTGCAAGAAATATAGGGGCATTAGTTTTTTGACTATTTTACTAAGATTTATTTGGTACAACTTTTTTGTCATACTAAAATACATTTTTTCAGGTAATTTGTCTCTGTGTGTGTGTACTGGTGTGCTAAATCAAAACAAAATCATCTGGAAATTTAAATAAAATTAGAAGTCTTTGTAGCTATGAAATCATGACTAATCAAAAAAGACTTTTTTAAAAGACTTTTTCTATTGTTAGCTTTATCTTTTATTCAATCTTTTACGTGGTTTGAAGATTTAAGATAAAAACAAATGAAGGTGTATACAGTGACAACCCTCTTCACCATTGTCATCCTGTATTTGGCCAATTTTCAAAACACATGCATGTGTGCAGCCATTTTTATTAATTCCTTTTATTGTATACCCTTCGAGGTTGTTAATTGCATATATGAACCAATATAAATATGTTACCTTTCTTCCCTTTTTTCCCCAGAAGACAGCATACTATATGCACTGTTCTGTACCCTACTTTTTTTTATGCAAGATGGATAGGTATGTGAAAAGTATAGGAAAATGTTAGTGGTAGGATCTAACTGGTAGATATGAGAGTTCACTGTAAAAGTCTGAACTTTGCTCTAGGTTTGAAAAGTTTCATAATGGAAATGAAAATATATTTTGGAGATCTTTCTAGAGCAATTCATAGAAGCTCCTATTCTTTTTTTACAGCTACATAGAATTCTATCATATGAATATATATAATTTATTGATCTCTTTAATGATAGAAGTTTTGGTTGTATCTAGTCTATATGTGTTGTAAACAGTGTTATAGTGTAACTATAGGATGAATTCACAGAAGTTGGATTCTTGGGTCAAGATTTATGCATTTAAATTTTTGATTTTGCTGAATTGCTGTCAATAAAAGTTGTACTGATTTTACTCTTGTCAACAAGTATGTGAGAGCAACGTGATTTCAGTGTGCTTACTTGCAGGTTGTATTCTTTTGCTTTCCAAAACCACTTCTTAATTCTTAAGATTTTAAGTTTTTGTGCCACGTACTAGTATCCTTTCTAGGGGATTGATATTCCTCAGTAGTATAGCTGAAATCATGTATTAAGGAGAGTTGGAACAATGTATTAACCATATATTGCTGCTGTTGTTAGCTCTGTGGTTCCCAGACTGTGCAGAAGGCATACTGGGCAGCTGCAGCAAACTCATGTGATGCCCCAGGATATTTAAAAGTTTTGAGGTTAACACGGGAGTATTAGACATGTTGTCAGACATCACGTGAACCAGTAGCTTCAGTTTAATAAACACTTTCATTATTCGGCCGCACTGTGTTCTTGTCAATGATGTCATATCTTTGGGAAGCTGAGCGTTTGGTGATTGCTAAGCTGAAAAGCAAGTATTGTACAAAAATGAATGTGGAACAGGTATTCAGTTTGATTCCAAGGTTTGAAAATGGTACAGTGCCCAGTAAGCACTTACATCCCATTTGTAAGAATTGATGTTGTTTAAAAATGAAATTAAAATATTTTTTTCTCTCAGTCTATATATTTTTCTCTCAGAGTGTCATTCAGTTATTAGGACATACATATTTATTAAGTTGTTTGGATAGAACTATTTAATAAGTGGAATTATTAGATACATCTTTTGTCACAGTGACCTGTGGCCTGAAAAAGTTAATGGAACACTAAGGATGTTATGAACTGAGAAAGTTTGAGAATTTCTGTTTTAGCTTCTTAAGTATCATTTCCTGTTCAACTGTGATACTTCCTTTTTATAGAGTCTCTAAACTTTCAGAGTGAGTTTTCCTCAACTACTGTTTCTAGCGGGTGTGTCTGTTGGAGATCCTGTACTCCGCACTGGTAAACCCCTCTCAGTAGAGCTTGGGCCTGGCATCATGGGAGCTATTTTTGATGGTATTCAGAGACCTTTGTCAGATATCAGCAGTCAGACCCAAAGTATCTACATTCCCCGAGGAGTAAATGTGTCTGCTCTTAGCAGAGATGTCAAATGGGATTTTACACCTTGCAAAAATCTGCGGGTATGTCTTTGAAACCAAGATTTCTAACATTGGTGAAAGAATGTGAAATGGATGTTTAGTGAACTATTTTGTACTCTTTAGTCTAATAAAAATAGACCACAGAAGTATAGTTTAATTTTTTCTTTAAATCTGCTAGAAGAATTATAGAATATGTTTTATTGATAAATGAAGCAAATGATTTAAGTAATAGCAGCAAGGATGAATCTGCCTGATATTTATTTGAATGTTAAACAGCTTGATGTTTATTTGAACATTAAACAGCCAGTACATTTGTTCTCTAGGTTGGTAGTCACATCACTGGTGGAGATATTTATGGAATTGTCAATGAGAACTCACTCATCAAACACAAAATCATGTTACCCCCGCGAAACAGAGGAACTGTAACTTACATTGCTCCACCTGGAAATTATGATACCTCAGTAAGTAGTATATACACTTTATCTCATAGTGTGGCCCTCCCTGATAGTCCCAAGAGTACCCATTTTAGTGTCCTAAATAGCCATAGAAATGATACTTAATGTGCGAGTTTTAATTAACTCCCATAATTTTTTTTTATCATGATGATTTAATACCCTTATGTATTGCAAAATGATTACCACATAGGGTTAGTTAACATTTCCATCAAAGCACTTTACCTACTTAACCTTTGTGTGTGTGCAGTGAGAACATTTAAGATCTACTCTTTAGCAACTTCCAAGTATATAGTACTATACTGTTATGTACAGTCATCATGTTGTACATTGGATCCCCTTATTCATTTTTTTTTTCAAGTTTTTATTTAAATTCCCATTAGTTAAAATAACAGTATAATGTTAGTTTCAGGTGTAGAGTGTAGTGATGCATTACTAACACCCAGTGCTCATCACAATAAGTGCCCTCCTTAATACCCATCATCCATTTATAACACCTCCTCCTGCCCACCTCCCCTCCAGTAAACCTCAGTTTGTTGTCTATAGTTAAGTGTCTGTTTTCTGGTTTGCCTCTCTTTATTCCCCCCCCCCCCACTGTGTTCATCTGTTTTTTGTTTTTTTTTCTTAAATTCCACATATAAGTGAAATCATATGGTATTTGTCTTTGAGTGATTTGTTTTCACTTTTAGCATAATACTCTGTAGCTCCATCCACATCATTGCAAATGGCAAGAGTTTGTTTTTTATGGCTGAGTAGTATTCCACTGGGTGGGTGTGTGTGTGTTTTAGCTTCTTGCTAGGACACACACACCACATCTTCTTTATCCATTCATCAGTTGATGAACACTTGGGCTCTTTTCATAATTTGGCTATTGTTAATAATGCTGCTATAAACATTGGGGTGCATGTGTCCCTTTGAATCAGTATTTTTGTATCCTTTGGGTAAATACCTAGTAATGCAATTGCTAGATCATAGGGTAGGTCTATTTTTAGACCTTTGGAACCTCCACTCTGTTTTCCACAGTGGTCGCACCAGTTTGCATTCCCACCAAGAGTGTAAGAGGGTTCCCCTTTCTCTACATTCTTGCCAACACCTGTTGTTTCCTGTATATAACTGCCATCATTATTTTTTATAAAGATTTTATTTTTGAACTTGGGCTTGGGAATACAAAAAGCAGAACATAGTTATTTTTTGTTTTTTTTTTTTAAGGGAAAGCAATATCTAATATAACATTTTTCCTCCTTCTTAATTTATGCTCGTCTTAAAGCCCTGATTCTTTAGGCATAGAGTAGTCTTTGATTTTAACTGTTAATCTGTATTTGCATAATTAATTGTGTAATGGATTATATGAATTCTAACTCTGGGTAGGTTGTTTAAAACTTAGTCCTTTAATGTTATCGCTAGTCAGTAAAATACAGTAGGCTTATAATAGTCTTTGTGGGTATGAAGATAACTTTATTAAGAAGACTATTGTAACAAATA
Organism: Felis catus; assembly: GCF_018350175.1. NCBI lineage: Eukaryota > Metazoa > Chordata > Mammalia > Carnivora > Felidae > Felis > Felis catus. The sequence goes on from NC_058376.1 coordinate 60,109,113, forward strand.
ATCTGTTCCAGATAAAATGTGAGTGAAAACAATTTTCTAGTCATTTGTCAAGAGTAAGTCTTTGCTGTACAAAATATAGAGAACAAAATATTTAGGTTGGGATTCTGGGCAATCAGCTAGCCTTACCAGCTTAAAGACTCACACACATGGAAGGAACACTCTGAGGTAGACAGTTCAAATTCATGGAGTAACAAAATTATAGATTGCTATAAGTCTGTGGACATTGGGATTATTTGTGAGTAGTTGAAACCATCTCAGTGTTCATAAATGTTAGAGTATTACTCATTATCTTTTTGCTTTTGTAAATATTTAAAAATATTTTACTTTATTAGATATTTTAGGGTTCTTAATAAGTATTTTTTATTAAATCGGTATAAGAGCACTATAATAAAGTAAACAAAGGAAAGAGTAATACGAAAACTTTCATTTCTCCCTCAGTCCCAAGCGTATCTTCTGTATCTTTTTAAGACCTGTCCCTGTGCATATCCATATCATTTTTTAAACTATTCCTCTATGATTTGAAATAGGTCTTTCTCAACTCCTATTTTTTTAAGCATTAAAACTAATAAATGCACCTGGTTAAAAAAAATTAGAACTGTATATAAAGATTTGCAGGGCACCTGGGTGGCTCAGTCAGTTGATCGTCCACCTCTTGGTTTTGGCTCAGGTCATGATCTCACAGTTCATGGGATTGAGCCCTGCGTTGGGCTCTGTGCTGACAGCATGGAACCTGCTTGGTATATTCTCCCTCCCTCTCTCTCTGCCTCTTCCCTGCTCACACACATTCTCTCTGAAAATAAATAAACATATATATAAAAAAAGATTGGCAATAAGAAATATAAATCTCCTCCACTTCCACATACTAGCTTTCTACCCCCAAGAGGAATTTGGGGTTACTTTGATGTTAGAGGAAGAAATGTTCATAAATTTGACTGTACTTAACATCCTACTGTATTTCTATAGGATGTTGTCTTGGAACTTGAATTTGAAGGTATAAAGGAAAAGTTTAGCATGGTCCAAGTGTGGCCTGTACGTCAAGTTCGGCCTGTCACTGAGAAGCTGCCAGCTAATCATCCCTTGTTGACTGGCCAGAGGGTCCTTGATGCCCTTTTTCCGTAAGTTTGAGCTATGTCCTGTGGTTTTTCCTCAGAGGATTATATGTGGTTATTGTTTCCCTGCCTTATAGATATCTTATGTGCTAATGCTATAATAAATTTTATCTAGAGAAATAATAGTAAATTAGTTAAAAATGTTCATATATTGCCAATGTTTATTATGGAGTGAAATCATTGACACAGTTGCAAAAAGAGCATTACTTCTAACGCTTTCTGAAAAAATAAAATTTCCAGAAAATCTGTACCCAAACAATATAGCTATCTTTATTTAGCTGTCCTGGAATTAGTAGACTGGTGTCACTATAAATATGGTTTCTAAAATCAACTGGGCTCTCTGTGCTGCCCAGGAATCTTTCTTAATTTATAGTCTGCTCTTTGCCATTTTCTTCATCAGCTGCTTAAAAACCTCAAACCTCTTGTCTTTGAATCTCAGACTTTACCATACTCTGCTTTACTTTCAACAAAAAGACTTCATCATTTATTTCACAGAAAAGACAGAAGCTGTGATACAGTAACTCCTTCAACTTCTGAATCACGAACCCACATACGTCCCACTTAAACCCTTCAAACCTACCCTCTGAGTTGTTCTCACTATTTCTCACAAGATCTTCGATCCTGTGACTTATTAGTCAGCACCTCCTGTTTCCATATCCTTCAGGAACCAGCTTAAGCTTAATAGTCTGTCACTCTTATGGATACTGGCCAATAGACTATATTTTCTTGTTCCTTTGTTTTCTGTCACACTCACCCAGCAAAATCCCAACTGAATCTGTCCAGCCACCTCCTGCTCCCAAGTCTACACACAGGCTGCTGAGAAATTCAGTTAATCAGTGCAAGGTGGAATCTCACTGCTGGGTCCCGAATCCTACTGCATTTCTCTCTTTTGCCATTCTCCTGCTCTCCTCAGCAGCTGTTTCAGACCTCTGCACCTGCCTCAGGTCCTGGGCTCTACTCTTCCTTCTTCATTAGCAGCAAATGATCATACTAGAGCCTTCACATGTGAAACTCCTTCCATTCGTCCCCTCTCATCTTTCCTCTTTCTGGAGCTTATCCTACCTCATGTCTCCTCAGGGACCTCCCTCTGTAGGTTATCTTCCTTTTATTTCCCATTTCATGAAAAAATGTCTACCTTCTATCATTTTCTCCTTTCTGTCTTCCACTACTTGTCTCCTCATCTTCACAGCCAGACTCCTTGAAAAAATAAATTAGCCATCTCCACTTTTCCCACTGTAATTCACAGTGCCTACCCAGCTGGCTTGCCCACAGTTGAAACTACTGTCACTAACATTCTCACTCACTACCATACTGATAATTCAATAAATAAGTTTTAGTATTTCCTTAATTTCTATGACTTTGAATGTTGAATGTTGCTACTGATTCCTTCCTCCTTGAAATACCCTGTTTTTGTTCTTCCTGTTAGCTTCTATACACAAGTCCTTATTCTCCACTGCAAGTTCCTTCTCCTTTAATTTTGATATTTCTTAGAATTTTTCCCTTTCTGGGGCCCCTTACCCTATGTGGATAACTTTGTCCACTCTAATGACTTAAATCTTCCTCTACATATGATGACTTCCAAATCTGTATCTTCCCCCAGATTTTGTGTGAGTTCCAGACTCACATTTCACTTCTGATCATGCCTCTCCTTTTGAACATCTAATGGGTACTTCTAAGTCAATATGTTCATAGCTAAAATCATCCTCTTAATCACCACTCCCTTCCTTGAAACTTGTTCATCTTTTTTTGTTCCTGTTTCAACGGCTATCATTATCCATCCAGTGAATGCTGAATCTAAAATCTATGATTTCTCTCAAGGATCATTCTTACCTGCTCACATCTAATTATTGAAGAAGTGCTTTTATTCTCTTACCCAGGTATTTTTTATCTACATCTTTCATCCCTACTCCATGATTTTAATTAAGGATCTTACCCTCGTTCCTACCATAATCACATTTAATTAGACTTCTCCTTAGTCTTGCCTTCTTTCTAAAGGATTGTCCATATTACATAATGACACATCTAAAACACATAACTGGTCCTATACTGTTTTGCTTGAAACCCCAAAATGCTTTTTATTGCTCTTAAATCCTCCTGCGGCGCCTGGGTGGCTCAGTCGGTTGAGTATCCAACTTCAGCTCAGGTCATGATTTCACAGTTCGTGGGTTTGAGCCCCATGTTGGGCTCTGTGATGACGGCTCAGGCCTGGAGCCTGCTTCAGATTCTGTGTCCCCCTCTCTCTCTGTCCCTCCCCCACTCATGCTCTTTCTCTCAAAAATAAATAAATATTAAAAAAATATATACTCCTTAACTCCTTATAAAACCATCTGGTCTGTGATCTGGCTATTGCTTACTTTCCAGTATCATGTCAGCCACTTGACGGCCCAGCTTCCTTATGCATCATCTTCCAGGCATCCTGAAGGACTTTTAGTTCCTCAAGCAGTGCTCCCTCTTGCCCCTGGACCTTTGGATATACTATTTCCTCTGCTTAGAATGTTATTTCCCTTTGTCTGGCTAATTTCTGTTTCCTTTCAGGTCCTTCCCTTCAGAAGGATTTCCTGACCCTACTCCAATCCAGTGTCAGACTTTGCACCCCTTCCTGTGTTTTCCCCTAGCACCTCGGATGTTCTCTTGATAGCATGTTTCACATTGAATTGCTGAACTTCCAAACTGGGACACACCCAGCCCTGCCTCCCCATCCAAGTTAAAAGTGATTTGAGAGAGGTATACATGCCTCTCGTGTATGGACATGCCCTCGTGGTTTATCAGAGTCACTGAAAGGTTTGAAGGAGAGGGACATCTGGGTGGCTCAGTCAGTTGAGCATCCAACTTCATCTCAGATCATGATCTCACAGTTTGTGAGTTCAAGCCCCACATCGGGCTCACTGCTGTCAGCCTGTCAGCACAGAGCCCACTTCAGATTCTCTGTCCCCTTCTATCTGCCCCTCTTCCACCTGTGCTGTCCCCCCAAAATAAATAAGTATTAAAAGAAAAAAAAAGGTTTGAAGAAGAAAAAAAAATGTTTAATGTGTATTAGTTTAATTTTGAAGAAGTCTGTCATTATTATTAAGGTCATAATGTTTCTGTGAATTTTATAATAAGACAGTATTGCAAAGAAATTTCCCTTAGCATTAAATTTCATTTCTCCTGCCCACACCCTCCTGCTCTACATGCACACTTGGCGTGTGAACACACACACAGACACATACCACACCATTCACTTTGCCCTGCCCTTAAGGATATTTCACTCTCTCTTGCCACTTCTTAGGAAAAGTTTGAATGTAGCTGCTAAATGGCACTATAACCACCAGCTGACTTTGGTTTACACCGCTGGAATGTGAGCTCTGCGTACAGAAACATGGCTATCTTATTTGCTGGTGTCTCTCCAGCCATTTCAAACAGTTTTTAGTGCCTAGGAAGTACTTTATAAATAGTTATTCAGTGTATAAAAGGGGATTGACATAACACCTTAACAAAATTCTTTGTTCATTAACCTTTATAGCAAGATATGATTTTCTTAGGTCTTATTTTTTGCCTCAAGACAACTTAGAAAAGTTGTTTAAATTTTTCTTTTAGCTCTAATTCCTATATTGTGCTTACATGAACTAATTTATATAAACATTCCAAGTATCATTAGTACTGTTTTATTTTCATATTCCTTTTCCCCAGGTACTTTATGGCATGTACCCTCCCAATCTAGCTATTAAAGGTGGTAGAGATGGTTAATGACAATAAAAAACATACACTGTTACAGGTACCAGCTGTGGAAGCAATTACTGTATCTGTATATCTATCTTTGTGTATATATAGATACAGATGAAAATATTTCAAAGTGCTTTGTTTCTTCAACTTGTTTTTCTGTGTCACTTACCTACTTTATTTGTTAGTAGTAATTAGCAAGTGTAGTAATCCACACTTTGTTTTCTCCGCTCAGATGTGTACAGGGAGGAACTACTGCAATCCCGGGGGCTTTCGGCTGTGGAAAGACAGTGATATCGCAGTCTCTATCCAAGTATTCCAATAGTGATGTGATCATCTATGTAGGATGTGGTGAACGAGGAAATGAGATGTCTGAAGTCCTCCGGGACTTCCCAGAGGTCTGTACATACAAAGCTTCAAATATTATTTTAGAGAAAATACCACTAACCAACTTCCTTTGGCAATTAAAAAAGCTTTGTCTTGGACCTAGAGCAATGCTCTGATTTGTCAAGGATCTCTTAAAGAATTTTCTGATTATATTTGTGATTCAATTTGTATATTCCAGGAAGGGAATTTGAATTTTTCAAATACTTTAAAGTTTCTGTTTGTGGTCTGATGGTTTTCAGTTTTTGGGAGAAAGATAAAATAGACAAAATATTTGTAGACGGGAACTTTATATTGGCTTTATATGATCTACTAGGTTGCTAAAGTAATATTCCTTTTTCCATAAAATAATGGATTTCATTTATGCAGTGGAAATAAAGCCTATCTTCTTTCCAGCACAGTGGGGCAGGGGGGAGAGGTTGGAGTGATGAGAAATATTACTTTGGGAAAACTGATTATAAGAGGGATTAAATATGGGTAAGTTGTAAAAGCGGGGACTAAAATGTTCTGTTTGGAAATGGGAGGGTCATAATCGATTGTTTGCTTCTAGCTCACGATGGAAGTCGATGGTAAGGTGGAATCAATTATGAAGAGGACAGCTTTGGTAGCCAATACCTCCAATATGCCTGTTGCTGCTAGAGAAGCTTCTATTTATACTGGTGAGTATATGAATTGAAATAAAAGCAGTGTACATCTGTTCTTAAGTTTAAAGCTAGCACCAAACCTTTTCTTTTTCCAAAGAACTTTCCTTTCATTCTAAAATACTTTGTGTGTACAACCATATTCCTAGCTTTTAAAAAATGCTGCACAGGGGCGCCTGGGTGGCTCAGTCGGTTAGGCGTCCGACTTCAGCTCAGGTTACGATCTCGCGGTCCGTGATTTCGAGCCCCACATCAGGTTCTGGGCTGATGGCTCAGAGCCTGGAGCCTGCTTCCGTTTCTGTGTCTCCCTCTCCCTCTGCCCCTCCCCCGTTCATGCTCTGTCTCTCTCTGTCTCAAAAATAAATAAACGTTAAAAAAAAAAAATTAAAAAAAATGCTGCACAAAAATGAATAAATCAATAAATAAAAATAAAAAATGCTTTATGTACATATGAGGATATGTCAGTATATTTCTAGAATTGTCTCAATCTTGTTAATAACCAGAAAACGATGTTATCTTCTACTACCATTTTTTTTTTCATTACATGTTTTACCATTGTTCTAAATTCCAAATAAATCTGTATGTCTGTAACTTTAATGATGACCTTTGGATTAGTATATTTTGATGGCTGGATATAAAAGATAAGAAAATCAGTGCACTTATGTGTTACCTCCCATATTTGCTCCCACTTCTATCCCCGCTTTTTGGTACTTTTATTTCTACATTTTCAGATTTATGATATTCACATTCTATGTGTAACCATGCATACAATATTCGTATTAGCCTTAAACCTAGAGTAAAATGGAGTCAGTCCCCACAGGCACTCTTTTGGCTATAATTTCTCCATTTATTTTGTGGTTGGCTAACATCTGACTTTTGAAAGTTTCCTCAAGAAAGTCTCAGGGAAACTACATTCTATGAATTCTTATTTCTTCATAAGTTTGTTTTTTTCTACTGCCTTTAAATTTTCTGTTTTGTTTGTTTTTTTTTTTTTAATGTTTATTTTTGAGAGAGAGAGAGAAAGAGTGTGAGCAGGGGAGGGGCAGAGAGAGAGGGAGACACAGAATCTGAAGCAGGCTCTAGACTTCGAGCTGTCAGCACAGAGCCCAGCATGGGACTCGAACTCACAAGCCATGAGATCATGACCTGAGCCTGAGTCACATGTTTAACTGACTGAGCCACGCAGGCACACCTGTTTTTGTTTTTGTTTTTGTTTTTGTTTTTTTAAGGAATCTCTACCCCCAGCATGGGGCTCAAACTCATGACTCTGAGATCAAGAGTCGCATGCCCTTCCGACTAAGCCAGCCAGGCACCCCAATACTGCCTTTAAATTTTAATAGTAGTTTGGTTGAGTATAAAATATTTTGGATCAATGTTTGTTTCCTTGAGAACTTTTATTGTAGCATTAAATACAAGGGAGGGATCTGAAGCCAACCTGCTTTTTTTTCCTTTTATGGAAGATTTTTTTTTTTTTTTCCCAAAGGAATTTCTCCTTCAATTTAAAGTTTTATAACTTTTGGGCACCTGGGTGGCTCAGTCAATTAAGCGTCTGACTTCTGCTTAGGTCATGATCCCACAGTTCTTTTGTTCAAACCCCGCATCAGGCTCTGTACTGACAGCTCAGAGCCTGGAGCCTGCTTTGGATTCTGTGTCTCCCTCTCTCTCTGCCTCTCCCCCAATCATGTACTGTCTCTTTCTGTCTCTCAAAAATAAGTAAACATTAAAAATTTAAAAAAATAATAAAGTTTTACAACTTTATTAAGATATATGCCAATATTGATAGTTTTGATAAATTTTTCCTGAGGCGTAGTTACTTTTTCAGCTTATGAACGTGTCTTTCATTTTGGAAAATTTTCAAGAATTGTTTCCCAAACTTTTCTCTTCTGCTATGGTTATCTTCTTCAAACTAGACATATTGGATCTCCTTTATCTGTTTACCTTATATATCTTATCCTTTCTAATCCTTTTTATTTAGCCTTTTGTTCATTTGCTCACAGGATATTCAGTGGTTATTCTTTGCTTTGCTGCTAATGAAACGTTCATTTCTGTAATGGCTTTATTTTTTCTTCCAGCTCTTTGTTGAGCTCTGCTGGCTCATGAAACCTCTTTTCTGACCTTACTGTATATTCCTTGAGATTTTATTGTGTGGTAGGACGCGTTATTAACAGTTTCTTTCATTAATTTATCGTGGTCACAGTTTTCACCTGTTCCTTGGCAGGTTCTTTGGCCATCATTGTATTTGCTCTTCTGTCCTTTTTCTTCTTGTATTTTGTGTAGTTCCCATACTGATATGTATTGTTACTATTACTCATCTCTGCAGGAGATGGGAAGGGAGACAGGATTGCTTCATGGCAATCTGTGGAGTTTGTTATGGCATGGAGTTGTGTGAGTTACTTTGATCTTCTCCTGCCAACAGAAATCTACTGCCACAAGGTCACTTACAGTGCATTCTTTCTCTTCTACCCTGCCTCACCCACTTTTTCCTCACTGTAAAAGAGTGCCTACCTGCATTTTGTTTGTCCCCATCACCCTACTTCTCCTTGATGCCATACTGGATCCAAGGAACTCCTGCCAGTACCCAGTATCCTTTGTGCAGTATTCCAAACAAAGGATTCTTGGCTTTGCCCCAGTTTTACAAAAGCATAATCTGAGATGTTCAGCTTCAGGTGAATTCTTGGGGTCTTCCCACATCCTTGTTTGGGTTTTACCTCATTTAGGTGGCTTTCCTCATTATTTTGTTGTGTAGCTAAACATGTCCCCTAGTTTTTGGTAATAGAGTTTGTGTTTTTTATACTTCTTGTTCTCCTTGTTTGGTGATTACTTTTATGAGAAGGGAAAAGGGATATATTCACCTATTATTTTAAGACAAGAAGTCTACCTACTTCTTCTAAATGGCTGCACAGTATCCCTTCTGTATGGCTGTATCATAATCTATTTTACCAGCATCCTTCTGGTAGACACATAAATTATTGACAGGTTTTGTTTTTTGTTTTTTGTTTTTGTTTTGGGTTTTGTTTTGTTTTGTTGGTTTTTTTTTCTTTTTTTTTGCTATCACAAACCTTGATTCACTGAAACATCCTTGTGTATGTTTTTTACAGTTTCTTTTCATGTTTTGTGCATGTGTTTCTTTGTACATTTTTATAAGGTAAGTTTATAAAAGTAAAATTGCTAAGCATACAACTGTTAATGTGGATCTTAGATATTGATAGCTCTTCAAAAAGGATATGAGTGAACAAGAGTTCTGTTTCCCGACATCTTCACCAGTGCTATGTTTTGTAATGCTTCCTAATGATAATTGTCAAACACACAGTGAACGCTGATGTATTCAGCACCTAGATTTAACAATTTACTATCCCTGCTTTATAGATACGTATTCAGTCTGTGCTCTGTCTCTCTCTCTCAAAAATAAAAAGACATTAAACAAAAAAAAAAGGCAGGGAGGCGCCTGGGTGGCTCAGTTGGTTGAGCATCCGACTTCAGCTGTGATCACGATCTCTTGGTTCACATGTTTGAGCCCTGCATCACGCTCTGTGCTGACAGCTCAGAGCCTGGAGCCTGTTTCAGATTCTGTGTCTCCACCTCTCTCTGCCCCTCCCCTGCTCACACTCTGTCTCTCTCTCTCTCTCAAAAATAAATTTTAAAAAACATTTAAAAATTTTTAAAATAAAGATACCGATTCAGTCTGTATTTCTTTCAGCTAACATCTTTCCTATCTGTATTAACTAATTGAAAGCTGCATTCTGTCCATTTTCCTTTTGGATAGGAGTTATTTTTCATACTGATTTATAAAAGCTCTTTGAAATTAGTCTTTTATCTGTCATGAGTTGGCCAGTGTTTTCCCAGTTTGTTCATTTTTTTATTTTGTCTGAGGTTTTTTTTTTTTTTTTTAACTAGTAGGCACTGAAAACTCTTTGAAGTTTACTCATATGTATCTGTTTCTTCCACCAAGTCTCCCTAATACATTATCACAGAATATTACCACAGAGGCTTAAAGTGCAGCTATGTATGCTCATATAAGTGAGGATCTGATCCTATCATCAGATTGAAATATGTGATAACTATTTTTTTTAAGCCTTTTTAAATGTTTATTTATTTATTTTTGAGAAAGTGCAAGCCGGGGAGAGGCAGAAAGAGAGGGAGAGAAAGGATCCCAAGCATGCTCCACACAGTGTTCAGGGCTCTATCTCATAACGCCTGAGATCATAATCTGAGCCAAAATCAAGAGTTGGTCACTTAAGCAACTGAGTCACCCAGGCACCCCTTTTTTTAAAACTTAATAATGAGAAGCAATATTTTTTTTAAAGACTTTGTTCATGGAATCATTTTTTTAGAAGCCTCAGATATCGATTTCTTATTCTGAAAGTACAATATGATAAATAGTAAAGCGCTGAATTTTCGAGCACTATTTTGTTTTACTTATATAAGACTTTTTCTTTACTGGTAAAATAAAGGAATCAGGGCATTAGATTTTGAGACTATTATGATTTAGTAAAGGCGTTTATACATATCATTTCATCTGATATACACAAGTAGGTAGAACAAGAGTTATTCCATTTTAACAGATTAGGAAATCACACTGGGAAATGAAGTTAGTTGTGGAGATTAATCAGAGAACAGGAGCTAGAACCCAGGACTTCTTTCTGTCTATTAGCTTCTTCTAAATGGTTTACTCTAGGGGCGCCTGGGTGGCGCAGTCGGTTAAGCGTCCGACTTCAGCCAGGTCACGATCTCGCGGTCCGTGAGTTCGAGCCCCACGTCAGGCTCTGGGCTGGTGGCTCAGAGCCTGGAGCCTGTTTCCGATTCTGTGTCTCCCTCTCTCTCTGTCCCTCCCCCGTTCATGCTCTGTCTCTCTCTGTCCCAAAAATAAATAAACGTTGAAAAAAAAATTTTTTTTAAATAAATGGTTTACTCTAAGTGATTTAACAGAACAGAACCTGGTATACACAGGAGAATGATCTGGATAATTAAGGTATTACTTGTGTTAACATTTGTTGCATTTGAAAAATAAGCTAATTAGTTGATGGTTTTTTTGGTATATGTGTATGTGATACGTAGACAAAAGCTACAATGGGAATTAATTTCAGACTTAATTGTCTCAACAAAAAATAGAGAAAAAGTCTTTTCCTGGTTTTTAAAATGTACAATATTGGGATACCTGGATGGCTCAGTCAGTTAAGTTTCTGACTTTGGCTCAAATCACGATCTCACGGTTTGTGGGCTCAAGCCCTGCGTTGGGCTCAGAGCCTGGACACAGATTCTGTGTCTCCCTCTCTCTGTCCCTCTCCCACTCATGCTCTGTCTCTCTCAAAAATAAATAAACATTAAAAAAATTAAATGCACAATATTAGAATAGGCTATGGCAACAAATAAACCCAAATTTGTCATTGCTCAGGATAACAGGTGTTTTTTTAAGTGGTTAGGGGGACTCTTCTTCATTCTGTCATTCTGGGCTGGGACCCAGGCTGAAAAGTACTCTTCCGTTTTCAACTCCTGACTTTCAGGGCTGCTGGGAGTCCTGTCCATCTCAGTAAGCCAGAAAGAATACAGAGCATGGAAGGATGTGTGGCATGCCTGATGATGGAACTCATTACTTCGACTTTCATTCTGTTAGCTAGAGGTCAGTTACCTGGTCATATCTAAATACAAAGGAAGCTAGGAAATATAATTTCGCTGTATGCACAAAAGAAGGGGGGTTTTGATGAACAGCTAACAGTCTGCCTCATGTATTTATTGCTTTAAAGTTTTCTTAATGATGACAAAGTCAGGATTCTACATTATAGAATTATAAATTGTAATATTCTCCCCAATTTAGGAATTACGCTGTCAGAATATTTCCGTGACATGGGTTATCACGTCAGTATGATGGCTGACTCTACCTCTAGATGGGCGGAGGCCCTTAGAGAAATCTCTGGTCGCTTAGCTGAAATGCCTGCAGGTGAGTCTTTGTATTGCTTATTATATTAAAAGGCTGATAGGATTTTTAGGACTGGCTTAGAACCTCCCTTAATTTCTTTTCACGGGGCTCCTGGGGGGCTCAGTTGGTTGAGCATCCACCTTCACCCAAGTCGTCATCTCATGGTTCATGAGTTGGAGCCCTGCGTCGAGCTCTATGCTGACAGCGTGGGGCTTGGAGCCTGCTTCAGATTCTATGCCTCACTCTTCGCCCCTCCCCCGTTCGCTCTCTTTCTGTCTCTCTCTCTCTCTCTCTGTCTCTCTCTTTCAAAAATAAACGTTAAAAAAAATTTTTTTTTTTTTTTAGTTAAAGAAAAAATTTTCTTTTCGCTTTTCAGATAGTGGATATCCTGCGTACCTTGGTGCCCGTCTGGCCTCTTTCTATGAGCGAGCAGGCAGGGTGAAATGTCTTGGAAATCCTGAAAGAGAAGGAAGTGTCAGCATTGTAGGAGCGTAAGCACCTAAACTATTTACTCTTCAAAAGAAGAATAAAAAGTCATATATTTTAAAAAGAAAATATTCAACTTCCTCTGAGGGTAGTGGTTTTTAACCACTGCAGGGTCACCCGAGGAGCTCTTTACAATGTACACGTTTAGGTTATCTCTGCACTGATTTTTTTATATTCAAGTCACAATATCTTATGAGTAACTTAGAAAATTATAGACATGTTTAAGTAAGATTGTATGGAAAAACAAGTGAAGATCCATGATCACTACCTAAAGCCATACTTTGTTCTTAGAGTTTTTTCTTCCTTCCTGCTTCATCTATTCGATTAGAGTCATGAAATTGATTATGTCTCTCATATTTTGCACTTGAAGGCATTCAATAGTTACCATTCTTATTTGCAATTTAGTATTGATTTTTATTAATATTTGTATGTAGATTTTCTTTTCAAAGGTTAGTTCTAAAGTTATTTACATTAAAATTAACTTCTAAAAAACTTTTACTTTCATATACCAGCTGTGTTTTCTTAAGCTTTTCTAATGACTTTTTTTCTTTTAAATTTAGGGTTTCTCCACCTGGTGGTGATTTTTCTGATCCTGTTACATCTGCTACTCTTGGTATTGTTCAGGTATACCTTTTCCTAGCATAGTCAACTTCTGAGCTTTCCCACCCTTACCCTAATGTTACTTAATCATCGTGAAGTCTTAAATTTACTCATTAAAAGTAGGCAGTAGGAAGGTTTGTTTTAGGAACATTCTTGTCACTGAGAGTTTTTATTCTGTCCATTCTTTCTTAGCTCTTTGCTGAAGATTTATGAAATTTAATTTCTGTAAGTGGAAAATATATCTGGAATAGCAAAGTTTTATTAGTATTAGAATAATACTACCCTTTAAATGAGAGTAACCCTGGTTGTAGAAACAAATAGGCCTAAAAATGCATAATGACAAAAACCCAGTAGAAGTTTCTTTTTCCTCATAGTATGGTCTAAAGCAGATGATCCTATCAGAGGGCAGCTCTTTTCCATATACTAATAATTCACAGACCAGAGGTCCTTCCAGCTTGGGCTCCACCATCATCACCTAGACTGTTAACCATCTGCATCTTGCTGCCACAAGTGGAAACTGTGGAGAAGGCACACCCACTCTGTGAACTTTGGGCTCCAGTGCAATCCCCCACTCATTCTGTTAGCCACACCCAGATGAAAGCAAAGCTGGAAAGTGTAGTTTCTGCCTACGCAGCTGCCTCCCGGTGACAAGGCATGAATGGTAGTGGATAGCTAGCCAACTTGGCCATTAAGAGAAGCCTAAGTGAAAGATGTATACAAATCAGGACTATAGTAAAGAAAATAAATGTTGATATATTCATAAGTATTATTCATGTGAGAAAAAGAATATTTGCTTACGTTTCTGTCAGTATCTGATAAAAAGAAATGTCAGGCTAAATGTACCACTCTCAAGGTGTTTAACCTTTGCTAACATTTTGAGTTTAAATTGCAGGGAAAGGAGGAGTAAAGTCAAGAAGGTATAAAATATAGGGGTTCCTGGGCGGCTTAGTTAAGCATCCAACTTTGGCTCAGGTCACGATCTCACACCTTTTTCGTGTGTTTGAGCGTTGCATCAGGCTCTGTGCTGACAGCTCAGAGCCAGGAGCTGCTTCAGGTTCTGTGTCTTCCTCTCTGTCTCTGCCCCACCCCGGCTCTAACTCTGTGTCTCTCAAAAGTACATAAACATTAAAAAACAAAACAAAATGGGGTGCCTGGGTGGCTCAGTTGGTTAAACAGCCTACTTCGGCTCAGGTCACGATCTCACGGTTGGTGAATTTGAGCCCCATATCAGGCTCTGTGCCTACAGCTCACTGCCTGGAGCTGCTTCAGATTCTGTCTCCCTGTCTCTCTGCCCCTCCCCAACTCGGGCAGTTTCTTTCTCTCTCAAAAATAAATAAACATCAAAAATTTTTTTAAAAAAGTAGGAGAAAACTTTAAAAAATGACTAAAATATACATGAACATTTGGCCTTTGAAAAATGATTGGTAGACTTATTGAGTTGACCCTTCATGATAGGGAATCCAAGTTAATCAGAATGTTTCCAGGTTTTTAATCAAAGGGAAGAATCTGTTCTTTCTCTATAGACATTTTCTGGTTCCTCTGTTTATATTGTACCATAATAAATCTTCAAAGGAGTCAATTTTTTTTTTCTATCAGATTTGCCATACTATTGAGGAAATTCAGATACAATTTGAATTTGACTATAATTCTCCTGAAACTAAAAGAAATATATTTTTTAATTCTAAGTTTTATTCTATTTCAGTTACACATGGTATATACTAAAAAGATAATTTGACCAAAAAATTACAGAATTGCATATTTAGAACAAACAAATATACTTCAAGGCTTTATTTATGTACTTAAGAAAAATCATTGAATTTGTTTTTGTTTTTGTTTTACATCAGGTGTTTTGGGGCTTAGATAAGAAACTAGCTCAACGTAAGCATTTCCCCTCTGTCAACTGGTTAATCAGCTATAGCAAGTACATGCGTGCGTTGGACGAGTACTATGACAAACACTTCACAGAATTTGTTCCTCTGAGGACCAAAGCTAAGGAGATTCTGCAGGAAGAAGAAGACCTGGCAGAAATTGTACAACTTGTCGGAAAGGTGAGTAGTTAAGCCCCATGGAGGACAGATCCAGGAGTTATACTGGTGTGTTTTAAGGACAGAGAGAACCTTGGATTCTTGCCTAGCAAAATGAGTCCTTATTAAATGTTTTTTAAAATAATGGAATTTTAGGGGCGCCTGGGTGGTGCAGTCGGTTAAGCGTCCAACTTCAGCCAGGTCACGATCTCACGGTCCGTGAGTTCGAGCCCCGCGTCGGGCTCTGGGCTGATGGCTCAGAGCCTGGAGCCTGTTTCCTATTCTGTGTCTCCCTCTCTCTCTGCCCCTCCCCCGTTCATGCTCTGTCTCTCTCTGTCCCAAAAATAAACATTAAAAAAGTTAAAAAAAAAAAAAAATCTTAAAAAAATGAATAAATAAATAAATAAATAAACAAACAAAATAAAATAATGGAATTTTAGCTTAGCCTTTATCCAGTAGATATTTGAGGGTCCTATTTATGTTATGGAAGGTAGAAAGATGATTATTGTTTTGATTATCTACTATTGAGTAACAAACCACTCCAATACTTTTGAGTGTTTGAACAGTGTTTTACTGCTCATAGTTTCAGGGCTGATTTTGCTTGGGCCCTCATACAGTTGCAGTCATATGGTGGCTGAGGCTGGAGTCATCTGAAAGTTTCTTCCCTCGCAGGTTTAGTGCCTGGGCTGGGATGACTAGAATGGCTATGAGTTAGCTGGACATTTGTCCCTCCATGTAGTGTCTCCACATGGCAGTTTAGGGCTGTCAGAGTATATAAAAAGAAAGAAAGTGGAAACCAACAGCCTCATAAGCTGGGGCCCCCAAACTAGTATATCTATCACTTCTGTTTTATGTTCTGGTCAAAGCAGGCACAGAGCTTTCCTAGGTTAAAGAAGAGGGGCTTGCACTTCAAAATGGTCAACCAGAAGGAGGAACTAAATTGTTAGAGCCTTTATATTCTTTTTGATCCTCTATAGTGCTTTGCATGGTCCTGGTTATATTGTAGATGAGAAAGAAACACTGGATTTACTTTTTTTTCTTGAAATAGAACATACCCATCACCAACCAAATTAGAAGTGCCGTGCTTTGGATCAATTTTATTTTTGCAGGAGCACCAAAGCTAGGAATCAGAAGGATTGGATGCTAGTTTTTTTTTTTGATAATAGCTGTGTGACTTTAAACACGTGACTTGTATTCTTGTGTCTGTGTCTTGATGTTTCAAAGGAGGATGTTATAATTAAATTTAGCCAGATTAAATTCCAGAGTTGAATGACTTCTCAGATGGTATGCAGTGCTAGTCAGGATGTCTGTTTCTCTATCTGGCTCTGTTCTTTTTATTATATGTTATAAAGTCACCTCCTAATTTGTTTTCCACAATCGATAGTATTATTAGCTAACTAGCACATATTAAATACTCATTTTTTATAAATGAGTACTGTGGCCCTGGTTAAGAGCAAGTAGAAACAGAAGACCTCCAGAACCAAAGACAATATAAGAAAAGACAATCACAGGGGCATTTTGTTTGTGAATATAGATATCAAATTCCTAAATTAAATATTACTGTTCACTAGATTCTGTAGGGTATTAAAAGAATAAATTAACACAAGTAAAGTTTATCTCAGGAATGCAAATATGATTCAACACAAAATCTGTAGTTGTAACTCACCAATGTAATTAATGTAATGAAAAAGGGATATCTCAACCAATGTGGAAAAAGCATTTGAAGTTCATTACTTATTTATAGTTTTTAAAAATCTCTTGGGGCGCCTGGGTGGCGCAGTCGGTTAAGCGTCCAACTTCAGCCAGGTCACAATCTCGCGGTCCGTGAGTTCGAGCCCCGCGTCGGGCTCTGGGCTGATGGCTCAGAGCCTGGAGCCTGTTTCCGATTCTGGGTCTCCCTCTCTCTCTCTGCCCCTCCCCCGTTCATGCTCTGTCTCTCTCTGTCCCAAAATAAATAAACGTTGAAAAAAAAAAATTAAAAAAAAAAAAATCTCTTAGTAAGCAAGGAATAGAGGGGAATTTCCTTAATTTGTTAAAGGTAATATACTAAAACCCAGGGAAAATATTTTACTTAAAGGAAAAACTTCTGATGCATTCTGTTTAAATATCAGGATTAAAACAAGAGTACTTACTATCACTGCTAATGCTCAAATACTAGAAGACCTAATCAATGATGTAAGAAAAGAGAAAACTTGTAAAGAAAGAAATTAAAATATCATTATATAATAAGAAAAATAACAGTTAATAGAGAAACGATTAGAACTAATAGAAGTTTGGTGAGGGTTTCAAGATAAACAAAAAATCAAGAAAATGTTTCTGTATTAGCAATAGCAGTTAGAAAATAAAACTAAAAATAAGGTGTCCACAATAGTAACAAAAATGAGAATGTAGGAACTAATCAAAAATAACATTATTCTGTGGAAAACATTTTAAGACTAATAAATGAAACAAAATCTGAAGACATAGAGAGACAGTCCAAGGTCTTAGAGAGACTTATTAGGTAGATAGCACTTTAATCTATAAATTTGTTGTGATGCCAGTCAAATTCCTGGTTACATCTTTTGTACAAATTAGTAACCATTCAAAAATTCATTTGCTATCACAAATACTATTCTTTAAAAAAGAATAATAAAAAGGGAGATTTTACTCTATTGGATATCAATACAAAACATTGTGATAAAAACGTGTTATTGGTGAAATAACAGACAAATAGATCAGTGAAAGAAAACAGAAATGTACTCAAGTATATATAGACTTTTCATATGGCAAAGATGGTATCACAATTCGAATGCAGGGAGGATGGATTGTTTTAGTGATGATGGAAAACTATTTTAAATTGGAGAAAAATAAAAATGCAGCATTACCTAATTCCACACACAAAACTCGACTCCAGATTAGCAATTTAAATGTGAAAGATGAAACTTTCAAGTTAATAGACGCAAACGTTAAGAGAATATCTCTGTGATCAATGGTTGGAAAAGGGCTTTTTAAACAAACCCCTATGCGTACACACAAGCAATTAAAAAAAAAAAGATTTTGATTATATCAAATGCAAGGATTTTTGTTCACCAAAGGCCTATCATGGATAGAGGTGACAAAACAGATGACTGATTGGGAGGGAGTTTGCAACATCTAAAACTGATGAACTGTTACCTAACAGTTAAGTTAACAAGAAGATTAGAACTCCCAACAGACATGGGCAAAGGAAGTAGCAGACAGATTATAGAAGAGGAGAAGAGGAAAAACGCAAAAGATTAAGAAGACGGTGGAAAAATGCTCAAACGATAATGAAATATCATGTCATACCAGTGAAAATGGCAAATATCAGAAAGCTGGATAACGCCAACTGGTGTGAGGACAGAGGAATGGTGTGCTGTTGGTGGGAGTGTCATCTGGGCTGGCATCGTGGAGAGCAGTGACAGTACTTGCTTGTATATCCTGTGACGTAGCAGTTCTGTTTCCGGATGTTTATCTCAAAAGAAATTCGCAAACAGGTCCTTAAATGGACACGTTTGTGGTGGCAGGGAGTTAGAGGAAATCTCAGTGCTTTCTACGGGGGCAAAGATGGAAAATAAAAATAGAGAAGGAGCATACTGTGGAAAATGAGGTATGCAAGAGCTAGAAGCAGACTGTGTGACACACAGCAACATGGCTGGATCTGAAAAAGTGCCAAAGACACAAATAAAACTGCCTTACATAATTAAAAATACTATTACAAAATAAAATACCCATTTCACATGAATTTATGCACATAAAAGAATACACACAAAACATTTGAATACTTGCCTGTGGTTGAAGAGGAGATTAGGGATAAAAGGAATTTAAAAAGCAGGAAAAAGAAAAGAAACAAGACCTGATCCTTATCTCTAAGGATCTTAGTTGTAAAAAGATAACAAAAGACTACAGTTAAGAGACACCTGGCTGGCTCAGTCAGAAGAGCATGTGACTCTTAATCTCAGTCGAGAGTTTGAGCCCACGTTGGATATGTAGACATTACTTAAATAAAATTTTTTAAAAAATGCGCTGCATTCCAGTCATTAGAAAAAAAAAATAGTTAACTTACTGAGCCTGTCCCTTTCCCACAATTCCCAAGAAATTTTTACCTGTTAGTCTAATTAGGGTGATTTTTTTGAGGCAGTGATATTTAAAGAAGCTCTAACAGCAATTCCAATAAAATAGCACTGACAATAATAAGTACATGCTTCCTATACTTTGCATTTATATAGTTGTAAACACCATGTAATGTTTTTTAAAAATTAACTGTTTATGAAATGTATAGATCTTAAAACAAACTTAAGGCTCAAAATTCAAATAATTAAGCTAGGAAGCCAGGATGTGAGGAAGAAAGTGTTTCAAAAAAAAAGAAGAAAGTTAATTTATTTGTATACATACCATGTTCATAGTAGCACCTATTCACAATAGCTAAGGGGTGGAAACAACCCACTGTCCTTTGATGAATGGATAAACAAAATGTGGTACATGTATGTATATAATGGAATATTATCCAGCCTTAAAAAGGAAGGAAAATTCTAACAACTACAGAATGGATGAACCTTGAGGACACTATGTAAAGTGAAATAAGGTAGTCACAAAAACACAAATATTGTATGATTTTGTCTAAAGCAGTCACATTCATAGAAACAGAAAGTAGAATGGTGGTTACCAGGGTCTGGGAGAGGGGGAGAAGGAGAGTTGCTATTTAATGGATGTAGAGTTTCAGATTTGCAAGATGACCAGTTATGGTAATCTGTTTCACAACAATGTGAGTATACTTAACATTACTGAACTACACTTAAAACTGGTTAAGATGGAAATTTTTATCTTAAATGGTTTTTACCACAATAAAAAAAAATTAACAAGCAGTTATAAAGTGAATTTATTAATGATAGGTGATTGTGTATTGATTATATAGTTTTTGTTTGCTTAATTGCTTATAATCACTGATCCCACATTATGGAAGCAAATTTTTAAAAATATATTTTTTTCTCTTTTAGGCTTCTCTAGCAGAAACAGATAAAATCACTCTGGAAGTAGCAAAACTTATCAAAGATGATTTCTTACAACAAAATGGGTATACTCCTTATGACAGGTAACCTATCCTGATTATTTTCTTTTTTTATTTGAGGATTTTCTGTTGGATTTTGAAGAAAGAGCTGCCTTCACATTAGAATTCTTTTTTTTTTTTTTTTTTTTTCCTTCAAATGCAGACGCAACTCTGACTCAATTTGTGTTCTTTGGATTGTTATAGCAAACATCTAACAATCTAATATGTACCCTTGTCTTGATTTTGCTTATTTGTGCAGTTATGACAGTATTTTCCCTCATTGCCCAGCCATCTTTAAGTAGATTAGATTATGGCATAGTGTGCAGAATGAGGGGATCATTGCCCCCTTCAGAAGCTTTTCTCAATACCCCTTACAACTGCCCATCCCTCTTCTACTCTTTTCCCAAATAAGTATGTCCTACTTTCGTGCTTCATTTCCCAGTAGACTTAGTCTCTTTCTTTCTGCCAGTCTCTGTTAGATGTCCCATTTGTCTCTGCATCTACTGTGGCTTATTTAAAGTCTCCATTTCTGGGGCGCCTGGGTGGCGCAGTCGGTTGGGCATCCGACTTCAGCCAGGTCACGATCTCACGGTCCGTGAGTTCGAGCCCCACGTCAGGCTCTGTCTGGGCTGATGGCTCAGAGCCTGGAGCCTGTTTCCGATTCTGTGTCTCCCTCTCTCTCTGCCCCTCCCCCGTTCATGCTCTGTCTCTCTCTGTCCCAAAAATAAATAAACGTTGAAAAAAAAAAATAAAGTCTCCATTTCTTTTCTTTTATTTTTTTTTAATTTTTTAATGTTTGTTTATTTTTGAGAGAGAGAGAGAGAGAGAGAGAGAGACAGACAGACTGTGAGCAGAGGAGGGGCAGAAAGAGAGGGACACACAGAATCCGAAACAGGCTCCAGGCTCTGAGCTGTCAGCACAGAGCCTGACGCGGGTCTCATATGAACTGTGAGACGATGACCTGAGCCAAAGTCAGACTCTTAACCGACTGAGCCACCCAGGTGCCCAAGTCCCTATTTCTTTTAAACTTTGATAATATTGAGCCCCTTCATCATAGGCTAGCTTTTCTCCCTCAGATCATAGTTGGACTGAAGAAGGAACTGAACAAATAGGATTATGAGAACGTAGGACAAGCAGAAAATATGATAACATAAATCTCAAAAATCTGTATCAGAAAGTTAAGTTCTGGCCACCCATACAAAAATAACTCAACCAGGGGAAAATTCTTTGGAAAGCATAATACAGAATGTTCATGAAATTGTGCATGCAAGTGTGTTTGAATGTGTCAGGAAGTTGATAAGAATGCATGTGATCCAAGTTGAGTATTAATGTGTGTGTCCTCATTATTAAAAGGTATGGGTAAGTGAAAATGAACACATTAATGGGGGAAGGAGTTACTGTTCATTTTAGGAAATTACAGTTTTCTGTTTTCCTATTATTCATTAAACCTTCACCCCACTATCACAAGGGAGTCTTTGCAACTCAGTCATTTTACCATTTGGGTTACTCCTTTAACTGCACTGTATGAAAACAGACCCTCAGAGATTAGATTATAGCAGTACTCAGTCATTAGATTATAGCAGTACTGTTTAATTGTTCTTCCTCTTTAGTTATTTTCTTTTTTTTTTTAACATTCATTTATTATTGAGAGACAGAGAGAGACAGAGCATGAGCATGGGAGGGGCAGAGAAAGAAGGAGACACAGAATCTGAAGCAGGCTCCAGGCTCCGAGCTGCCAGCACAGAGCCCGACATGGGGCTTAAACTCACAAACCGCGAGATCATGACCTGAGCTGAAGTCAGACACTCAACCGACTGAGCCACCCAGGCGCCCCATCTTTAGTTATTTTAATAGATAAAAAAAGAACATCACCTTAAGATAAATAAATGAATATATATCTCCATCTATGCATTCACTTCATATCCCATCTCTACCCAAAAACTCTGGATACATAGTTGTTAGTGTTTACCACTTTTTTTTTTTCATTCCTTATTATCTGATAAATGTAAGTAGTCTGCATATTTAAATAAAGAAGCTAATGCTCTGCTATTTTGTAGATGAAATATGAGTCTGCCTTGGATTTTATTTTGTGAATTATTTTGACTTTCATTTTTACCCTAGGTTCTGCCCATTCTACAAGACAGTAGGGATGCTGTCCAACATGATTGCGTTTTATGATATGGCCCGTAGAGCTGTTGAAACCACTGCACAGAGTGACAATAAAATCACATGGTCCATTATCCGTGAGCACATGGGGGAGATCCTCTATAAACTTTCCTCCATGAAATTCAAGGTATATTTAGTTTCTACTTAACTTTTTTAGTAGGAAATGTTTCTTTTGAATTATTTAACTATTTACAAACAATCTATTTCTCCACAGACCTGATGTGTGAAACTTGGGTTTATCATTTTCATACATGCTCAGGACCAGAACAGACCCTAAAGTTATATTCAAATAAGAATTCTAGTGATAAAAGTTACAGTATGTCATGTCTAAAATAAATGCTGACACGTTTTCCCTTTTGTCTTAACTGCCGGGCAGTTTAGAGCTAAAATCATAGCTGGGCAGCAATTACTTTACCTCAAGTACCTATTACCAATTTACCCCCATGCTCACCTGAAATGACTTCTGCTGTTTATTTCTAAGTATCCTGTTACGCATCATTTTTAACTTTGAGGTGAATTCTTTTTTTTTTTTAATTACTCTAGCCATAAATAGATAATTAAATGAGATTATCAGTAGAAATCCAAATGTGTAAGATTGTTTTTAAAATATTTGATCAGTTGGGTTGTATTTAATTATTTCTAAATTAAGACATCCAAGTATATTTACTAATCACCTTTAGAGAAATTGAGAACGATTCTGTGACAGTGAATTATATATATAGTGTTTGTTTACACTATAGGTTGAAAGTAAATCTGTAAAAATAGTCACTGTAACAAGAATTTTAAAATATTCACACTCTGAGTCCTGTCGCTTCAATTCAAAACATATGACCCAATAACCAGATTTCTTTTTAAATGAAGTATAGTTGACATACAATAATCAGAAAAAACATTTTTTTAAACAATTTTTTAATGTTGCTTATTTTGGGGAGAACAAAAGCAGGGGAGGGCACAGAGAGGGGACAGAGGATCTGAAGCAGGCTCCACACCTACAGCAGTGAGCCTGATGTGGGGCTCGAACTCACAAACCACGAGATCATGACCTAAGTAAGCCAAGTCAGACATTCAACTGACTGAGCCATCCAGCTGCCTCCCAAAAGAGGGGAGCACACAAGCCGGGGAGGGGCAGAGAAAGAGGGAGAGCCAGGCTCCTCACTGATAGCACAGAGCCCAACAGAGCTCTGTCTCACAAACTATGAGATCATGACCTGAGCCAAAATCAGAAGCCAGGCACTTAACTGACTGAGCCACTCAGGTGCACCTAAGCAGAGACTTTTGATATGAATGTATGTAAAAGGTTTTTTTTTTTTTTTTTTTCATGTTCATTTATTTTAGAGACAGAGCAGAAGCAGGGGAGGGGCAGAGAGAACTGGAGACAGAATCTGAAGCAGGCTGCAGGCTCTGAGCTGTCAGTACAGAGCCCAACGCAGGGCTCAAACCCACGAACCATGAGATCATGACCTGAGCCTAAGTCGGACACTTAACCAACTGAGCCACGCAGGCGCCCCAAAGATTGTTTATTAAACTTCTTAAATGTCATTCAAGGGTAAACAGGATCAACAGTACATTATGGCATGTACATTATAGCAAGAGTATTATGAAAACATCAATATCATTTTTTCAAAGAATATCCAAAGATCTGAGCAAATGTTTATGGTATAATGAGTGAAAAAAATCAGGTTGCAAAAAAATTCCATATGTAATTTGATCCAAATTTTATTTTTAAAGATTAAACATTCATATGGATAAAGAAAATGTGATACACAGACACATTCACACATGTATAGTGGAATATTAATCAACCATAAAAAGGTGAAATCTTGACAATTGTAACCTGGATGGATTGAGAGAGTATAATGCTAAGTGAAGTAAGTCATTTAGAGGAAGGCAAATACCATATGATTTCACTCATATGTGGAATTTAAGAAACACAGCAAACTGGGGCGCCTGGGTGGCGCAGTCGGTTAAGCGTCCGACTTCAGCCAGGTCACGATCTCGCGGTCCGTGAGTTCGAGCCCCGCGTCAGGCTCTGGGCTGATGGCTCAGAGCCTGGAGCCTGTTTCCGATTCTGTGTCTCCCTGTCTCTGCCCCTCGCCCGTTCATGCTTTGTCTCTCTCTGTCCCAAAAATAAAATAAAAAACGTTGAAAAAAAATTAAAAAAAAAAAAAAAAAAAAAAAAAAAAGAAACACAGCAAACAAACAAAGGAAAAAAGAAGCAAACCAAAAAACAGACTCCTGTGGAGAATAGGCTGGTGGTTGTCAGAGGAGAGATGGGTTGGGGGAATGGGTGAAAGGAAGGTGAAGGGAATTAAGAACACACTGCTACTATGATGAGCATTGAGTAATGTATAGAAGTGTTGAATCACTATAATTGTATATTTAAAACTTCTATAACACTGTATATTAGTTATACTTTAAATAAGTAAATGGATTATACATTCATAGGAAGAGGATAAAAAATATATGTGATAAGGGGCACCTGGGTGGCTCAGTTTGTTGAGCGGCTGACTCTTCGTCTCGGCTCAGGTTATGATCTCACAGTTCGTGGGTTCAATCCCCACGTCAGGCTCCATGCTGACAACATGGAGCCTGCTTGGGATTATACCTCTCTCTCTGCCCTTCCCCTGCTTGCTCATGCTCTCTCTGTCTCTCCCAAAATAAATAGGTGAACTTTAAAAAAAAATTTATAAATCTATCTATCTATCTATCTATATATATATATATATATGCAATGATAAATAATATAGTGATGATTTCTGATCATGTGATTCAAGGTGATATCTTTTTTTCTATTTACATGCACATTGTATTAAATTAATATCTCCGTAATTTTTTATGTCATTAAATATTCTTCTGTAACATTATTTTGTGGCTGGAGAATAATATTTGCCTATTGTTAGGTATATAGGAAATTTCCAGTTGTTGGTATGGACAGCTTTGTTTATGTAGTTGGTTTTGTGTATTTTCCTGTTATAGCTTCCCAGAAGTGAAATGATTGAGTCAGGGCTTAAATATTTTAAAGCCTCTTTTATACATACTGCTCAATTAAGTTGTTTTCCATAAGGATTTAAAATACACATTTTAAGATTATTTTAGAAATTTTACTTCCTTTGTTCCAATGTGATACTATGAGACCTTGAACAGTAAATTATGTTTTGACTAAATTAATTCCAACTATCTTGTACATGCTAGAGAATGAATGTAAGGTGTGATACTGCATAATTTTCCCATATTTTGCATATTGTTGAGGATAAATCATCTATTGGTCGTTGAATACAGTTAGCAGGCAAAATACAAAATCAAAATTTTGTCTTCTTTCTGTTAGGTTGGAGTATTACTCCATTTATACATTTCTCTTCTTATAGGAAAATAAGGATAATTTTGACCCCTGCCCGTGTTTTAGCAGTGTACCTCACTTAACCTAATACTCAAAATATATTAAACATACATAACTTACTACCTGTTCTGAAAATTCTTTTCCAAAGGTAAATTGAATTCTGTAATGTCTTTTTTCAGGATCCGGTAAAAGACGGTGAAGCAAAGATCAAGGCTGACTACGCACAACTTCTTGAAGACATGCAGAACGCATTCCGTAGCCTCGAAGATTAGAACTGTGATTTCTTTCCTTCTTTTCCTCAGCAGTCTCTCCTCTGTGTATAGTTTCCTAAATTTCTCATCTCCAAACCCTTTGCTTCTTTGTTGTGCAGCTTTGAGACTAGTGCCTATGTGTGTTATCGCTTGTTCCCCTGTTTATCTGGTGGGTCTTCTATGAAACAAACATTCCTTTGTTCCAGTGTTTGAAGGGCCTCCCTGATCCTTTCTCCGAATGGTGAATGTAGTAAATATGATATATAATGGCTACACTACTGTAAACTCATATGTAGGGTGACATGCCTCCTTGTCCTAGGTTTGCCCTTGCCTCATCACCATTAAATTGTAAATGGGACTATTGCATGTACTCTCTTTGCAATAGATCTGGAGCGGAAGGCCAGATTTCTACACGTTTTGACAGGTACTTTGTGAAATGACTCAATATCTATGTGGTAAGGTTATTTGCAGCTTAGCATTTTGCTAAGTAGCTGCTTTGCAGGATATAATTACTTTTTTAAAACCATGAATGATTAATGTTCCAATTATGCATTGCCTCCCCCAGTATAAATCAGGAATGTTTATAGGAAACTGTTGGGAACTCTACTGTTTTTAAAACAGGCATTTGTGGGACTCAGCACAGTATATGAATCAGTACCCTCTAAAAAAGTGGAAAAGGAGCCAGGTGGTCAAACTTAAACATCATCTTGTTAAAGCATATTTTATTTCAATATGAAAAATGCAGTATCAAGGACTACCCTACTACGTTACTAGGAAAGTCTTTTTAAAATCACATTTAAAACAATCACGGGGAACTTGATCCACTTCGTGCCCTTTTTCTTTTCCTCAAACATCTTAGAAGCCGAAGCTTCTAAGAATCATGTGGCAGTGTGATGGGCAGTGAAATGCCACAGAGAAGATATTCAGTAGTGGTTAAGGCTGTTTGCACCATTAAGGACCAGCTGGACTGTAGTGATTCTTGGGGCCAGAGCGGCATTACATTTTTACAAGATAATGATGTGTGTCATGTGTTTGCATGTTTGTTTGCTCAGTGAACTTTTGAACAACCAGTTTGCCAGCTTACTGGCTCAAAAGACTTTTCAGAATATCTGTAACAATAGCATAGCAGTTTTCATCCTGTTTAATAAGGATGAAATTAATTCTTTTATCTGCTAATAACAGAATCTGGGTCATGTGAAAAAAAGATAATTTCATCCTGTCTTTTAAGTATATGTTTTAAAGTAATAATTTCTGTCTTTGTGTAAGGCACACTTCAGAACAGCTCTGAGAGCAACAGTTTCTCATTCATTCTTTCTGACCAATAGTGCTGGCACCATTGCTTCCTCTTTAGGAAGAGGAAAGGGCATGTGAACATGCCTAACAACCTCAAATACCCAAATGTAATAGCATAAATAAAGTATTTATTTTATGCCTCAGTATATTATTATTTAAATTTTTAGGTCATGTATTTCTTTTGGTCCGTCAAGGAAAGTAGAGAATTCAGCAGTGGTTTGTTTCAGTCTTGCAGACTGCATGTTTTTACAGTGGCTTGCTGTTCAGGATAGATATTCTTCCATATGTAGCTTTTTTTTTTTTTTTAACTTTTCCAAATATTGGAAAATATAAAAATTATGCAATGATTCGTTGAGATGTGGACTTAATGGTGCTGCTTAATCAGTTTGCTTCCAATGTGGCCTCCCACCTAGAGGCCCGAAGACCAGTGGAATTGAAAAGGATTTCAAAAATGTTCTATTCCTACCTTAAATCTACCAGCAAACCAGGATTATGATAGTAATGAGTGATATAATGAAGAAAGTTTGACCAAGTTTGTTTTTTTGTCATTCTGAGTTTGCAATGTAATTCTTACTCCCTTTGAAGAATGCTGATGTATGGGTGTGAAGATGCTAGAGACAGAAGATGCTCTGATACTCATTGTAAGTGTCCCTTCATCTGTTATGTTGTAGAACTTCAAATTGGTCACTGATCATATTTCTTTAGTAAGAACGTGTTAAAATTACAACAATCTTTTAAAAAGATGATGCAGTTCTATATTTATTGTGCTATGCCTGGTCCTAAGTGGAGCCAGTTAAACAAGTTTCATATGTATTTTTCCAGTGTTAAATCTCACACATTGTACCCTTTGGAAATTTCCTTCCATCCTGAAGAACGAATAGAAGAGGCCATATATATTGCCTCCTTATCCTTGAGATTTCACTATCTTTATGTTAAAAGTTGTGTATAATTGTTAAAATCTATGAAAGAATAAAAAGTGGATTTAAATTAACATTTTTTCGTGTGTGTGTGCGTGTGGCAGGATCTGCCAAAAAACATACCACCTTGTATTTTTTTTTTATTGTTCTCAGTGTGAACTTTTAAATTTTTTGTTTCTCCCTTTCTTTATAGATTGTTCCTTAAGATCATGAAATTGAGTTGGGACTCTCACTATAGACTATATAAAGCTCACTATAAAAAGCCCTATAATCATAACCAGTATGATTTGGAAATGTACACAAAATCGCATGCCATTCTGAATATTACTTTAAGTTGAAAAAGTGAATCGTTTCTAAAAATGCACTTACAAATTAAAGGAGATCAATCGTACTCATTTCTATTTTTGACAAATGACTAAAACCTTGTTATTCATTCATAGATTTTTCAAGCTAAATCAGTTAAGATCCAATGTAACAGCATGTTACTGGGACATATTTTATGTCTTTATTTTTTTTAATTTTTGTAATGTTTGTATTTGACAGAGACAGAATGTGAGTGGGGGAGGGGCAGAGAGTGAGAGGGACACAAAATCCAAAGCAGGCTCCAGGCTTTGAGCTATCAGCACAGAACCCAATGCAGGGCTCAACCCACAAGCTGTGAGATCATGACCTGAGCTGAAATTGAATGCTTAACCCACTGAGCCACCCAGGCACTCCTATTTTAGTTCTTTAAATGTATTTTTAACAACTTCCAAGGGAGTAAAGAAACAGTGTGAAGTGAACAACTCTGTATTACTATCAAGTGTCCAGTTTATCTAGAGAAATACTTAAAAATCCATAGGAAAGCATATTCATTATAGAATGTTTGGATAATTTATAGTCCACTTGGTAATATCCCAGTATCTTTGGGTTATTCTTTTAATATATTGCTACAATATAAGAGCACAAAGAAGGAAAGCAACTTTCCCAAATGAGCTGTGATAAAATGCCACTGAAGTTGTTTTAAGGGCCTCCCTTTCGTTTGTGTTACCCCAGAAGTTGACTCTGAGACAAGTGCTTGAGTGCAGGGAGTTTTATTTGGGATGTGATCTCAGGACACACCAGTAGGCGAGGAGAGAATTCAGACAAAATTGAAAGAAGCCAATAAAAATTCATTATCAAGCAAGTCAACACTTCAGAATATTAAGCATAATGCTGCTGGGGAATTCTGGGAACAACCGAAGTATATGCACCTCAGGTATCCCACCTGTGGTACAAAAGAACTGGGGGACTTTCATCAGTCATTGATTGATAGCCAGCTCCTGTCAGTCTTCCAGTGAAGGCTGTTCCCACAAAGACTGGGAGAGTCAATGCCCAGCACTTGCATGTAGGTAGATCAGGCACTGGTGGCCACAGAAAACCCTGCAAAGAGATTGGGTGCAGGTAGTTAGGGGAGGTTGGGCTGGTGTGCACCAAAATGGTAGTCATGGCCAAGGAGATTTAGATGGACACTGCTAGCAACTGCTTCAGGCTTCTTAAGAACCCAGGGTGAAAAAGACCGTTCAATAAGTCACTGAAAAGCCATTGTTCTGCAAAATAAGGAAGCACCCAATAAAAGGATCTAGACACACTTTGAATCCAGGCAGCCTGATTCCAGAGAGCATACTCTTAATCACCATACTACATTCTGCCTCTATATTTGAAGAGTTTTTTTTTTTTTTTAAAGAGAAAATAGTATACACACCAAGTATGGTTATAAATAGATGTGGGGTTTAAAGCAGCTTCTTGCATTAATGAGGATGTTGGTCATTTATTCCAACCCTCTCATTAACACAAAAGAGCAAATTGAAGTCCAGAGAGGTTAACTGGTTCGCCCAATGTCACACTGCTACTTAATAAAATTCAGGCCTCCTGATTTTTAGTGTCTATACTAAATCATACTGTATATATCTTTCCTTATGTATGTATGTTTCATTCAGAACCAGGAAGTTGGTATGAATAAATGTGAGCCATAAAGACAGATAAACCAGAAGAAAAGTAGGGAGAAATGACTGGCCAAACAGGGTGGTCATAGACAGTGTGGTGACTCACTTATTTAAAAAGGAAAATGTGACTGAGAAACTTAGAGTTTGAGCCAGAGTTTAGAGAGGTGAGTCTAGAAATAGATAACCATTTAATTTTTTTAATTTTTTTTTTAACGTTTATTTATTTTTGGGACAGAGAGAGACAGAGCATGAACGGGAGAGGGGCAGAGAGAGAGGAAGACACACAATCGGAAGCAGGCTCCAGGCTCTGAGCCATCAGCCCAGAGCCTGACGCGGGGCTCAAACTCACGGACCGCGAGATTGTGACCTGAGCTGAAGTCGGACGTTTAACCGACTGAGCCACCCAGGCGCCCCTAGAAATAGATAACCATTTTAATCAAAATTGTAAGAAGTCATCAAAGTGTGGAGGAACAAGAATAAACAATGACATATTTTCCAAAGGGCTTGTATCCAGAATACATAAAGAGCTACAAATCAAAAAAAAAAAAAAAAGTGACATCTTAATAGATAAATGGGTAAAAGACTTGAACAAGCACCTCTTAATGGCACATTGATACATGAAAAAGATGCTTAGCTTCTCCTCACCAGAGAAATGTCAATTAAAATTACAATGTGATACCATTTCATACCCACCCAAAGGACTAAAATGGAAAGAACAGAGAATACAAGTGTTGGTGAGTTTGAGGAACAACCAGAACTGTCACACATGTGGGAACATAAATCTGTGTGTTCGTTTTAGTAGTATCTACAAAGTTGAATTAGGAATGCCTAATAATGTAGGCATCCCATTCATAGGTCTGTACACAACGGAAATGATTACGTGTATGTTCACCAAAAGACATGTACCAAAATGTTCATAGCAGCACTATTTGTAAAAGCCCCAAACTTGGAAGAATGGATAAGCAAATTGCATGTTCACACAATGAAATACTCTATAGAAACCAGAGTTAATGCAACAAGGTGCATGAATCTCAAAAATACAATGTTTAGTTAAAGAAACCAAACAATATATACTATATGATCCCATTTATATCGAATTCAAAAACATAAAACTAGTACATGGTGTTTGAAGTCAGGATAGCAGTCACACATGGTAAGGAAAGGGATGTTACAACAGGAGGCTAGGATGTGGGGGAATTCTGGGGTGTTGAATACGCTCTGATTTTTGCGGGTCCGGATTACATGGGGTGTTCATTTTGTAAAAATTCACACACAGGATTTACGCACTTTTCTGTATATATGTCATATGTAATAGGTGACCAAAAGAAAAAAGCTCACACTGAAGGATTTCTATTTATTTAAAGTAGTTTTGCACTAATATGGTGGGTTTAAATGCTTTGGGGTGACTGTTGGTTAAGTGTCTGGCTTCGGCTCAGGTCATGATCTCCCGGTTCCTGCTTCAGGCTCTCTGCTGTCAGCACAGAGCCTGCTTCAGATTCTCCCGCTCTCTGACCCTCCCCCACAAGCACTCTCTGTCTCTCAAATAAATAAACTTAAAATAATAATAATAATAATAAATAAAATTCTTTTAAATTCTACCTAATAATAAAATCATGTTTTTGTTTGTTTAATTTTCAAACTTGCACTTTTGTAGAAGTGGTGATAGATTTCAATCTTTCAACTCAGGAACTTTCCATTCTCTTTGCAACTAGTAACTTAATTTGTCGCACAGGTGACCAGGAATTGGGGAATAGTCTGTAATCAAAACAGTGAAGCTAATGAAGCACACCATCATAAAATACAATAGCCACTCACAAACAAGCATGTACCCGGGTGCCTGGGTGACTCAGTCAGTTGAGCGTCCAACTTTGGCTCAGGTCACGATCTCACAGTTCACAAGTTCAAGCCCCGCATCAGGCCCTGTGCTGATAGCTGAGCCTGGAGCCTGCTTCAGATTCTTTGTCTCCCTCTCTCTCTCTGCCCCTCCCCCATGCATTCTCTCTCTCTCTCTCTCTCTCTCTCTCTCTCTCTCTCAAAATAAATTAAAAAATTTTTGAATTAAAAAAAATGAAACAAGTATGTGTTCAGACATTCCTGAATACATATCATGGTCCTCAAAGCAGCAATGGATGACTATTTTAAAAGGTTTTGATGTTTTAAGTAAGCACATGTGTCTTAATTAGCTATTTCTAAAACTCTGAAGAAATCTATGGGGCTGTATTTATGACAGAGATTTCCAGGCCCACCCCAAATGAACAGAGTTGAAATCTATTCTAGGGAAAGGATATAGGAATCAATTTAACAAATGTCCCAGGTAATTCTTACCATGGGCAATTTCTGTGGAACAAGTATTTTTATTCATGCTTAGATATGAAAAGTAACAAAGGAGGCTTAAATAAGTATTCTCCCAATGTTAACTAGGTTTACCACAGTCTCAATGTTACAAAATTTTGTTGAACTCTTTATCCTGTGAGCCATCCCTTGTTACTGACCTTAATTTAAGCACTGCTCTGCTGATTTCCATGTATTCTGACTGATTTAGATTCAGAATAGTCTGACAGTAGGACAGAATGTTCCTAAATCATGACATTTCAACAGCCACAATTGTTACACGTACAGATTTCAAGCAGGATTGTTATAGTAGTTGTGGGTATTTACTGAATGCATCAGCTGTTTCTCTCCTGTGCATTTGTTTATATGCAGGAAAATTCAAAAGGGAATCAAAGTTCTGTGACATATTCGAATTTTGCCACACACAGGCTTAGTTTGTGAATATAATTCTAAAAGAATATAATTTAGTCCATTTTTTAAAAATAGCATTTGTCTTGGGATTCAAATTCTTTAAAAAACAAAACAAAACCCACCAAGAGGGGTGCTTGGGTGGCTCAGTTGGTAAAGCGTCTGACCTTGGCTCAAGTCATGATCTCACTGTTTGTGAGTTCGAGCCCTGCATCGGGCTCTGTGCTGACAGCTCAGAGCCTGGAGCCTGCTTTGGATTCTGTGTCTCCCTCTCTCTCTGCCCCTCCCCTGCTCATGCTCTCTCTCTCTCTCTCTCTCAAATAGTAAACATTAGGAAAAAAATTAAATAAAAAAATCCACTACGACAATTTTTTTAGTTTGATTTTTCAACCATCATCTGAATAGCTCCTATCCTGTTATAACTCCCAAAGAGCCAATGACATCAAGCATTTATTAGATGACTTAAAATTGTACTAAAAGTTTTGGATACCCTGTATAAAAGCCAGATCGCCTTCAATTACATAAAATCATATTCATGGCCTTATTTTTAAATTTCATGCTTTATTTTAAAGTCATTAGAAAGACCTTTGACACTTGTCCTAAAAATACAGTGTAGGACAGTAGCATGGTGTTGCAGGTTGGATTCATTGGAAACCTACTGAGATGGAGATGGGGGTATGAGTGGTACCTTTGGAATTAAGATTGAGAAAAGAAGGGGCAAAACGGGGTGTGCATAGTGGAAATCAAAAGACAAAGCAGGCCTGATGAAGCCTTGACCACTCCTGCGGGGAAGGTCTGGAGCAAATATTGCCTGTCAGAGTTGACATGCATCTGGCTGAAATGGCTGGGCCTTCCTGCCTCCCTTGTACTCCAGGTTGAGGCCGCCCTGTGAGGACATGACCTCAGGTGAGGTGGCATCTGCAGACCTGACCCAGAAGGAGCTAACAGCAGGAGACTGCTGAACTCTCCTGGCAGCGGAGCGACACGTCACACGTCTCTCCTTGAAGGGATATCTGCACAGCATGGCTCTGTGTCCGTGAGATGGTTTTCAGAGACAGACATGCGTAGTATACATTTTAGCGTATAAGAGGCAAACATTTAATACTTCATATCCAAGGTTTCAAGGATTTACATAGGGAGGAAGCCAAAACAGTAAACATTAAGTGAGGTTTTTTTTTAAGTTCCTTCCTTTATTTTTTTTTTTTTTGAGGGAGAATCCCAAGCAAGCTCCACACTGTCAACACAGAGCCCAACACGGGGCTTGATCTCACAAACCATGAGACCATGACCTGAGCCGAAATCGAGAGTCAGACGCTTAATCGACTGAGCCACACAGGCACCCCAAGTGAGTTATTTTTAAAGACAAATCTTAAGTATAGAAAGTTATAGACAGTAAAAAGATACAACAAAAATCATGAAGGTAGACGTTAAGCCAGAAACTTCAGCAACACTGCCTGTAAGTAAAAAAACCAGACTGATTGGTTTAGTGCCTGTTAAAATGTAAGTGCTTGCCGAATACTTTTTTTTTTTTACATTATTTTAAATGTTTATTTATTTTTGAGAAAGAGAGAGAGTGTGAGCGGGAGAGGGGCACGGAGAAGGAGACACAGAATCCAAAGCAGGCTCCAGGCTCTGAGCTGTCAGCACAGAGCCCAATGCAGGGCTCACATTCACGAGATCATGACCTGAGTCAAAGTTGGACACTCAACCGACTGAACCACCCAGGCACCCCAAATTCCTGTTATTTCAGACTTGCTCAAGTAAGAAGTAACACAATGTACTTCTGAAGCTGTTTTGTTTCTTGGAGTTTGGAGTTTCTTGGAGTTTCTTGGAAGCTGTTTTGTTTCTTGGAGTTTCTTTGTCTTTTGGACTTTCCAATGGGAATTTTGGATGTGCCACACTGCCTGTATTTTATCCCAAATTCAGTGATCAATTTATTTGAGCCCTCCATTTATTAGATAATAATTTTATTCACAATTCTTTGCCCATTTAAAAAAATGGCCTATGTAGAATCATTCTATTGTATACCTGAAACTAATATAATGCTGTATGGTAATTAATTATACTTGAATACAATTTTTTTCAATGGCCTATAGTAAGAGTCACTTTACCATATCCTCAAAACATATTTTCCTTTTTTTAAAAAAATTTTCTAAATGCTTTTACTTATTTTTGAGAGAGAGACAGACAGAGCGTGAGCAGGGGAGAGGCAGAGAGACAGAGAGAGAGAGAATCTGAAACAGGCTCTAGGCTCTGAGCTGTCAGCACAAAGCCTGGCATGGGGCTCAAACCCATGAACGGCCAGATCAGACCTGAACCGTCAGATGCTTAACCGACTGAGCCACCCAGGTGCCTCTCAAAACACATTTTCATGAAATTAAACTAATCCCTAGAAACTTTGTAAACAGAAACACAGGCTATAGAGCCTATATATTAAGCGAAATGGAGAGATACACCTTGAATTTATAGCAAAATGAATCAAAGTATAGGTGATATCACAAACATGACAAGAACAATGGGCTTGCTTTTTGAAAAAAGAATTCCTGGATTACAGTTACATAATATGTTTAACTAAATGTATGTATATGTGTATTTCATACTAGAGCTTTGAAACAGCTGTTCTCCTTGCCATCCTCATCATCTCCTGAGAACTTCACTCCAACAATTATCTCATACTTAAATTATCACCAGTTGCTCCTGTTCCAGTAGGCTCTTTCCTCTTTGTCCGACAGCAGGGACAAAATATCATGGTCACTAAGAGCATAAGATCTCAAGATAGACTGTCCAGTTCCAAATACCAGCTCTGCAACTTGATAGCTGTGTGACCTTGGACAATTAACCTCTCAGCTTTCTCATCCGTAAAATACGGATGATGAAAATATCTACCTGTTTTAGTTAGGATTAGGTTTAGCTTGAGTGACAGAAATCCAAAATAATGTGGTTAAAATAGGTCAAAGCTTATTTCTTTTACACAAGTGTAAGCACATGTGAGTAAGATAATGATCTTCAGCTACCCAAGTATGTTTGCTCTTCTCCATCCTTAATATGTGTCTTTCATATTAAGTTTCAATCCATTTCAGTCCAAGATGGCTGCTCCAGCTCCTGCCATCAAGCCTACAAAGCATATTCTATCCAACAGAAATAAGAATAACATATCCTTTTCCTTTAAGGACATTTCTAACACATAACTGACCGGTACTGAGTTACAAAGCCCTATTTGTAAAACAAGTTGGGAGATGTAACCTTTATTCCAGGCAGCCATGAACCAAGACAAAGTTGAGAGTTTCTCAATGGCGGTGGCATCATCCCTAGGGGTGTTTGGGAAATTTATGAAGGTCTTTAAAATTTGTTACCCTGGGGTGCCTGGGTGGCTCATTCAGTTAAGCATCCGACTTCAGCTCAGGTTATGATCTCATGGTTTGTGGGTTCAAGCGCAGCATCAGGCTCTGTTCTGACAACACAGAACCTGCTTCAGATCTTCCGTCTCCCTCTCTCTCTCTCTCTCTGCCTCATCACCCCCCCCACCCTGCTCTCTCTACTTCAAAAAGAAATAAACATTAAAAAAATGGTACTACTCTTCTTTTAAAAGTAAAATAAAAAATAAAATGAAAATGAAAATAAAATTTGTCACCCTGAACGTGTGTTTGTGCACATGAGTGTTTTTTGAGTGGGGAATTTTTGGTCAGGGATATTTAATGGGCAAGGCCAAAGATGTAGATATTTTGAAATGTAAAGGAATGAAAAATCACCCTGTATTCTGCCTGAATTTCACATATTCCACTGGAAATTCACATAGGTTAAGAATTTGTTTATAATTATCTGTTCCTACATTCATGAAAAGTTCTGAATTTTAATATCATCAAATGTATTCATCCTTCATGATTGGTACATTTTTGTATATTTTTTTGAAAATCCTGGAATTCATGAAGAGATTCTCTAATATTATCTTCTGAAAGTTAAGTTATTTGTCTGTTGGGGTGCTTTGGTGGCTCAGTCAAGTGACCGACTTCAGCTCAGGTCATGATCTCACAGTTCGTGAGTTTGAGCCCCGCATAGGGCTCTGTGCTGACAGCTCAGAGCCTAGAGCCTGCTTCGGATTCTGTGTCTCCCTCTTTCTCTGCCCCTCCCCGACTCACGCTCTGTGTGTGTGTGTGTGTGTGTGTGTGTGTGTGTGTGCATGTGTGTGTGTATCTCTCTCAAAAATAAACATTTTAAAAAAGTTAAAAAAATCATTTGTCACATTTTGGTGTGGTGGAAGGTATAAGAATCTGATTTCATTTGTCCACATGAATGCCCTATATTCACAGAACCAGTGACTATGAAGTCCATCCTTCCCCCATGACTATGCAGTATCACTTCTGTCATAAATCAAGAGTTCACATAAGTGAGGAATTTCAGGGGTCCCTGCCATTTTTCATTGTTTATGTTTGTCTATCTCTGTGCTATTACTACTCTGTTTTTATTACTATAGTTTTATTAATAAATTTTGATGTGTAATAGGATAAATCTTACCACTTTGCTGTTCTTATTTTGCCTGTTCGTTGCAGTTCTAGAACAAGATTGTAATTTTAATTAGACTTATATTTAATCTAAATTTGAGAGATGTTGGACATTTTAAAATATTGATTATTCCAATCTGTTAACATACTACATCATTCCATTTATTTTTATCTTCTTTTTTTTTTTTTTTTAATTTTTAATGTTTATTTATATTTGAGAGAGAGACAGACAGACAGACAGACAGAATGTGAGCCAGGGAGGGGCAGAGAGAGAGAGGGAGACACAGAATCAGAAGCAGGCTCCAGGCTCTGAGCTGTCACCACAGACATGAGGCTCAAACTCACAGACGATCTCAGGTGAGATCATGACCTGAGTCCAAGTCCTAGGCTTAACAACGGAGCCACCCAGGCGTCCCTATTTTTATCTTCTTTAAAGTTTCTTAATATCGATTACAAAAATTTTAAAGAAGCCAAGTACAATTCTTATGACATTTATTTTTAAGCATTTAATACTTTTTAGCAATGCATGTATTTAGCCCCTTTAAAAATTTTTTTTTAATGTTTATTTATTTTTGAGAGAGACACACACACACATACAGATTGTGAGCGGGGGAGGGGCAGAGAGCGAGGGAGATACAGAATCTGAAGGAGGCTCCAGGCTCTGAGCTGTCAGCACAGAGCCCAATGTGGGGCTTGAACTCATGAGCTGTGAGATCATGACCTGAGCCAAAGTCGGATGCCTAACCGACTGAGCCACCCAGGTGCCCAGCAAGTATTTACCTCTTAAAAAAATTTTTTTTGGGTCTCCTAAGAGGCTCAGTTGGTTAATCATTCTACTCTTGATGTTAGCTCAGGTCATGATCTCAGGGTTGGTGAGATCAAGCGTTGCCTCAGGCTCTGACAGAGTGGAGTCAGCTTGGGATCCTCTCTCTGCCCCACCCCTGCGCCCTCTCTCTCAAAATAAACTTGTAAAAATATTTTTCAAAGGGGCATAAGGAGCAGGGACTTGAACAGATATTTATTTATAAACCTGTGTTCACAACTACCAAAACCTGGAGGTAGCTCAAGTGTGCATTGATGGATAAATGGATAAATAAAATGTGGTATGGACAACAACAGAATATTCTTCAGCCTTAGAAAAGAAGGAAATTCTGACATATGCTACAACATGGATGAATCTTGAAGACATTATACTAAATGAAATGTGCCAGTCACAAAATGATAAATACTGTAGTATTCCACTGATGTGAGGTTCTTACAGCAGCCAAATTAATAGACAGAAAGATTAGTGGTGGTTGCCAGGGTTTGAGGAAAGAGGTATGAGTGTCATTGTTTAATAGCTATGGAATTTCAGTTTGGGAAGGTGAAAATGGTTCTTATGGATGGTCGCACAACAATGTGAATGTACTCAATGCCACTAAATTGTATACTGTACTTAAAAATAGTTTAAATGTTAAGGCTGGTTCAGTTAGTAGAACATGTGACTCGAACTCAGGGTTGTGAGTTCAAGACCCATGTTGGGTGTAGACCCTACATTTTTTTAAAAAAGTAAAAAAAAAAAGTTAAAATGTTAAGGTTTTTTTTATATGAAATTTATTGACAAATTGGTTTCCATACAACACCCAGTGCTCATCCCAAAAGGTGCCCTCCTCAATACCCATCACCCACCCTCTCCTCCCTCCCACCCCCCATCCACCCTCAGTTTGTTCTCAGTTTTTAAGAGTCTCTTATGCTTTGGCTCTCTCCCACTCTAACCTGTTTTTTTTTTTTTTTTCCTTTCCCTCCCCCATGGGTTCCTGTTAAGTTTCTCAGGATCCACATAAGAGTGAAACCATATGGTATCTGTCTTTCTCTGTATGGCTTATTTCACTTAGCATCACACTCTCCAGTTCCATCCACGTTGCTACAAAAGGCCATATTTCATTTTTTCTCATTGCCACATAATATTCCATTGTGTATATAAACCACAATTTCTTTATCCATTCATCAGTTGGTGGACATTTAGGCTCTTTCCATAATTTGGCTATTGTTGAGAGTGCTGCCATGAACATTGGGGTACAAGTGGCCCTATGCATCAGTACTCCTGTATCCCTTGGATAAATTCCTAGCAGTGCTATTGCTGGGTCATAGGGTAGGTCTATTTTTAATTTTCTGAGGAACCTCCACACTGCTTTCCAGAGCGGCTGCACCAATTTGCATTCCCACCAACAGTGCAAGAGGGTTCCCATTTCTCCACATCCTCTCCAGCATCTATAGTCTCCTGATTTGTTCATTTTGGCCACTCTGACTGGCGTGAGGTGATACCTGAGTGTGGTTTTGATTTGTATTTCCCTGATAAGGAGCGACGCTGAACATCTTTTCATGTGCCTGTTGGCCATCCGGATGTCTTCTTTAGAGAAGTGTCTATTCATGTTTTCTGCCCATTTCTTCACTGGGTTATTTGTTTTTCGGGTGTGGAGTTTGGTGAGCTCTTTATAGATTTTGGATACTAGCCCTTTGTCCGATATGTCATTTGCGAATATCTTTTCCCATTCCGTTGGTTGCCTTTTAGTTTTGTTGGTTGTTTCCTTTGCTGTGCAGAAGCTTTTTATCTTCATAAGGTCCCAGTAGTTCACTTTTGCTTTTAATTCCCTTGCCTTTGGGGATGTGTCGAGTAAGAGATTGCTACGGCTGAGGTCAGAGAGGTCTTTTCCTGCTTTCTCCTCTAAGGTTTTGATGGTTTCCTGTCTCACATTTAGGTCCTTTGTCCATTTTGAGTTTGTTTTTGTGAATGGTGTGAGAAAGTGGTGTAGTTTCAACCTTCTGCATGTTGCTGTCCAGTTCTCCCAGCACCATTTGTTAAAGAGGCTGTCTTTTTTCCATTGGATGTTCTTTCCTGCTTTGTCAAAGATGAGTTGGCCATACGTTTGTGGGTCTAGTTCTGGGGTTTCTATTCTATTCCATTGGTCTATGTGTCTGTTTTTGTGCCATAAAATGTTAAGTTTTATGTTATATATATTTTACCACAACAAAATCTTAAAAAAAACACCTCAAAACCCTAGCATAAGGTATACTTCATAAAAGTACTTTTTTTGTTTATACTTCTGGAAATTTCCCATATACACACATACATACTTAAAAACACTCAGAAGCGTAACATACATGTTACTACACATCAGATTTCTTTTTTACCTATTAATACATGTTGGAGAGCTAACCATTTGTTTGCACAAACTTCTATATCATTGTTTATAAAGGCCAAATGATGTTATGTTGCATGGCTATGTCATTATTTCACTTTTACTTATTTTTAATTTTAATTTTAAATTAAACTTTCTTTTAGAAAGTTGTAGATTTACATGCACTCATAAGAAATAATACAGAAAAACATGTATCCTTATTCAGTTCCCCTAAATGGTTAACATCTTGCAAAACTGTAGTATAATTATCACAACCAGGATAATATCATTGATACAATTCAGCAGTCTCATTCCCATTTCCCCAGGTTTCCTTCTTTCGTTGTGTGTGTATGTACGTGTGTGTGTGTGTGTGTGTATTTAGTTCCATGCAATTTGATTACATATGTAGGTTCATGTAAACAGTTCGAACACCACAAGGATCCCTGCTGTTGACTCTTTGTAACCACACCTCCCTCCCTCCCACCAGCCCTTTGCTTTCCAACCCATCCCTAATCACGGCACTTAATTTTTATAAAATTTTTATCATGAAAAATTTCAAATATACAGAAAAGTGGAGATAATGGTATAATAAACCCCAATGCACTGGTTAATGACGTTGAACAATTATTGATATGTTGCCACATTTTATTTATTATTTTTGCTGAACTATTTTGAAGCAAACTATACCCATTATGACATTTCTCCACTAAATATTTCAAAATCCAGCTCCAAAAATTAAGGGCTTTTTTTTTTCTTACCTAATCACAGTAACTGACAGTTACATAACCACATAACCACAATTATGCTTAGCAAAAATAATTTCTTAATATTAGCTAATACACAGATGGTATTTACATCCCCCAATTGTTTTTAAATACATTTATTTATTTTTGAGAGACAGAGTGACACAAAGCGTGAGTGGAGGAGGGGCAGAGAGAGAAGGAGACACAGAATCCAAAGCAGGCTCCAGGCTCTGAGCAAGAGTTCGGCACAGAGCTGGAACCCACGAACCATGAGATCATGACCTGAGTCGGACACTTAACCGAC
Organism: Felis catus; assembly: GCF_018350175.1. Taxonomy (NCBI): domain Eukaryota; kingdom Metazoa; phylum Chordata; class Mammalia; order Carnivora; family Felidae; genus Felis; species Felis catus. Next base: position 60,150,385 of record NC_058376.1, read on the forward strand.
TGAGCCACCCAAGCACCCCTTCCCCAATTGTTTTTAAATAAATTCTTATATATGTTTTCTTCAAATCAGAATGTAAATGAGATCCACACAGCACATTTGGTTCTTATGCTTCTTAAGCTTTTTTTAATCAAGAGTAGACCTTGGGGCTCCTGGATGGCTCAGTTGGTTAAGAGTCCAATGCTTGGTTTCCACCCAGGTCATGATCCCACGGTTAGTGAGTTCAAGCGCCACGTCTGACTCCACACTAACAGTGGGGAGCCTGCTTGGGACTCTCTCTCTCCTTCTCTCTCTGCCCCTCCCCTCTCATTCTCTCTCTCTCCTTCTCAAAATAAGTAAATAAATTTAAGTATATATATTTTTAAAAAACTGATCATGGGTTTACCTTTTGTCAGCCAATCCATTGACTTTAACATCCTTGTATTCCACTTAATGATCTTAGCAGTCATTGATGATTATTGCCTTGATTGAACTTTCAGTTGCCCAATAGAACTTTCAGTTGAGTGAATGTTCTAAAGCGATGCTGTCAGTATGGTACCTAAGTCAGTTGAGCTCTTGGAATGTACTAGTGTGACTGAGGAACTGAATTGTAATATTCACTAATTTAAATTTAAATAGCAAATTGTGGTTAGTGGTTAGGGTTATTGGAGACCACAAATCTAGGTCCATTATTTCACACTTGTGATATCCAATTTTACCATCCCTTCTATAATTATTAGCTGAGATTTTCCTAGAAAAAAGGACATCCAGGATGGCTTTAAATTAAATTCACAGCTTGAAGTTTCTTTGGACCACCTAGGTCTTGCGGATATGGTCTGCAAAGCAGAATAATGGTTGGTTTATAACTGCAAACTTTCAGGTCTGTGCTCCCCAACTACCTTCTAATTTCTTATAGGTGAGAACACGGGATGGGTTTTCTTCAAGTTCGTTCCCTGCTTTATGGGAATGTGGTTCCTGTTAGAATCTCCACACTGGGATTTTGTCTTCTGTCATTCTCCTCCCTGGGCCTTGAAAACTGAACTTCAGGGTCTGGCCAGGTTCAGGGCAAAAGCAGCTTCATACCTGACTCATTTTTCTGTGTTCCTTAGACATTGGCTTGATAACTCTTACTATCTTGTCAGCTCTCTAATTATTTACACAAGATTTCTGGAAATATTTTATGAAGTATTTTTAGTTATGCTTAGTGGGAAGGTTGGCCCAATGATGTGGCCCACTCTATTTCCAAAATTAGAAATCGAACTCTATCCTGTATTCCTTAAACCTCACACAACTCTAAGGAGAGGTTATCTTTTTTTCCAAGATAAAGAAGCAGATGAAGCACATTGAAGAAACTTGCATATAATCACACAGCTAGTGGACATCGGAGCCAGGATTTAAATCCACTTCTATTTTACTCAAGGCTTTTCCCTTAACCACCCAACTATATGCCTTATTTATACTGAAGGCTTTTGGTGGCCTTTATGAAAAGTAATTTAACTTTTTTTATTTTGCTTATTTACATTATTAGTTAGCAATGAACCCAGAGGCTAAATAAAAAGGTGTTTAAATATTAAAATCCAGTTCTATTTTTTTTTCCAGTTCTATTTTTAACGCATTAATGGCTGCTACCAAAAAAGTTCTGGAGTTAAAATATGCAGCTGAAGAAAATGATGAGGTGTTAGGATAAAAGGAAAAAGGACACAAATAAAAATAGTACCTGTAGTTGTCCTGTTGGTGATCTGGCCATAGCTCCTTTACCAGACCAACTGGATGTTGGCTGCTAAGAACTCACAGTACGTTTGTACTGAAACTCGCCCTCAACCCACACCAGGTGTCACATCTGGCAATGCCTAGAAGGTTAAGCACTCTATGTCTGCGCTTCTCCCCAACCCCCACACCCAGTGGTCACAAGCCAATATGAGGGTATCAAAGACTAATCCTCAAGGGCACCTGGGTGGCTCTGACTTCAGTTCAGGTCACGACCTCACGGTGGTTCATGAGTTTGAGCCACCATTGGGCTCCCTGCTGTCAGTGCAGAGCCTACTTCAGATCTTCTGTCTCCCTCTCTTTCTGCTCCTCCCGTGCTGCTCGCTCTCTCTCTCTCTCTCTCTCTCTCTCTCTCTCTCTCTCTCTCTCTCCCCCCCCCCAAAAATAAATAAAACGTTTCAGGGAGTTTGGGTGGCTCAGTCGGTTGAGTATCCGACTTTGGCTCAGATCACGATGTTTCGTGAATTTGAGCCCAACGTTGGACTGACAGCTCAGAGCCTGGAGGCTGCCTCTGATTCTGTGTCTCCCTCTTTCTCTGCCCCTCCCCTGCTCACACTCTGTCTCTCTCTCACTCTCAAGAATAAACATTAAAAAAAATTAAAATAAATAAATAAAACATTTTAATGATAGCAATAATAATTTTAAAAAGACCAATCCTCTTGCCTCAAGGAGACCCAAGTCTGTGATGACATTCATTCTCCAGAGCTGCCTGTGGGATCCGGCTAAACATCTCTCATCATTCCTGCTTCTCTGGTTCCCTTAACATTTCTCCAAAGCAGCACTCCCTTCAGTAGGTCACTCTCAGGATTCTTCTCAAGCTCAACTCCCAGGTAACTGAACTAAACACATTACCTTCATTTACTCCCTCTGCTCCATTTTCTCCTCCACAGAGATTCTCACAGAATAGAAATAACTGTATATTCTGAATTTTCCAACCATGTTGAATATGATCAGGCAAGCATCTTCTGAGAACTTTTCACTAAAAGAAGGCCTTCACACTGTAGCCTTCATGTCGAGGGAATTGAGAATTCAATTCCACATCTTTTTCTTCTATGTCTTTCTTCTGTTCTAGGATCTGGATCACACATATATGCTGTTTTCCAAGGGGGTGTACTTACTTTAAAAAAATTTTTTAACGTTTATTTATTTTTGAGAGACAGAGAATGAGCAAGGGAGGAACAGAGAGAGAGGGAGGCACAGAATCCGAAGCAGGCTCCAGGCTCTGAGCTGTCAGCACAGAGCCCGATGCAGGGCTTGAACCCAAGAACCATGAGATCATGACCTGAGCCGAAGTCAGTTGCTTAACCGACTGAGCCACCCAGGCGCCCCTGTACTTACTTTTAAATGCACCATTGTGTGGTCCAAGGTAAGCTACCCACTGATATTAGTAGTCTCTGTTTCCAACAAACATAGCTATACAAAAAATACTACATATTTGGGGTGCCTTCATGGCTCTTGTCATTTAAGCATCCAGTGCTTGATTTTGGCTCAGGTCATGATCTCATGGTTTGTGAGACTGAGCCCCACAGTGGGCTCTGTGTTGATAGCACCAAGTCTGCTTGGGATTCTCTCTCTTTGTCCCTCCCCTGCTCAGGTTTCTCTCTCTCCCCTCCCTCTCTCAAAATAAATAAATAAACTTAAAAAATACTACATATTTTACAATTTATATGTATTTAGCATGAGTTCTAACCACAATGAGCACAGTTTCTATTCTTAACTGTAGTAGGCAGGATGAACACTTATTCATGAATTATAACTGCTAAATTGCTAATGATCTCGCTAGAGATTTTTAAAAAATGATACTCCTGTGGCCTGTTAGATTCAATAAAATGGATAATGTAGTTTCTAAATATGTCTAACTTTCAGGAAGAATATTATATAAAAGAAAACATTGTCTCAACATGTTTGATAATCTCTAAATTTAATTACACTATCAATAGTCTATTAGAAAGCATATGCCTATATCTTTGTAAAAGCAAATATTCCTACGTAAAATAACAATGCTAACATTGTGAAGTTATACATATCCCTGTGTGTTAAGGCACAGGGATAGGAGACAGGTGTGAGGGATGGCAGGTCAACCTCAGGTGTGTTTATTTATTTAACATCATAAGTTACAGGGCAACATTAGATAATTAATATGAGGCATTCCGTTTCAGAAACTGGCTTCCAGGTGGATTTAAATAATTCACAGTGTAATGATATGCAATCTAGAAACCTGATACTTTTAGCAAATGACGTAGGAAGTCTCTCAGCACTTTTCTCTTTCTGCCCCAACTAGCTTCTAGTTCGTATGCAGCCTTCACTTTGACCAATCTCTAAAGTTCTGTCCAGGGGATCTCATCCTACTCTCCCAGGAAATGTTACCTTTTCTCTGTCTTAAACCTCTTTTGGCTCTCTGTTAAACTTCTCTGTTGGCTTTTCTTTATTAGGTGAAATAAAGAAATATATTGCAGCCACTTGCACCTTACAAAAAGTATTCAAATCAACACTAAGACTTTTCTGTTGATCTAATATTCAATGAGTAACACTAAAATAATAGTAAAATTATTTTTGTTAATTGTTTTTCTATTTACTTAAAAATACTGGGAAATGTATCATGCATACAGAAAAATGTATAATATTTACATGGACAATTTGACGAGTAATATAAATATGTATGTATCCATTACTTAGAATAAGAAACAGAACATTTAGGGGCACATGGGTGGTTCAGTCGGTTAAGTGTCCGACTTCAGCTCAGGTCATGGTCTCACTGCTTATGAGTTCAAGCCCTGCATCGGGCTCTGTGCTGACAGCTCAGAGCCTGGAGCCTGCTTTGGATTCTGTGTCTCCCTCTCACTCTTCCCTCCCCCTGCTCAAACTCTCTCTAAAAAGTGAATTAATGTTAAAAAAAAAAAAAAGAAATAGAATATTTAGTAACATAGAACCCACCCCCCCACCACCATCCCTCCTTTGACTGCATCCATCTTCCTTCCTTTAAAGATAAACATTACTCTGACTTTTGTGTTAATCAGTTGCTGCTTTAATTCATAGATTTACCTTATATGTATTCCTAAATAATACATTTCTTAGTTAAAAAATAAAAAGAGAGAAGAAAAGCACAGCCAAGTAGCAAGCACCTATCTTTCTGTATGAGGAAGAGTGACGTTGCCACCATCAGATAATGACTTCTAGGAGAAAATCGACTCAACAGAGCCGATGGGTCATGATTTGGCGTCAGGTTCCCTGAGCATTTACCAAAATGGTTTCTAGGGAAGTCAGGGGGCAGGGCCTTCTGGTATCCTGGAAAGCACAGAGCTCACTGTAGTTTGGGCCCCTGGACCAGATACTGACATTTAGCAAAAGTATGGTCAGAGAGAGTGGACTGCTCTATGTTTTCTGCTTCTAGACTTCCCCTGACTACTTCCAGCTCTCAGGAGAAAATTAAAGCAGAAACCTATGGAGGGAAGCAGCAGAGCATGGGGAAGAATAGGGACTTCGCAAGCTAAGTACAGAAAAGAACCTGAGCAAGATCTGTGGTCAGGGGAGTTCCATCCTCAGCTAAAAAGAAGGTAAATGACAAAAAGAAGAAGAGGGAAGAGGAGGAGGAGGAGGAAGGGGAGAAGGAGGAAGAGGAGGAGGAGGAAGAGGAGGAGGAAGGGGAGGAGGAGGAAGGGGAGAAGGAGGATCCTGGGGATGACAGGGCTCAGCTGGTTTGTCTCTTGAGCTGCACAGCCCCAGTATAAAACATGGTGCCTCCAACATCCCATCCCCAGCTGTTATTCTGGGATCTGCCTTCAGCCCCAACTTAGGGGCTCCCTTCATCTGTCTTGTGGTTCCATTTCCAGTTTTTTGTATCCTACATTTTGTCTTTACTGGTTCCTCAATGGGCAGCTTTTCCAGGAGCTTCTTTCTTAGGCTGGAAAATTCTGGGGGACATTGTACATCTTAAAATCATACAGTTGGGGGCACCTGAGTGGCTCAGTCGGTTAAACATCTTTGTTCTCAGGATTCAACAGCAACATGTTGTTCTCAGGATTCTGAGGTATAAGTTTGGTGAGTCCTCAGTTTTCCCCAATATCAGTTGAGAACCTGGCTTGCTCAGTTTTATAAATCAGTTACCCCTTGTTTCATTGTTTTCTAGCTTATGAAATTTTCTTGCTCTGGTATCCTCTCCTGTTCTCCCTATCTGTCCACAATTCCTCTTATTGTGGTTTTGATGAGTTTTGGGAAGGAACAAAATTAGATATGTATGTACAGATACATTAACTCACCATTTATGGATTAGCAGCATTAGAAAAAGACTTATAAAAAAAGACTTATAAAAAAAAGACTTATATAAAATTAAGAATGGTATTTTTGAGGGATCTGTGCTAAAGTCAGTCATACTGAACATTAAAAAAGTGGAAAGAGTGATGTTTGTAAGCTCTAATAATAAAATGTAAGTGAGAGAGTTATCATTCAGGAAAGTTGCACTTAGTAAAGGGGAAAAAAGTGGCATACTTTCTTTTTTCACTTTTCCCTTTTTGGCCCGGCCTATGGGGCTCAGTGAGAAGGAATAAAGAGGTGGTCCAAGGATCCTGTATGCTCCTGGTCATACCCGTATCTATCTCCTTAACACCCATATCTTCTCCACAACTATCTGCCTCAAATACATTGTGATGGTTAATTCTATGTGTCAACTTGACTGGATCCTGAGGTGCCCAGATATCTGACTAAATGCTCTTTCTGGCTGTGTCTGTGTGAGGGTGTTTGCAAATGAGATTAGCATTTGCATCTGCAGACTGAGTAAAGCAGTTTGCCCTCCTTAAAGTGGGTGGGCATCATCCATCCAATCTGTTGAGCTCCTGAATAGAACATAAGTTAGAGGAAGGGAGAATTTGCTTTCTGTGCCTGACTGCTTGAGCTGAGACATCATCAGTCTTCTCCTCCCCTTGGGCCGGAACTTTAGAACGGTTGGCTCTCAGATTCTCAGAACTGTACCACAGGCTTTCCTGGATCTTCAGCCTGCAGAAGGCAGATTGTGTAGTTAGTTACATATGCATAAAATTGGTTCTGTTTCCCTGGAGACTAATATAGCCATCAAGACTAATCTTGTTATTCCCTACAATTTTATTTACGTCACTCAGTACAAGACACCCAAGGTTTCCAGCTCCCCCCACCCCCAGACTCTTGTCACCATGCAGCTCTATCGAACCCCTTGCCCTCTCCCCCATCCCCAACTTTCAAATTCCTTTTTGGTATGCTGTGGAATTCAAGATCAAACATTAACAAAACTCCCTATCTTCTAATTTCTCAGAGTTGTGGGTTTTGTTTTTTTTTTTTTTCCTGAATATTCTCTAGAACTTCTCTTCACTTTGCTGTGACTGAAATCTCACTTCCCCCTGAGGACACTGCTTTCCCTACAGCCTTCTCGAGTGGTGGCTGTTTTCTGTCCCACACTGTCATACCACTTGTGGGAGCTTCACTCCTAGAAGGCCCCCAACGATCCTGCCTCCCAGGAGTCATGCCCTGTATAGTCACCTCCCACAGTGGATCAGGTCTGACCCTTTAGCCCAATAGAAGGTGGTGTAACTGACAGTGTGCAACTCCCAAGGCTAGGTCATAAAAGGCATTGCAACTTTCAGCTTGGTCTTTTGCAACAACATGCTCTGAGGAAAGGTTCTGCCATACCATGAGGGCTCAAGCAGCCTTTTGGAGAGGCACATGTGGAGAGGAACTGAGGTCCCAAACCAACAGGCAGCTCCAGGTTGCGGGTCATGTAAATGAGACACCTTGAAAATGGATCCTCCAGATTCAACCAGGCCTTTTGATGGATGACTGGAGCACCACATGGCTAATGAGGGCAACCTCATGAGAGACTATGAGCCAGAACTGTTCAATTGAGCTGTCCCCAAATCCTTGACCCATAGAAACCATGAAAGATAATGAATAATTATTGCTGTTTTCAGCCACTATGGTCTTAGGTCATGTGTCATGCAGCATAGTAACTGGAACATGACTGGTTGCAGAGAAAAAGTGATTGCCTTCTTTCCTTCTATTACTTCCAGACTCTTCTCCTTTACTCCTCCCTAAAACCCTAGCTTTGAATTTTATGTCAGAAAAGAATGCCACAGACTACCTGTCTTTTTTGTAATTGTCTACAGACTCATTCATGTTTCTTTTTTTATTGAAGAGTTTTGTTCTTTGCTCATGGTCACTTTCCTCTATGCAATTATTTTTATACTTGGTAGTGTAGTTCATTTGGGCTGTTCTAACAAAATACCATAGACTGGGTGGCTTATAAAAAAAGAAGTTTACTGGGGCGCCTGGGTGGCTCAGTCGGTTAAGCGGCCGACTTCGGCTCAGGTCATGATCTCGCGGTTTGTGAGTTCAAGCCCCGTGTCGGGCTCTGTGCTGACTGCTCAGAGCCTGGAGCCTGTTTCGGATTCTGTGTCTCCCTCTCTCTCTGACCCTCCCCCGTTCATGCTCTGTCTCTCTCTGTCTCAAAAATAAATAAACGTTAAAAAAAAAAAAGTTTACTTCTCATAGTTCTGGAGGCTGAGAAGTCCAGGATGAAGGTGCCAGTATGGTTGTGTTTTGGTGACATCCTCTTCCTGGTTCATAGCTGGCACCTTCTCTCTGTGTCCTTACATGGTGGGGTGGGGAGCAAGGAGCTTCCTGGAGTCTCTTTTCTAAGAGCACTAATTCCATTCATGAGAGCAGAGAGCCTCCCAAAGGCCCCACTTCCTGCTACCATCACTTTTGGGGTTAGGATTGATTCAACATACAAATTTGGTGAGGAGGACACATTCAGACCGTAGTACTTGGTGAGTTCAATATCCACTAAGATTATATCTCCAATCTCCGGTTTCTTAGTTCAGTGACCTTGCCCCCATCATCTTGTCTACTCTAAGCAGCCACCCACTCTAAGGCTCATAGAAGAGAACTCATCATTATAATTGCAATTTATCCATAATCTCAATTACAAGCACCACTTCCTAATTTTCCAACCCATCACCTCTAATTTTTTTCTTTAAAAATGTTAATGTACTTATCCGTTGTTGTGATGAACACACAGGTGTTATATGGGAGTGTTGAAATACTACGTTGCACCCCTGAAACTAGTATTACACTATATGCTAACTTTTTGGAATTTAGATAAAAACTTAAAAAAAATTAATGTACTTATCCAAATTTCTATGAATGTTGCCAGATAAGAAACATTCTGAGACTCTTTCTGTCATGTTATCATTTACATAGAACTGAGAACTTAAAAAATTTTTTTTAATGTTTTATTTATTTATTTATTTAAGTTTTTTATTTAAAAAAAATTTTTTTAATGTTTATTTTGAGACAGGGAGAGACAGAGCATGAACAGGGGAGGGTCAGAGAGAGGGAGACACAGAATCTGAAGCAGGCTCCAGGCTCTGAGCTGTCAGCCCAGAGCCCGATGCGGGGCTTGAACTCACAAACCGCGAGATCATGACCTGAGCCGAAGTCGGCGGCTTAACCGACTGAGCCACCCAGGCACCCTAATGTTTTATTTATTTTTGAGAGAGAGAGAGAGACAGAGACAGAGTACGAGTGGGGAGGGGCAGAGAGAGAGAGAGAGAGACAGACAGACAGAATCTGAAGCAGGCTCCAGGCTTTGAGCTATCACCACAGACACGAGGCTCCAACTTACAAACCATGAGATCATGACCTGAGCCTAAGTCTGACTGACCCACCCAGGTGCCCCTACATAGAACTGAGAACACTTAATTGTAGCAATTACTAGCAATCTTTCAACCCCAACTGGATTTACCAACCTTTAATCCTAATAATTTTCATTTGTCCTTCATACTTCTAACCTTTGCTTTGCCTCTTTCCCAGTTTGGATTCTAAGGACAACCATTACTCCCACACACCTGCATGCACATTCATCTCCCTTGCGCCTCTCTTGCTTTAGCATGTTCAAGTGGTAAAAATCAACTCTAATTAAATCCAACTCAGCCCTTTCTGCTCGAACTTGTGCCCCTGCAGAAAAACACACACCTGTGCAGGTGTGTTTCACTCTATTTATTTTGACAGCTTATAATAGTTTTTAATTCTATGAAATAAGGAAAGTTGAGGAATGGTACGAAGGCTTCCCATAAACCCTGACTCAGATCCCCCAATTATTAACATTTCCATGTCTGCTTTATTTGTTTGCTTTTTCTCTCTCTCTGAGCATTTTTTTCTGTACCATTTGAGAGTGAGTTACGCCTAAATACATCAGTTAAACCTAAATGAATAGACAGCAATATATTCCCCCAATCAAGGACATTCTCACCATAGTATAATTATCAAAAATGGAAATTAATTTTAATAAACACTATCATCTAATCTGCAGACTTTATTCAAAGTTTTCCAGTTGTCCCAATAATGTCCTTTTATGGCAATTAAAAAAATAATTCTGGTTCAGGATCCAATTCAAGATCACACATTGCATTTTATTGCCGTATGTCTTCTCCTTTAATATGGAGCAATAGTTCAGTCTTTCCTTGGCTTTTAGAAGCTTGATATTTCTTTAAAATTTTTTTTTAATGTTTATTTATTTTTCAGAGAGAGAGCAGGGGATGGCAGAGAGAGAGGGAGACACAGAATCTGAAGCAGGTTCCAGGCTCAGAGCTGTCAACACAGAGCCCAACGTGGGGCTCAAACTCACAATCTGTGAGATCATGACCTGAGCTGAAGTTGGATGCTTAACTGACTGAGCCATCCAGGTGCCCCTGTATGTTAACTAAAATTTATAATAATATATATATATATATATATACACACATAAGATAACATTTACCATTTTACCCACTTTAAGTGTACAGTTCAGTGTATTAAGCACATTCATGTTGCTGTGCTACCATCACCACTGCCCCCTTCAGAACTTCTTCATCTTCCCAAACTGAAAGGCCATACACCTAAACAATAGCTCCCCATTGTGCCCTACCCCCAGCCACTTGAAACCGCCATTCTACTGTCTCTATAAATGTGACTACTCATGAGCCGAACTAAATTTGTGAATTTACGATCATTATCATGCATGGGCATAGAAATCTCTGTTCTGTTAGCTCAGTGATCAGCTAGTGATTTGGTAGAGATTTTTAAACTCCAGGAAAAGAAAGAAAGAAAGAAAGAAAGAAAGAAAGAAAGAAAGAAAAGAAAGAAGAAAGAGAAAAGAGAGAAAGAAAGAAAAAAAAAGAAAGAGGAAAGAAAGAAAGAAAGAAAGAAAGAAAGAAAGAAAGAAGAAAGAAAGAAAGAAAGAAAGAAAGAAAGAAAGAAAGAAAGAAAGAAAGAAAGAAAAGAAACCTCCCAGTCTTTGGGAGGTTGGGGTCTGGGATGCATTCAGTTTACAACTCTGCCTTTGCTTTGCTTTCCTGCTGTGCTTCCTTCCTCCTAAGCAAGAACTTAGGGCCTTCTTAGGTCTTTTCTGTGCATGCTCCCAGCTCGGGCATATGCGTGACTTTCCAGATTCCCTGGAATTTGTGGGAGCTTTTCAAAGCCCTTATTCCCCAGCCTTTCCTCCCAAACTTTTCAGGTTGCCCACAGTTTGCCTCAACTGTTTTCCTTTGCTCCAAGTTGCAGTGGCTAATGCCAGGAGCTAGTACCAGGAATGTGGGCTATTGTGGAGTGGGGGATGGTACCAGGGTAAATTAAAATGCCACAAAGCTCTCTTACTGAGACTCAGCTGTTGTTTCTTAATTAAGCATTCCCTGATTGTTGTAAGCTTTTGATTGGATTCCAGAGTTCCAAATAAGTAGGTCCTGACCTTTTTTGCTAACTTATTTGTTGCTTTTGTGGAGGTACACACTTTCAGAGTTTCCTACTCTGTCTTATTTGTTGATGTCATTCTCTCTCATTCTTTTTTAAATTTAATTTATTTTTTTAAATGTTTATTTATTTTTGAGAGAGAGAGAGAAGGAGCGTGAGCAGGGGAGGGGCAGAGAGAGATGGAGACACAGAATCTGAAACAGGCTCTAGTCTCTGAGTTGTCAGCACAGGGCCTGACACAGGGCTTGAACTCAGGAACCATGAGGTCATGACTTGAGCTGAAGTTGGATGCTTAACCGGCTGCACCACCCAGGTGCCCCTCATTCTTCTTCTTTTTTTTAATCTAGCATAGAATTTCAATAGATGGATGTACATAGTTTATTTAGCCAAGCTTTCATTGATGAACATTTGTTTCCACTTTTTGCTAGTGCAAACAATTCTCCGTGAATAACTTTGCACATTATTTTGCATGTCTGCAAATAAATCTATAGGAAAAAAAACCCAGAAATGAAATTGCTGCAGCAGTGTATGCATTTTGTAACATTTATAGCTATTGCCAAGTGCTGTATCACCTTACACTCCCACCATGAGACTTGTCAACAACAGTCTTGTCAACAAACAGATTGTGTTATTAAACTACTATACTTTTGTCAGTCTTGTAGGTGAAAATAGTATTTCCATGTGGTTTTTATTTCTATTTTTTAAAATTCTGAGTAAAAATGAGCACTTTAAAAAGGGACACTTGTATTTCATTTTCTGTGAACTTCTGACATATACCTTATCAATTTTTTAGTTGATCAATTTCCATATCAGTCTTTCCATATTAATTTCCAGGAGCTCTTTATATGTTAGTATGATCTTACTTTATTTACTTAATTTTTTAAAAAGATTTTATTTTTAAGTAATCTCTATACCCAACATGGGGCTCAAACTCACAACTGCAAGATCAAGAGTTGCACACTCAAGAAAGGGGAACTCTCTTACACTGTTGGTGGGTATGCAAACTGGTGCAGCCACTCTGGAAAACAGTATGGAGGGTTCTCAAAAAGTTAAAAATAGAACGACCCTACAACCCAGCAATTGCACTACTAGGTATTTACCCAAAGGATACAAACATACTACTTAGAACCAGCACATGCACCCCAATGTTTATAGCAGCATTATAAAGAATAGCCAAATTATGGAAAGAGCCCAAGGGTCCATCGACTAATGTATGGATAAAGAAGATGTGGTGTATATATATATATATATATACACACACACACACACACACACACACACACACACACACACACAATAGAATATTACTTAGCCAACAAAAAGAATGAAATCTTGCCATCTGCAACAACGTGGATGGAGCTAGAGTGTATTATGCTAAGCAAAATAAGCCAGTGAAAGACAAACACCATGATTTCACTCATATGTGGAATTTAAGAAACAAAACAGATGAACATAGGGGAAGGAAAAAAAGAGGAAGCAAACCATAAGAGACTCTTTTAAAGTTTATTTTATTTATTTTTGAGAAGGAGAGAGTGGGGGAGGGGCAGAGAGAGAGGGAGAGAGAATCAGAAGCAGGCTTTGTGCTGCCAGCAGGGTTTGAACCCATAAACTGTGAGATCATAACCTGAGCCAAAATCAAGAGTTGGACACTTAACCCAGGCGCCCCAAGAAACTCTTAACTATAGAGAACAAACTGAAGGTTGCTGAGGGGAGGTGAGTGGGGGGATGAGCTAAAATGGGTGATGGGCATTAAGGAGGGCACTTGTTGCGATGAGCACTGGGTGTTATATAAGTAATGAATCATTAAATTCTACTCCTAAAACCAATATTATACTAGATTGACTAAGTAGAATGTAAATTAAAAAAAAATTGATCCAGAAAAAGAGTTGCACGCTCTACTGACTGAGCTAGCCAGGCACCCCAGGGTGATCTCACTTTAAATACATGGTCCCATTGGGGCGCCTGGGTGGCGCAGTCGGTTAAGTGTCCGACTTCAGCCAGGTCACGGTCTTGCGGTCCGTGAGTTCGAGACCCGCGTCAGGCTCTGGGCTGATGGCTCAGAGCCTGGAGCCTGTTTCCGATTCTGTGTCTCCCTCTCTCTCTGCCCTTCCCCCGTTCATGCTCTGTCTCTCTCTGCCCCAAAAATAAATAAAAAACATTGAAAAAAAATAAAAATAAATACATGGCCACAAATCTCAGCTTGGCATTGGTATTACGGCAATCCTACTGTTTCTTAATATGTTATTCCATTTATTTTCCTATGGTCCCAAGTATCTCATAATTTTTCCTTTCCTCAAACTTCCAACAACTTGTCCTCCATAAATCACTTTCAGCCTTGTGTTCTATTTCACTGCGAAATAGCAATGCCCTTCAGCCAAAGACCGCAATGTTGGGTTTATTGACTCATTGCAACAAAGGCGAAAGTACACCATAGAGAATCATGAGGACATCTCAGTCAAACGGTGTTAGAGAGGATTTACTACAGGATTTGGGTTTCTGTTTTTGGTGATTCTGGGAGGATGAGTTAAGAAGTGGGGCTTTCCCCAGGATTATATGTTGACAAAAGCTGTAGTAATTGTATGGTTGAGTATCTTAATAAATCTTATGTAGAAGGTGGGAGGAACAAAGTGCAGTGAAAGCCGTGAATGAGAAAGAAGCAGCAGTTACTCACATTAGCCAGCATAAGGGGATATTTGGCCATTTTTGTGGTTTGAACCATGTCCCCATTTTTGTCTGCTTACACCTGATTATGGAGTGGACTTCCTTTGCCCTTGCTCTATCATGCTTGCAAAGTGGCTTTTATTTTATTTTATTTTATTTTAAAAAAAAAATTTTTTTTTCAACGTTTATTTATTTTTGGGACAGAGAGAGACAGAGCATGAATGGGGGAGGGGCAGAGAGAGAGGGAGACACAGAATCGGAAACAGGCTCCAGGCTCTGAGCCATCAGCCCAGAACCTGACGCGGGGCTTGAACTCACGGACCGCGAGATCGTGACCTGGCTGAAGTCGGACGCTTAACCGACTGCGCCACCCAGGCGCCCCAGCAAAGTGGCTTTTAAAAAACACCAGTGACATGTGTAGTTTTTCATGTTCAACAGACCACCGTGGCCTCTGCTCTGAGCACCAGGCCATCTTCTGGCTGTCAGGGGCTGCTGGGAAGCAGTCACAAGAGAAGTTGCACAGACTCATCTTGTCACATCTATTCACTTACCTGCACCTGTGCCATATATTCTTTCGCAATACTAAGGATGAACAATCCATGTTCCCGTTGTAGTCCAGCCCATCCACTTACATAGTAGAGCCTACCCCACCATCTATTCAAGGTCTTCACTCCCGAAGCTCTCCCTGCCTTTCTTGAACCACAAATTTTACCTGTCTGTTGGGTCATTCCCATGTGTATTCAAATATGCTGTTATTGTTCCCATTTTATAAAAAAAAAAAAAAAAACACAAAAATTTAAAGACAAAGCAGAAGAATAAACTCTCCTTTGACCCTAAATCTCCCCTCCAGCTCTGTCCTATTTCACTGCCTCATTTAGAGCAAAGTTCTTCCAAGTAGTTGTTTATACATATTGCCTTCTACAACCTTTCCTTTTCTCTTGAATCTGCTCTCCACCAAAATTGTTCTTGTCAAGGTCAACGAATGATCTCCAGATTGATAAATATAGAGCGATATAGAACTATTCTCAGTTCTCATCCTACTTGACCTGTTAGCAATGGTTGACATCTCTGATTTTTTTCATCCTCCTTGGCCTACTTTATTTGACTTCAGGGTGAGGTTCTCTATCTACCTTATTGGCCATTCCTTCTCAGGCTTTGCTGTTTCCTCTTTATCTCCTCAACTTTGAAATCTCTATTTAAAAACAATGTCACCCTTTTAAAATTGGTCTAAAACCTGAATAGTGATTCACCTAGCCCAACCTTAGGATCTTTCATCAGATTATTTTCATTTTTTCCACCTTTTCAAAAAATTTAAATAATTTAGTGGGGGTGGCACTGTGAGGGGTTATACAACCTGAGCAGAGTAGGAAAGGGGTGTATGCAGAATGCAGGGACCATGATGGCTGGGCAAGGGGGTTAGGGTGGGATGGATGAGGAGGGAGCCTGTGCAAGGGGCATTTAATATTGCACATTGAAGGAGATATGGCAACAGATGATAACATGTGATTTGGGGCTATATTCTCTTACTATGAAGGATCTTACTGGGACAATTGGTTGAACTTTAGTGTGATGTGAGAATTAGAATGTAGTAATATGATGTTAATTTCCCAATTTTGTTGGTCATATTATGATGGTTTGGGAGAATGTCCTTGTATGCAAGAAATATTCACCTAAATATTCAGAGTTGATAGGGCACACTGTTGACAGTTTACTTTCAAATGACTCAGGGAAAAGGTTATTGTAATACATTTGCAATTTTTCTGTAAGTTTGAAATTGTTTCAAAGTTAAAAAAATTTAAATATTAGTTTTAAAATACTTTACATAATGACCACATTCATCTTGTACCATTAAAAAAATATTGGCAATATTAAATTCTTTCAATCCAAAGTAGAATTCTTAGCATGGCTTCTGGTTCAAATAATAGGCATTTTTTCTTCAGCCTATTCTTGTACACAACATTGAAGGAAAACACAGTTTATGCTAAGTTTTGCAGAACAAAAACAAGAATATATCCTTTCTTGATTATCTTATTAGGTAATTGTTCCTTAACATATAATACTTTTTTAAAAAAGATACTCAATATCTGACTTTTTGTGGAAGCGGAGTTGACTTTTTCTCCCTCTTCCACTTTCCATTATGATTATTTTCAAACATACAGAAACAGGAAAAGAATAACTGAATAGTGGTGTACCCTCCACATAGATGGAATAATTGTTAACATTTTACTATTTTGCGTTCTCTTTCCCCTTATCTGTTGTCTTAGTTTATTTAGGCGGTTAGAACAAAAAATGCCGGAGGTTAGGTGGCTTGTAAACAACAAAGATTTATTTCTCACAGTTCTGAAGTCTGGGAAGTCCAGGATGAAGACACCTGCAGATTCTGTGTCTGGTGAGAACCCACACCCTGTTCATAGTTGCAGTCTTCTTAACAGTGTCCTCAAATGGTAGAAGGGGATTATATGTCAGCGTATGAATTTGGGGAGGACTCCACACTCAGCCCGTGGCATCTATATTTGTTGAAGCATTTGAAATTAAGTTGTAGGCATCACGACACCTCATTCCTAAATACCTGAGCATGAACTTTCTAATAATACATTCTCCAACATAACCACCAAGTAGTAATTATCCATAAATGAATATCAATAATTTTATCCACAAACCGTTATTTATTCTGTAACAAGGAAGAAATATATTTATTTCATAAATATATTTAACATATTAATCAATATATTTATACATATAAATAATATATATTTCACATTCAGTCTTCCTTAATTGTTCTAGAATGTCTTTTAT
Organism: Felis catus; assembly: GCF_018350175.1. Lineage (NCBI taxonomy): Eukaryota > Metazoa > Chordata > Mammalia > Carnivora > Felidae > Felis > Felis catus. Next base: position 60,167,335 of record NC_058376.1, read on the forward strand.
AGCTGTATTTTGAGGGGGGAAGGAACCAGGATCGGCAACACTCAATAGCTTTTTTTTTTTAATGTTTTATTTATTTTTGAGAGAGAGAGAGAGAGAGAGAGAGAGAGCATGCGTGTGAGTGGGGGAGGGGCAGAGAGAGAGGGAGACACAGAATCCAAAGTAGGTTCCAGGTTCTGAGCTGTTAGCACAGATCCCGATGTGGGGCTCGAACTCATGAACTGTGAGATCATGACCAGAGCTGAAGTCAGATGCTCAACCGACCAGAGCCGCTCAGGCGTCCCAACACTCAATAGCTTTTTTTTTTATTTTTTTTTTTATCATCTCATGTCACATTATTTTTTAAATATTTTATTTTATTTTATTTTTTCAATATATGAAATTTATTGTCAAATTGGTTTCCATACAACACCCAGTGCTCATCCCAAAAGGTGCCCTCCTCAATACCCATCACCCACCCTCCCCTCCCTCCCACCCCCATCAACCCTCAGTTTGTTCTCAGTTTTTAAGAGTCTCTTATGCTTTGGCTCTCTCCCACTCCGACCTCTTTTTTTTTTTTTTCCTTCCCCTCCTCCATGGGTTTCTGTTAAGTTTCTCAGGATCCACATAAGAGTGAAAACACTCAATAGCTTTTAACTATTAATTATAACTTCAGGCCCTTATTTGAAGGAACAAGACTTTGCCATGCAATTCACCTTTCGCACCCTGGGGCAGAGTATGTATTGTGTGAAAGAGGTTGAGGAGGGACTTTGCGAGGAGTGACTAATGCCCGGAAGCCGTTTCACGACAGGCACAGGAGTTTGAGGTTGGGAGGTAGGTACTGGGAGGTAGGTAAGTACAGGGGGCTTATCTTGATGCTAGTAAAAGACTGGTCTGCGCGCTAACAAATTAACATTACATTCTCACTAGTTAGCCAAAGGCGACTGCCGCCAGAGGGCGCAAGGCGCGCCGGCAGGATCCCAGGTAGCCCTCCGAGGTCGCGGTGGGGGCGTGCGTGGCCCAGAGTCCTGAGCGCGCGCCGGGGGTGGTCGCGGGGCACGCGCCGGGCCGCCCCCTCCCCACGCGGGGCGCGCGTGCGCGGTTCCGCTGCGGCCCAAGGAGCCGCGATGGAGGGCGCTCTGACTGTTCGCCAGGTAAGCGGCTCTTCGCCGGGGCGGCTTCCCAAGCGGTGGCTGCACCCGGCAGTTTTCTTCACGATAGTTGTTTGAACCTTCTCAGATTATGATAATTAATTCCTCCCTTCCGTTTTCTCCGTGCTCTTTGGAGTAATTTGGAAAGTTGTTACCAAGGAAACGGTTTCGAGTGCTTCCTGCGAGCCTTCCCCTCGGGGCGATGGTGGACAGTCGGCTTCTCTGTGGGCGTGGAGAGCAGGAATTTGGTCCCGAAATGTCCTAGTCCAGATGTCTCAGCCTCAGGCCCCACCGACTCACGTTCCGTTGTCGTGATTCTGACCCGACATCACGTTGATCCAGTCTCACCCGCCTCCCTAAACTATCAGCTCTTGAATAAAGGGCTCAGGACTCTAGCGTAAATAACTGTCTGTCAACCAAGCTTTTGGTTCCAACTAGTTTTGTTCTTTGCTCACTGTCTTATTTGACAAACGGAAGATCTTGCTGATTAACCTTCAGGGTGAAAGCCTACTTTTGTTCCAGGGCTACCTGCATTTATGAACACTACGCTCATTTCTTTTACGTTGGTTGGGTGTATATATTTTAGAGAATTGCAATCAGTGCGATACCTTTTGAGTAGCGTTTTACAGGTTACAAAATGGTAGACATTCGAATAATTGTTGAATGAACAAGTGAATGTACTATTTCAACTGAGCCTCAGAAACATTACTTATGAAATAGGTATGATACATATTCATGAACCCAATCAGTTATTTTATTCTCTGTCCCTGGCACTGGTGTTGGGATAAGATGGTGAGCAACAGACACATGATTCCTGTTCTCAATGAGTTTATAGTTTAGACTACCGAGAGTTATTACCCCTACTGTAGAGTGGAGAAAACAGATTTAGAGAAATTGACTGGCAAAGACCACACAACTAATAAGTTAGATAGGATTCTGTTGTAGCCACTCTACAAAGTCAGAATGAACCCCTACCCTTTCAATTTGATTTGGATGTAGAATTATGCCACCATGCACCATGAATATATGAGAAGGCTTATTACTTATATATACAATGGCTTGTTAAATACGTAATGAAAAAGTAGAAGTAGGTCAGGCTTCTCAAGCAGATCCTAAATGATTTAAAAGACAAAGGAAGTTTAATCCAGGTTTTTACCCTGGTGTGGTCAGGGTAAGGGTTCCTGTGTGTGGACTGGGGCTTGCTTGGTTTGACTCTCTCACCCACACCAAAGGTGAGAGCACCCAGACTTTCTCACCCACTTGCCCATATGGGGGAAAGAAGAGGAAAAAGGACCGGTGAGGCTTAAAATCCGTCAGCAGGCAAACATTAAAAAATTGAATGAGACTCCTTATCACAGTTCACCCAGATGTTGGGTTAATGACTGAAATGTACCATTTTTCACTTAGTTGAATTTGAATTAGTGTAGATAAGCCATCATGGCTGTCTACTAGGTCTCCAGTTTGTGCCCAGTAAGGAAAATGAAAGTTCCCTGGAATGCCTTGTTCAAGAGCACAACAGTGTGTTTTGAGAAATAAAATGAGTGCCTTGGTCTCTATTAGTAATCTTCTGGAACTCTAACAGGCATAAGGAGTATCTTGGTGAGGTCTTTTATTATGGGTTTAGTATATGTAGAGACACGAGTGATCTTTTTAAAAAAAAATTATTTATTTAGAGAGAGAAAGAACGTACACGTGAGCAGGGGAGGGGCAGAGAGAGAGGGAGAGAATCCCAAGCAGCTTCTACGCTGTCAGTGCAGAACCCAGTTTCGGGCTCCATCTCACAAACTGTGAGATCATGACCTGAATAGAAATCAAGAGTTGGACCCTTAACTGACTGAGCCACCCAGGTGCCCCAAGACATGGTGATCTTGATTTGTATTATGAGTATCTGTGAAACAAGAGATTTCTAGAGTGCTTTATCCCAAAGGGTGCAGCTCTGAGGCAGTGCCCCAAGAGTCTGTAAAAATGTGCAGATGGAGCCAACTGTTGGCCAGAGCATCCAGTGTTAAGATGACTATGGGAAGTTCAGCCAGTTGTGCTGACCCTTGGGTCCTTACCTTTATCAGGGACATCTTGGTTAAGGGATGAAAAGCAGTAGATATCCAGAGAGCTCCATCATATGTAATAGTGGTGATGCTGTTCACTGACAGTAGGTTTGTCTGTCAAACTTCAAATGGGAATTTAGAGTGTACAGACTCCAACTGCTGTTCACTCATTTGAACCCAAGTCACTCTTCAGGTTAACAAGGGGTTCAGAAGAGTGATGGCCTTTTCTAGCACCATGACATCTGACAAAAGAATGAGGACAGGGGAGGGCATGCCCTCTTGCGGGTAAGATATGCCAGGGGGCTCAGATTTGGTTTTATCCCATAGCAAGGAGGCCTTGGTAGTTGTGCTGAGCTTGCAAGGTGTTGCTTCTAAGACCTAAGAAGGTCTGGGAATGGAGGTCACAGGCTCAGGGTTTGTAGAGCCTCTATTTCCAGAAGAGTCCAGTATGCTGTCAGTGACTGCTGCTCTAATGGTGTGTAACATGGGGCCTGGGGGATAGTTTCTTGCATTAGAAGCCTATAGACAACTTATAGACTCAGGGTTTGTAGAGCCTCTATTTCCAGAAGAGTCCAGTATGCTGTCAGTGACTGCTGCTCTAATGGTGTGTAACGTGGGGCCTGGGGGATAGTTTCTTGCATTAGAAGCCTATAGACAACTTATAGACACCATGGGTGGTTGAGAGACTCCAAAAGTCATGGAAAGAAGCTGCTAAAGTCTCTGTAATGAAGAGTTCTCTCTCTGTGTGTGTGTGTGTGTGTGTGTGTGTGTGTGTGTGTGTGTGTGTGTTTGGGGGAGAGGGGAATAGTACTAATGGAAGTGTCTGTTATGATTTTGACAAATATTAGAGTCTTTTTGGGAAGGATCCTCATTCAGCATGACTGATTTGCAAGTAATAGTGTAAACAGACTTAAGTAAAATTTGTAAATGAGGAATATATTGCTCTAGATGCCCAAAATGCCTAATAAATGTTGGGCTTATTTTAGTGTTATGGGTGCTAAGAGGGTCAATAGTAATTTCTTGACATTGTCAGGGATGGAGTGACCCTTGGTGTACCAAATGGTTTTCAGGAATTTAAGGTGGCAGACCTTAATGCTGTGTTTGGGGCAATGGCCCATCCCCTTTTCGTGAGCTCTTTTGTGCATATTTGAATGGGTATGTCAAAAGAGTGTCTTCAGAGGAGGATGTAAGCAATGTAATGTCATACCTGTGCTCCTGGAGCAAAATAATTACAATTACAATATTGCCTGTAAAAGTTGCATGTAAGGGCAAGCCTTTGAGGTATGCTGTGCCTAGCTATGTAAAGGTATATTGTGTCCCACTAGAGATGAAGGCAAAATGTGACTGAGAGCTTATTGAAAGAGACACTGAACAGAATATTAGCCAAATTTATTATAGCATATATATGTTATATATATAACATATATATGTCTATTATTTATATATATATATATATATATATATATGTTTTTTTTTTTTTTTTTTTTTGAGACAGAGCATGAACAGGGAAGGGTCAGAGAGAGAGGGAGACACAGAATCTGAAACAGGCTCCGGGCTCTGAGCTGACAGCACAGAGGCCGATGGGAGGCTTGAAGCCACAAACCTTGAGATCATGACCTGAGCCGAAGTCGGACGTTTAACCGACTCAGCCACCCAGGCGCCCCTATTATAACATATATTTACCAGTTTCTGATTGGTTAGAGTCAGTAATTTCAATAGTATGTGGTAAAGGGGCCTTCATGGGAAGGAACACAGCATCAAGGGCACAGTCATCAACTGTGAGGCACCATTCATTTTTCCAACTTTAATAGGCCATGTTGGGCTGTTAAATGGAGAAGCCATAGAGATAATCACTCTTTCACTAATTAGGTCTTTTATAGTAAATCCCAATCCTCAAAGGCCCTGTTTAATGTTATATTGAGTTGAGTTGTATTTACTGTTTTAGCTAGGGGTTGAGGGAGTGGTCCATGGCTTTTTAAAAAGCCATTTGTATGCTCCAAAGACTCTGTTTAAATTTATTGTTGGGTCAGAGCATCCACTGCCAATATGGAATATTTTAGGGTGATGTGTACTATACCATTACCTGGAAGAATTTCAGCAAGACAGAATTTCTGGTGGTTAAAGTGAGACATACCTATTTATTATCTATTTTATGTTGAGTATTTCCCTAAATTTAGTGGGATCTCCGGTATAACTGTAGTTTGAGCCCAGTATTGATTAAAGTCATGAAAATTTGCCACTTAAGGCATTTCAGCAGATGTTGAAGTTAATTCAAAAACCTGTGCTATAGAGATATAAAAGCCAATCTTTACCTTTTGTTGTATAAATTGTTTTAGTAAATTTTGGATTTCCAACTGGGCCAAATTGTGGATTTCTCTATTTTGTTGTTGTTTCTTTGTTTCTTTATTGTTTTTCTCTATCTCTTTTGGTGGTGAGTGAATATATTTCAAGTGGAGGGAGTCCTGTCTATCATTTCATATTTATAAATTTCATCCTCCAGAGAGCCTCAAATCAGTGTTACCAGGGTTAGGGGTATGTGGTTACTTTGTGGAGTTTAAAAACCCTGAGCTTGGGGCGCCTGGGTGGCTCAGTCAGTTAAGTGTCTGACTTCAGCTCAGGTCATGATCTCACAGCTCATGGGTTCAAGCCCCACATCTGTGCTGATGGCTCAGAGCCCGGAGCCTGCTTCAGATTCTGTGTCTCCCTCTCTCTCAGCCCCTCCCCTGCTCATGCTCTGTCTCTCTGTCTCTCTCTGTCCCTCTGTCTCTCTCTCTCTCTCAAAAATAAATAAACGCTAAAAAACAAAAACAAAAAAACCAACCCTGAGCTGAAGCTGAGTTTGAATTACCCCTTTGCTGTGCCACATGGGTTCCATGGCTGCTTTTCTCTGTAACCTGGAGGATCAGGATTTTTGTTACAATAGAGGCATAGGTACCAGGGGCAGCAGGGCAACAGCAGGAACAACAGAGGTATTTAAGGGTCCAGGTGAGCCATGTGTTCTCACAATGGTTGCTCCCTTCCCTCCTCCCGGCTCTTTTTTCTCTCTCTTTTTTACTCCAAAATGACTCTCTTTGATGAGTGACTGCCCAAATGGGTCCATCTCTTGCACAGAGTGTACTCTTTCCCCAGAATGCTCCATAGATTGGGGGTCAATGCCTGATTCATTGATTTTAACTACATTGTTTGTATAAATCAGAGTTAATTTACCAATTTCCCACAAATTATGGTAAGTTTGTTTCCACTTTCTTAGTACTATAACCATTGTTGACTCCATGTGCACAGAGTTTTAGTTTATACCCATTCTAGACCAGAGAAAGCATTGCAAATTATTCTCCAAAGAGGTTGAACTAATTGTCATCCCCCTTACATGGTATTTTCTACTGTTTAATTATTCCTCTAGCTGACTATGAACTTCTGGAAGCTAAGGACTTCCTTTTATTCATTTTTGAATTCCCAGTGCCAATTAAACTACCTAATGAGTAGTAGTAGTTGGAGAATATTTGTCACATGTGTAAATATATGAACTGTAGAAGAAAAAACATGTTAATTACTGTTTCCTAAATGCTTAAATATTGTTTTCAAGTTAATTTGTGTATTTTGAACATTAACTCTTTTCATTTTTAAAATGAGCATTTCTCAATAAGTAATTTAAATTGTTGATACTTGTTTCCAGGCAATAAATGCAGGGGATTCAAGCTTTGCCCCTGAGCCGCAGGAAGAGTTAGAGGAGAATCCTAGCCCAGTTGCAGATGAGAATAATACAGTGTCAGCAAAAAAACAGGGGCCAAATTTACATAACTGGAGTGGTGACTGGAGCTTTTGGGTAATATTTTTTCTTTCTTATATTTTCACTTTAATCTTAAATGTAAATTTTCTTTAAATTTATAGCAGTTCATATAATGTTTATAATATTTTATAAGCTTCTTGATTTTAGACAGTTAAGTTTTACCAGAGTCCGAGACATTTCTGATTATGCTCTTCTTTGGCCACTAGAATGCACTGTTGTCTGGTTTGATGGAGTGGAATTATCTGCTTCAGTTTTCCTGGGAGAAAACTACAGCACAGAATTGGATTCTACCTACGTTGTTGTTCACTATATTGCAAGAGACTAACATTATGCAGAAACCATATTTCTAAATGTTACTGAGAAACCAGCTATTTTACATAACTTTGATTTAAAGAATTAGTTTTGATACCTAAAAGGAAGTTTAACAATGTTTGACCTGTAGAATATAGTAATTACAAGGTAAGTTTTAAAGTTAGGAGTTTCATATTCTCTTTGCACTGTACTTAGTTGCAGAACTGGGATGTGGGTCAAGTTTCCCCATTGTAAAATGAGACTTCTGCTTTGAGACTCATGATTAGGTGTATAGTGTCTTTTGGTAGGAACAACATTTCTATTGCCATATGAATGCTAGCATTTATTATCTTAAAGGACTTATTCCAAATCTACCAATTCCTGTCAGAGTTATAAGATATTTGACAGAATCTTGTATACTGCAACTATAACTGAAATTTATAGAAGATTATGAGACATATGTACTTCAAATATTAAGTCATTAGAACGCTGCTCTCTTGACTCTTAGGTATACTTGGTAGCAGAATTTCTTGTAGTTTTACAGTAGCCTAAAAAAGAAATAATATTAATAGGTTATAAGGATTAGTACAAGTACCATTATTCTCTTCATAATTAGCAGCTCAGTTATTGAATCTTTTTTTATAATTTACATCCCAGTTAGTTAGCATATAGTACAACAATGATTTCAAGGGTAGATTCCCTAATGCCCCTAACCCATTTATCCCATCCCCCTTCCCACAACCCCTCCAGTAACCCTCTGTTCTCCATATTTAAGAGTCTCTTATGTTTTTCCCCCTCCCTGTTTTTATATTATTTTTGCTTCCCTTCCCTTGTGTTCATCTGTTCTGTGTCTTACAGTCCTCATATGAGTGAAGTCGTATGATATTTGTCTTTCTTTGACTAATTTTGCTTAGCATAATACCCTCTAGTTCCATCCACATAGTTGCAAATGGCAAGATTTCATTCTTTTTGATTGCCGAGTAATATTCCATTGTATATATATATACCACATATTTATCCATTCATCCATCGATGGACATTTGGGCTGTTTCCATACTTTGGCTATTGTTGATAGTGCTGCTATAAACATTGGGGGGGGTGTGCCCCTTCGAAACAGTACACCTGTATCCCTTGGATAAATAGCTAGTGGTGCAGTTACTGGGTTGTAGGGTAGTTCTATTTTTAGTTTTTTGAGGAACCTCCATACTGTTTTCCAGAGTGACTGCACCAGTTTGCATTCCCACCAGCAGTGCAAAAGAGATCCTCTTTCTCCGCATCCTTGCCAACATCTGTTGTTGCCTGAGTTGTTAATGTTAGCCATTCTGACAAGTGTGAGGTGGTATCTCATTGTGGTTTTGATTTGTATTTCCCTGATGATGAGTGATGTTGAGCATTTTTTCATGTGTCGGTTGGCCATCTGGATGTCTTCTTTGGAGAAGTGTGTATTCATGTCTTTTGCCCACTTCTTCACTGGATTATTTGTTTTTTTGGGTGTTGGGTTTGGTAAGTTCTTTACAGATTTTGGATACTAACCCTTTACCTGATATGTTGTTTGCAAATAACATATTCTTCTCCCATTCTGTCAGTTGTCTTTTAGTTTTGCTGATTGTTTCCTTCGCTGTGCAGAAGCTTTTTATTTTGAGGAGGTCCCAATAGTTCATTTTTACTTTTGTTTCCCTTGCCTCCAGAGACGTGTTGAGTAAGAAGTTACTATGGCCAAGGTCAAAGAGGTTTTTGCCTGCTTTCTTCTGGAGGGTTTTGAAGGCTTCCTGTCTTACATTTAGGTCTTTCATCCATTTTGAGTTTATTTTTGTGTATGGTGTAAGAAAGTGGTCCAGGTTCATTTTTCTGCCTGTCGCTGTCCAGTTTTCCCAGCACCACTTGCTGAAGAGACTGTCCTTATTCCATTGGATATTCTTTCCTGCTTTGTCAAAGATTAGTTGGCCATACGTTTGTGGGCCCATTTCTGGGTTCTCTCTATTCTGTTCCATTGATCTGAGCGTCTGTTCTTGTGCCAGTACCATACTGTCTTGATGATTACAGCTTTGTAATACAGCTTGAAGTCCGGTGAATGTTATTGAATCTTAACATGAATAAGTTTCTGACTTCCTATTAAGAAATTTAAGTTTTTTAAAACCATATCTGAAGGAAAATGTTTAATTGCTAACAAATATACCAAATAATTATACTTCCTGAAAATCATGTCATCTATATTGATTATATTATTCTTGGTTTCATTCAGAGACAGTTTATGACTACTGTAGTGTTTTGGCCCTTCTGCACTATGATCGTGTAGCTTTGTTATGGATTGGAAAACCTTTATAATTCCAAGGGCTATCTACAGGACTAAATAGTCACTGTGGTTATTCTTTGCAGACTTAACCTAAGAAGAAGGGTAAAGCTAAAAAAGGAACAAGCAGGGGAATGAGGATTTAGAAATAGGAGAGAGGAAGAAAAGAGGTATGTGTTCTAGACCTTTGCTACTCAAACTGTAGTATGTGGGGCCAACAGACTTGGCTTCACCTGTCTGCTGATAAGAAATGCAGAGTCTTGGGCCCAATCTCAGACCTATTGAATTAGAGTCTTTATTTCACAAGAATTCTTGGAGATTTGTATGAACATTCAAGTTTGAGAAGCACTTGTTTATAGAATGTTGAAAGTCTACTTTGTCTCAGTTTAGGTCTATATGCTAATTACAAGCACTTTGTTTTGAGGAATGAAAAACATTTTCTTGTAATGTTTATTTATTTTTGAGGGACAGACAGAGTGTGAATGGGGAAGGAGCAGAGAGAGAGGGAGACACAGAATCTGAAGCAGGCTCCAGGCTCTGAGCCGTCAGCACAGATGTGGGGCTTGAACCCACGAGCCATGAGATCATGACTTGAGCCGAAGTCGGACACTTAGCCAACCGAGTCACCCAGGTGCCCCAAGAATTGATAACTTTTTAAAGTTTTGTTATTTGAAGAGTTAAGCTCCCAGGACCTGAAAAATTCACTAGTGTCGATTAACTCATATATTTTGGCCTGGCTAACTCAGTTGTTCCACAGTAGTGAATCTACAGGGAAGCATGGTATTATCTAATGAATTGGAGATTGGGAACAAAAAATTTGGGATAGAGTACGTACGCTCTGTGCCTGGTGATTTCACTGTGTGGTACTCTTGACTATGTTGTTCAACCTGTCAGGCGCCTCATTTCTAAAATGAGAGATCGGGCCTTGGTATTGCAACATTAGTGTGTCTTGAATCAATAGGGAAAAAGGTGGAGGAGGTGTTTGGCTAGCAAGTGCTCATAATTTACATTTCTGGCAGCTGTGTATCAGTCATAAAAAACTCTGGGCATATATAGTGGGAGTATGTTACATGTGGAACACCTTTCCTTAAGAGTGGTAGAAAGGGGTGAAAAGTGCTAGAGAAGAGAGAGGACCTGCTATTTGTAATATTGGAAAAGATATTTTGATGTTTCCCCCTAAACAAAAAATTGTGAAAACTTGGCAAAAGGATGCAAGACAGTGAAACAAAGTTTAAGTTTTTTTGTCATTGCTGAGGCTGGTTTCTTCTAGACTCTATGCATTTAATCTTGTGCTGCTTGACAAATTGGCTAGTGATTGTCTTTCTGACAGTAGCGCTTTATTTTTTCAGTTTTATTGACTTATTTTACTTCTAGGGTAGTTGGCAGCTGACAGTAGGACTTTAAAGAAGTTTGATCAAATTACCATAGCACTGGACAGTGAGATCAATAGCTGTGGATATTCTATTTCAATACCATAATTTAAAGATAGGAATCTTAATGGTTATATTTATTTTCTTTTATATTTAAAAATGAAAATGTTTAATCCTACTGTGTGAGAAATTAGTTTTATTAATAACTTTTAAGTCCCAGTATAACAATAATTATGTGAAAAGGAAGAGAATAAACTTGAAATAATGGCAAACAAATATTTATCCTTTTGCCCTTTAACTGTTAGTAAAAATATACCGCAAAAAACCCCACATCCAACCAACCAAACAAAAAAACCACTTTTTTTTTTCCTGACTAAAATGATGATTCCAGGTAGATTAATGTTCCAGAGGAAAAGCATTCAGAGGTCTGCAGAAGATGCATTTACTTAATGTAACTTCTCTTCATGATGTTGAGCTAGTAACTTTTGAAAGTAGAAAAAAGCATTTGAGATTTTCTGTTGCTTATGTTTAGGAAATGACATACTTATCTGGACTTTTTTTTTTTTTAATGTTTATTTTTGAGAGAGAGAGAGATAGAGGGAGACAGAGTGTGAGTGGGGGAGGGGCAGAGAGAGAGAGAAAGACACATAATCTGAAACAGGCTCCAGGCTCTGAGCTGTCAGCACAGAACCCAACATGGGGCTCGAACTCTGGAACGGTGAGATCATGACCTAGGCCGAAGTCAGATGCCTAACCAACTGAGCCACCTAGGCACTCCTTACCTGGGCTTTCTAATAGAAATAATAGTGCTTTGGATAAGGTACTTAATTTTAGGCATTCCTTTTTATGTTGATATTTCATTAATATTAAATTTCTCTTTAAAAATATTTGTCATTTGTATATACTTATTTCTTTAATAGCTGATTTACTTGATAATTGTATTTTAAAAGTGGAGGCATTTATAAAGTTTTCTGAATTGTGTAACTAAAATTTGTTTAGGGGTGTTTTCCTTTGAGTGTATATTTGAAAATCATGGCAAATATGCATAGAATAAAGAAGATATGAAATCTCATATTCCTCAGATCTTTGAATCTGGAAGGGAGACAGGGAAAAAAAAGAAAGAATAGGAGATGTTTAAAAGAGGTTAGAGTTTAAATTTGTCATTTTAAAAATATTCTTGTTCTAAAACATTTCAAGGATAAAACAAGTGTAGATTTTGAAACATCATATATGTACAAATAATAACTACTTATGTTTTGGTAGAAAATATTTAGAGTTGAATTTTTTTAGATCATAATAAACTTTTTTCTAATTATACAATAAATCATAAGTCTTGACTCTGTACTTTATCATTGACTTATAGCATGATCATAGTCATGTTATTCACAAGTAAGCTTTTTTATTGGATACAACTTACCACAAACATGATTTAGAATTAGGTACACCATGAGGATTAATTAATGTTATACTGTTAAATAACAATAAAAACAAAACCCAAGAGGATTAATTAGTATGTTTGAAACGTACTTTGGCAACTTTAGAAAAGGTGTTTTCTGTAATCAGACGTTGTCCTCCACACAGAATATCTTGAATTTATTCAAGGTAAAAAGGATATTTTAGACATTGACTTTCGTAGCCGATAAAAAAGAATGAACTTATTTTCTAGTTTCTGTTGGATTTGAAAATAATATTTTATTCATTAATATTCAATTATAGATTTTGTTTGAAAATCTAGATATGTTATTAATTTTAGATTTAATTATAAAGGAATAGGAACTAACATTTCTGGCAATATGGAAAGAGGACCTTTTTTTTTTTAATATGTGAAATTTACTGTCAAATTAGTTTCCATACAACACCCAGTGCTCGTCCCAACAGGTGCCCTCTTCAATACCCATCACCCACCCTCCCCTCCCTCCCACCCCCCCATCAACCCTCAGTTTGTTCTCAGTTTTTAAGAGTCTCTTATACATTAGCTCTCTCCCTCTCTAACCTCTTTTTTTTTTTCCTTCCCCTCCCCCATGGGTTTCTGTTAAGTTTCTCAGGATCCACATAAGAGTGAAAACATATGGTATCTGTCTTTCTCTGTATGACTTATTTCACTTAGCATAACACTCTCCAGTTCCATCCACATTGCTACAAAGGGCCATATTTCATTCTTTCTCATTGCCACATAGTACTCCATTGTGTATATAAACCACAATTTCTTTATCCATTCATCAGTTGATGGACATTTAGGCTGGGAAAGAGGACCATTTAACTTAAAAACTCCTCTGTTACAAAGTACCTAGAAATGCTGTATGAAATGTTACAAACATGTTTATAAATTGAATGTCTGGGCTCACGGAATAGCAAGGGAACTACCTGAGGGCTAAAAAAGAAGAGGAAACTGATTATCAGAGTTGTAAGCACATGAGCTAATGTTGAGGCAGCCCTAGGGAGTTTATTAGTCTCTGTAACGAAAACTTTAATGGCTACACTGGGATAGAAGACATGTCTTGGACTTGTATGAATTAGAACGGAGAACTCCTTATAAAGCCATGACTCTTGAAGAGTTATACATTCTGTGAAAGGTAGGCTAAGAAAAATTCATGAAGTTTTAGGACCTGAATTTAATACTTTATGAGTGAGCAGAAGGATATTCAATGAATAGCATATTAGTTGCTTCAAAATTTTGGATAGAACTACTAGGTAAAGACTATAAAATCATTATTTGATATTATTTAAGACTTAGAAGAAATTAAGCATGCAATAAGTGGGTAAGACATTTAAAAAAAATTTTTTTTTAACATTTATTTATTTTTGAGACAGAGAGAGACAGAGCATGAACGGGGGAGGGTCAGAGAGAGAGGGAGACACAGAATCCAAAACAGGCTCCAGGCTCTGAGCAGTCAGCACAGAGCCCGACGCGGGGCTCGAACTCACATACCGTGAGATCGTGACCTGAGCCGAAGTCGGACGCTTAACCGACTGAGCCACCCAGGCGCCCCAAGACATTCTTTTTTAATATGTTTGTTTGTTTGTTTATTTATTTTGAGAGAGAATGTGTGTGTGTGTGCACATGCACATGAGTTGGGGGAGGGACAGAGAGAGAGGAAAGAGAGAATCTCAAGCAGGGTCTGCACTGACAGAGGGCGCTGTTCGTGGGCTCAGTCCCACGAACCATGAGATCATGACCTGAGCTGAAATCAAGAGTCGGTCACTTAACCAACTGAGCTACCCAGGTGCCCTGGATAAGACATTCTTAAAAACACTGGGAAGATTTGGAAAACAACCAAATTCAACTTCTAGAAATGAAAAATATGGTTATTGAAATAATAATTTAAAAATTCAGTGGATGTGGGAAATACCAGATAAAGAGAAAGTCAGCAAATTGAAGGATATATATGAGGAAGTTATTCACACTGTACCACTGAGAGATATAGAAAATTTTAAAGAGAATGGCTCGAGATATAAGGAGAAAAGTAGAGGAGTCCATTATGATTCCATTAGAAGTTTCAGAAGATCAACATAAAGGCAACATTCAAAAAGAATATAGCTGAAAATGTTCTACTCTTGATGAAAGATGTCAGAATCAGGAGGTACGGTGAGTCTCTCACACGGTAAATGAAAAGAATATATGAGCAGAGAAATTTTTATCATATAAGTGACAAAGGTAGATGTACATCAATTAAGATAGGAGAAGTCTTTTTTTAAAGTGTATTTATTATTATTTTTTATTAAACTCTACACCCAACATGGGGCTTGAACTAATAACCCCAAAATCAAGAGTCGCATGTTCTTCTGACTGAGGCAGCCAGGCCCCCAGGAATAGTCTTAATAATTCATTTGAGTGTCATCTATGCACCAGCCTATTCTAAGTGAACTCGGTGGTGTCTCTGCCATTCTAGAGCTGACTGGGAGATGGATAGTATACACCTGAGCAAATGTATAATATTTTTTTGTTTCAAGTTTTTATTTAAATTCTAGTTAACATATTGTGTAATATTGGTTTCAGGAGTAGAATTTAGTAATTCATCATTTACATAGAACACCCAGTGCTCATCACAAGTGCCCTCCTTAATACCCATTACCCATTTAGCCAATGTTCCTATCTACCTTCCCTCCAGCAACCCTCAGTTTGTTCTCTATAGTTAAAGGTCTTTAATGGTTTGCCTCTCTCTCTCTCTCTCTCTCTCTCTCTCTCTCTCTCTCTCTCTCTCTCTGCAAATGTGTAATATTATGTCAGGTAGTGATAGAAGCTCTAAAGATAATAGAAGCATGTAAGGTGTAGAGAATCACATGGAAGGGAGTAGCATTTTCAGTCAAGATGGTCTGGAAAAGCTTCTCTGAGGAGGTGCCATTTGAGAGAGCCCTATGAGGGACAAAGAAAGAATACTGATGAACCATGCAAAGAAAGGAAAATGGAAGTGGGGTTCTGTGGGAAGGCAAGAGTCGGGAATAAGATTGGCTTGTTTGACAGTTTCCTTATGGAGTCAGATATGGTGAGTGAAGAAGAAGAAAAAGATCAAGGATAATAATTTGTAGGTTTTTGATCAGTGCAACGGGGTGCATGGAAGCATCGCTTAGGAGAAGAGAAAGATGCAGATAGCAGGGGGAAGAAGTAGTTTTGGGAGTTGGGAAAATGAAGTTGGAGATGCATATTTGATATATAAGTAGAAAAGTCTAGTAGACAATTGGATTTATGACATGAATCGTAGGAGAGAGATTGAAGCAGGAAATAAATTTTGAAGACTTTGAGTATGGATGGTATTTAAAGACAGATTTTTGGAGTGCCTGGGTGGCTCAGTTGGTTAAGCATCTGACTGCTCAGGTCATGATCTCATGGTTCCTGAGTTTGAGCCCACATCTGCACTGTCAGCGCAGAGCCTGCTTGGGATTCTCTGTCTCCTGCTGTCTCTGCCCTTCTCCAACCAATGCTTTTTCTCTCTCTCTCTCTCTCAAAATAAATAAACCTTAAAAAACATTTAAAAAAATAAAACAGATTTATAAAGATTGGATGAGATCACCTAGGGAAAAAATATGGGTAGAGAAAAGAAGTAGACTCTCCAGTGTTTAGAACCTCAGGTGGTGGAGCAGGAACTAGCAAAAGAAACTGCGATTTGACTACTGAGATAAAATCTTAGGAAGTGTGGCATCCTCAAAGGCAAATGATGGAAGTCTTTTAAGGACAGAGTGACCTACTGTGATAGGTAGAATAAGATGAGAGCTGAAAATTGACTACTGGATTTGCAAAGTAGAGGATTCTAGTGACATTAAAAAGTACAGTTTGGGGGCAAAAACCTGATTGAAGCACTAGGTTTTAGACTGCTGTCCTAATCTTCCTTTGTAAAGTTTGAATTTGATTATCCAAAGCAATAGAGGGCTGAAGGAAGAAAATTCATATTTCATTAAAAACAATGTATACTTCTTTTGGGGCGCCTGGGTGGCGCAGTCGGTTAAGCGTCCGACTTCAGCCAGGTCACGATCTCGCGGTCCGTGAGTTCGAGCCCCGCGTCAGGCTCTGGGCTGATGGCTCAGAGCCTGGAGCCTGTTTCCAATTCTGTGTCTCCCTCTCTCTCTGCCCCTCCCCCGTTCATGCCCTGTCTCTCTCTGTCCCAAAAATAAATAAACGTTGAAAAAAAAAAATACAGAGAATACCCTAGTTTAAAAAACAAAAACAAAACAAAACAAAACAAAAAACAATGTATACTTTTTTACAGATGACCATATCAACATGGAAAAATATTTTGGTAAAGTAGCATGACTACTAAGAAATTAGCAGTAAATTAGCATATTTAAATAAATGACATGGAGAATGTGGAAAGTAACTGAAATAGTAATGTGTTACTGGGTTATTAATTAGGGCTTCAACCTAAGTATATCCTTTTGATTATCTAGGACAATGAGAAATTTTATTTTATTTTTTTAAAGTTGGTTTATTTTTACTTAGAGAGAAAGAGACAGAGACAGAGACAGAGACAGAATATCAAGCAGGCTCCTGCTGTCAGTTCAGAGCTGCATGAACCATGAGGTCATGAACTGAGCTGAAAGAAACCAAGAGTCGGAGGCTTAACCGACTGTGTCACCCAGGCGCCCCCCTCCTTTTTTTTTAAGTTTATTTATTTTTATTTTTGAGAGAGAGAGAGTAGGACGATGAGAAAGTTTAAATAGCACATGCAAACCAAATTAAAATAATACAAAAATTCTAGCTCAGCATTCTCTAGCTACCTTTCCAAAAAACCTTTTCTTAGATATGAGATGTGAACTTAAAAGCAGTGACATTGATCCCATGAGCCACATACAAGAGTGAGTTTCTATTACACTAGTCACATTTTGCTCAATAATTAAATGATTTTACTTGTGTTATTTCTCTGGTGAAAATGTTACAGAGGAGAACAAACATGAGTATGGGGAATGACCTCTGAATCAGCTTTAAAACTACTTTAAAGCATTTCCCCCTTTTACATAGAATTAACACATTTATTCTAACCTTGTGAACTTTCTTCTTTTACTTTTTTTTTTTTACTTTTAGTTTGAGATAATTTTAGACTCACGTGGAGTTGTAAGAAATGATACAGATACCCTGTACTCTTTCAACAGTTTTCCCCCAATGACAACATCTTACAAGACTATACGACAATATCACAACCAGCATATTGACATTGATACAGAACATTTGCATCACAGCAAGAATTATTTTTATAGACACAGCCTTTTTATAGTGTCCCTTCCCCCTACTCAACCCTTAGCAACCACTCCATTCCTATAATTATTCTCCATTTCTATAATTATGTCATTTCAAGAATATTATATAAATGGAATCATATAGTATATAACCTTTTAATTTTCTTAACGTTTATTTATTATTGAGAAACAAAGAGAGACAGAGCATGAGCATGGGAGGGGCAGAGAGAGGGGGAGACACAGAATCTGAAGCAGGATCCAGGCTCTGAGCTGTCAGCATAGAGCTCGATACAGGGCTTGAACTCACAAACCATGAGATCATGATCTGAGCCAAAGTCAGATGCTTAACTGACTGAGCCACCCAGGTGCCACCAGTATGTAACCTTTTATATTGGCTATGCACTCATCATAATTCCCTGGAGATCCATCTATTTTGTATACTAACATTTCATTAAAGTTTATGTATGTATGAATGTACATATATAATATGTACATATCTATTATTATGTGTATATATATATTATTATTTTTAAAAATAATCTCTATACCCAATGTGGGGCTGGAACTCCCAACCCAGAGGTCGAGAGTCGGATGCTCTTGATCCTGACTGAGCCAGCCAGGCGCCCCAGTTCATTCCTTTTTAATGCTGAGTAGAATTCCGTGGTATGGATGTACCATAGTTTTAACCATGTATCCACTGAAGAATATCTGGGCTATTTCCAGTTTAGGGCTATGATGAATAAAACTGCTGTAGATTTTCATGTACAGGTTTTTGTGTGAACATAGCTTTCCTCTCTAGGGGTAAATGCCCAGGAATGCAATTGTTGGGTCATTGATAGTTACATATTTAGTTTTTAAGAAACTGCCAGTCTGTTTTCCAGAGTGGCGGTACCATTTTATATTCCTGCCACAGTGTGTGGGTGATCCAGTTTTTACACATTCTTGCCTTCTTGCTGAGTGTTTTCATCATGGAAGGAGCTCTTCCATGTAAGTTTTAAAATAATCTGTGTCAGATATCTTTTAGGATATATTTTAATTAATTACTTTTGGTATTTCCACTTTTGGTGTGCTTCATTTCTTCTTGTGAATTTGAGTTTACCATACTATAGCCTTTCTTTGCAGTCTGAGGACTTCCTTTCACATTTCTTTGAAGCAGGTCTGCTGTCTCCATTGTTTATGTTGACAAATCAGCCATTAATTATACTAGTTTTTACCTGTATGTACGTGTCATTTTTCTCTTGCGTTCATGTTCTTCTTTGTCTTTCACAGTTTAACTGTCCTTCAGTTGTCAACAATTGTCCAACAATTTCCCTGTCCTTCTTGGTTAATTGAGCTTCTTTGATTAATATTTCTCTGCAGATTTTGAAAGTTTTAACCATTATTTCTTCAAGTGTTTTTCTGCCTGCCCTTTACCTTTCATTACTTCTGTTGTGTATATATTTTTTTTAAATTAATCTTTGAGAGAGAGAGAGAGAGAGAGACTGAGCGCGAGCAGATGAGGGGCAGAAAGAGAGAGAGACACAGAATCTGAAGTAGGCTCCAGGCTCTGAGCTGTCAGCACAGAACCTGCGAACAGTGAGATCATGACCTAGGTGGCTCAGCCTACTGAGTGTATTTTGAATCGCTTAATTTTGTCTCATGGGTCTCTGAGTGTGTTCATTTTCTACAATCTTTTTCATCTCTGTTCTTCAAATTGGATAATTTTTGCTAATAATCTTTAAGTTCACTGATTCTTTCCCTGCTATATTGAATTTTTGTTGAGCCCCTTCAGTGAATTTTTTATTTCAGTGAATGTAGTTTTCAACTCCAGAATGTCCTTTTTTTTTCCTTAAAAAATTTTTAAAAATGTGTTTGTTGAGATTCTCTATTTGTTGAATCACTATTGACATGTTTTTCTTTAATTCTTTAAGCATGATTCTCTTTAGTTGTTTGAACATATTTGTAATAATTGCTTTGATGTCTTTGTCTGCTAAATGTAGTATTTGGGGACCCTGAAAGACCCTACTGCCTGCTTTTCTCTTTCCTTAGTATGAGTCACATTTTTCTGTTTCTTGGCATGTTTCATAGTTTTTGTTGAACATTGTACTATTAAGAGAATGTATTGTAGCAACTGTGGATTCTAATTGCATCCTCCCTACCCCTAAAGCTTGTTATTGATGATTTTTGTTTGTTTAGTAACTTGCCTAGAGTAAATCTGTGAAATCTATTTGTCTTATCTCTGCTCAGCTTAGTATTGTTGTTGGTTTTATTTATTTTTTATTATTATCAAAACATTTTTTAATGGTTATTCATTTTTGAGACAGAGAGAGACAGAGCACGAGCAAAGGAGGGGCAGAGAGAGAGGGAGACACAGAATCCGAAGCAGGCTCCAGGCTCTGAGTGTCAGCACAGAGCCCGATGTGGGGACCGAACCCATGAACCGTGAGATCATGACCTAAGTTGAAGTTGGACGCTTAACCGACTGAGCCACCCAGGCGCCCCTTGTTGTTTTTATTTTCAAGGCTGGCTTCCTAGTGGTCACCCCTTATGTCAGCCAGTTATTGGTCAGAAATTTTGCTTTTTTGAAAAGTTTTTTTTAATATTTATTTATTCTTTGAGAGAGAGAGAGAGAGAGAGCATGAGCAGGGGAGGGGCAGAGAGAGGGAGACACAGAATCTGAAGCAGGCTCCAGGCTATGAGCTGTCAGCAGAGAGCCCAATGCGGGGCTCAAACTCACGAACCGCGAGTTCATGACCTTAGCCAAAGTTGGATGCTTAGCCAACTGAGCCACCCAGGTGCCCTGGAAATTGTGCTTAAATACATAGAGCCAATAAGACTTTTTTCTTCTGCTGAGAGATCTGTGTGTAGGTTGGGGAATGTATTCAACGTTCAGGCCGTTTTCAAGTTTGTCTCAATTTTTATGTTTCCCCAAGACTTGTTTCTAGCCAGGAATGTGTGGATAGTATGGGAACTCTGTAGTCTCTGCTACCCATGCATGCAGCTTCTGTTTAGCCAGGAATACATGGGAAGTTTATGAACCCCATTTATGGCTGTCTCTCCTCCAAGATCTCTTTGTTAAGTCTGCTGCTAATCTGCCAGTGGGCTTATTTCTTGCCACAAATGAGACTACAACCTCATACTCTTGTGGATAGCTTCAGAATTTTCCCTTTCACTTCTGGACATAGCTTTTCTGCTCTCCACTCTGAACCATCTCAGCCATCTCGCTCAGCATAGCTGCTAGTTTTCATAGCCTACACAACTGCTCTCGTGGAACTGTCACACTGTCACAGTGATTTAACCGATGGGGGAGGATGAGTAAGGGCCACTGGGCAAGGAAACAGTGCCACAGACTTCCGCTGCTTCTAAGTTTGGTAGATTTTCATGAAAAAAATGCTTCTCAGTTTATTGCATGCCTTTGGTCAATTTCCAATAATTTGAGATGATGTTTTTGATAGTTTTTTATTTGCTTTTGTAGAGAGAATTTGCTAAACTCCTTACTCCAGCATGCTGGGAGCTTCCTTTGCTTGCTTTTGGTGTTTTTTGAAATGTTTATGTATCTAGTTTTTCATATAAAAATGTACAAAATATTGCATAAGAAGCATGTTATTTTACAGTCCATTTAAATTTGTTCAAGACACTACCTTTTAGTTCATCTAATAAAGATTATAATTAAATGGAAATTTAATCTTTTTATTGTTGCAGATTTCAAGTGCCACCTATAAAGACAGGAATGAGGAATACAAAAGACAGTTCACACACTTACCTGATACAGAGAAGCTGATAGCAGGTAAAACAGACAGGAAGTTGCAAAAAACCATTTTACTACCTCATTATCAAAAGAGAACTGACAAGTGACAATATTTGTAGAAAATTTGAGCTTTCGTGTTAGACAGAAAATATTTTTTAAGATAAGCAGCATGTTATCATTCTAATTAGACAATGTAAAACTAAGTTATAATTTGGGGAGGAGTGATTTCTGACTTATAAAAATATTCAGTACTAGCTAAGAAAAATAGAACTAAAAGGAAATCATTGTCACAATTTCTTCTGGTGCTTGTTTCATATGGTTTTATAGGAAAAATTTAAATTTGCTGTTCAATATATATTAACTTTCCCCGGAAAAAGGTACTCCTTAACAGATTATAGAGCCAATTTTGTAAAATTTTCTGGGGCTATATTCTTATTCGTGTAATCCTTCTTTTTAAAGTTTGTTTGTTTGTTTATTTATTTATTTATTAAATGTTTATTTTTAAGAGTTTAAGGGGAGGGCAGGGGGCAGAGAGGGGGACAGAGGATACAAAGTGGGCTCTGTGCTGAGGACAGCAGTGAGCCTGATGCGGGGCTCGAACTCATGATCTGTGAGAACATACCTCACTGAAGTTGGCTGCTCAACCAACTGAGCCATCCAGGTGCCCCAAGTTTATTTATTTAGTTTTTAGTAATCTCTACACCCAATATGGTGCTTGAACTCATGACCTGGAGATCGAGTTGCAGGCTCTCCCAACTGAGCCAGCCAGGTGCCCCTCATGTAATCTTTAAGGTAGATTTTGTTTAAATAGACTTGAAGAGGGGCGCCTGGGTGGCTCAGTCGGTTGAGCGGCCGACTTCGGCTCAGGTCATGATCTCGCGGTCCGTGAGTTCGAGCCCCGCATCGGGCTCTGTGCTGACAGCTCAGAGCCTGGAGCCTGTTTCAGATTCTGTGTCTCCCTCTCGCTGACCCTCCCCTGTTCATGCTCTGTCTCTCTCTGTCTCAAAAATAAATAAAACGTTAAAAAAAATTTTTTTAAAAATAAAAAATAAAAATAAAAAAATAAAAAAAAATAAATAGACTTGAAGAGGAAAACTGTAGCTATTTTTCTTACAAAAGTGCTTAATTTTTGATATAAGCTTAATATGTTTTTTTTATAATCAAAATATAAAACTAGGTTTTAATTTTAGTATATATTTCATTTAAACCATTTATTCATAGAAATTTCTGATTTCTGGTACTGTTAGGCAGTATTCAACACAATGTAACTGAATTTCTGTAGTTCAGCTCAGTACTTTAAATATCATAATGAGTTAAAACAACTTCTAAGAACATTTGAAAGCAATGTATTCTCATGACAAAATATTTAAATGCTATATAAGGGCATATAATGAGAAGTGAGTGGTCCTTCCAACCAAGACTATTCCAACATACTTTCTGGGCTGTATAGCCACTTAGAGTAATTTCTTATGTATATTTCGAGAGGTTTTCTGTAGGCATTTCAAGGGGTATATATGTATATTCCTAACAGAATTTCTTTTTATTATTTTTTATTTTTTAAGTTTATTTATTCATTTTGAGAAAGAGAGGGAAAGCACGCATGCAAGTGGGGTAGGGACAGAGAGAGAGGCAGAGAGAGAATCCCAAGCAGGCTCTATGCTGTCATCATGGAGCCTGATGTAGGGCTCGATCTCAGGAATCATGAGATCATGACCTGAGCCGAAATCAAGAGTCAGAAGCTTAACCAGCTGAGCCACCCAGGCATCCCCCGCCTAAGAGAATTTCAGTGGGAACATATTGTGTTTACTCTTTGAACCTTCATTCTTTTAATGCCTGCCCATATTCAACTAAATGAACTCTGTACTGTAATTTATTTAACAAATCCTTTATTGATGGACATTTTGATCACTTCCTGTCTGTTACTATTTCCACTAATGTTGCATTGAAACTTTTACATTTGTTTTAGCACATATGTGCACACACATTGTAAGATAAATTCTATGAAGTGGAATTGTGGTAAAAAGGTAATAAGTATTTAATAAGTTTCCTGTTGCCAAGTTACCCTCCAAAAAGTCTGCACCAATTTGCATTTTCATCAAAAGTGTATGTGAGTTCCTGTTTTGCCCCACCTCAGGAAGTTTGCTTTAGTAAAATTTGGTAGTTAGAAATGGTACTTAATCATTGTTGAAATATGCCATGTCTTTAATTATAAAGGAGGTTGAACATCTATTTATATATGTATAAACCATTTGTATTTCTTTTTCTGTGAACATTTCATAAACTCTGCCCATTTTTTCTGTTTTTTTGTCTTTTTCTTAATTTGTAGTAGCTTGTTAGATGTTTAAAAAATTAGATCTTTTTCATGTGTGTTGCAAGTGTTTCTTTCCAGTTTGTCACTTGAAATCAAGTGACTTTTCAAGGAAACCTGTGTAAAATTTATCATATTTATCACTGCCTTCTTGAAAGAATTTAATCTGATAATGTAATGATACATATTCATTATAAAACATTAAAGCTCTG
Organism: Felis catus; assembly: GCF_018350175.1. Classification (NCBI taxonomy): domain Eukaryota; kingdom Metazoa; phylum Chordata; class Mammalia; order Carnivora; family Felidae; genus Felis; species Felis catus. The sequence goes on from NC_058376.1 coordinate 60,191,158, forward strand.
CAGAAAAATATAAGGAAAAAAATTGCAAAGTATTGGTAATCATAACACCTACATATAAACTTAGTTCATATTGTTTGTATAGCTTTCTAGGTATTTTTCAGTATGTGAATTTGTTTTTAAAAATTTACACTTTTTAGTTTTCTCTCACTGATACAATGAACCTGTTTATTGTATAAAACTTGCAAAATACAGACTTTTACAAAGTGGAAAACTAAAACCAGGTTTAATTGTACCAAGCCACAGACTGAGAGAAAATAGTTGATAATCACATATCTGATTAAAAAAAATCCTTGTATTTAGAATGGAAATAAAAGTCAACAATAAGAACACAAACAACCCAATTAAAAAAATAGGTAAATACACTTTACCCAAGATATATATGGAGGACAGATAAACATGTAAAAAAATCCTCCACATCAATTATTCTAGGGGAATGCACATTAAAAGCACAAGTAAACTACCTGGCAGTGAGAATTGCTAAAATTCACAGCAACAACAAAACTGGACAGCAGCAAATGAAGATGAGGCTGCAAGGCTCTCATCTCCTGGTGGTGGGAATGCAGGCTGGCGCAGCTGCTTTCAAAGGCAAGTTGGCAGTTTCTTGTAAAGTTAAACATGCACTTAACCGTATGACCTGGCAATCCTAGTTATTTTCTCAAGTGAACTGTAAGCTGATGTTCACAAAAGTCCTGTACATGAATGTTTATAGCATCTTTGTTAACAATGGGTAGTAACCAAGATGTCATTCAACTGGTGAGTGAATAAACAAACTGTGGCACATCCATATAATGGAATACTATTCAGCAATAAAAAGGAACAAGCTATTAATATGCATTGCAACATGGATGAATCTTCAATACATTTTCTAAGTGAGAAAAACAAAACTTAAAATGTTACATGTTTTATGATTCCATTTATTTGACATTATGAAAAATGCAAATATATAGGGATGGAAAGCAGATTTGTGGACACTGGGAAAGGAGAGTGGTTTCACAAGGGAATTTATATGGTACTGGGGTGGTGGTAACATAATTGCAATTGTGAAGCCTTTACAGAGGTAACTTTATTGTATAAAAGTTGAAAAAGTCAACCAGAATATCAAGAGATCCCAGGTTGAAATTCCATCAGTAAGAAAAGAATCTATATTACATACAAGGGACATATTGCACTCAAGGATGGGTTAGCATATATACATCTATTCCCTAGCTCTGTCTGTTGCTCGAGCCTAGAAACAGTGATACCTCAGTAAGCAGTCAGCATGTCCAGGACCCAGATATTGGTCTCTAAATACCATCCCCAATAAAAGGAATGAGAGCTCCTTGAAGAAATGGTCCATTCTGGGGCTGGGGCAGTGAAAAAAGAATATGAGTGGGTGTGGAGTAGCTTATAGTGCCAGAAAGTAAGGAAGTGCTTAAAAAAAAAAAAAAGCCAATTCGAAAGAACTCCCAGTGGTCAAAGAGAGAATAATTTGAGCAATAAAATAAATAATGATAATATTGGATTATAACCTGAAGAATAACATATCCATGAGTATATATTGGTAAAAATAAATGCTTGAATAATTAAGCGTATGGGGAAGAAGACACAAATCTCCCTTCAGTGGTATCTCCAGGTAATTTATATGCACATTAAAGTTTGAGAAGCACTGATCAAGGTAACACAAGTGCCATACCTAAGGGTAAGAGCTTACTAGGTTCTTTTTCTCTGTACATAAAATACTGATGATGAAGAGGGTCTTTAAAAGATAACCAATCCATGTATAGTTATACAACTGATTTCACCAGTGTGATCCCATGTCTAACATCCTGTATACTGATAAACCACTATTTTGCTAATGAAAACCCTTTTCTGTGTCTCTGCTAATTATCCGAACATTTGTTGTTAAACAGTAATAAAGGTAGCCTACGGGCTTCTAGTAGCTCCTGAAGGAGTGTAGTCCTAATTAAATTGTTAGGTGACTTATCCCAAGTATGAATCCCTGATTAAACAACTAACTATCCCTAGAATATTTCTAAACATCTACTTTAGCTGGAGTCCACGTTTTCACTCCTAATATTCATTTGTGCCTTCTATATTCTTACTCTTCTTATTCCTGGCCAAAGAAAATGTTATGTTGGAGAAATACAATTAAAAACAAAATACCCTACCAATCCAGAAAACCTCTCACAAAAGTAGAAAAGAAAGAAAACAGTTTTATTATTGAATAAGCATTCAACTGGAATGAGATATGCTCACAGGTAATCTGTAAAAGAGATTGTGAAGAGAGACAGAAAGAAAATCTCACCCTTTTATATACCCAAGCAGATACAACCCTTTACACATGTTCTAAAGATAAGTGATAACTAGTCCTCAAGTAAGAGGACATGATAGTACTGTTTGTCAAACACAATTTCATCATAAATTCACCTGATAATTGGGGCTACTATCTGTGTTAGTTAACTGGCTTTATGCAAAGGAAAAATAAACTCGTATCTTAATGACAAGAGTTTGTTTTGCAGCTTGGAGCAAGTTGCCCACCGAAGTTAAGCTCCTACCCTATTACAGAAACTGGGAGATAGGGGGCTATCTCTCTTGATGTTTACATTTCCAAGAGATGGCTCCTAAGTCCTTGAGAAAACATTCCTGGATTGTAAACCTGGCAAGGTGCTTATTTTGTTTTTAAAAAGATTCACATGTATCTCAAAGAAGCAAGAAAGAATTTACAAATTTTCTGAAGAAAATGCTCAAAGAGAGGTGAGGAGGGAGTCTTTTTCCCTTTTTGCACTAGGGAAAATTAATTTTTTTTCTATTTGTATTTACCTTTACAGTTGTCTCAGGTAAAAAGCAAACAGAACAACATAAAAAATGTTAAGTGTGAAAAAGGAGAATGCTTATCTTTTATAATTTAAGTATTAAATCTGAAAGAAATCCTAAAAATATTCCAAAGACTCTTTTTTATTATTTATTTATTTAAAGTTATTTATTTTGAGAGAGAGAGCGAGAGTGTGCTCATGTGTATGTGCACATAAGTAATGGAGAGGTAGAGAAAGAGAGAGAGAGAGAGAGAGAGAGAGATGGAGAGAGAGAGAATCCCAAGCAGGCTCAGTGCTGTCAGCACAGAGCCCGATGCAGGGCTCTAACTATGAGCCGTGACATCTTGACCTGAGCCGAAACCAAGAGTCAGACGCTTAACCTGCTGAGCCATCCAGATGCCCCCAAAGAGTCTTTTTAAAAGCAGTGTTCCCATTATGGGGCTCCCAAAGAATACTTTGGGATGTGTGTTTCCTGACATGATTGTTTAAAAACACATTTTTTAAATTCACCTCCCTTATGGATAGATATGCCTAAATTCTTTGATAAAACTATAATAGGACATCTTGTTTATTTATTGTACAACCTTACTGTAGAAGTATATGGTGGTGATTCACTCTATCTGTATTTCCATAACACTTGGTACATATTTCCACTGTATCCTTCATTATACTATAGTTATTAAAATAAATCTTTAAGAATAGGAGCCATTTAATTTTTCTGAAATTGATTATGCAGTAGCTAGTAAGTTGATGTTAACACACACATCAAAGTGACCTATGTTGCTTGGTTAATTTACTTAATTTTATTCTAACTTTCTAGTCACAAATTATAGGTTATAAATCCATAAAACAATTTTTGATAAACATTTTCTTATCCCATTCTAGATGAATCAGATTGTCATTTGACTCAAATCAGGTAGAATATTGCCTTCTGAAATGACAATTACATGTTTATCAGTAGGGAAATTGGGAGTAGAAAAAAGTAAAATTTCCTGCCTTAAATTTTTTTTTCATTTCCTGCATAGGCCATATTGCTAAGAAGCCATTTTATAAAAAATAAATTTTATTGAGGTATAAGTTTATTACAATAAAATGCATCTGTTTTAGGGAAGCCCCCCCCTTTTTTTAAGTTTTTAAAAATTTATTTATTTTGAGAGAGAGAGAGGGAGAGTGTGTGTGTGTGTGTGTGTGTGTGTGTGTGTGTGTGTGTGTATGTGAGTGGGGGAGGGGCAGAGACAGAGGGAGAGAGAATCCCAAGCAGGCCCAGTGCTGTCAGTGCAGAGCCTGACACAGGGCTCGATCCCATGAACCGTGATGACCTGAGCCAAAATCAAGAGTTGGATGCTTAACCGACTGAGCCACCCAGGTGCCTCGAGGGAAACCCTTTTTTAAACCACTGAAAAAAGTCTGTCAATCTGTGTCAAATAGTCTTTGGTTAAAATAATCCAGTTGGTTGCTAGGGCTTTGAACATAGTTAATGTAAAATAGTGCATTGGTTCTCATAGTGTGGTCCACAGACTAGTAATGTTAGTGTTACTTGGGCTCATGTTAGACATGAAATTCTTCACCCTACTCCAAACATATTTAATCAGAAACTCTGGGGAGGGGCCTACCAATCTGTTTTAATAAGTCTGCCAGGTATTTCTGATCTGAAATGTGAGAAGCATTAAATTAATAAAATGTTTCAGTGGCTTATATAAAAATTTCAGTACACCTCAAGGTGACCTTTAGCCCAATTCCTGTTTTAGAGATGTGTACTAGTAATGAGTAACTTAATCTACTTAATTATTTACCAAGATTTTGGGGGCATCTCAGTTTTCTTTTGCTGAAGGAAACACTTTGAAAGACTGAATTACTTGGCTCAATTTTTAGTATTTTAGTTAAATTAGAAATTTAATATGATGAAATTTAAATATTTTGAGATTCATAACCTTAACAGCTTTTTCCTAAAATTGCTAATCACTTCATATAGTTTTAAAATTTATCAGGTAAACCAAATATCATAGCAGATCTTTACATCTTGAATTATTGATAATTTAGCAATACTGTTTACATTAGCCAAAGAGCCAAATCTAAATTATGATATTAACTTACTGGTAAATAGTAGCATTTACCAGAACACTCTTGATTTTGCTGGATTTTAGTGCTGAGGCAGTGAGTATCAACTCTGAAACTAACTTAAAATGTATATAATTTTTGTAGTAGTTCTTGTCCCCTCCCTCACCCTTTTCCAACGTCTAATTAATCACCAATTTTCCATCGGTAGTACCTCCTAAATATCTCTGAATCTAACCACTTCTTTCTCTTACTACTGTCATTTCTTGGTCTGAGCCAACATCAGTTTTCCCCTGGACTTCCAACTCATTTATCTGAATCCATATTCACAGTGTGAAAAAAGTAGTCTTTAATAATGTACATCTGATCATGCCCCTTCTACTTAAAACTCATCAATGGCTTCTCGTAAAGTCCACAGTCTACTGTTGTCTGTGAACCTTATATGATCTAGCTTTTCCAGCTTCTCTAGCTCAGACATCTTTATATAGTTACTGAAATGTGCTGTGTTTCTTTCTGCCACGGGGTCTTCACACATGCTGTTTCCTTATGGTCCAGCTGACCATTTATTGATCTTTAGATCTCAGTTTAAAGACTACTTTTTTCTGGAGAACTTTCCTGATGTACTCTCTCCCTGCCCAATCCCCCCCATACCTGTGTACTCCTTGTTATATTCTCTCATAGCTTTCTCTACACTTTGATCATTATACTTCCTTTTGTAATTCTTTCATTGTATACCTTCCCTTATAGACTGTGTTCCATGTGGGCAAGGTACATTTTTGGTAATCCAGGTTTCCAGCAAAATAGCTGGTGTATGATGCCCAAAGTATCTGAATGAGTGAGTGAATAAACGAACAAACAATTGAACAAAGAGTGATGACTTTTCATGTGGTAAAGTAATATAAGGTTATAAAGTTGCCAGATTTTTGTGAATAAGCTGTTCCTTATCCTTGTGTATCTAGATTATGCTTGTGCTCTTCAGAGGGACATTTTGCTTCAGGGACGTCTCTATCTTTCAGAAAACTGGCTGTGTTTCTATAGCAACATCTTCAGATGGGAAACTACAGTAAGATGTATTTTGATTTGACTTGTTGATACAAATAATTGCATAGATAGAAATATATATATAGTCCTCCTAAAAACAATGTACTTTAGATTCCGAAGTAAATTTATATATATTTGTATATCTGTACTTGTATATGTGCGTGATATATTTATATATCGTAGAAGTGTGTAATCTATTTTCTTAATACATCAAGCTCCATTTGTACATATTTAATACAGTTGGAGAAAGAGATTTCAGGTTGAAAAAAGCTTGAACATACATCCATTTGACTGCCAAAATCATGTCTGATGTGACAGACTGTCTGAATTTTGTTTGTGTGTGTATGTGTTAATGTGGAACACGAACACCCACATGTCTTTTCACACTCTGTCCTAAAGTTAGAGATAAGAGCTGAGGAGGAAATTACTGCTGGGGGAGAACGTCTGACTGCTTACCCTATTTTTCTCAGATAATGCAAGCATGTGGTTATTAACTCCTTCAGGTTTTTCAACGGAATATTCTGGATTAGATTGATGCCATACTTCGTATTTTGTGCTGCATATGTTTCAGAAAAATTCATTTAATAATTTTTCATTCTTTCACGTGTTTAGATTTGTATTGCATTAAAGAACATAACCTTCATGACCAAGGAGAAAACTGCTCGACTCATCCCAAATGCTATCCAGATTGTTACAGAAAGTGAAAAGGTGAAAAACTTTTCTACCTTTGCCTTATTACATAACATGGAGAAAATCTGCATCATACTGATTCATCAGTGTTGGTGATATAGGCAGTTCTTCTTGGAGTTAGGAATTTGTAATAGAGATATATTGTATTTAATACTAAATTTCTGTGTAGTTAAGTACTCACTGATAATTAAATGACTGCTAACAACTTTTGTGCTTTATAGTTCACAGAGAACTTTCTCCCATATTTTTCATTTCTTCTTTATAAGAGGTAGGTAGGGTAAACATTACCAAAACATCATTATTTCTAAATGCCCTAATAATTCCATGATATTGTGTAGTCAATAATACCTGCACAGTAGCAACTAATAAAAACAAATGGTTCTGGTGAACAGAGAGATTTGGGTAGCATACAAGTAAACATGTAATCATTATACTATTTTTTTTAGGATGGCAGTTAGGGTAGCAGTTATCTTTAACTGCCATTGTTTTTATGATCCTGCCTACAATATCTGCCATTTTGGAGTGGGGATATATGAAGAATCTTTCTGTACCCACCTGGAAAATTGATTAGGGCTCTGTGTGTGACATTAGAAGCATAATGCTACTCTCAACAATAGCCAAATTATGGAAAGAGCCTAAATGTCCATAAACTGATAAATGGATAAAGAAATTGTGGTTTATATACACAATGGAGTACTACGTGGCAATGAGAAGGAATGAAATATGGCCGTTTGTAGCAACGTGGATGGAACTGGAGAGTGTTATGCTAAGTGAAATAAGCCATACAGAGAAAGACAGATAACACTCTTATGTGGATCCTGAGAAACTTAACAGGAACCCATGTGGGAGGGGAAGAAAAAAAAAAAAAGAAGTTACAGTGGGAGAGAGCCAAAGCATAAGAGACTCTTAAAAACTGAGAACAAACTGAGGGCTGATGGGGGGTGGGAGGGAGGGGAGGGTGGGTGATGGCTATTGAGGAGGGCACCTTTTGGGATGAGCACTGGGTGTTGTATGGAAACCAATTTGACAATAAATTTCATATATTTAAAAAAAAAAGCATAATGCTGAGAAAGCAAAAGAGATAAGAAAGGAAAAGAAGGAAAGTAGGGAAAAGGGAAAAGAAGGGAATGAAAGGGAAGGAGAAGGAAAGAACCACAGAAGGAACGAAGGGAGGCAATGAAAGGAAAAAGAGAGAGGAAAGAGAAGCAGGGGAGAGAAACACTATCATGACATTGAATCATTGTAATGATACTTTTAAATCTTACAGTTTCTTTCAAATGCACTTTAAATTTTATTTTTATTTACTTATTATTTTTTATTTTTAAAAGTTTATTTATTTATTTTGAAAGAGAGAGAGTGTGAGCAAGGGAGGCACGGAGAGAGTTGGAGAGAGTGAGAATACCAAGTAGGCTCCTTGGCATCAGTGCAGAGCCCAAATTGAGTCTTGAACTCATGAATGAGATCATGGACCTGAGCCAAAATCAAGAGCCAGATGCTTAACTGACTGAACCACCCAGGTGCCCCTATTTTTAAATAATCTTATCCTTCCAGAATACTCCCCAGTACAGTACAAAGAACTTATCCCCTTGGAACTATTTGAGAGTAAGTTGTTACTCTGAAACCTCATTACTCCAGATAGCAAACCAAATATCCTAGCATGTATTTCCAACAAAGAGATTCTCCTGCATAAGCGCAAGCTGACCATCAAAATCAAGAAATTACCATTGACCATTACCATTGTTCAATCCTCAGACCTTCTTCAGTTCCCCCAGATATTCTAATAACATCCTTTATAGCAATTAGATGCAGTTTAGAAATACATAATTACTTTTAGTTGTCATGCTCTTTAATTTCCTTATTCTGAAATAGTCCCTTAGTCTTTTTTGACTTTTGTGCCCTTGATACTTTTAAAGATTACAGGTGTTATTTTTTAAGTTATCCCTCAATTGTGTTTGTTTAATATTTCCTTGTAACTAAACGTAGGTTATGCAATGTTGACAGAAATGACATGAAAGTGATACTCTGTTCTTTACACTGCATCCTATCAGATGGCCCATGACTTCAGCTTCTACCATTATTGGCGATATTCACTTGGATCACTTGATTAAGATGGTTAATCTGCCAGACTTTACTGTAGTCTGTTTTCCTTTGTAATATTTTGTGGCAAGCTACTCTGAAACTATATAAATATACAATTCTTCATCAAACTTTAAATTTATTCATTCATTTACTTATATCAGCAGGTCCTCATAGTTTCTTGTTTTATTCAGTGAGTTCTAATCCATTACTAGCATTATTTATTTTGATGCTCAAATTGTCCCAGATTTGGACAGTTGCAGGCCCTTAAGGTGGCTCTGGTGACCTTCTGATTATTCTTAGTATTGTTTGAGCATTTCCTTGCTTTTTGACATAAGGTGTTCCAGGCTTTCTCTGCCTCAGCCCTGGAATCAGTCACTTCTCCAAAAAGTTCTCATTCTTATTTTTTTTTAATGTTTATTTATTTTTGGGAGAGAGAGAGAGAGAGTGAGAGTGTGCACATGCACATGAGTGGGGGAGGGGCAGAGAGAGAGAGAGAGAGGGAGAGAGAATCCCAAGCAGGCTCCATGCTGTCAGTTCAGAGCCCAGTGTGGGGCCCAAACCCACAAACCATGAGATCATGACTCAAGCTGAAATCAAGAGTAGGACACTTAACTGACTGAGCCCCCCAGGCCCCAGTTGTGATTTCTTCTAAGGGAAGACTGATATTTAGAAGCCAGTGTATTCATTGCTATTGGGGTGTCATATTCCTGAGCCCTTTAAATAGTAAGAATAAGGGTATATGTAATGTATATATAATTACATATATACACACATATATAGCCATTTGTACATCAGTGTCTTTCTACTTATCTGTCATAAACCAAGAATTCACTCTGAATTCTCTAATTCCTGTCCAACACTACACAGTTCAGTTTTGTTTCCTCCCTTTGATATTTGTAACTCTCTTCGCTGACTGTGAGAAGCCAGGCTCCCATTATCCTCAATATATTTACTTACTTGATCAGTTGGCCTCTATGTAATCAAACTTCATTTCTTTGCCACTCCTTCCCCACATGGATGCCCTTTTACCTGACTTGGTTTCTGACACTTTCCAGTCCAGTTGCTGCCCATCCCATCACGACACAGGTGCTCTCACCATGTGAAAGCACTCCTCACTCTGCTTGGTCTGACATCCTCTGCCAAGCACCTTCCCTGCACTCACTTTACCCTGTGCCAGGTCAACCCTCTAAAGGGATGCCCTCCATTCCCTGCTTGTGCTCTGATATTCTGTGCCAGTCTGTCACTGTGTGTGGTTGCCACCCTCACCTCTTCAGGCTCTGACTCCCCAGCACAAAACCACCCTCATGGACTCTATCACACTGTGTCACCCTCACCTGCTCCAGCTCTGACATGCTTTTGTAGGCTGCTCCTGTTCATGGTCACACTCTGCCATGCTTGGGCTCTGCCACCCACACCAGTCTACCTCTTTACATGGTCACCCTTGATGGGCTCTGACTTGGGCCCCTCACCGTGTTCTTGTTCTGAAACCATGCTCCAGATCACCCTCATATATGGAGGCCCTTCTTACCTGCTTGGTCTCTGATACTCCATGTAAGGCAACCCTTCTATGTGGACAACTTCCTCATTCTTTTTGGGTTTTGACATTGTTTTGGGCTACTGCAGCTCTTTTCTCCCTCCGCTCCCCTCCAGTGTGGATGCCTCCTTTTCTCTGTTCTACCAATAGCTTTAGGACTGAGCTGTTGAAGAAGAGAAGAAGAGCTTAAATAAGCATAGTCTTAATTTTATAATTAATACATGAATACATTGCATTCCCTAACAAAATCATCATCAAACAGTTTTTAAACTAGCATCTTGGTCCATGCCATAACCCCCAATTCCATTTATTTATGTTTTTTTAGAGGCAGACACTGTTACCAGTTTGGTATGTATCTTTTTAGACTTTCTTCCTTTGTGTATGTATATATAAACATATAGTTGTATGTATGTATATACATACACACATATTTTTGCTTTTTTAAAAATTTTTTAAATTTATTTTTTAAATTTACATCCAAGTTAGTTAGTATATGGTGCAACGATTTCCCACAACCCCTCCAGTAACCCTCTGTTTGTTCTCCATATTTAAGAGTCTCTTATGTTGTTGTCCCCTTCCCTGTCTGTATATTTTTTTGCTTCCCTTCCCTTATGTTCATCTGTTTTGGTTCTTAAAGTCCTCATATGAGTGAAGTCATATAATATTTGTCTTTCTCTGACTGATTAATTTCACATAGCATAATACCCTATATATTTATTCACTTATCATAATACCCATAATAGTTCCATCCACGTAGTTGTGAATGGCAAGATTTCATTATTTTTGATTGCCGAATAATACTCCATTGTGTGTGTGTGTGTGTGTGTGTGTGTGTGTGTGTGTGTGTATATATATATATATATATATACATACATACATACATACCACATCTTCTTTATCCATTCATCCATCAATGGATATTTGGGCTCTTTCCATACTTTGGCTATTGTCGATAGCGCTGCTATAAATATTGGGGTGCATGTGCCCCTTCTAAACAGCATACCTGTATCCCTTGGATAAATACCTAGTAGTGCAATTGCTGAGTCATAGGGTAGTTCTATTTTCAATTTTTTGGGGAACCGCCATGCTGTTTTCCAGAGTGACTACACCAGTTTGCATTCCCACCGGCAGTGCAAAAGAGATCCTCTTTCTCCGCATCCTTGCCAACATCTGTTGTTGCCTGAGTTGTTAATGTTAGCCATTCTGACAGGTGTCAGGTGGTATCTCATTGTGGTTTTGATTTGTATTTCCCTGATGATGAGTGATGTTAAGCATTTTTTCATGTGTCAGTTGACTATCTGGTTGTCTTTTTTGGAGAAGTGTGTATTCATGTCTTTTGCCCATTTCTTCACTGAATTATTTGTTTTTGGGGTGTTGGGTTTGATAAGTTTTTTATAGATTTTGGATACTAACCCTTTATCTGATAGGTCATTTGCAAATATCTTGTCCCTTTCCATCAGTTGCCTTTTAGTTTTGCTGATTGTTTCCTTTGCTGTACAGAAACTTTTTATTTTGATGAGGTCCTAGTAGTTCATTTTTGCTTTTTGTTTCCCTTGCCTCTGGAGACGTGTTGAGTAAGAAGTTGCTGTGGCCAAGGTCAAAGAGGTTTTTGCCTGCTTTCTTCTGGAGAGTTTTGAAGTCTTCCTGTCTTACATTTAGGTCTTTCATCCATTTTGAGTTTATTTTTGTGTATGGTGTAAGAAAGTGGTCCAGGTTCATTTTTCTGCCTGTCACTGTCCAGTTTTCCCAGCACCGCTTGCTGAAGAGACTGTCCTTATTCCATTGGATATTCTTTCCTGCTTTGTCAAAAATTAGTTGGCCATATGTTTGTGGGTCCATTTCTGGGTTCTCTCTATTCTGTTCCATTGATCTGAGTGTCTGTTTTTGTGCCAGAATCATACTGTCTTGGTGATTACAGCTTTGTAATACAGCTTGAAGTTTGGGATTGTGATGCTTCCTGCTTTGGTTTTCTTTTTCAAGATTGCTTTGGCTATTCGGGGTCTTTTCTGGTTCCATATAAATTTTAGGATTGTTTGTTCTAGCTCTGTGAAGAATGCTGGTGTTATTTTGATAGGGATTGCCTTGGATATATAGATTGCTTTGGATAGTATTGACATTTTAACAATATATGTTTTTTCTATCCAGGAGCATGGAATGTTTTTCCTTTTTTTTTGTGTCTTCTTCAATTTCTTTCATAAGCTTTCTATAGTTTTCAGTGTATCGATTTTTCACCTCTTTGGTTTGATTTACTCCCAGGTATTTTATGTTTTTTGGTGCAGTTATAAATGGGATCGATTCCTTGATTTCTCTTTCTGTTGCTTCATTATTGGTGTATAAGAATGCAACCACTTTCTGTGCATTGATTTTATATCCTGCAACTTTGCTGAATTCATGGATCAGTTCTAGCAGTTTTTTGGTGGAATCTTTAGGGTTTTCCATATAGAGTATCATGTTATCTGTGAAGAGTGAAAGTTTGACCTCCTCTTGGCTGATTTGGATGCCTTTTATTTTTTTGTGTTGTCTGATTGCTGGGCTAAGACTTTCAATACTATGTTGAATAACAGTGGTGAGAGTGGACATCCCTGTCTTATTCCTGACCTTAGGGGGAAAGCTCTCAGTTTTTCCCCATTGAGGATGATATTAGTGTTGGGTCTTACATATATGGCATTTATGATCTCAAGGTATGATCCTTCTATCCCTACTTTCATAAGGGTTTTTATCAAGCAAGGATGTTGCATTTTGTCAAATGCTTTCTCTGCATCTATTGAGAGGATTATATGGTTCTTGCCCTTCCTTTTATTGATATGATGAATCACATTGTTTGTTTTGTGGATATTGAACCAGCCCTGCATCCCAGATGTAAATCCCACTTGGTCATGGTGAATAATTTTCTTAATGTATTGTTGGATCCAGTTGGCTAATATTTTGTTGAGGATTTTTGCATCTGTTCATCAGGGAAATTGGTCTGTAGTTCTTTTTAGTGGGGTCTCTGTCTGGTTTTGGAATCAAGGTAATTCTGGCTTCATAGAAAGAGTTTGGAGGTTTTCCTTCCATTTCTATTTTTTTGAACAGCTTCAAGAGAATAGGCATTAACTCTTCCTTAAATGTTTGGTAGAATTCCCCTGGAAAGCCATCTGGCTCTGGACTCTTGTTTTTTGGCAGAGTTTGATTACTAATTCGATTTCTTTACTGGTTATGGGTCTGTTCAAATTTTCTATTTCTTCCTGTTTCAGTTTTGGTAGTTTATATGTTTCTAGGAATTTGTCCATTTCTTCCAGATTGCCCATTTTATTGGCATGTAATTGCTCATGATATTCTCTTGTTTTATTTCTGCTGTGTTGGTTGTGATCTCTACTCTTTCATTCTTGATTTTATTTATTTGGGTCCTTTCCATTTTCTGTTTGATCAAACTGGCTGGGGGTTTATCAAGTTTGTTAACTCTTTCAAAGAACCAGATTTTGGTTTCATTGATCTGTTCTACTGTTTTGTTTTGTTTGTTTTTTCGTTTGTCTGCTTGTTTTTGGTTTTAATAGCATTGATTCTGCTCTAATCTTTATTATTTTCTGTCTTCTGCTGGTTTTGGGTTTTATTTGCTGTTCTTTTTCTAGCTCTTTAAGGTGTAAGGTTAGATTGTGTATTTGAGACCTATCTTCCTTCTTTAGGAAGGCCTGAATTGCTGTATACTTCCCTCTTATGATCACCTTTGGTTTTGGGCCGTGGTGTTATCATTTTCATCAGCTTCCATGTACTTTTTAATTTCGTTTTTAACTTCTTGGCTAGCCCTTTCATTCTTTAGTAGGATGTTCTGTAGTCTCCAAGTATTTCTTATCTTTCCACATTTTTTCTTGTGGTTTATTTCAAATTTCATAGCATTGTAGTCTAAAAATATGCATGGTATGATCTCGATCTTTTTGTATTTGTTGAGGGCTGATTTGTGTCCCAGTGTGTGATCTATTCTGGAGAATGTTCCATGTGGACTGGAGAAGGATGTGTATTCTGCTGCTTTAGGATGAAATTTTCTGAATGTATCTGTTAAGTCCATCTGGTCCAGTGTGTCATTCAAAGCCATTGTTTCCTTGTTGATTTTCTGTTTAGATGATCTGTCCATTGTTGTAAGTGGGGTGTTGAAGTCCCCTACTATTATGGTATTATTATCAGTGAGTTTCTTTATGTTTGTGATTAATTGATGTATATATTTGGGTGCTTAACATTTGGAGCATAAATGTTTACAATTGTTAAGTCTTCTTGGTGGATAGACCCCTTAATTATGATATAATGCCCTTCTTCATCTCATGTTACAGTCTTTATTTTAAAGTGTAGATTGTCTGATATAAGTATGGCTACTCTGGCTTTCTTTAGGCGACATTAGCACGATAGATGGTTCTCCATCCCCTTACTTTCAATCTGAAGGTGTCTTTAGGTCTAAAGTGGGTCTCTTGTAAACAGCATATAGATAGATCTTGTTTTCTTATCCATTCCATTACCCTATGTCTTTTGATTGGAGCATTTAGTCCATTGATGTTTAGAGTGAGTATTGAAAAATATGAATTTATTGCCATTATGTTTCTTGTAGAGTTGGGAGTTTCTGGTGGTGTTCTCTGGTCCTTTCTAGTCTTCGTTGCTTTTGGTATTTTTTTTTTCTGTCTTTTCTCTCCTCAGAGAGTCCCCCTTAAAATTTCTTGCAGGGCTGGTTTAGTGGTCACAAACGCCTTTCATTTTTGTTTGTCCAGGAAACTTTAAATCTCTTCTTCTATTTTGAATGACAACCTTGCTGGACAAAGAATTCTTGACTGCATATTTTTCCAATTCAGCACATTGAAGATATCCTGCCATTCCTTTCTGGCCTGCCAAGTTTCTGTGGATAGATCTGCTGCAAACCTGATCTTTCTTCCCTTGTAGATTAAGGACTTCTTTTCCCTTGCTGCTTTCATGATTCTTTCCTCGCCTGAGTATTTTGTGAATTTGACTATGATATGCCTTGTTGATGGTTGGTTTTGTTGAATCTTACGGGAGTCCTCTGTGCTTCCTGGATTTTGATGTCTGTGTCTTTCCCCAGGTTAGAAAAGTTTTCTGCTATGATTTGCTCACCTAACCGTCTACTCCTTTTTCTCTCTCTTCATCTTCTAGGACCCCCTGTGATTCTGATGTTCCTTTTTAGTGAGTCACTGATTTATCTAATTCTTAAATTGTGCTCTTTTACCTTAGTCTCCCTCTTTTTTTCTGCTTCATTATTCTCCATACATTTGTCCTCTATATCGCTGATTCACTGCTCTGCCTCATCCATCATTGCTGCTGTGGCAGCCATTTGAGATTGCAGCTCAATTATAACATTTTTATTTTATTCTGACTAGCTTTTACTTCTCTTATCTCCACAGAAAGGGATTATAATCTATTTTCGACCCCAGCTAGTATTCTTAGTATCGTGATTCTGAATTCTGCTTCAGACATCTTGCTTGTATCTCTGTTGATTAAGTCCTTGGCTGTTGTTTTTTCCTGCTCTTTTGGGGCAAATGCCTTTGTTTCGTCATTTTGAAGGAAGAAAATTAATAAGGTAAAAAAAAAAATAAAATGGAACATTAACACATTAAAAGCAACATAAACACACAAATCAAATAAATGATGCTAGATACTGGTGTGTTTTGTCTGGTAATTGAAAGGAGCTTGATAGATTAGAGAAAAAGGGGAAAAAAGATAAAAAGTAAAGAAAATAAAAAAAGAAAAACAAAAAAAGGGAAAACGTTTGAAAATTTGAGAAAATGAATACAGTGAAATAGAATAAAATTAAATGATGGAAGTGAAATAGAATTTGAAAAATTTACCAAAAAGTAAAAAATATAGTAGAAAAAATAATATTTTAATAAAAACTGAAAATAAAAGTTTTTTCTCTTTCTGTATTTAAGAAAAAGAAAAGAAATGAAAAAGAAAGAAAAAAAAGACAATTGAATAGATGGAGCAGCAAACAGACTGAAATACAATTGAAATTACATGTTTTCTCCTAGAAGTCAAAGTATGAAGTACTTTATAGTCCATAAACTAAGCAGGCGGAGAGATTTGTGGTGATCCTAAAGAGGGAGGTTGGCCCAGTTGGTCTGGGCTTAGTGTAATGGCTCCGTTCTCCACTAGATGGCACCACTTAGCTTACTGGGGGTGGATTGTTGTGGTGCTTGTAGGTCTGTATGCGCATGTGCAGGAGGGGTGAAAATGGTGTCACCCAGCTACCCAGTCTCTAGTATCAGAACTGTGTGCTCTCCCCGACCAGTAATTGTGCACCTGTCTTTTGTCCCTGGCTTCTGTCCACTTCCTGCTTTTACATTGTCTGTGTCCAAACCATCAGGTTGCCAGGAGGCACCTCCCTCCTGAGTTTTATCTCAGATGTGGCTCTGTTCCCCGACCCCTCACTTCTGAGGGACTGAAGCTTTGACCCTCTCACATCCTCTGGGAGAGGGTCTCACCGAGCAATGGCCGGGTGTCAGCCACATCCAGGAATGTTCGCAGGTCCATGCTGCTGCTGATGCCCATCGACTGCTGCTGGGTGCCAGTCCGCCCCAGAAAAAGTTCACGCAATCGTGTAGCAGCAGCATTTTAGGGATTGTGGAAAATCACAACACATGTCTGGCACCAGGCTTCACCCTTAATGACCTTGTTCTAGCACCAGTGAATGTGGTCGTTCCCTGGGGTCTGCTGGGACTGGGTGGCCGCACAGCCTCTACCAAATGTCCTTCAAGTAGTGGAACCACTTCTCCCTGTGTGACCTGAGGATCTCCTGCAGTCCACTCTGCTCCTGGGGATTCGCCTTTCCCACCAGAGCACCACCAGGTATTGAGCTGTGGAGTTTCAGACTCTGTGCTCCCCCTGTTTGTAGAGTCTTAATGCAATTTAAACCCTCCTCTTTCGCCCTTTATAGTTCAATGCCTGAGGCTGTTTCCACGTTTCCACTTTCTCTCTAGCTGCTTTTGGCGGGGGGTGCTTTTCCCATACTCTCCTCGCATCTCTGTCCTCTCTCTGCAAGCAAAAACAGATCCCTGCCCTCCGCAGCTTCTCTCTTCCCCAGTTTACCTCTCCATGCTCTGTACCTGCTGAGTTCTGTGGTTCAGGTTGTGCAGATTGTTGTGTTAATCCTCATATCAGTTTTCTAGGTTTGCAGGATAGTTCAGTGTTGATCTTGCTGTATATCATGGACGTGAGGTGCAGAAAAAATTTCCATGCTCTTCTGCCATCTTGGCTCCTCCTCTGCTTCGTTTTTAAAAGCAAATTCTATCTTATACATGTTGTTTTTCAGTTTTCCTTTCTTAAAAAGAGCTTAACAGTTTTTGGAGTTACAAGTTAGCACATACAGATAGAGCTATTTCTGTTTATACATGTGTTGTGTAGTATTTCATAGAATGAATTTACCATGGTTTCCTTGTTCTAATGTTAGTTCATTTCCAACATTTTGTTATTACCCACCAGTGCTGCAGTGAACAGCCTGACCATGCCTTCTAGAGCTCATGTATGACTTTTCCTCACATATTTGGTGAAATTTCAGGGTCAAGCATTTTAATTTTAATAACAACTGGCATTTGCTGAATGTATTTGTTCTAAGACACTGTGTTAAGTTCTTTACATATATTTTCTCATTTAATTTTTACAAAAGTTTGCTACTATAGTTATTCCCATTTTGCAGATGAGGAAACTAAGGAAAAGAAAAGTGACCCAAGGAACTAAGACCTGTAGAACTAAGTGATAGATTGTATACATGAGTGGATAAAGTAGATTACAAATTATTTAGTTTAAGATGTGGGAATTAGTAAGCATAAGACAGTGGTGAAAGAGAGATGAGGAGGTTTTTCTTATCTATATACCTGAACAAAAAGGTTGCAAGATTATTACAATACAAAAAATACAAAAAAAAAATGATTTGGGTTTAAGAAAATGAGATAGAGGATAGTAAGTAGTCGTCGTTAAGTTACATATTATGTATGTAATCATATTTGGAAAATCTAGATATATGCTTGTTATGAAAAGTTTTCCTTTATGGAGTATATATATAGCAACATTTCAATTTACTAACTAGAAAATAGCACTTTAAAATCTTTCTATGAAAAGTATAAACACGCAAAACATTATTTGTTTGACATGTTATTTAACAAATCAAACAACAACTGAGCTTTCTCATCCCTAAAAATAACCACTCAATCATGAAGTCACTAACTATGGGGTCGGAAGAGATGATACACTGAGAGACTGTCGTTAGTGCTGTCACTTGTCAGATTTTCTCATAAAAGCCTATTTCAAAACGTGACTTTGCAAAATCAATTAAATGCAGAGGAAGAAATAGAGCTAAAACCAAACATAGAATTATAGATTGAAACATGCTATTTTTTTCTATAGCATTTAAAGCAAAGTTAAGTTTTAACATGGGAGTGTTATATATATAATTAGTAGAAGTTAACTATTTCTGGATTTTTCAGAAGACTATGAAAGATGATATTATTTGAAATTAAGATCTTTAAAATAGGGCACCTGGGTGGCTCAGTTGATTAGGTATCTGCCTCTTGATCTCAGCTCTGGTTATGATCTCACTGGTTGTGGGTTTGAGCCCCACATCAGCCTCCATGGTGGTGGTGCGGAGCCTGCTTGGGATTCTCTCTCTCTCTCTCTCTCTCCCTCTCTTTCTCTCTCTCCCCCCCCCGCCCCGTCCCTCCCCTGCTTGCACGATGTGTCATCTCTCCCAAAATAAATAAATAAATGTAAAAAAATTTTTTAAGAAGATTATTTTAATAGTTAAATTACATGTACATAAATATCTACCTATTTCAAGTTCCTTTCCTGAGTAAATATTGATAAAATTGTACTTCCTGTAAGATACAATTTTTAAAGATACCTCGTTCATGTACCAGTTACCTGTTTTTCTTCTCTTTTAGCAAAGAGTGAAACAAAAGTAATATATAGAGGCACGTGGGTGGCTCAGTCGATTAAGCATCCAACTCGGCTCAGGTCATTATCTCATGGATCATGTGTTCAAGCCCTACATTGGGCTCTGTGCTGATAGCTAAGAGCCTGGAGCCTGCTTTGGATTCTGTGTCTCCCCCTCTCTCTGCCCCTTCCCTGCTCCCACGCTCTCTCTCTCTCTCTCTCTCTCTCTCTCAAAAATAATCATTAAAAACATTTTTTTAAATATAAAGTAGGTAATGGTGTCATATTAGTTTGCTTTCACCATAACAAGTGCCAACAGATCCTTATGACACTCCTTCCCACTTTTTTTTTATGACACTAAAATCATCGTTCTGATTTTCTTTGCAGTTTTTCTTTACATCTTTTGGTGCCAGAGACAGAAGTTACCTCAGTATCTTTAGGTTGTGGCAGAATGTACTATTAGACAAGGTAAGTGTTCATATCAGAGGCGGGTACTTACTATAATGGCAACATCCCAATGTGTACCTCAACAGTGTGAGTTGAAAGTTCCTTTTTATGTTTTTGGAGTTAATTTTGACTAGACTATTGAAATTCCAAGAAGAAACTCGAAGCAAAATAGAATCCATAGTTATGTTAAGATGTTGATTGTATAGTAGTCTCCCCTTTATCTGTAGGGGATATGGTCCAAGACCCACAGTGGATGCCTGAAACTGCAGACAGTACTGAAACTAATATATATGTTATGTTTTTTCCTATATGTGCATACTTATGATAAAATTTAATTTGTAAATTAGGCATGGTAAGAGATTAATAAAAATAACTAATTACATAGAATAATTGTAACAATATACTATAATAGAAGTTACGTGAATGTGGTATCTTTCTTTCTCTTAAAATACCTTATTATGCTATACTCATCTTTCTTCTTGATGATATGAGATTATCAAATGACTGCATGATGAAATGAAGTGAGGTGAATGACATAGCATGTGATGTATTGTTGTGCTACTTATTCTGATGGTATGTCAGAAGGAGGACAGTCTACTTCCTGACTGTGATTGACTTCGGGTAACTAAAACTGGGGAAACTGAACTTGTAGATAAGGGGGGAGGGACTACTGCAAATCCTCAGGGTAACCACCAAGAAAATAGCTTTAAAAATATAGTAAAAGAAATATCAAGGGAATTAAAATGGTACACTAGATCTATTTCATACATAAGAAGGCGGTAATGGAAGAATAGAGGGACAAACAAGATATAAGACACATAGAAAAAAATAGCAAAATGGCTATTAAACATAGCCATTAAATCATTAAACATAAAAGATTAAGCACTTTAATCAGAAGGCAGAGGTAGGCAGAAAGAATGAAAAAAAAAACTTGATCCAACTATATGCTGTCTATATGAAATATGTTAGATTTAAAGATACAAACAGATGGACAATAAAAGGATGGAAACAAAATATACCATACAAATAGTAACCAAAAGAAAGTTGAAGTGACTGCGGTAGTATCAAACAAAATAGGCTGTAAAACAAAAATTAATAGAGACAAGGAATAATATTTTATAATACTAAAAGAGTCAATCCATAACAATTTATAAACTTATATACACCTAATAACAGAGCCCTAAAATACATGAAACAAACCTGGCAGAATTGAAGGGGGAAACAGACAATTCAACAATAATAGTTGGAGATTTCAACACCCCACTTTCAATTATGTGTAGAACAACCAAGGAGATCAACAAGGAAACAGAAGACTTGAACAAAACTATAATCTAGCTAGAACTAAAAGACATCTAAGGGACAGTCCTGTCAAAACAGAATACACATCCTTCTCAAGTATACATGGAACATTCTCCAGGACAGACCATATGCTACACCATAAAAGAAACCTTAGTAATTCAAGAGTATTGAAATAATACAGTGGACCACAATGGAATGAAATTAGAACTCAATAACAGATGTTTGGGAAATTCATAAAAAGTGGGTATTAAATAGAACATTCCTAAATAACCAGAGTCCAAGAAGAATTCACAAGATAAATTAGAACATAGTTTGAGTTAAATGAAAACAAAAAGACAACATACTAGAACTCATGAGGTACAGTTAAAGCAGTGCTAAAAGGGGGATATTATAACTATAAATATCTATATTATAAAAGAAGAATGATTTCAAATGAATAACCTCACTTTTTACCTTAAGAAATTAGAGTAAAGAAAACACACTAAACTTAAAGGAAATAGAAGCAAGGAAGTACTAAACATTAGAACAGAAGTGAATGAAAAAGAGATTTCAAAAAGATGATCAACAGAACCAAAAGATTTTTCTTTGAAAAGATCAATAAAGTTGACAATTTTTAGCTAGACTGAACAAGAAAAACATATTAAAATTATTAAATTCAGAAGTGAAACTGGAAACATTACTACTGACCCTACAAAATGAAGAGGATTCAGGAAGATGGTGGCGTAGGAGGACGCTGGGCTCATCTCGTCCTGCTGATCACCTAGATTCCATCCATACCTGCCTAAATAACCCAGAAAACCACCAGAATACTAGCAGAACGGACTCTCTGGAGCCAAGCATAGACAAGAGGCCCACGGAAGAGGGTAGGAAGGGCGGAGAGGCGGTGCGCGCTACACGGACTGGCGGGATGGAGCCAGGGCAGTGGAGGGGCAGCCCGCCTGGCAAGGCAGAGCCTGAGTCTGGCTTGCAAAAGTGGAGGGGCCGGACTGCATGAGTTCTGATGGCCAGCGGGACTTAACATCTGGAATATTGTAAGTCAACAGCTCTGCTCAGAGAGTGGGAGGGTGAGAGGACAACAGAGGGAGAGGTGTAGAGCCCTGGAAGACAGAGCTCTGCTTGACCAGGAACAAAGGCACTGGCCAGTGCCATCTCCCTCTCCCATCCCCCAGCTGAAACCCCAAAGGGAACCAGTTCACCGAACTTGCTTGTGCACTGCGCAAACACCCAATGCTGTGCTTCTGTGGATTCTAACTCCGACAGGTTGGCCTCCCTCCCGGTGCTGCAGGGCCCTTCCTACAGGGGACCACCCACAGCAAAGCTAGCTGAGCCTGCCCTCCCACCCCTGTGCACCTTATGGATCCACCCCGGTTAATACGCCAGATCCCATCAAAGCAGCACCACAAGCCTGGCAGTGTGCAAGTAGCCCAGACAGGGGCCACACCACTCCACAGTGAGTCCTGCCCCTGGGAGAGAGGAAGATAAGGTACACACCAGTCTGACTGTGGCCCCAGTGGTGGGCTGGGGACAGACATCGGGTCTGACTGTGGCCCCGTCCACCAACACAAGTTACTCCAGACAGCACAGGGGAAGTGCCCTGCAGTTCCATGCCACCCCAGCGACTATCCAAAATGACAAAACGAAAGAATTCTCCTCAAAAGAAACTCCAGGAAGTAGCAACAGCTATCGAATTGATCAGAAACGATTTAAGCAATATAATGGAACAAGAATTATAATAATAGTCATAAAATTAATCGCTGGGCTTGAAAAAATTATAGGGAACAGCAGAGAATCTATTGCTACAGAGATCAAGAGACTAAGAAATAGGAGGAGCTAAAAAATGCTATAAATGAGGTGCATAATAAAATGGAGGTGACCACAGCTCGGATTGAAGGGGCAGAGGAGAGAATAGGTGAATTAGAAGATAAAATTATGGAAAAAGAGGAAGCTGAGAAAACGAGATAAAAAAATCCAGGAGTATGAGGGGAGAATAAGAGAACTAAGTGATGTAATCAAACATAACAATATCCATATAATAGGAAGCCCAGAAGAGGAAGAGAGAGAGAAAGGGGCTGAAGGTGTACTAGAACAAATCATAGCTGAGAACTTCCCTGATCTGGGGAAGGAAAAAGGCATTGAAATCCAAGAGGCACAGAGAACTCCCTTAGACGTAACTTGAATCGATCTTCTGCATGACACATCATAGTGAAACTGGCAAAATACAAGGATAAAGAGAAAATTCTAAAAGCAGCTAGGGATAAACATGCTCTAACATATAAAGGGAGACCGATAAGACTAGTGACAGACCTATCTACTGAAACTTGGCAGGACAGAAAGGAATGGCAGGAAATCTTCAATGTGATGAACAGAAAAAAATATGCAGCCGAGAATCCTTTATCCAGCAAGTCTGTCATTCAGAATAGAAGGAGAGATAAAGGTCTTCCCAAACAAACAAAAACTGAAGGAATTCATCACCACTAAACCACTAAACCATCACCACTAAACCAACCACTAATAAGAGATCCTAAGGGGGATTCTGTGAGTGAAATGTTGCAAGGACCACAAAGTACCATAGACTTCACTACAAGCATGAAACCTACAGACATCACAATGACTCTAAACCCATATCTTTCTATAATAACACTGAATGTAAATGGACTAAATGCTCCAACCAAAAGACATAGGGTATCAGAATGTATAAAAAACCAAGACCCATCTATTTGCTGTCTACAAGAGACTCATTTTAGACCTGAGGACACCTTCAGATTGAAAGTGAGGGAATGGAGAACTATCTATCATGCTACTGGAAGTCAAAAGAAAGCTGGAGTAGCCATACTTGTATCAGACAAACTAGACTTTAAAGGCTGTAACAAGAGATGAAGAAGGGCATTATATAACCATTACAGGGTCTATCCATCAGGAAGAGCTAACAATTATAAATGTCTATGCACCGAATACGGGAGCCCCAAATATATAAAAGAATTACTCACAAACATAAGCAACCTTATTGATAAGAATGTGGTAATTGCAGGGGAATTTAATACTCCACTTACAATAATGGATAGATCATCTAGACACAGGATCAATAAAGAAACAAGGGCCCTGAATGATACATTGGATCAGATGGACTTGACAGATATATTTAGAACTCTGAATCCCAAAGCAACAGAGTATATTTTCTTCTCGAGTGCACATGGAACATTCTCCAAGATAGATCACATACTGGGTCACAAAACAGCCCTTCATAAGTATACAAGAATTGAGATCATACCATGCATAGTTTCAGACCACAATGTTATGAAGCTTGAAATCAACCACAGGAAAAAGTCTGGAAAACCTCCAAAAGCATGGAGGTTAAACAACCACTAAAGAATGAGTGGGTCAACCAGGCAATTAGAGAAGAAATTAAAAAATATATGGAAACAAATGAAAATGAAAATAAAACAATCCAAACACTTTGGGATGCAGCGAAGGCAGTCCTGAGAGGAAAATACACTGCGATCCAGGCCTATGTCAAGAAACAAGAAAAATCCCAAATACAAAATCTAACAGCATACCTAAAGGAAATAGAAGCAGAATAGCAAAGACACCCCAAACCCAGAAGAAGAAGGGAAATAATAAAGATCAGAGCGGAAATAAACAATATAGAATCTAAAAAAACTGTAGAGCAGATCAATGAAACCAAGAGTTGGTTTTTTTGAAAAAATAAACAAAATTGATAAACCTCTAGCCAGGCTTCTCAAAAAGAAAAGGGAGAGGACCCAAATAGATAAAATCATGAATGAAAATGGAATTATTACAACCAATCCCTCAGAGATAGAAGCAATTATCAGGGAATACTATGAAAAATTATATGCCAACAAACTGGACACCCGGGAAGAAATGGACAAATTCCTAAGCACCCACACACTTCCAAAACTCAAACAGAAAGAAATAGAAAACTTGAACAGACCCATAACCAGCAAAGAAATTGAATCAGTTATCAAAAATCTCCCAACAAATAAGAGTCCAGGACCAGATGGCTTCCCAGGGGAGTTCTACCAGACGTTTAAAGCAGAGATAATACCTATCCTTCTCAAGCTATTCCAAGAAATAGAAAGGGAAGGAAAACTTCCAGACTCATTCTATGAAGCCAGTATTACTTTGATTCCTAAACCAGACAGAGACCCAGTAAAAAAAGAGAACTACAGGCCAATATCCCTGATGAATATGGATGCAAAAATTCTCAATAAGATACTAGCAAATCGAATTCAACGGCATATAAAAAGAATTATTCACCATGATCAAGTGGGATTCATTCCTGGGATGCAGGGCTGGTTCAACATTCGCAAATCAATCAACATGATACATCACATTAATAAAAGAAAAGATAAGAACCATATGATCCTGTCAATGCAGAAAAAACATTTGACAAAATTCAGCATCATTTCTTAATAAAAACCCTCGAGAAAGTCGGGATAGAAGGAACATACTTAAACATCATAAAAGCCATTTATGAAAAGCCCCCAGCTAATATCATCCTCAATGGGGAAAAACTGAGAGTTTTCCCCCTGCGATCAGGAACACGACAGGGATGTCCTCTCTCACTGCTGTTAACATAGTGTTGGAAGTGCTATCATCAGCAATTAGACAACAAAAGGAAATCAAAGGCATCAAAATTGACAAAGATGAAGTCAAGCTTTCACTTTTTGCAGATGACATGATATTATACATGGAAAACCCGATAGACTCCACCAAAGTCTGCTAGAACTGATACATGAATTCAGCAAAGTCGCAGGATACAAAATCAATGTACAGAAATCAGTTGCATTCTTATACACTAACAATGAAGCAACAGAAAGACAAATAAAGAAACTGATCCCATTCACAATTGCACGAAGAAGCATAAAATATCTAGGAATAAACCTAACAAAAGATGTAAAAGATCTGTACGCTGAAAACTATAGAAAGCTTATGAAGGAAATTGAAGAAGACATAAAGAAATGGAAAAACATTCTGTGCTCATGGATTGGAAGAATAAATATTGTTAAAATGTCAATATTACCGAAAGCAATCTACACATTCAACGCAATCCTAATCAAAATTGCACCAGAATTCTTCTTGAAGCTAGAACAAGCAATCCTAAAATTTGTGTGGAACCCCAAAAGATCCTGAATAGCCAAAGTAATTTTGAAGAAGGAGACCAAAGCAGGAGGCATCACAATCCCAGACTTAAGGCTCTACTACAAAGCTCTAATCATCAAGACAGCATGGTATTGGCACAAAAACAGACACATAGACCAATGGAATGGAATAGAAACTCCAGAATTAGTCCCACAAAAGTATGGCCAACTAATCTTTGACAAAGCAGGAAAGAATGTCCAATGGAAAAAAGACAGACTCTTTAACATATGGTGCTGGGAGAACTGGACAGCAACACGCAGAAGGATGAAACTAGACCACTTTCTTACACCATTCACAAAAATAAACTCAAAATGTGTAAAGGACCTGAATGTGAGATAAGAAACCATCAAAACTCTAGAAGAGAAAGCAGGAAAAAACCTCTCTGACCTCAGCCGCAGCAATTTCTTATTTGACACATCCCCAAAGACAAAGGAATTAAAAGCAAAAATGAACTATTGGGACCTCATGAAGATAAAATGCTTCTGCACTGCAAAGGAAACTATCAACAAAACTAAAAGGCAACCAACCGAATGGGAAAAGATATTTATTTGCAAATGACATATCAGACAAAGGGCTAGTATCCAAAATCTATAAAGAGCTCACCACACTCCACACCTGAAAAACAAATAATCCAGTGAAGAAATGGGTAGAATACATGAATAGACACTTCTCTAAAGAAGACACCCAGGGGCGCCTGGGTGGCGCAGTCGGTTAAGCGTCCGACTTCAGCCAGGTCACGATCTCGCGGTCCGTGAGTTCGAGCCCCGCGTCAGGCTCTGGGCTGATGGCTCAGAGCCTGGAGCCTGTTTCCGATTCTGTGTCTCCCTCTCTCTCTGCCCCTCCCCTGTTCATGCTCTGTCTCTCTCTGTCCCAAAAATAAATAAACGTTGAAAAAAAAATTTAAAAAAGAAGACACCCAGATGCCAACAGGCGCATGAAAAGATGCTCAACCTCGCTCCTAATCAGGGAAATACAAATCAAATCCACACTCAGATATGACCTCACCCCAGTCAGAGTGGCTAAAATGAACAAATCAGGAGACTATAGATGCTGGTGAGGATGTGGAGAAATGGGAACCCTCTTGCATTGTTGGTGGGAATGCAAACTGGTGCAGCCACTCAGGAAAACAGTGTGGAGGTTCCTCAAAAAATTAAAAATAGATCTACCCTATGACCCAGCAATAGTACTGCTAGGAATTTACCCAAGGGATACAGGAGTGCTGATGCATAGGGGCACTTGTATCCCTATGTGTTTATAGCAGCACTCTCAACAATAGCCAAATTATGGGAAGAGCCTAAATGCCCATCAACTGATGAATGGATAAAGAAATTGTGGTTCATATGCACAATGGAATACTACGTGGTAATGAGAAAGAATGAAATACGGCCTTTTGTAGCAACGTGGATGGAACTGGAGAGTGTTATGCTAAGTGAAATAAGTCATACAGAGAAAGACAGATGCCATATGTTTTCACTCTTATGTGGATCCTGAGAAACTTAACAGAAACCCATGGGGGGGAGGGAAGAAAAAAAAAAGGTTAGAGAGGGAGGGAGCCAAAACATAAGAGACTCTTAAAAACTGAGAGCAGGGGTGCCTGGGTGGCTCAGTCGGTTACAAGGCCGACTTCGGCTCAGGTCATGATCTCGCGGTCCGTGAGTTCCAACCCCGCGTCGGGCTCTGTGCTGACAGCTCGGAGTGGAGCCTGTTTCAGATTCTGTGTCTCCCTCTCTCTGACCCTCCCCTGTTCATGCTCTGTCTCTGCCTGTCTCAAAAATAAATAAAACGTTAAAAAAATTAAAAAAAAAAAAACAACTGAGAGCAAACTGAGGGTTGATGAGGAGGTGGGAGGGAGGGGTGGGTAGGTGATGGGTATTGAGGAGGGCACCTGTTGGGATGAGCACTGGGTGTTGTATGGAAACCAATTTGACAATAAATTTTATATTAAAAAAAAAAACAAAATGAAGAGGATTCTTACCATGAACATTGTATGCAAACAAATTAGTCTAAATGAAATGGACACACTTGTGACTAGAAAGTCATAAAACACTGCAACTGACTCAAGTAGAAATGAAAAATCTGAATAGACCTATAACAACAAAAGAGATTGAATCAGCATTAAAAAAAAAGTCTACCTACAAAGGAAATCTCAGGTCCAGATGGCTTCTTTGGTGAATTGTGCCAAATGTTTACAGTAGAATTAACATCAATCCTTCACAATGTATTTCAAAAAATAGAAGAGGAGAGAATACTTCCCAACTCAGTCATTGAGGCCACTGTTCCTTTGATAACCAAAACCAGACAAAGAACATCACAAGAAACCTACAGGACAATTTTTATGTTCATTGTGTCTCTGTTCATTTTGTCTATGATTATAGACATAAAAATGCTCAACAAAACCAAACCAAAATCCAAGCCAATTTAGCAAAACAAATCCAGCCACATATAAAAATGATTACATGCTGTGACTAAGTAGAATTTATACAGGTTATTCAACCTATGAACATCAGTCAGTGTAATAAACTATATTAGTAGAATAAAGGACAAAAACGACATGATCATTTCTTTTTTTTTTATTTTTTTTAACGTTTATTTATTTTTGAGACAGAGAGAGATAGAGCATGAATGGGGGAGGGTCAGAGAGAGGGAGACACAGAATCTGAAACAGGCTCCAGGCTCTGAGCTGTCAGCACAGAGCCCGACGCGGGGCTCGAACTCACAGACCGTGAGATCATGACCTGAGCCGAAGTCGGACGCTTAACCGACTGAGCCACCCAGGTGCCCCATGATCATTTCCATCAATACAGGAAAAATGTGACAAGAGCCAACATCTTTTCATGATAAAAAAAAAAATTAAGTGGGACTAGCAGGGAATTTCTTTGATCTAATAAAACTAACATACTTAATGGTAAGAGATCAATGCTTCCCACCTCAGGTCAAGAACAAGACAAGGATGTAGTTTCTTACCATTTCTTCCTTCCTTTCTTTTTTTTTAATGTTTATTTTTGAGAAAGAGAGAGAGAGTGTGTGTGTGCACGCATGTGAGAGCTGGGGAGGAGCAGAGAGAGGGAAACAGGATCCAAAGCCGGCTCAGCACTGATAGCAGAGAGCCCTAGGCAGGGCTTGAACCCATGAACTTTGGTATCATGGTCTGGGCCAAATTACAATCTTTCTTGCCATTTCTATTCAACATTGTACTGAAGAAATAAAACTATCTCCACTGGTAGATAGTATGTTTTTGTATATGTAAAATTCTAAGGAAATCCATAAAAACCCATTAGAACTAATAAGTTCAGCAAGTTGCAGAACATATGATCAAAATACAAAAATCAATTATATATTTCTATACACTCAAAATGAACAATCCAAAATTAAAAAAAAATATAGTTCATTTATAAATTTTTTTTAACTTTTATTTATTTTTGAGAGACAGAGAGAGACAGAGCATGAATGAGGGAGGGGCAGAGAGAGAGGGAGATATAGAATCCGAAGCAGGCTCCAGGCTTTGAGCTGTCAGCACAGAGCCCGACACGGGGCTCAAATCCATGAACTGTGAGATCATGACTTGAACCGAAGTTGGATGCTTAATCGACTGAGCCACCCAGGCACCCCAAAAATAGTTCATTTATAATAATATCAAAAAGAATAAAATACTTGGGAACAAATTTAACAAAAGAACTTTAAGATGAACACTGAAAACTACTAAATATTGTGAGAAGAAATTAAACAATACAAGTGAAAAGAGTCTCATGCTCATGGATCAGAAGACTTGATATTGTTAAGTTGGCAATACTCCCCAAATTGATTTGCAGATTCAGTGCAATCCCTATCAAAATCCCAACTGGCTTTTTTTTTTTAAGAAATTGACAAGCAGATCCTAAAACTCATATGGAAATGCAAGGTACCCAGAATAGTCAAAACAATCTTGAAGAAGGAGAATAAAATTAGATGAATTAGTCTGTTAGGGCTGCCATTACAAAATACTACAGACTGGGTGGCTTAAACAGCATAAATGTATTTTCTCACCCTTCCAGAAGCTGAAAGTCCAAGATCGTGGAATGGGCAGGGTGAATTTCTGGTGAGACCCCTCTCATTGGCTTGCAGCCTTCTCACTGGTTTTCCCTCTGTTCATGCACATTCCTGGTATCTCTTCCCCTTTTTTTTTTTCATTATTTTTATGTGGGTTTTTTGTTTGTTTTTTTGAGAGAGAGAGAGCATAAAAGCAGGAGGGGGCAGAGGGAGGGAGAGAGAGAGACTCTGAAGGAGGCTCCATGCTGGGCATGGAGCTCAACGTGGGCCTTGAACTTAGGACCGTGAGATCATGACCTGAACCAAAATCAAGAGTTGGATGCTTAACTGACTGAGCCACCCAGGCACCCCAAGGTATCTCTTCCTCTTATATAAATACCAGTCCTATTAGGTTAGGGCCCCACCCTCATGACTTCTGTCTTAGCTCAAGCTGCTATAACAAAATGCTGTAGACTGGGTGGCTAAAGGTACAGAAATTTATTTCCTCATAGTTCTAGGGGCTGGAAGTCTGAAATCAGGATGCCAGCTTTGGTTGGGTTCTGGTGAGAATACTTCTTGCCTTCTCATTGTGTCCTGACATAGCAGGGAAGGAGAGAGAGAGAGCCAGAGCCAGAGTGAGCAAACTTTCTGGTGTCTTTTCTTATAAAGGCACTAATCTTATCATGAGAGTCCTGCCCTCATTTACCTCATCTAAACCTAATTATCTCCCAAAGGCCTTACCTGCAAATAATATCACATTGGGAGTTAGCGCTTCAACATATGAATTTCAGGGGGAGGACACAATTCAAACCATAGCAACTTCATTAACTTTAATTTTCTCCTTAAAGTCCCTGTTTTCAAATATAGTCACATTGGGGGGTTAGGGCTTCACATATAAAATTTAGGAGAATGCAATTCAGTCCATAACATTGGAGGACTTGCACTTTTTTTTTTTTTGATGTTTACTGTAAAGCTGCAATAATCAAGGCAGTAAGTTTACTGGTGTAAGTCTAGACATATACATTAATGGAATAGAATGGAGAGTCCAGAAATAAAATCTTACACTTACCAGCCTTAAATTGATTTTTGACAAGGATGCCAAAATAATTCAACAGGGAAAGAAGTCTTTTCACCAAATGGTGCTGGCACAGCTAGATGGCACATACTAAAGAATGAATTTTGATTCCTACTTTAGATGGTATACAATAATTAAGTCAAAATGGATCACAGACTTAAATGTAAGATCTTCAAGTATAAAACTCTCAGAAGAAGCTGTAGCTGTGAATCTTTATGACTTTTGGGTTAGATAGTTGTTTCTTAGATATGATACCAAAACCTCAAGTGACAAAAAAATAAATTGGACTTTAATTCAAAACTTTTACACTTGAAGGTATCCATCAAGAAAGTGAAAAGACAACTCAAGGACTAGGAGAAAATATTTGCAAGTTATGTTTCTGATAAGGCATTCATATCTAGAACATAGAAGGAACTATTACAACTCAACAACAACAAAAAAGACAAATAACCTATTAAGAAAATGGGCAAAGGATTTGAATAGTCATTTCTGCAAAGATCTACAAATGGCGAGTAAGTGCGTGCAAAGATGCACAACGTCATTAGCCATTCGGGAAACATAAAACCACACCGAGATACTACTTCACATTCATTGGGACAGCTAAAATAAAAAGCAGACCTTGACAACAGTTAAGGATGTGGAGAAACTAGAGCCCTCATACATTGCTGGTGGGGTTCTAAAATTTTGAAAACTTTGAAAAAATAGTTTGGCAGTTTTTATAATGTTAGACATAGTTTTTGCATGACCCAGCAATTCCACTCCTAGGTTTTTATGCATGAGAATTGAAAGCATATATTCACACAGAAACTTGCACTTGAAGGTTCTTAGCATTATTCACAAAGCCAAGAAGTGGAAATATCCTAAATGTTCATCAACTGATGAATGGGTAAACAGAGTGTCTATTCACAAAATAGAGTATTATTCATCAATACAAATGAGGGAAGTAATGATACATGTTACAACATAGATGATCCTTGAAACATTATGCTATGTGAAAAAAGCCAGTCCCCAAAGAACATATATTGCATGATCCTGCTTTTATGAAATGTCCAGTATAGGCAAAGTCATAGAAGTAGAGAGTAAGTTTGTTTCCAGGAGGAGGGAGAAATGAAAAGTGACTGCTAATGGATTTGGGTATCTTTTGGGTGTATGAAAATGTTCTAGACTTAGTGGTGATAATTGTACAGCTCAGGATATGCTAAAAACTTCTCAATTGTACATTTAAAGTAAATTTTTGTGATATGTGAATTACAGCTCAATAAATCCGTCATTTTAAAAAAATGGCTTGGGGGGGTGGTGTAGAAATTTCCAGCTGGTAAGAAAGGCTTCTTTGCAGCTGAAGCTTAAACATTGGAGGCCAGAACTTTACTTCCTCTCCTCCCCACTCTCCAGCTAAGCCACTCACTGGAGTGGACACATTGTGGCCTTTGTGGCTCTTAGGGTTGAATGGTTTTCGAACTTTGGGGCAGCTGCTGAAGTTGCGGTCTACCAAACAGTGCCCCACTTGGCTGCTTTCACTTTCTCAGAGTCCTGGGGACACGGAGAAGTGGCCTGGAAGTCCCCAGTTGGAGCAGAGAGGAGAGACACGGGTGAGGGTGGGGAGCTTGCCAAGCTCAGCCCCTCCTCCCTCCTTAAGTGAATAGACAAGACTGGCAGTGAAGCACCATGTGCAAGCTCGCCTCGTCCCCATGAGTGTTTTCTGGCGTTTGGGCACCCAGGCTCCCCAGAGCCCTGCACCCATGTTCTTGGCCTGGGCAACGCTAGGGGTGGCGGCCCATGGATGCCTGGTCTGGTATTGTGCGGCAGCCACCTGCAGGAGTATGGGGCAGCTGCACAAAGACTTCCTGCCCTACAGCTCTGCGTTGCCCTTTCAGCGTTGTGCTGCAGAAAGCCTGTTTCCCCTATGTTAGGCCCGCCATGTTCGGTTATATTGTTATAATTACAGTGGGCTGCTCTTGCTGGTATGGGCTGAAAATGACAGTGTTGCCCTAGAGACCTGTCTAATGCTACCCTCCAATGCCAAGTTTTCTGAGTTTTTTGGGAATCCCCCAGTTGCATCCCTCATTTTAATAAGGAGCCAAAGACTGCTCTTGCAACCTGCATTTGGTTATGTGCTGGATCTGAGCATCCTCCCCACATCCCATTTGCACTTATAGGTGAGAAAGTTGAGATACATCCTTATGAAAACAAGCAACTCCAGAGAAGTGATAAAGTTTAGGTTTACAGATGAGCCAAGGAAGAAACAGATTTGAACTTTAATGAAAAAAAATTTAAAAAGCTCTTTGAAGTGGGAGGAAGAAAGGTAATTCCATGGTACTTTTAAGGCCACTAAAGCATTTACTGGGTGGGAGTAAAATGTAAACCTCTTTGAAAAGATCCTGATGTCACCTGTGTTCTTGATGTGTACAAAAGGAGTGTCACCATCTTTATTGTAGTTTTGCTTTTTATATCTTTGGATTATTTGGTTCTTTCACGTTGAACTTGTGACTATCTTGATTGGATACCATACCCTCATTTTAATAAACAGAATGGTAACCATTTCTGCTGTATACTAAAACAAAATCAATGTTTAAGCATATTGTGTGTTAAATACAATACAGAACTTAAACTCCAACTGAAGTTGGAGATGAGATCTCACTTTTAAAACTGCCCTCACCATGGGGGCTCCTGGGTGGCTCAGTCAGTTAAGCGTCTGACTTCAGCTCAGTCATGATCTCACTTTTGGGTTTGTGGGTTTGAGCCCCGTGTCCGGCTCTGCACTGAGCTCTTGGAGCCTGGAACCTGCTTTGGATTCTGTGTCTCCCTGTCTCTATGTTCCTCCCCCATTCACATTCTGTCTCTGTCTCTCTCAAAAATAAACATTAAATAATTAAAAGAAAATAAAAAATAAAACTGGCCTCACTAGAATTTTAAACATTGTGGAATTCACCTGGAAAAGGAACTAGAAAACAAAACCAAAACCACCCTTCCTGTATTTTCCTAGTGATCTTTGAAAAACAGTTTTTTAAAACATACTAATATCTGTAACAATTGTAGCAATTCTCAGTTATGAGGTGTTAGTTGTCAGGCATAATGCTAAGTGCTTGGTATAGTTTTAGTATTGTCTGCAATTTTTACACACTTCAGTTGCCTTCTAGTTTTTGAAAGTGATAAAGCCGCATTGGTTAGATTTCTTGATCTTTCATAATACTATTCCTTCAAAAAAGCAAAATCCATAAAATATACAGTATAACTACAAAATTCTATAAAAAACCTAAGCCATTTGAATAATACATTTTATATATATATATATATTATGCACATATATGCACACACATATATATATATTTTTTTCTTTCCCCCAAAATATTTTTAGGGGCACTTGGGTGACTAAGTCGGTTGAGCATGTGACTCTTGATTTCAGTTCAGGTCATGATCCCAAGGTTGTGGTATTGACCCCTGTGTTGGGCTCTGTGCTGAGCGTGTTGCCTGCTTAAGATTTTCTTTCTCTTTCCCTCTGCCCCTCTCTCCCATGTACACCCTCTCTCAAATATGTAAAATGAAAAAAAAAATTAATTACAAAATATTTTTAGAGAATTTAAGTTCAGGATATTATATTTATGTTTACTTGTGACTGGGGATCTGAGAGTAAGAGTAAGTATGTCTTACTTAGTTTTACTTCTTACATGACAAGGCCTTAAAAACAAAGCAAACTAATCTAGAAAAAAGATTAAGGTAAATACAACAAAAATGATTTTTAAATTGTGTGTGTGTGTGTGTGTGTGTGTGTTCTGTGTGTTTTATTGATTTCTCCAGTAAAATAAATCCACAAAAAAGGAAAATAGCTAGAGGCAAATACGATGCCTTTCAGAAAGAATGCTTTTAAAAGTACATTTTTTTCATTCATAAGCTTCGTCTGATGTATTGCTTCAGAAAGAACAGTTTATTTCAGATATTTGACTTAGCTTAACATAAATCCTCAGTGTGTAGACATGTGTTTAACCTGTCACTATGGTTAGTCATGCAGTAATTTATAGCACTTCAGCTTAGTTCACAACCTTTGAGCTTAGCACCTTTTCCTAAATTTTTTTTTTAATGCTTATTTATTTTTGAGAGAGAAACAGAGTGTGAGCGGGGTAGGGGCAAAGAGAAAGGGAGACACAGAATTTGAAGCAGGCTTCAGGCTCTGAGCTGTCATCACAGAGCCTGAGGTAGGACTTGAACTCATGTACAGTGGGATCATGACCTGAGCTAAAGTCAGATGATTACCCATTAGATGATGACCCGGGCTCCCCAGCACCATTTTTATAGACAGCACGTTGAGTATCTGTGATTTGTGGGGCCAATAGACAGTGGCAGCTCCATTCTTTGATACAAACAATTGGTGGTTTCTGTCTTTTGTGAAGAAGTGTGCAACCATGGTTTAAGATAATACTGTAGGCCTTTCCCCATCCTCAGCTATTTTGTTTAAAGCTCCTACCCCTTCCATGTTCTATTTCAGAGCCAAACAATCTTGCCATCTGTTTTTGTATAGTCCACAAAGTAGGAATGGCTTACCTTTTTAAGTTGGTTTTAAAAAAATCAAAAGAAGAATAATATTTCATGGCACAATTATATGAAATTCACATTTCCTTGTCCATTAATAAAATTTTACTGAAACATAGCCACATTCTTTTGTTTATTTATTATATGGATGCTTTCACACTGCAGCAGCAGAGTTTAGTATTTGCAAGAGACTGGTCTACAAAGCCTAAAATATTTACCGTATGGCCTTTCACAGGAAGTTTTTGACCTCTGAACAATACTACAGCCAAATTTATCTTTTTTAAAATGTATGCCTACCCATATTAGCTTCCTGCTTAATACCCATTTCCCTTGGAATAAAAATCTAAAATTTTATCTAGGGACCCCATGATCACGCCCCAGCCCACCATTCCAGCTTCATCTCAACACGCCCTCCCCATTCTTAAATGTTCTGCCTTTCTCCCCCGCTCCCCCTACAGTAGGTGTTCAAGCATGGTCTTTGTGCCTGCTTCTTTCCCGCCCCTAGTTTGAAATGGAACTCATTAATGAGACCAAGTCAAGTCCATTCCTTTACCTTTCTATAACATCTTGCAATTTTCCTTTGTAAAGTTCACTATACATATAATTCTGTGTTCTACTTCTGTTCTCCTTGCTTGACTATAAACTCCCTGAAGATAAGGACCATGTCTGTCTTGTTCATTGTTCATAGTGTTCATTGCTCATAGTGATCAGGTCAGTATTCACTATAGAACTTTGGCATACATCTTGTTTTACTCAGTATCGTCTGGCACTCTGTCAATAATGCCCTTTACTCTCAAGAGTGGACAATAAGTTATAGTGTTACATTATACATAGTAGATGCTCAATAAATACTTTTTGAATGATTCAGTTTAGTAAAAAACTTCAATGATTTTGACTCCAGATGATCATTACATTTAAATAACAAGACTGTTTCTGGGGGGCCTGGGTGGCTCAATCGGTTAAGTGTCAGACTTTGGCTCAGGTCATGATCTTGTGATTTGTGGGTTCGAGCCCCGCGTTGGGCTCTGTGCTGACACCTCAGAGCCTGGAGTCTGTTTCAGATTCTGTGTCTCCCTCTCTCACTGCCCCTCGCCTGCTCGTGCTGTCTCTCTCTTTCAAAAATAAACATTAAAAAAAAATTTTTTTTAATAAAAAAATAAATAACAAGACTTTTACAATTCTCTGCTCAAGGAAAAGGCAAAGGATGGGGAGAAAACAGGCATTTGGTTACAGAAACAACAGTCAAGGTATGCCTTAACTTAGTTTTTTAAACCTCTATGTGACATGAGAACAAATGATTATTTGGAAACACTGAAGAATCCTCAGTTGCCAAAGGAACATTATCTTTTGTATACTTGAATTATCAAGAAAACAGGATGAATATATAAGGTTATTACTTAAAGAAATTTTTTTTAATGTTTATTTATTTTTGAGAGAGAGAGAACGCCTGTGCAAGCAGGGGAGGGGCAGAGGAGACAGAATCCGAAGCAGGCTCCAGGCTCTGAGCTGTCAGCACAGAGCCTGATGCAGGGGTCGAACCCACAAGCTGTGAGATCATGACATGAGCCGAAGTTGGATGCTCAGCTGACTGAGACCCAGGCGCCCCTATAAGGTTATTACTTTTAACAAAGCTTAAAAGTTAAAAGTTTTTTTTGGTTAAAGCCCAAGCCTCAATATTAATCCTTTCATGTTCCTTGTGTTCATGTTCCATGTTCCTGCCAATACAGGCAGGATGTGTATAGAGTCAAATTGCTCTTTTTGTACTATTTTTCTCTCAGAGAGATAATGGTGGTCTCTCTTGCCAGTATGTGGGGGCTGCTATGAAGCTAGCTCTTCATGCAAATTTAAGAATACATTTTGAGACTGATTATTTAAAACCAGAGCCTCTGAGAGCAAAAATTTGCACTCATTTTAAATTCTAAGGCTTAAAGAGACAGACTAGCTTTCTGACTTATTTCCTAAGGTCAGAAGCAGGGGCATGTGTCAGAATTAGGGGTAAGGTGATGAGAGGAGCTCTTCTGATATACACAGACCCCCCCCCCCCTCCAAATTTTGATTCATGTCATTCCAGCTTCTGTTTTGGGAATTGCTAATAGGAGAATGACAAAAGGGTGTCCTATTCCTCAGGTGTGTTGGGGAAAAATGGATTTAAAATGGTTGGGGGTGCCTGAGTGACTCAGTTGGTTAAGCATCTGACTTCCGCTTAGGTCATGATCTCACAGATCATGAGTTCCAGCCCCGCATTGGTCTTGCTGCTGTCAGCGCAGAGCCTGCTTTGGATCCTCTCTCCTCCTCTCTCTCTGTCCCTACCTCTCTCTCTCTCTCTCTCTCTCTCTCTCTCTCTCTCTCTTTCTCTCTCTCTCTCTCTCTCTCTCTCTCTCTCAAAAATAAACATTTTAAAAATAAATAAAACAGTTGGTTGATTATATTAGTATGTATAAAGAACAAATATGTCAGTCTGAAGGGGGGTTGGCTGGACTTAGGCCAAGAACTTAGGACAGAAAAATAGAGTTACAGAGGCCAACTGAGATCACTAGAGAAATGTACAGAGATGAATCATCAGTCCACACCAACATCACAGTTGGTCCTTTAAACTGTCTACCTTTGCTCTGATTCCATGCTTATCATGCAAATTTCTGATTAGTAATACCTGACTTAAAAGGTGTTGAGCACCCTGTGTGGCGGAATGAAAGATTTCCAGTGACTCGAAAGGACTGTCCCCCTGTTGTGCATTAGTGCATTTACCACTGACAGAGTATATGCAGTATGTGAGTGTGGCTTGTTAAAGTTAGCCACTCTGAGTGCAACTACAGGCCACTGACAGTGCTGGGGCCATTCTCCAAAAGGCGGTCAGTTTAGGAAGTTAATGTCAAATTCTGAGACCTTTTGGAAGAGTGTCATCCAGCCTTCTCCTGCAGACTCCTCAGTCTTGTCAAATCCCCTTATTCTTTCTCATGCCTCTCCCCAGTGATCACTTGTTTTGGAATTCCTTGGAATTCCACTTGTACTTGGAAATCTAGAAGTTTTCCAGTAGTGCTATAAATCTAAGTACAACATTCAAACCTGCCTGGAAAAATAAGTGTAAAATTGCTGACTGTTTTAGTCACGTTTTCTATATAATAGCCTGGTAATGGAAAAGTATTTGTATTCTTATATTGTTCCCTCTGTTTTACCTTGTTGGTTAGCAGAACTCCTCCACCTGTTTTCCCTCAGTTGGTGAAGTGTACCTCCTTCTACCTGGTCACCCAAGCCAGAAACCTGGATGTTTCCTTGTTCCTTACCTCTCCTTCCCCAACCATGTTGTGTTGTTCACCAGGGCCCTCATCATTTCTACCTTGAGCCATTACAATAGTCTCCTAAATATCTCTTTTTAACACTGTAATTTGTCCTTTAGTTGTTACCAAAGTGATAATGGTTTTAAAAGTGTATCTTTCAAAAAACAGGTTTGAACTTTTTACTTTTCTATGTGAAACCATTAGGTGGCTTTTTATATTTTAATTTTTTTAATGTTGATTTTTGAGAGAGAGAGAGAGAGAGAGAGAGAGAGAGAGAGAGACACCACGACTTGGGGAGGAGCAGAGAGAGAGAGAGAGAGAGAGAGGGAGGGCCAGAGGAACTGAAGCAGACTGTGCACTGACAGCAGAGAACCCAGTGTGGGATTCAAACTCAGGAACTGCGAGATCATGACCTGAGCCAAAGTCTGATGTTTAACCCGACTGAGCCACCCAGGTGCCCTGGCTTTTCATATTTTAACAGTGTAAACCCTATATTCCTCAGCATGGCATACAAAGCCCCTCATGCCCTGGCTGCTTCCCTCTTCCCCACTGACTCTTTCCTTCTCCCTTCTCTTCCTTCCGCACCCCCCCTTCCCTTCTTCCCCCTGCTAGTCTTGGTGAACTGGCTTGCCAGGCTGTTTCCTTGGCATGCTTGCACTTGCCATGGATGTTCTCCATGTACTTGATCTGTCAGCAACATTCCACACTACGACACACTCCCTCCATTTTGAAGCACCTTCTTTCCTTGAATTCCATGACATCATTCCTTCTGGACTTCCCTCTTACCTGTCTGGTATTTCCTTCATTCTTTTTTTTTGCTGGCCACTCCTTTGTGTGCCAGGCTTTCTTAGGGCTCAGTCATAGGTTCTGTTTTCCCTTGTAAGCCTACTAAATTTACTGAATACTTACTGATGGTTTACTATAGGAATTTTTATATTTAGCATATAAGTATATATGATCTTAGTATATATGATCATTTACAGTATAGCTAAGGTGTATTTTTCTCATAGCAGTTTGGTTATCATAATAGAGTAAGGATATCTATCTATAATTGCAACCCATGAGAATTTCCATAACATGCCGAAAGCATTGATTTTTAGACAGTGTACTGTATCCCCCATGTGTGCTTTCTTTGTTTGAGGGCGTGCTATTCTCCGGTGTTGCTCTGGTCCCTCATTCTGCTGTTGCATTAAATGATTAGGTTTTAGCAACCCCCCAAAAGGATATCCTTGCAGTTCATTGAGTAGCATTTGATGTTGTCTAACACCTTACTAAATTAAATGGAATACCGAGGTAGAAATTCGGGCAAGCTGTGATTTTTTATTTAGAGGAACATTTTTCTTCAGGAAAGAAATTGGAATTGGTAGATGAGACTCTCTGTGTGTTTATTATATCCCAGGTCCCTGCCAGGAAATTATTCTGAAGAAAGTAAAAAATATTTTTAAAGGAAAGAACTATTGAGTAATGAAGATGTAAACTTTTCAGTGATGAATGATGTGCCGAGGGCTTATTGGAATTGCTTGACCTGAATAGCTCACTCTTCTTGCCATTTCCTGGCGTTCCATTTATAATACTCAAGAACTCAATCTTTGATAGTGATAAAGGGTTAATGCATGAGTCTGATGAGGTGCTACATCAATACTGAAGAAGTGGCATATGAAGAAGTAATAATGACATTGCTAGAAATGAATAGAAAGCGATAGCATGGAGGAAGAAATTTAGCCCTTGATATATTTAATCCTTAAAATGAGATTGACATAGTAATTGAGCATAAGCAAGATATTTTCATTTGCATTTTATTGTTTCTAATCTTCTGTGGAACAGAAGAAATTGAGAACTGTCCCTTTAATAAAACCCTGTTTACCTATCCTCTTCTAGTAGGAGTGGCTTAGGAACCTGTAGAGTGAGGTGTAACTACCAATTCTGCATTCTGACCTGCAACCTTGGAAAGAGTGCTGATACTACAAACCAGGAAGTGACAAATAATGTGCTTTGAACTCTGTAGGACTTGTCTTTCATAAGGAAAAGCCTCTCATAACAAAAAGAGAAGATTGAAACAGTGATTTTATGTAGTTGTCATTAAATATTGGGAACTCTGCTGCAGATAAAGACTTTGCAGAATACTTAGAATACAAAGCTTTCTGGGCCAGAAATTGATCTTCTGACTTTTGAGTCGTATCTGATTGCTGCTTGGTTCCTCTTTATTTTGTTAAAGTAGCCTGCAGGCTGAACCAGGACTCTTCATTGTTTGCAGGTAGGTGGTCAGCCTTTGGTTAAAATTTAGGATGTTTTTTAAAACAACCTCTTTAGAAAATTACTGTTATTCAGAGAATTATGAATATCAGTCTGGTATATGTTTTAATGTTTAAATATTCAACACGACTATAAATAAATGACCACGTTTTTGTCTTTTCTGATCAACTTTATGGAAAAACTTGTTTTTAACAAATGAGCAGATCTATAAAATGGTGAACTTAAAAAAAGATGGTGAATTAAATGAGTTCTATTTTGTTTTCCACTAATTTACATACATAGATACTTTATATATATACTTTATATTTTTATAAATTTATATTTATATATGTAAACATATACTTTATATATAAATACTTTATACTTTGTATAGAAGTTCCTATATATATATAAACTCAGAAATGAAAAAGTGCATTGAAATTACCCTATTAACTATTCACATCTTGATAGTTTTTGATAACGTATTTAAAACATTCATGTAGTCAAATAAGATTGTGTTTTTATTGTTAATATTTTATGTCTAAGTTTCATGTCATTCAGTTGTAGGAAGTCACCTGAATATTTATAATTGTTTTATCTACTTTTAGTCTTTTTTTGGAATAGTTTGATATTTATTATTTCAGAGAAGTTTTTATAAAATAATCTTCCACAAGTATATTGAAATATTTCTTGTTTCTCTTTATAAAGTTAACCATCCACTTATGACACTAGAAGTATTTCAAAGATAATGTCTTTGAAAGATTGAGTTATTAGTATGAGCTAACTGCTGTACACAAATGGCTTTTTTGGAGTGGGAATCAGAAAAGAAATGTGTTAGGATCAAGAATCAAGTTCCTTAACTTTCTCTACCACTAGTGATCCTTTTTATTTTTCTTTTGTGGACACTAGTCTTCCAAAGACTTTGTCTACCAAGCAAATGGTATATAACTAAATAATAAAATCTTAGAACATTATTGTTTATTAGACAAACATTATTTGCAATGAGAGTTTCTTATGAGCCTGAATAACTGCTCTAGGCTAATGTAATTCAGCCTCAAAGGGGCCTGACATTT
Source organism: Felis catus (assembly GCF_018350175.1). Classification (NCBI taxonomy): domain Eukaryota; kingdom Metazoa; phylum Chordata; class Mammalia; order Carnivora; family Felidae; genus Felis; species Felis catus. Next base: position 60,233,334 of record NC_058376.1, read on the forward strand.
TACTTAGCTTGAATAACTTTATTGTAGGTAATTGTTTGGATACTTTTTATTTTTTGAAATATTGATAGTAAAATGTCTGAATTTTCATCAACTACTCTTGTGAAATCTTACCAGTCTGGGTATGGCAAATTGGAAACTAGTGGTCTAAAATGCAGAAGTTTTTTTCTTAATTTCTTCAAGGTTCTGTAAAATATAGTGAAGGTCATCTAGTGTAATGTAACAAAGATTCCATAGCCACTAGACATGGAGAAGAAACAAGGAGAAAGAAAAAAGAAAGTGGCACCTGTCAAGGGGAATATCAGGGAGGAATTTAAGGCATATATTTGGCCCCCTTAAATCTCCCTATATTTATCTCTATTTTCCAACTTAATTTTTTTTTTACCCCAGTTAGGTCAATAAACTATTAACCAGCTGCAAAATAGACATTACCTATGTTCTTTATGTATTTATTTTGTATTTGTGTGTTGGTTTCTCTCTCTCAAAATTTCCTCCTCTCTCCATTTCCCCCATTCATGTCCTTCCTTCAGCTCTGCTGAAGACATTTAGCCAATGTGAAGCCTTATCTGATCACACTAATCCACAGTAATATTTCTTGCCTTTAGACTTAAAAAAAATTTTTTTTACATTTATTTATTTTTGAGAGACAGAGAGAGCATTAGTTGGAGAGGGATAGAGAGAGAGGGAGACACAGAATCTGAAGCAGGCTCCAGGCTCTGAGCTGTCAGCACAGAGCCCTACGCAGGGCTCAAACTCACAAACCATGAGATCATGACCTGAACCGAAGTCAGACGCTTAACTGACTGAGCCACCCAGGCACCCTTGCCTTTAGACTTTTATAGTAAGTTGATTGTATCAGTACTTTAGTACTTATTATAGTCTGTCATATTTAACTTAAAAGTCTCCCATGGTTCTTCAACTATATTATAAGTTGTTTGAGAACAAGGAGCTTAACTTGTATATATCATGTTTATTCTTAGCCATGTAGTGCAGTGATACATGTTTGGAGGATCTAAACAAATATTTGCTAAATGAATGAGAAATAGTCTTGCCAACAGTTGCCTCAGGTGTTATGCTGCCTCCCTCTACTGTGCTTAATCATGTAATTAACCACCTAAAATGTTTCTAGAAATCAGACCATTGGTTATCTTATTATTATTATTTTTGTTTTGCTCTACAGTGCATGCATGACTTTTTTGTTTTAGATGATTTTAACACTGATATGTTACCTATAAAGAAAGAACAAGATGGATTTTTTTATAAATGAATTAAAGGAAATACTCTGAATTCTATCCTGTTGCCTTTTATATTGTAGGAAAATATAACTTAAAATTTACTGATATATAAGGTGTTAAAAATGGTCAAAATATTCAGATACATTATGGATTAAGAGAATGGTTTTGAGTTGATGATTAGAACACTGAATGCTGATCCAGTGGTCATGGTAGACAGTTGGATTGTAGAATTTATTTATTTGTTTGTTTGTTTGTTTGTTTATTTATTTATTTATTGGGCTGTAGAATTTAGATTTCTTTTTTAAGAAAATTTCTTTTTTAATTTGAGAGGCAGAGAGAGACAAAGCACAAGTTGGGGAGGGGCAGAGAGAGAGGGAGACACAGAATCCAAAGCAGGCTCCAGGCTCTGAGATGTCAGCACAGAGCTGGAAGTGGGGCTTGAACTCATGAACCAGGAGATCATGACCGGACCTGAAATCAGACGCTTAACCTACTGAGCCACTCAGGGGCCCCTGGATTGTAGAATTTAAATTGCAGATTAGTGATTGCCCAATAATACTATGAACAAATTATTTTATGAAGAGACAATTTGAAACCTCTTCTCATTTAAGTAGTTATTATGTTATACACTTTAAAATCATCATTTTTTCTACTCCCAGTATCAACCCTGTCAGGTAAGTTTTGTTAACCCGTTTTTAAAAAATGTTTATTTATTTATTTTGAGAAGGAGAGAGAGCACGGGCAGGGGAGGGGCAGAGAGAGAGAGAGAATACCAAGCAGGTTCCATGTTGTCAGTGCAGAGCCTGAGGTGGGACTCAGTCTCACGAACTGTGAGATCATAACCTGAGCCGAAATCCAGAGTAGGACGCTAAACCTATTGAGCCACCCAGGCACCCCTGTTAACCCATTTTTTATACATGCAGAAAACTGTCATTTGAAAAGGCCAAATAACTACCAAACTTTCACATTTAGAATCTGCACAACAGGTCATTTTGACCTCAAAATTCATGTTTGAATCACTATGTTGTAGTATCTTATATTTTCCAGTATTCAGTGTAATTTTTGTGTCATTTTAGAGCTTGACCAGACAGGAATTCTGGCAGCTGCTCCAGCAGAACTATGGTAATGAGCTAGGCTTAAATGCTGAAGAGATGGAAAACTTGTCTTTGTCAATCGAGGATACTGTGCAGCCAAGGTAGAGCAAAATGTTAACTATCACAACTTGTTAATCATTAATTAAAGCAGAATTATTTTAGACTTTACCAATTTAGAATTTCTATTAAATTGTCCTTGGGTGGAATTTGCCTCTTTGGTCTTTGTAGTGGAATGAAGTGAAAGGTGAGGACATTGAATAGTTTGCTAAATTGGTAAGCAAATATAGGACATACAAGGAAATGTTAATTTTGTAACTCTGTTATCTAGGGTTTGCTTAAAGCATAGTTTTAGTAAAACTTTTTATTAAGGGTCTGAAGAAGTACCTAGTGACCTCTCTGAGTTTGTAGATAATAATAAAATAAACTAGCTGGTAGGTATTTTGAGGGATACAAAGATAGTATGATGTTTCCTCAAGGAAACCCTAGCATAGTGCTTGACATGTAGTTGACACTCAATAAATACTGAATGCATTAATGAAAGGAGCTGATAGTACTATGGAGAATGCAAATACTTATAATACAGGGTTGAAAATGACAAAGCCCAAAAGGAGCAATAGATAATATGATAAATTCAGAGATGAGATTATTTTTGACTGATGGGGATTCTTTGGAAGAGAGGATATTTTTATTAACCTATACAAGTAAAAGTGCATTTTGTCCAATGGTAATTGAGGTCGTAGCAATAAAAACAATTAAGGATAATACATTAAAATTCTATAGTAGACATTATAAGTGACAGAAGCAAGTGAAAGAAGTGAGTTACCCAAGACCACATATTGTACAATCCATTTATGTGAAATGGAATCCAGAATGAGCACATCTATAGAGACAGAAAGTAGATTAGTATTTACCAAGGGCTGGGAGGAAGGGAGAATGGGGAGTGATTACTAACAGGCACAGGATTTCTTTTTGTTGATGAACATGCTCTAAACCTAGATAGTGGTTGTGGCTGTACAACTCTATAAACCACTGTATTGTACACATTAAATGGGGTGAATTTTATGGAATGTGAGTTATATCTTAATAAAACTCTTAAAAATTCTATAGCAAGTTAAAAATGGAAATCTTTCAGAAGTCTCAGTATGTTTACAGTTTTTTTTTTCTTCTATTTAGGTAGTCTTCTAGTTATGCTGATCCTCTTTATACTGTTTCAGCTCAGCATCAATATTTTAGACTTTTTTACGTGGTTGCACATGCATATTTTATTAGTTTTCTGTAAAGTTAAAAATTTCCATTGTACTACTCTCCTTGTAAAGTTTACTAGTGTCTCTTAGGTACTGGGGCTCGGTAGAAAAACAGTTGACATAATGCAGAGAGCCTTGGGTTATGGTAAAGAAGATCTGGATTCTTGTCTGGACTTGGCCACCAAGTATCTGCACAACCTCAAGCAAATCTCTTAGCCTTTCAGATCCTCACTTTACCCATCTCTGAAATGAGGTAGTTAAACTAGCTAATCTCCAAGGTCCCTGCCAACTCAAGGAGTTTCTTGTGAAGAAGAGAATATTTTTTTTATTAAAAAATTTTTTTTTAATTTTATTTTTTTTAATTTACATCCAAGTTAGTTAGCATATAGTGCAGCAATGATTTCAGGAGTAGATTCCTTAATGCCCCTTACCCATTTAGCCCATCCCCCCTCCCACAACCCCTCCCGTAGCCCTCAGTTTGTTCTCCATATTTATGAGTCTCTTCGGTTTTGTCCCCTTCTCTGTTTTTATATTATTTTTGTTTCCCTTCCCTTATGTTCATCTGTTTTGGTTCTTAAAGTCCTCATATTAGTGAAGTCATATGATTTTTGTCTTTCTCTGACTAATTTCACTTAGCATAATACTCTCCAGTTCCATCCACGTAGTTGCAAATGGCAAGATTTCATTCTTTTTGATTGCTGAGTAATACACCATTGTATACATCTTCTTTATCTATTCATCCATCGATGGACATTTGGGCTCTTTCCATACTTTGGCTATTGTTGATAGTGCTGCTATAAACACAGGGGTGCATGTGTCCCTTTGAAACAGCACACCTGTATCCTGTGGATAAATGCCTAGTAATGCAATTGCTGGGTTGTAGGGTAGTTCTATTTTTAGTTTTTTGAGGAACCTCCATACTGTCTTCCAGAGTGGCTGCACCAGCTTGTATTCCCATAAAAAAGTTTTTTTTTTTTAATTTTTTTTCAACGTTTATTTATTTTTTTTTTGGGACAGAGAGAGACAGAGCATGAACGGGGGAGGGGCAGAGAGAGAGGGAGACACAGAATCGGAAACAGGCTCCAGGCTCTGAGCCATCAGCCCAGAGCCCGACGCGGGGCTCGAACTCCCGGACCGCGAGATCGTGACCTGGCTGAAGTCGGACGCTTAACCGACTGCGCCACCCAGGCGCCCCTAAAAAAGTTTTTTTTTAATGTTCATTTATTTTTGAGACAGAGAGAGAGCATGAGTGGGGGGAGGGGCAGAGAGAGAGGGAGACAGAATCTAAAGCAGGCTCCAGGCTCCAAGCTGTCAGCACAGAACCCAGTGTGGTGCCTGAACCCACAAACCGTGAGATCATGACCCGAGCCCAGGTCAGACGCTCAACAGACCGAACCACCCAGGCGCCCGAGAATAAATATTTTTGACCAAGTGCTTTATACACTGTAAGTTCTAGCTTTTTGAGGTCACCAGAAAACTTTCTTCTAGCAATTGAGTGCTTTCTCAGAGAGAATGTGGCCAGATTCTTATTTCCTCTTCTCTTCCTTTTCCCTTTCTTCCTATTTCTAAAAGAAGTGTATCTGTCTCAAACCTTTATTTCCTCAGCTGTTCCACTTTCTTTGTCTTCATTTTCAATCTCTCCATCACTCTCTCTCCTCCTTTTTCCTTTCTGTATTTCTCCACAACTCACTCCCATCCTTAAAATCCTCAGATGCAGACACTCAGCTGCTGGGCTAGTCTCAAAGGGCCATTTTTCTTGTTGGGTCCCCCTCAGTCTTGCCATTCTGCCTAGCCAGGAGTGACTTGGTGGCAGACCTAAGTATTATTTGGGTGGGGTAGAATAGGGATGAAAGGCCCTTTGGCTTTTCTGTTCCTTCCTCAGGATAATCTAGCTAAAGATGTTAGGCTGCTACTTTATTTTAGAAGAGCTTTAAGTCTCTATCTAGCAATGATTACATAGGAATAATAATTGCTCAATACGTTCAAGGCCTGAAAATTAAATTAGATCAGTTGTACTTCTTTTATATTTAATAGATTTTCCTTTCTTTATGCTCCTCCCAGAAAGAGGAAAAGCAAGTCCCAAGACATTTGTTGTAGTCATGTTCCTATGACCATTTGAAAGCTGTTCCTTAAACCTGGTTCTTAGGAACAAGAAGAACAAGAAAAGGGGCATGGACTGATCAATGGGGTCTGTGCTCAGACATCAGGAGCACCCCCTTCTGGGAGGGAGTCACCACCTCAGCTGGAACTGAGTCAGAAGAAAGGAAATCCAGAGCTGCCTCCTGGTGCTGACTGGCATCCAACCCAAACATCTAGTCTGTACCTTTCAAAGCTTTGTGGCGGTCCCCAACTGAAATTCAAACAAGCTATAATATTCATTGGGTTACTTGCTGTTATTGCCGCTGGTATTTGGTTAATTTCTTAATGGTTTCTGACATTTATAATGTCTCATATGAGCACATCTTATTTTCAGAAATAAAGTCATTTGCAGGTGGTTTAAGAAGATGGTCTTGTTATAAGTAGGACTTATTTGTTACATTACAAAAAACCATTTGTTGTCAAAATGCTGTATAATAGAGAAGACCTCAGTAGGGAGACTAAATCACTTATTTGTATGAAATTGATCTTGGTTATATTTCTATAATGATGTGTTTCTTATAGAAGTCCAGGAAGAAGCAGCTTGGATGATTGTGGGGCGAGAGATGAAAAATTTTCCAAGTCCATCAGTTTTACACGAGAATCAGTTAATCGTGTTTCAGAGACAGAGTCAATTGATGGAAATTCACCAAAAGGGGTTAGTGTATGATATCCCTTTTAAAATATATCTGATGCTGTCATGTGTTCATCATAATGTAAGATCAAATAAAAACAAAGTGTACAAAATTTTTAAAGTTTAGGATGTCAGGCTGCTCCTTTATTTTAAGAAAAAGGTTTTAAGTCTTTAACTGAGGTTATATGGGAATAATATATTGTTCTGTTCAGAGCTGGATATGGTGCAAAACTACCAGACAGTTCCCTGAGCATCTGTCTATAAGGGGGATAGGCATCATTAAAAATAAAATATGATAGAGAAATTCGTAGTTAGCAGAATTTTTCTCAGGGTAAGTGGTGTGTGGTGAAAAGAATTTGTTTTGAAGGGGGAGATGAGAACCCTGAGTAGCATGCTTGAGTAACAGTAAATGCTTCGTAAGCTGACTATGAAAGCAGGCACATCTGGTTAATTACTAGTTAGTTTCTTCCTTTATTTTTTCAAATATCATTATAAGCCCATTGTTCCCTCCCCCATTATTTATTTATTTTTAATACTCAGTTTGTCTCCTCTGGCAACAGGAGCCCCTACAGGTGGGCTCCTTTGTGTTTTAGAAATGATCAATAATCTTTGATGGCTTCCTTTCTTTCTGGCACAACAACATGTCCCAGGCACACTTTGTACACTTACTGTCCCAGACTTAGTATTAACCATTTTCCTAATGGGCCATCGTTCTTAGTGAAGAATGGTATTTAGAGACCGCACTCTAAGCGCTGAAAGTGCTCCTACTATAGAGCTTTCATTCTGCTGACTGGGGATGTAAGTCTGGGGCCAAAGCTGAATTTATTGGTTTAAAGCAGAGCTTTGGTTTCAAATTCTGCTTCTGCCACTTGCTACCTGAATGCCCTTAAATGTTAACTTAATTACTTAACATTTCTATGCTTTGGTTTTCTCAACTGTAAGATGAGGACTATAATACTCCACAGGGTTTTTTTTTTATAAGGATGACATGAATTAATATATGTGAAATTGCATTAAACAATCCCTATTACACATTAAGTATTCAATAACCATAAGCTATTATAATTGAGGGTGAATCTACATGTGGCCAGCAATGGGCCTTTTCTAATTTCTCCCATGGAGCTCTCAGCATCTCCTGTGAATAAATTTGGGAAAACTTTGAATAGAATGTGTAAAGGCCACCAAGTTATCACCTTGTTTTGGGCATCATTCATCTATTTCAGTCAGATTTTGTGTTGTGGATTTCTTGTAAAACTATTTATATAGAGACCCTTAGGAACTTACTACTGTAGTAAGGGAGGTGATTCTGGATGCTAATCTTTTTGTATGTTCTCATGGAGAAAACCAAACCACTCAAATTTGGGGAGGTAACAGGACAGGAGGTCTCTTGCAGTCTCCTGATCCTTTTATAAAAGTCTGACTTTGAGGATTGGATTCTCAAAATTACTAATCTTGAGTCTTTCTTACAACCTTCTTGACATTGTCTTCTGTACCCACTCTTAGAATAGTTAATCCATTGGTTCTTTCTTCTAGTTTTGTCCCTGAGGGAGGTCATATTTCATTTAAGAAAAGGGAATGGAATGTAGAGGAAGATTTCAATGTTTTAAGATTGGTCATACATTCATTGTCATTTTCAGGTTATGGGATACAATATAGTTCAGTCCTTTTTTTTTTTTTTTTTTTTGCATTCAAGAACAGTATGATGAGATAGATTCTCATATGGCAACAAATATCATGTGTCACTAACTTTGTTTCCTTTTTACTTGTAAGAAAGTTGGAAATAACAAAAAGTGAGAAATAACATTTTTTTCTAAGATGAAATAGGTCTTTCTTAAGTTATAAAATTAATATTCTTTGTAAAAATTCAGGAAATATAGAAAAGAACACAAATAAAAACTGTTCAAATGTCAACCACGAAAAGATAGTGACTGTTACTTTTCCTACAAGTATTTGTCTATATTCCTTATAATAGGAGCCATACCTTAATTAGAAAGAACAGGAGAAATATGTGTGTAAACTTACTCAGCATCTGCTAAAGAGGCTCTGGATCAGCTAAGTAGGCATGTTGCTTTGCAGTGTGGAACTCCCAAATAAGTCAAGTAATCTCTGCTTGAAGAATGAGTTCTCTGATGAGGGTAGTTTAATCCTTTCACAAATTGTGTCCTGGGTCCCAGTTGTTATTCTGTTCTCTGAGTGGCCAATAGAAACCCGTATCCTCCCTGGAGTTTCACTGCTACTCAAAGATCTGGGGCAGGAAGTGTAAGGATTACAGATATGCTTCTTTCAATGCAAGAAAGTACTTTGCTATGTAGTTGATATTTTTTATGCTGGTCTATTAAACCTAATTTTAATACTATTCTACTTGGATAATAACATAGCAATAGCATTCATACTTTAATGCCTAACATTAAATTTATTATAGAAACGACATCTCTTGATTAAACCATTCTCAGAAAGTATAGATAGCATCATATATGGAATATATTTTAATGCCCAGTCCCTTAGTTCTTTAACAGCAAAGCCAACTGTGTGAAATTGTGCCAACTGTGTGTGAAATTGTTTCCTGTTGAACCTCTTTCCTCCACTGTACTCTTATGTGACTCTTATTCTCTTTATTTGCTTTCTCTTTCCCCTGTAGTTACTGGTCTTGAGAATGGGGGAGTTCTCTTCCTTGAGATGATGGGGCAGGTATTGTCTGGGGACACTAATCGGGTTGACTCCTCTCTCCCTTGCCCACTTTAAAGAATCTACTGCTCTATTATTGTTGTTCTCTGCTCCCCTTTCCCTTCTGCTCAAGTGATTCACATGATGTTGACTGTGAGTTCTTATATGATGTTCTTCTTAAATTTATTGTTCAGTACTGTGTCAGAAGATGATTTCAGAATATATTATCATATATTATTGTTTACCAATATTTATGGACTGTATTGGAAATGTGATGCAAACATAACAAACACATTTTCCAAAGAGCTGTATTTCCAAGAGTCTTTATTATTAAAGATCTCACTTTAAAATCTAAGCCAATAATCTGTTTTTTAAACTGGATTGTTTTCCTTTTAGGGGTTAGGGAAAGAGGAACCCCCAAGTGAGAAACAGATCAAAAAGAGTCCTTTACTAACTTCAGAGAAGAGGTTAAGTAGAGTGCCATCAAAATCACTGGACTTGAATAAAAATGAATATCTTTCTCTGGACAAAAGCAGCACTTCAGATTCTGTTGATGAAGGTAAAGAATTTCTTATAAATTTTAATAACATTTCAGTTATGTCTCTTAATGTTTATCTTTGTATTGGGTAAGTGCAGTTTGAGAATTTATTCACATTCTCACTCTATAAAAAACCAAAGGAATGGTGGGAGTTGATAGAAAATAGGGGAAAGAAGCTGCCAGATCTAACCCATCTCCACTTTTCAGAAGCCTGGGTTGTGAGGATTTCCATCACATTTAGCTATTAAAATTCCAAGCCGGAAGTCAATGGAGATGGAGCAGTAGCAATGGAAAAGCAAACCGGAATAAAAATCTGCATGGTGTTACAGACACCATAATTGTACTTTCTTTTGACTACCAAAAAAAAAAAAAAAAAAAAAAAAAAGGAAAAAGAGAGAGATGCAAAAGTAGAGAATATAATAAAAATAAAACCCAGCTGCTTAAAGGAAATTTTATAGAAAATCATGTTCTACTTTCTCTAAGTTAATACTGAAAACCTGGGGCTTGTCATACTTACTAAGTGGGCATTTTAAGGAATCTTTCTTTTTTTTTTTTCACTGTAAGATTGTTGACATCTGAAGTCAGTGGGGAGACATTGGGAAAGATACCGAGTAGTGGCTACTTTCCACTTTCAGGAAAGGGTACAAAGCCAGTGGATTTTACTGTATTTGCTTTCTATCTGGCAATGCTCAGAATATTGGGAATGGGGACATTATAGTGGTTTCGATCTGTAGGACATGACTGTATTTGCTAGTTCAGTTACTATTCAGATTAGACCTGGTATGGGATCTCCTGAAGTCTTTTACTGTAAGTGAAAAACAAATCCATGAAAACCAAAACTAAATCCAAGTCAAATCTAAAATCAAATCCAAATCCAAAAGCAAACCAAGACCCAATCTCTGAAAACCAAATCCAAATCAAGTTAGACTTTGGTTTGGGAATACTGTAGTAAGTATCTTTAATGAAAACTAAATCCATGATCTTGAAAATGTAAATAAAAATTCAGTAGTTCCTAAAAATCATAGAGTTCTTTTAAAAACATAGTTGAGAGTTTTTTTTTAAGAGGATTGAGCTCCATGAATGACTAGACTCTCTTAGTGTCCTTACCATTCATGCTCTGGTGTGCTGCAGTGTGTATGAATTAGTAATCTGCCTGACTGAACCTCTGACTTTAGGAAGACCTACTCTGGCACCCGGTGGCCAGATAGGTAAGTGACACCAAAACAATTTTTCCCCCTCTTCTTTCTCACCTGCTCTTTTATAAGAATGGTCCTCAAAAAGAAGCTTCCTTATTGGTCCTAAAAAATTAACATTAATGATAAGTTACATAAGGGATAATATATCTCATAGAAGTTGTGTTCATATCTAGAAATAAAGAATAACGGCAGTGTAGTTGCTGTATTGCATGTTAGCCCTGGTCACATTTCCTTCTTGCTGATGTCCCTTTAAAGACTGGTTTTACAGCAGTAAGACTTTACATGTAACATTTAACCTTCTTTTGTGGAGGTTTTCTTTAAGGTGCATGTAATGACTTTTTCCTTATTAGATAACAAATCAAGTACTTCTGTTGCTTCCCCTAAGTAGATTTCAAAATTTCAGGCTTATCATAAGTAGCTATTATAAGGAATCTATTTTTTATTTTCTGGAAGTTGTGACCTTATGAAGATACTTGAAATCAGTGAAGGGGGGAAAATAAGAAAGGTCAAAAGAAGAAAACCATCCCAGGAAATGTGTGTGTGGGTTTAGGGAGAGTTAGGTAGATGGCAGAGTATTCTAAACCAAACATCATCTTATTTAAAATCATAGTATTTTGATCTACCATTGTAAGCAGTCTGAGTGAGAAAATGAGAGGATTTCCTTTTTTTCTCTCTTCTGCCACCTACAGATTGTAATCTTTGGGAGAGTACCATTTTGAAGGAGAGACTCCTTCTAGACTCATGTATCCTCATGAGATATCTTACAGAGGGGCCTGAAACTAGTGTGCTCCCTTTGATGTGGAGTTTAACTGAAGCCCATATAGGAAAAGTTAGCCTAGAATCTGCTTTGACTCGTTCTTTTTTTAATGTTCTTATGCTATGGTAGGCCACCCACCAAGATTGAAGGGAGCCTTTTTAGGGATATTTCTGTACTTCCAGAAATGGGTTCTGGGCTGCCACCTCCTGAACAAAATGCTGAGCATTGTGTTTTAATCTGTTAAGCCATATATGAACTTGAAAATTTGATATATAATATTTCATAGAATAAGCTGTAGAAGAACCTTGTTTATGTAGAGTGCTGTTGCTGATAGGCTTTCTGCAGCTTATTAACTACATGCTCAGTTTTGGGTAGGAGTGCAGAGAATTTGAGAAGATGCTAGGAGTTTCCTGGCAGATGAAGATGAGTTGACACAATGTATCCACATCTACAAGTATAATGAAATTGTGGCTGTATTTTTGGCTAAAATAACATTTCTGTTGCTATCAGGGTTTACTTCTTTCACCTGCCCTGCTCTATGCGTGTCACGGATAGTCTGTGAAACATCTGCCCCAGGAGGTAGAGCCTTGAGTGGAAGCTGACAAACTGGCTGATGTCATGAGATACCAGGGCTGTGTCATGACAGAATTAAGTTTAGTTTTAATTGCTTAGATCGGAACTTGGTGTGATAGGGTGCCCTAACCAAAGTCACCTATGTTGAGAATGGAAGCTCAGTGAGGCAAAGATTAGGCTGGGGGAGGGGCACATAAGAATAACAAAATTAGAATCCATCATCTACAGCTGACAGACCAAGATGAATTGGAAACTCATGCAAAGAAAAATAGGAATCAGATATCAGGTGATGCTAATTAATAAAGGTGAGGACAAGTAAGCCTCTGGGGAAAGCAGAGAAAAAGCCATGAAATAGTCTAGCACATCAGGGAAGCACCATGAGACTAAACCAGGTAACCCTGACATAGTTACCTGAGGCAGGTTTTTAAACAACACTCTCAAATTGAACTTGGTTTTTCACATGTAAAGAAAGCCCTCAAACTATGTCAAGAAGACAGCAGGTCACCAGTTTTTAAGAAGATACAGGATAGAACAAATTGTGCGTCCTTAGTTACTTAATTAAACTCCAAATCTGCTTGTCTTGCATACCTATCTGGTACATTTTTCGTGAACTCTCAAAACACTGTCCACATAGGGTTTTAGTTCCATTCATGCCCATGTCCCTCTCATATTTATTTATCTGACTCACTTTTCCCATCCTTTCCACTGGCTACTTTCAAACTGATAGGTTTGAATATTTTCAATTCAAGAGATGTTTCTTCTTTATTGGAAATAGTAACCTGCTCTCAGGTTGAGCGCTCTTCCCTTCCCTACTTGAAGTACCACTTGCTAGCTTCATATGTCACAGCAATATCACTGGTGATCTTACTTGGATAGGAGGCTTTAAAGTACTGTGAATGTCATACATAAATAATCCCAGATGGAAATAGTTTATTTCAGGTTCTTACTTCCTTGAATTAATTTCCATACAAAAGGTATTATTAATTTCTAATAGTAATACCACAAATTCCATTTTGTCAGTCATAATATAGAATAATTGATCAACTAATTGAGTTTAAATGAAATATGAAAATGTAATATTTATGTGAGTATAGTTTGTTTCCTTCATAAATGTGAATAGGAAACTTACTTTTGAAAAATTACAGTTTAAGAGTTCCTTAGAGAAATGACTGCTTCTAGGGCTGAGGTGGGGAATATGCAAAATGAGGCTGGAGTTTCTTGTAGGGCCAGAAGTAAAGAAATGCTTCAAAAAAAAAGAGGTGTATCAAAAGGGCATAGGAGTCAACCTGAAAGAGCTCCTAATGGCCAAAGTAAAAAAAAAAAAAAAATTGAGCAACAAAATATATAATGATAGTATTGGATTATAACCTAAAGTATAAAATAACTATTCACGAGTCCATACTGATACAAATAATCAAATAAATATGTAAATGGGGGACAAAACACCAGCCTTCCTTACAGCGTTTCAAATAATATACATACATACTCCCCCTTCTACACTTGATCTTAGCCAAAAGGCCGAGAAGCGATCATACTCCCGCTTCTAGAAAGTGGAGCTTAATTCTCTTTCCCTTGAGCATGGGCTGAGCTTAGTGACACATTTCTAACAAACAGAATATGGAAAGGTAAAAATGGTAACTTTACAGAGGAGGAGCCTGCCAGACACCACCGTAACCAAATGACCAAGGTTACCATTATCATAACTCATGCTGATACCCTGGATCCCCTGAGTTTGATGAGAAGGGGACTTCACCTTTGTGGGTGTTCTTCGCCAAATCCACAACCCCAGTACAATCATGAAAAAACAGATGAACCCAAATTGAAGGACATTCTACAAAATACCTGACCAGAGTTCTTCAAGTGTGTAAGGCCATTAAAAAACAAGGAAAGAGTGAGGGACTATCACAACTGGAGGAGATAAGGGAGATAAAACAATGAAATGCAGTGTGGTATTTTGTTTTTGTTTTTGTTTTTTTTTTTAATTTTTTTTTTAATGTTTATTTATTTTTGGGACAGAGAGAGAGAGAGAGCATGAACAGGGGAGGGGCAGAGAGAGAGGGAGACACAGAATCCGAAACAGGCTCCAGGCTCTGAGCAGTCAGCACAGAGCCCGACGCAGGGCTCGAACTCACGGACGTGAGATCATGACCTGAGCTGAAGTCAGATGCTTAACCGACCGAGCCACCCAGGCGCCCCCAGTGTGGTATTTTGGATTGGATCTTTGTACAAAAAAAGGACATTACTGGAAAAGGGTAACAATAACACCGAGCTTCATTGATTGTAAATCTAAAATTATTCCAAAATAAAAAGTTAAAAAATATGGTTGCAAAATGGAAGTCCTATAAATAAAAATTGACCGTAAGATACTTTTTTTAAAGCACTTTCAGTACTCATTCATTCAGAAATAGTTATTTAACACTTTTATGTGCCAAATACATAATGTATATAGGTGTTTAAAATTGACATAGCCCCTACTCAGATGGAACTTAGAGTCTTATGCAGGAGAGAGGCAATAAACAAGTCAACAGGCCAGTAAAGATAATAATTACAATTCAGGATAAGTTCATAAAGGAAATGAACAAGATTAATAGAATCATCTATACTTGTTTGTTTTCTTTGTGAATATATCAGTAATTTTTTCAATGAACATACATTCTATTTCAGAAAAAGCTATTTCTCAAGCCTAATTGGGAAGTTATCTCAGAAAACCTTAGCATATTACCTAGTTTCAGTGATTTATTTCTCTATGGAAGGAGCCATTATTTGAAATTTCTGTGACTAGCTTTTGCCTACACAAAGTATTGTTGCAGGGAGAAGGTAAATCAATATCCGTCTGATATCCCTAAGTTCTTTGCACCTGTAGCAAAATAGAGAAACACAAATCATTTGATGAGGGAGAAAAAGGAATAGTTGGGGTGAAGGCAGAACTAGAAAAGTTTTTCTGATTCTTAAACTACTGCCTTTTGCTTGACCGGATTGCTTCCCATGGCTTAATATTGACAGATGGCCTACACAGACAGTTGTCAGAGCATGATATCTGTAATATGGGGGGCTTTTGTCACAGTTTTTATTCTGTATTGATGGAGCGTAATCCTTGAAATAATAAATAATCCTAGTCCTGAAATCATTAACATTTCATATTGGATTGCTTTACTCTATTTCCTTTATCGGATTCTTTTTTTTTTTTTTTTAATTTTTTTTTCAACGTTTATTTATTTTTGGGACAGAGAGACACAGAGCATGAACGGGGGAGGGGCAGAGAGAGGGAGACACAGAATCGGAAACAGGCTCCAGGCCATCAGCCCAGAGCCTGACGCGGGGCTCGAACTCACAGACCGCGAGATCGTGATCTGGCTGAAGTCGGACGCTTAACCGACTGCGCCACCCAGGCGCCCCCTTTTATCAGATTCTTATTCCTAGCTGTCTTTTTTTTTTTTTTTAATTTCCTTTTTGATTCTTTTAAGTTAAACTCCTGACAATAAAATAGAGGTTAAGTTTGTGTTGCCCTGGAGCTGTAGTGAATTCAAATTCCATTTCAGTCACTCACTAGCCATGGAGCTTTGGCAATTCTCTCTCATTGCCTCAGTTTCCTCATCTATACAATGAAGGTGATGATAATACCACTCATCTCACAGGATTGCTGCGAGGATAAGATGAATGGGTACTTGTAAGGTGCTTAGTACAATGCCTGATATATGGTAAGCACCATATAAGCATGGGCTACTCTATACAATGTTTCCAGGGAATATGAGGAGAGGTGAGCAGATATTGCATCTTCATTTGCTACTGGTAGTTTTCAACATCATCATCATTATGAGGTTCCCAGAAAAATTAAATATTCCACTGGGCTCTACTTAGCTTTGAAGAATACTTTTCAGAAGGATTTCTTAGTTCTTTTAACGTATGGTATTGAGAATAGGTTGTGAATACGATAAGTCTTGTCTTGGGGCAGGTGGCTTTAAGTCAGGTTTGAAACGTTATTCAGGCTACCAAGTTGGTGAGTGCAGCAGATATTAGAGCCACTCATGACTTAATATCTATTGAATGTATGACCATTCAGAAATAGGACCTGCTAATTGCTGTGGTAGATACATCCCTATATATCCCAGTATTAACCTTATCATTTTTGAAGTATTCTTTTGAGTGATGTAGTACAAGAGTTTGATATCATTCAGGTTAAATATTTTTATATCTTTAGGGTTTTGATGACTGAAATATTGATCATATATGGTTTAATTAAATATATATTACGTATAATTATATACAGTACATATGTATATAATGCCAATTTAGAGTTTTAATAGTGTTTTGGAATGTGCTGATCATTGTAATCACATTTAAAAACCATTTTGTGCCAAAACAAACAAAAACGAAATCTTGAAATTACCATTCTTTAGTTTCTTCCCTTTCAGTCCTGTGTTTTTTGTTGTTGTTGTTTCCTTTTGCTGTTGTTTCCCCAGAAAATATGCCTGAGAAAGATCTTCATGGAAGACTTTATATCAACCGTGTTTTTCATATCAGTGCTGAGAGAATGTTTGAATTGCTCTTCACCAGTTCACGCTTCATGCAGAGATTTGCCGATTCTAGAAATATAATAGGTTGGTTTTGTGTTTAATGATAAATTTGGGAGAATTTTATTATCCTTTAAGAGTTAAGCCTATATAAATTAATTTATGTTGTCAGGGGGAAAATTAGACTCTGATTTTATTTTGGTGATAGATAAACTAATATTTAAGCGTTTTGGTTAAATTTACATGTGAGCAGTGTAATTGTTCAATTAGTCAGATCCTACCTACAATGAGGTTCAAACCCTTTGAAAACTAAAACCCTATATATTTATTAATGTACCAGTTCAGTTATTTGAACCTAATTTAAAAGGATTCTATTGCAGAACAATTGGATTCTAGTAGGGTGTAAATTGGTACAATCACTTTGCAAAATGGTTTGGCAGTAAGCTGAACATAAAAATTCTCTATGACTCACCAATTCTACTAGTAGGTATGTGTATTCTGAATGACATGTACTACAGTGTTCATAGCAGCATTATTAATAATGGTCACAAAACAAAACAGCCCAGATACCCACCAGTAATATATGGTGGGTATGGATAATAGAATGGATAGACAAATTGTGTATGTTCACACAAAAGATTACTATACTAGCAATGAAAAAAACAAAACAAAACAAAAAAAAAACAACAAATCGTTGCTACTTGTAACAGTATCAGTAAATCTCACAGATATAATGTTAAGCAAAAGAAGCCAGACACAGAAGAGTACATACTTTGATTTCCTTATATAAAGTTCAAAAACAAGCACAACTAATTTATGGACATAGAATCAGCATAGTATTTGCTGTGTGGAGAATTGGGCAGGTAAAGAGTGGGAGGGAACTTTTGGGATGTTGGTAAAGTCTATCTTGATCTGGTACACATGTGTGTTTTCTTTGTGTAAATTCATGGAGCTAGACGTACACTTGAGATTGCAATGGTTATGGTATATCTCAATGAAAATACCAAAAAAAAAAAATATTCCAGTTAGGAAATTAGTTAGACTCATAAAAAGGATTGCACTGATTATGTGTTAAAAGTTCTATTTTGCTAAACATCTCAAATAAGCTTATAGTTTGAAACTGAATTTATCCTAAATATTCAAAAATATTTTATAAACCTTGGGAGCACATGGTTTAGATTGCTATAAAACATTATAAAACAGCAGCAGCAGAGATTCATGTAAGTTTAATCATTTGACATAGTCAAAGAGAAAGTTATTCTACAGTCAGTTTTAAATATAGTTTATAATTGAGCCACTTTATTAACCATTAGATATTATTCTTTTATTTGAAACTTCTATGTATTCATAGATTATATCATTGATATGGATTCTAGATACAAAAAATAATTTATTCTTATTCAGAGTAGTATAGCAAAGTGATTTCTAATTGATAGCAATTGAGTCTTGTAATTAAGAACTCTCTGTTTAAAAAATCATTTTTTTCTGTTCTTCTAGTTTTAAAAATGTGGAATATCTGAGGAATATAAATTTTCCTCTTCATGCAGTAGCTTATATTTAACTATATCTCTTCAAAATCTGTTTTGTATTTTCTTGCTATTTATGTCTACCTGGAGAACTTGATATTTCAAAATAGTTGGATATGTTATTTTTCTTAATTTTCTAAGATGATGCTTGTTGATATTGCCCTGTCATGTTTATGGCTGCAAAGACCCCTGAGGAACTAGTATGTTATTCCATGCTGGTACTAAATGAAGTTTGTTCTTTGACTCACAACTATACCAGGTGTCTGATATTTATCTAGCTTCAGTATGGATGACTGTGTTTGCTATCTGATGTTATAAATGGCTTTTGGAAGCAAAAGCTTCTGGCTAATTACAAGTATAGACAGTAATAGGAATGGTGCTGTTTAGACCTACAATTCATCAGAAGTTTTGCCCCCAAAGAGAATCTGCTTACTGTACACCATTCTGCTATCTTCTGAAGTTGTTACCTGGTAATCAAAGTTCTATTTCTTGAGAATAGGTTTCAAAGGCTTCTTTTTAAAAATACTAAGAAGTATTTCTTTTTTCATGAAAAGATTTTGTATAGTCAATTATTTATGAATTTAATTTCGGCACTAAACTAAAATTTCAGCACTACTTGATCTTTTTTTTTAATTAGGGAGCTTGTAAATAGGTGTTCTTTTAAATCTTTGTTAGCAGTTGTATGACACTGCTTTTGTAATTCAAAACTCAGTTTTAAGTCTTTTTATTCCACTTTTTAATTTTGAAAATTATAAACTTTCAGAAAAGTTGCATGAATAGTATAATAAAACCCATATAGCCATTCCCAAAATTGACCATTTTTTTGTTGTGGTGGTAAAATGTATATAACATAACATATACCATTTTAACCATTTTTAAGTGTTCGTTTCAGTAGCATTAAGCACATTGACATTGTATAATCATCAAAACCATCCATCTTCAGAACTTTTTCATCTTCCCAAACTTCAACTCTGTACTTATTAAAAAATAAGTCTCTATTCCTCCTTCTCCCAACTGCTAATGACCACCATTCTACTTTCTGTCTTTACGAATTTGACTACTTTAGGTACCTCAAATAAGTGGAATCATACAATATTTGTCCCTTTGTGTCTGGCTTATTTCACTTAGTGTGTCTTCAGGGTTTATCCTTGTAGCATGTGTCAGAATTTCATTCCTTTTTAAGGCTGGATATCATTCCATTCTATGTATATACATATTTTGTGTATCCATTCATATCCATTGATGGAGTTTTGAGTTGTTTCTACTTTTTAGTTATTGTGAGTAATACTGCTGTGAACACTGATATACAAATATCTGTTTGAGTCCCTGTTTTCAATTCCTTTGGGTGTATATGTAGAAGTGGACTTACTGGATCCTTAGGTAACTCTATGGTTGCTTTTTGAGGAATGGCCATACTGTTTTCCATAATGGCTACATCATTTTACATTCCCCCCAGAATGGCTGCATCATTTTACATTCTCCCCAGCAATGCATAAAGGTTCCAATTTCTCCATATCCTTGCCAGCACTTGTTATTTTCAGTCTTTGTGATAACAGCCATCCTAATGGAATGAAGATTTGCCAATTTTAAAACTTTATTACATCAAAGGATTCATAAAGGATTCTGCAGATCCTGCTTTTTATTACTTTAATTCAGTATATCAAGTGGCTGATGTGTCCTTTGTACATTGTTGTATTTTAAAAATAATTTCATCCCTGATTTTTTATATCATGATGAGCTTTACTTAGGTATTGGGGGGCTTGACTAGTCCAAAATGTTGTTAATTATATGATGTTCTCGTACATGATTCAGTAGGATTGTTGGTAACATTGGTTACAATACAAGTGGAAGACATACTTTTACCCTTGTTAATAGTTTTTTTGTTGAGTAGTGTGCAATTTTATAGCAGAATCCAATGATACCTTAAAATTATGTTGCTAATTAACAATGGATTATTTGTATAATTTTTTTGAAACAGACTGACATAGGACCAAAATAATTGCTTGAAAAGTATTTTAGAATAAATTTTGTATCTTCTTTCATGGACAATTAAATAAATTATTTTTTACAGCAAATTCTGTATGGTAGGGATGCCTGGCTGGCTCAGTTGGAAGAGCATGCAACTTTTGATCTCGGGGTCATGAGTTCAAGCTCCATGTTGGGTGTAGAGATTATTAAAAATAACTAAATAACTATATATATATAATTCTGTGGGGTAGATTCTATAGTTTGTGATACTGCCTTTTTAGTTTAGTTGTAAGATTTTTTTCCACATACTCAAAATGCAGCTTCAGGGTCCCGCAAAAAATCTCAAGGCCTAGCTATATGAAAGAAGTTGAGTAAAATTGTCTATATCACAAAGCTTTGCTTCATTTTTTGGTGATGGTTGATAGATTAGATAAGTCTTCTGTATTTTAAGATGTTGACAAATAGCAGTCAAGTATACTAATTGCCTAAGTCCATTTGTGTGAACAGCATTAGGTGATTTAGTCAGATCTTTGCAAAAGAGTTCACGATGCCATTACCTATACCTATGTAGTCTTTGCCTTGTTAAATGACCTGGGCTATGTTCTAAAAACATATTTCTCTTCAAAGTTATTTTTACTCACTGTGTAGTTATTAGGAAAATAAGAAGAGTTATATATTTATATATATTATTTCATTTTTTTAAATGTTTATTTATTTTTGAGAGAGAGAGATAGAGTGTGAGTCGGGGAGGGGCAGAGTGAGAAGGAGACACAGAATCTGAATCAGGCTCCAGGCTTCTGAGCTGTCAGCACAGAGCCCGACGCCGGGCTTGAACTCATGAACCATGAGATCATGACCTGAGCCGAAGTTGGCCACCCCTGAACTGAGCCACCCAGACGCCCCAAAGAGAGAATTTTTAACAAGATCTTGCCATTAATACAGAGATTATCCTATAGCTTTCTCAACTTGGAAAAGGCTATGTCATTACATTTCATAGCCCCCTTCTTGATTAAAGATTTTGACAGAGAAGCCATTAACATTACATGATTTCTCATTACATGATTTTTCCACAAGTTGGGATCAAGGTCTTATTGTTGCATAATGGCAAATGTCTTTCAAGGTTTTGTCCTCAATGATGGGAATGTTAAAGTGTTGTTCTGTTTGTGTTTAATAAGGTTGGTGCCAATATTTCTGTTCACAGGTACTGGGGACTTTAAAATGAAGCCTACAGATGAAACAACTTTTAATTTTCTTTTCTAAAGAAAAGAAAGAAAGTGTGTTGATAGACAACAATTTAGAAGTAAATGGATCAAAGATGGGGAATATGTCACATACAAGAAGAGGGCCTTACATTTAATTTTACTATTCTTTAATGTTAAAATGATAACACTGTCAAAAGGATATTAGGACTGGTCAAAAATAAAAATTTAAATAATTAAAAACTACTTCTTTCCATTAATCATTGGGGAAATGCAAATCAAAACCACAGTGAAATACCCCACACACCTATCAGAATGGCTGGAATCAAAAACACAAGGAATAACAAGTGTTGTTGAAGATGTGGAGAAAAAGGAACCCTCGTGCACTGTTGGGGGGAGTGCAAACTGGCACAGCCACTATGTAAAACAGTATGGAGGTTCCTCAAAAAATTAAAAATAGAATTACCATTGATTCAGTAATTCCACTACTGGATTTTTACCCAAAGAAAATGAAAACATCAATTCAAAAAGATATATGCACCCCCGTGTTTATTGCAGCATTATTTACAATAGCAAAGATCTGGAAGCAGCCAAGGTGTCCCATCAACAGATGAATGGATAAAGAAGAGGTGATGATGGTGTTGGTGTGTCTGTGTGTGTGTATGTATACGTACGTGTGTGTGTGTGTGTGTGTGTGTGTGTGTGTGTGTGTGTGTGTGTAATGGAATATTGCCCATCCATAAAAAAAGGAATGGGATTTTGCCCTTTCCAACAACATGGATGAACCTGGAAGGTATTAGTGCAAAGTGAAATAAGACAGAGAAAGGCAAATACCATATGATCTCACTCATATGTGGAATTTAAGAAAACAAAAGAGAAAACAAAAAGACAAATAAAACCCCAGACTCAAATACAGAGAACAAGCTGGTGGTAACTGGAGGGGAGGTGTTTGGGGGGATGGGTGAAATAGGTGAAGGGGATTAAGAGTACATTTACCATGATGAGCACTGGGTAAAGTATAGAACTGTTAAGTCATTTTTTTGTACACCTGAAACTAATACAACACTGTATGTTAATTATACTTAAAAAAAAGCCCTACCTCTGATTCCATTTCAAGTCATACTCTTCAGAGTTTTAGAACCAACTCTTTACGTTTGCTGTGATTAGATGTAGTGTCCACCCCTTGGAAAATAGAACCTGGAGGTGATCAACTGAGAACCATGACCTACACTATAATCCTTAATAATCCACTTACTGGAAAGTGCACCACTGCCACTGAAAAGCAGGTATGTTTCCTCCATCAGTATTCCAAAAGAATCATATATGTGGGAAGAGAGAAACCTGTCATTGTCCCCAGTTAACAAGACAATTTTAAGAAATAAATGGCAAAACAAAAGGGAGGAGAAACTATTACAGATTAAAAAAGACTGAAGAGGCATATCAACCAAATCAACCAACCCTAATTCAAACAAACCAACTAAAAATATATTTAGGAGATTTAAGGAATTACTAATTTTTTACATATATTAATGGTATTGTAGCTGTATTTTAAAGAAAAGAATATCTTTTAAAGAGACACACTGAAGAAATAAAGAGATACACTGGAATATTTATGAATAAAATTATTCTGATATCTGGGGTATCCTTTAAAAGTAATCTAGCCAGGGAGAGCATGGTGGTAGAGGGAGGGAATGTGGGGATGGGGTACAGATGAAGCAGGACTGGGCAAGAGTTAACGTTGTTGAAGCTGGCTGTTGAGTTTATGAGGGTTCATTATACCTCATTTCTACTCGTGTGTATGTTTTAACTTTTCCATAATAAATGGTTTAATAAAGAACACTACTGGAATCCAATATACGGGATCATGCCAAGAGTTATAGCCAAATAACTAGAGGGGTGCTGTGATGTATGGGAAGAGATGATAAGATATTCAGTGCTCTACTCTGGCCAGTGTGGCACTGTCTTTATAGTAGAGTTTGTGTTTGACCAATTTATGTTGAGGTATAGTGTATCTGCTCTGCAAATAGTTAGAAAATATCTTAACATTTGAACTAGTTATGCTATTACGGTTTTTGTCCGGTGTTTAAAAGGACTTATTTAAGAAGAGTTTGGTATTTTGACATTGGAGAATCTTTGATAATGTTACAGGATAGGTTGAAAGGGTATGGTTAAAATGAGGAAGGTTTGACCAGTAACCACTCCAAATCCTGTTAAGGTAGGCAGTGTTTTCTTTGGTTGTCCCCTTTCTTCATTGAAAAAAAATTTTTTTTAACATTTTTATTTATTTTTGAGAGATAGAGACAGAGCATGAGAGGGGGAGGGGCAGAGAGAGAGGTAGACACAGAATCCAAAGAATGCTCCAGGATTTAAGCTGTCGGCAAAGAGCCTGATGCGGGGCTCGAACCCAAGAACCACGAGATCATGACACCTAACTGAAGTCGGACACCTAACTGAGCCACCCAGGTGCCCCAAGCTTCCTTCACTTTTTTGGTGAAGGGTGATTGTTAAATTTTTATGAATTTTGGGGTGGGTCTTTGCTTCATCCAGTTTGAATTTTAAATTGTTCCCCTATCAGGAACATTTAAAAATTTTTATAAACTAATGACATACTTGAGAGACTCTCCTCCTCATACCTAAAAGAAGGAAAAAATAATGGTACAATGAAATGACAGGCAACAAATACTCTTTCTGCAGGTCCCATCTTCTCAATTCATAGATTGCATAGCCAACACGAAGGCTCTTCTGGGTTTGTATATAGGCTTCTCATGTCTTTTGTAATTTTAGTATATGTGTTCTAAATTGGCAAGGAATTTGATATATTAAACTTGAACATGCAAAAAAAATGTTTAATCTTATTTTGACAGACACTGTATAAAGAAAGTCGGGAAGCACAATTTTATTTGGTAGATTCAGAAGTACTGACACATGATGTTCCCTACCATGATTACTTCTATACCCTGAACAGATACCATATCATCCGATCCTCAAAACAGAAATGCCGGCTGAGGTGAGCTATCGTAAATGAATATCGTAAATGAAATATTAGTCAGGATAGGTGAGATTTTATTCTGGAACATGTCAATCCTAAAATCTTAGCAGTAGCCTTAGACAACCAAGCTTTATTTCTTGCTCAAATTATATGACCACCAGTGGTCAGCAGAGGGGTGGACCTCCTTACTCAAGGCCACAAACTGATGAACACTTTGACATTCTGTAGCTGCACCATCCAGAATATGTGTTGTTTCAGTTGCTACAGGAAAAGAGAGTTCTAGAACTGTGTTCACCGTCCAGTGGCCAAAACTAGTCACAGGACCCTGTTTTATGTCAAGGCAGCTGTGAATTCTTGAGGAGCACATGGTGAGCACATTGCTGCAATGGAAATAAGAAATGTTGGTGTATTAAAGATAGTGATGTGCCACCATGTGCTTTGCCTGGTCTTAGTTAATGTAGTTACTTTTACCTAATTTATGACCACTAGAGATTTTTTTATACAAGGCATTTAGAAAACTTAGAATTTATTTTGAGCCTTTATTGCTGTTTAAGTAAAGAAAATTCAGGGCTAGAGAAAGGAAAAAATAAAATGCCAAGTACTTAGAAGGAAAATTTCATGAAATTATTAGCAGCATATAGTAATTTTCTAAAAAGTTGTTATCAGTGCATAAATTTTCTTTCATAGTCTTAATGACTTTGAGTCCTTTGGCTTTCCAGTGGACATATCTTACATTTAGATTATAAATACAACTATAATAGAACTAAATTCTATCCTTTAAATAAACTTTTTTCCTCCGTATTTTATTAGAGTGTCTACAGATGTGAAATACAGAAAACAACCATGGGCCATTATCAAATCTCTAATTGAAAAGAATTCCTGGAGTTCATTGGAGGACTATTTCAGACAGCTTGGTTTGTAAATTTCTTAGTTTATCTATTTTTGTAAAGATATTAACAAAACAGATTGATAACCTCATTTGGATTCACAGCAGATGACGTTGAATTGACTCCCACTGAAGTGATCCTAACTACCCGACTTGGAATTTGGAAACTTTAATTTTCATTGGTCTAACAAACATTCATATTATGCTTATTATATGCCCGACATGTTCTGCATGCTTTATAAATATCAACCTATTACAATACTGTGCAGTAGGTACTATTATTTTTTTTTCCATTTTACTAAAGAATAAATATTGAAACAGAGAGAGAGGTTAAGTGACTTGTCCAAGATCACACAGTGAGGAGCTGTCACTCCCTGCAAGGAGCCAAGAAGGCTGACTAGTGAGAAACTGCATAACTTACCACAAATATGCACTTGGTGTTCCTTGGTGGCCCCACCTCTACCCCGCAATCCTTATCAATGCAGCTTCCTTGGGTTTATGCAGGCCCACTTAGCAATGGTAACACGTATGTGTATGGATTTGGTGGAGGTAGGGACTAGACTGGGGAAGTGATATAGTTCTGTTTGGATATTCCTTAAAATAAAACATGAGAAAAAAATATATATATACATAAACATAATTCTGGTTAAAGAAAAGCTGGGGTCAGTCAGCTCAGGGTAAAGTAAGGCTTGATTATCTAGTTTGTTGGTTATTTTTCTTGCTCTTCTCTCTTGGCTATTCATTATTAAACTCCTAATCAGGAGCAAAGAAAATGTTATTCAAAAATTAGTTTGGCCACTGGATAATGAGCTTCTAATAAAAAATCTGGTGAAGGAAAGGTCAAAAAAAAAAAAAAGAAAAATGAGGTTTTTAGGTTGTTTGCAGATTTTTCTTACCAGTACTCACTTTTTGCAAACCCTCATTTATAAACTAGAACTATTATATGCTCCTCCTTCCTTTGATATTGACAATCAAGTACCACAGTCTTTCTTGGAAATCTTTCTAATGATCCAGTGTAAGTGGGTAGCCTGTTGTTTCCATAACTGAAATCATTATGTTAATATTTAATATAGCACATGGTGAATTTGCTCTGATGATTCCATCATTTATTAATACAGTTCATTCTTCCTAGAATAGTGAAGCCTCATTATAGGATCACTTTATCCTCCAAAACTTTTTATTAATAGTAAGGTTTGAATCTAGGCCACAAGAGCCTAAGTAATAGTTAAAGAAAGTTACCAAGGCTTTAAAAAAACAAACTGAAGGGGCGCCGGGGTGGCTCAGTCAGTTAAGTGTCCGACTTTGGCTCAGGTTGTGATCTCATGGTTCATGATCTCATGATTTGTGGGTTTGAGCCCCACATCAGGCTCAGAGCCTGGAGCCTGCTTTGGATTCTGTGTCTCCATCTCTCTCTGTTCTTCCCCTGCTCACGCTCTCTGTGTCTCTCAAAGTAAATAAAACAATTAAAAAAAATTAAAAACAAAACTGAAAACAAAGCAATCCCCTCCCTACCCTCACATCTTATAGTCAAGAAGGTTTCTCTGCTGTCTAAAGATTTTTTTTTTCCTTCTTAGAATCAAACTTATTAGCGGAAGAATCTGTGTTAAATCAGTCCGTTGAAGACACTGGAAAACTTAGTGGCTTACGAAGGAGAAGGCGAACATTCAACCGAACAGCAGAAACAGTTCCTAAACTTTCTTCTCAGCGCTCTTCTGGAGATGTGGGCTTGGATGCCAAAGGGGATATTTCAGGTAGCTATTATGTAGTAAACAGATGGAAGATTTTAGTTTACTTATATGAAGCAGAATACATCTCTTGTTTATAGGACACATCAGAAAGGAGGTTTCCCTTTTTCCTTTCCTTTTCTGATAATGTTTATCAAACTCGGACTTCCTTCAGTATAACTAATGTGTAAGTGTAAAGAAGCAGTTGCAAAATGGCAGGCATATGGCCAATAGAGGTGTTTTATTTGGCCCACATGATATTTTAAAAGGTGGGAGTTTTTATGTAAAAACTCACATCTGACAGCTCTGGACCCAAATCTCTTCACAGCAACAGTTGCTGGAGCTTAGTAGAAGCTGTGCCATTAGAGCATGTGCTCCCAAGTCACCAGTCCCCACCACTGTCCCTGGCTGCTGGCTGCTTCATTCTGTTAACTTCCTACCTAGCATTTACAGACATTTGACTTCTAACCCTTGAAAGTACTAAACTGATGATATGCTTTCAGTCCTTCTGTACCTGTCAGGTCCAACCCAGCAAATTGCAAAGATGGAATTTGACTCTTACTATCCCCATTCTCAAATTTGAAGACATCTTGCCTCTACTCTTACTCCCTTTCTCTTAGAACTATAAAACTGTCATCCTCATTCTACATGATCAAATCCTCTTCTGAGGCTTATATCTTAGTGTGAATGTTTATTTACTATTTAAATTTAAGCTCTTTAGTTTTGGAATTTAAAAGTTTGGGCAACAGAGAACAGGTGAGGGTAATTAAAAAAATTAAGGAGGGAAGCATTGTATATAAACCCAGTTCAAATATTATTTGCAGAGATGGAACTTCACTAGAGATCATACATGATGTATTGAATTGCTTGTTTATTTAGAGTAAATTAATTGTAATGTAGGCCAAACATAGGTTTTCTTTTCATACATTAGTTTCACATTAGTCAGGATATTAGAAATCAAAAAAAGGGTGCTGGGAATTCAT
Organism: Felis catus; assembly: GCF_018350175.1. Taxonomy (NCBI): domain Eukaryota; kingdom Metazoa; phylum Chordata; class Mammalia; order Carnivora; family Felidae; genus Felis; species Felis catus. The sequence goes on from NC_058376.1 coordinate 60,261,188, forward strand.
CCTATATCAAGTTGTTTTTACAATTCATGTACAAAATTTCTTCTCCATTTTTTTTTTCAAATGAAGTTAAATTTTAACCAGTGTTAATCACAATCCTGTTCTAATGTAAGTTTTTTGTGTGTTTGTGATCTGCAGGAAAGAAAAAGGAAATGGAAATCTGTAATACTGCCCTTATTGTGGTGATGAGTATTTTGTAAGTATTTGTTTTGCATGCTTATTTTGCTTGTGCCTTCACTTATCTTTTAATGGTTTCCAAAAGGATTTGAATGCATTTGTATGTTATTGTGTAGAAATTGCCACTATTTGAGGCGCCTGGGTAGCTCAGTCGATTAAATATTCCACTTCAGCTCAGGTCATGATCTCGCAGTTGGTGAGTTCAAGCCCTGCGTGGGGCTCTGTGCTGACAGCTTAGAGCCTGAGTCCTGCTTCGGATTCTGTGTCTTCCTCTCTCCCTGCCCCTCCCCTGTTCATGCTCTGTCTCTTATATACTTCAGTCTGACAGTTTTTGATGTATGATTTTCAGGAGAATTATTAAATCTGAGGGAATACCCCAAGTACACATTCAATAAATGTTTTGTTTTTCAAAAATTAATCTGATTTATTTCTACCATCATAGGTTTTTACTGGAAGTTCCATAGATTTAAAGAGAATATTTATATATGCAGGCTGGTGAAATGCCAATAATGCTATATTGCTCTATCTGATTAGACCAATGATCCTTACCCTCTAGGATCACTTGTGAAAATGCAGATTTCTAGGCCTCAGTGCCAGAGATTGGGTCAGAAGGTCTCGAGCAGTGAGCAAGAACCTCAGAGTATTCTATAGGAATCTACTTAGGCAGACATATTTTGACTACTATTATCTACATGGATGTAGTTTAATATTGAGGTAGTCCATTAGATTTAATTGAATTGGTTCTGACTGGGTGATACACTCTTGGTGAATATACTTTGGAATGAAGTTCTTATATCCTCTGTTTTTTCTAATTATAACTTTCAGAACATACAAATGTTTGATATACCTTTGAGCTTTACGAAAGGCTTTCATATTCTGTTTAAGTCGGTTTGCTCTAATAATTTTGAATATTAACTATTAGCAGTGATCTTTTGTATTACTATGTAGAAAATTTATAGTCAGAGGTTGAAATGTTGATCTATATACCATTTCAGTGCCACAATAATTTCATAGATTTGGTTTTCTTGTTCCTCCTTAGTTTTCATTTTTTTAAACAATCTTCTTTTGGCAGGTAAAGATGAATTCTATGTATTTTTAAGGGAAGTCAATATTTTAACAGAATAGGAAAGATATGATGCCACCTATATATTTGTATATATGTGTAATAAGAAATACTTCCATTCAGTTTAAAGGCTGCTGTGAGAACCAATACAGTAAATCCATTTAGCATGTAAGATTTTATATATGATGCAATTCATGCATATTTGGGATTTGATACTTCCTTTGTCTAAGTTGAACTAGAAGAAATTTTTGCTGAATAGTAATTCCAAAAATTTGTTTTGGCTTTCACAGGGAATAAGGTGTATGACTATCTACATAAGATCAAGTCCATATTGATCTTCATTTCCTTTTTGAAGTGCAGCATAATGGGGGTATAATTGCTTAAGCTGAAAGCACCCAAAAATAGATCTCTCAAGGTTACCTGGTAGATTTCTAAGCTGGTGGTCGCACATCAGCACTGGCTGGGATTCCTTGCAGAGAGAAGAGATGTCAGGAACAATCTCAACTGGCCATTTTGAGGACTTTTTGTCACTCTAGTTACCTTCTAACTTTTTCCTCACCATCCGCTTTTTACCTAATTACCTCATACCATAAAATAGAGATAACTGATTTAAACAATAACAATAATTGGAAACTGGTCTGGACAACGTACATTTAAAAAAAAAATTTTTTAACGTTTATTTATTTTTGAGACAGAGAGAGACAGAGCATGAACGGGGGAGGGTCAGAGAGAGAGGGAGACACAGAATCCGAAACAGGCTCCAGGCTCTGAGCGGTCAGCACAGAGCCTGACGCGGGGCTCGAACTCACGGACTGGACAACGTACATTTTTAAAGGTTTTGCACATCTGTTCTGCACATGGCAATGCTTTCGGTCTGGATAAGAGTGGATTAACCAGGTACAATTAATTTGCTCTGTCTAGTTTGCTGTTGCTAGTTCTGTTGAATGTGACGCTGTTTCTGAAGCTGTCAAGGATAGAATCTGCTGCTCAGTCCCTTTACCGTCTCCACCTCCAAGAAGAGAAATCTCTGCAGTAAGTCTTTTTTCCCCCCAACCTGTTATTATTTCAGTAATTCTCTAGCTGCAGAAAACTGAATTCCGGTTTAGAGATTTTGGTTTGCTAACTATACTTTAGTCATAAGGTTTTTTTAATTTAATTTTTTGCTTTGTTTGCAAATTCATAGGACACTGATGATTTCTAGAAATGACAAGATTAGAAGCTATTCCCCTTATTTTTAAGATGGTATTTTTTTTTCAGTTTAGCCTCTGGTATGCTGTCAAGAGCAGAAAGTATTGAGAAGAACAAAGACCAGGCCCATCGTTTAAAAGGAGTGCTCCGAGACTCTATCGTGATGCTTGAACAGGTAGGCAACTCTGTGTACCACACTACATAGTACTTTCATACCAGCATGAAGCAGTTACTCTTCTGGTTGTGTGAGAACATTTACCATACCATTATTTGAAGAAACCCCCCTCCTAGAGACAACTATCTTTGCCAGTTTCTATATTATGCATTTTATATGTATAGTCACTTGCATTTTTTTTCAAAACGGGAGCATACTGTACACACCATTGCATACCCTCATTTTACAATTATTTACATAATTGTAAATTTTACAATTATTTACATAATTATTTACATAATTGTAAATTTTACAATTATTTACATAATTGTAAATTTTACAATTTACAATATATTTTGAAGATGTTTCCATATCAGCATGTACATTTGACTCTTGAATAATGCCAAGGTTAGGGGTGCTGAGCACTGCACAGTCGAAAATCACATATAATTTTGACTCCCCCAAAACTTAACTACTAATAGCCTACTGTTGACCAGAAGCCTTCCTGATAACAGAGTTGATTAACACATATTTTTATTTTATTAAAAAAATTTTTTTTTAATGTTTATTTCGTTTTGAGAGAGAGACATCATGATCAAGGGAGGAGGGGCAGAGAGAGAAGGAGACACAGAATCTGAAGCAGGGTCCAGTCCAGGCTCCCAGCCATCAGCACAGAGCCTAACGCAGGGCTCAAACCCACAAACTGTGAGATCATGACCTGAGCTGAAGTCGGATGCTTAACTGACTGAGCCACCCAGGCGCCCCTCGATTAACACATATTTTATATGTTATGTGTATTATGTGCTGTATTCTAACAATGAAGTAAGCTAGAGAAAAGAAAATGTTATTAAGAAGATCATAAGGAAGAGAAAACACATTTACAGTACTGTCCTGTAAAAAATCCACATGTGAGTGGACCCTCGCAGTTCAAACCTGTGTTGTGCAAAGGTCAACTGTATACATCTACCTCATTCTTTTTATTGATACTTCTATATAAAAATTTATGCTTAATATTAACTTTTTGTAGAAGTACACTGTATACACTGTTGATTATTTTGTTTTTATCTATTCACCATATATCTTGGAGATGCTTCCATATTAGCATAAAAGCAGCTCCTATTAACAAGTGCATAGAATTCAACTGTATAAGTGTACCATAATTACTTATTTTACCAGCCCTCCGTTAAAGAATAAACATTTAGGTTGTTCTGATGTGTTGCTATAAACATTTATCTCTTTAAAAATTTTTTTTTAATGTTTTATTTATTTTTGAGAGACAGAGACAGAGAGACAGAGCATGAGCAGGGGAGGGGCAGAGTGAGAGAGAGAGAGAGAGAGAGAGAGAGAGAATCTGAAGCAGGCCCCAGGCTCTGAGCTGTCAGCACAGAGCCCAACGCGGGGCTCAAATTCACGGGCTGTGAGATCATGACCTGAACCGAAGTTGGACGCTTAACCAACTGAGCCACCCAGGTGCTCCTGAAGATTTATTTCTTGAGGACAGTATCATCAATATGTGATGCTCAGTTCCATGAGTCAAAACTTAGGATTCCCTTTGAAAAATAAGATTACTGTTTCCGTCATAATATAGTACATGCGTACTTTTCAAGCTTAAAAAAGAGAATGGTAGAAGAGTAGAAAACTTATAGTTCTAGCATTCAGACATAGTCACTATTAATATTTTGTTTCCTTCTATCCTTTTTTTCTGTGCATTGGTTTTTAGAAGATTCATTTTTTTCTCAGGATGCCATGTGGGGCATTAAAGTTGCCCCAACTTACAGGTGCTTCAACTAGGCATTTGTCACATGCGTGGTATCTACAGCTCTTGGTGCCGTTCCCCTCCCACTCTCAGTGGGAATAGGTCATATTTGCACTTTCCTCCTCAGCCTCCTGTTTCCCCGACTCTCAACTGATGACTCTGCCTCAAAGAGAAAAGAGAGTTTTCCTCTCCTTCCGTAACCAGACCTACAGACCCTCCAATTGCTGCACTCTGTCCTCTTGTCCACAGCTGTCAGAGCATCGCTCTGCCTGTGAGGAGAGTCCCAGCATGTGCTAGTGGGAGACCCTGTTCGTCCATCACCCTCAGGCTTCCCATTTCAGTCTCCCTCATTCAACTGGATCTTTCCCATCTGCACATGGCCCCTGCTCTAGTCTCTTCTACATCAAAGCACCCACGCCATCCACATCCTTCTCTCTCTGCTCCCTTTCACAGTCGGGCTCTTTCCCAGTTGCCTGTGGTGGCTGCCACTACTTTATCCTTCATAACCTGTTCACTTTTTTAAGGTTTTATTGTCACCAAAGTCACTCCTTCACATGGTTAACTTGTTCTACCAGGCTCGCTCAGAAAAAAAGCAGTCCCACTATATACTTTCCCAAATACAACAATCTTTAACTCTTTTAGTTTCTTTTGGTGTGTACCTCCATATTTATAAACAACAAGCATGTACTGATATTTCTTGGTTTTTCAGTTTTAGACATGATCATTTGACCCATTATGGAAGACAAACGTTTTGTTTTGTTTTCTTTCACCTCTTCCTGCCTCCATTTCTGATCCCCCATGCTCCCAAAGAAGTTATAATCTTGGTATGATCAGCATCCAGTGTTTATTTTGACAAAGTTTGCTATTCTGAGCTGAGCGATGGAATAAACCAGGACTACTTTTTCTTTTCTGTGCTTTTTCTTATTCCTGAAATTGTCTTACTACTGTTGGTTAATTAACCATTATTTATAAGTATGTCATCTCCTAAAGCTCTGTTTGTTTGTAAGTCTCCTCTCATAACCTTCATTCCCCTTGGGTATTCTGTGGGTGGAGCCTCCTGGCTGGCTCCAGTCAGGCCCAGGGGCCCTCTCTGCAGGGACACAGCCACCGTCCTGGGGCTTCCTGTTGAACACCTCCTCTGTTTCCCATATCCAGAATGTTTTCTGCTTTCCTGGTTTACTCCCTCCTTTTAATGGAGAATATTGTCTAGTAGCATCCTGAGAAAGAGAGCATGGAGGTAAATATTTTAAGACTTAATATGTGTGCAAGTTTTTTACTCCATCCTTTCCCTTGATTAATAGTTTGGCTGGGAAGAGAACTCTAGCTTGGAAACAATGTTTCTTCAGAGTTTTTAAGACATTGCCCCATTGTTTCTCTGCTTCTAGTGTTGCTATTGAAAATTCTGAAGCTATTACCATTCCTCATCCTTTAATCTGGAAACTCATGCCCTTTAGTTCTAGGAAATACTGAATTATACAGTTGATGATCTCCTCTCCTCCACTCTCTTTTCTGACTTTCTGCGGCTCCTGTAATTGAGATGTCTACCTTCTTTTGGACAGGCTGTCTAATCTTACTTTTTCTTTTCAGCTCCCATCTTTGCCTTTTTGTTCTGCTTCCTCAGAGTTCCTCAACTTAATCTTCACTAAATTGTCCCTTTTTCAATTTTTGCTAACAAGTTTTTGATTCCAAAGACCTACTACTTCTCTGAATTTTTTCTTTTTCTTTTTTTATGGCATTATGATCTTTTTAAATGACTATAGTATCTTCATCTCTCTGATCATATTACTGATGGCTAAAAACTTTTTCCCTTCTTCTTGCATACTTATTTTCCATCAAGATCCTTTCCTGTTTTGATTTCTGTCCTTAAAGTTAGGAGATTTCATTACATGTCTGTAGTCCTTGGTTGTCTGCTTGTGTGGATCAGAAGTTGTTAAGCTCGTAATGTAGGTTGGGCTGGTGTCTCCTGAACTCCTCTCTAGATCTGGCTGGGCTGTTGGTTGAGAAACCCTGATATCACTATCTTTGGGTCTTTCCTCTTAGATTGGTCAGTTTCTACAAAGAAGTGTCTTCCAGTCTCCACCCAAAGGATTAAGGGCTGGCTGCTGGCATTTTAGGAGGAGACCCAAAGTAGAGGGATGGAGGAGGGCAGGGCAGAGGAAGATGGTCTCCCCACTCTTTTATACAATCCCCATTTTGGGGATTGTACCACTGTCCTAAATGGTGTCTTATTGTCCCTGGGTCAACCAGAGATCCTCTCCAGATAATAAAATTGTAGACCTCTACCAGGTAGTAGAAGAGCACAAATGCCATTCAGTCATTACATTAGTCCCTTCCTCTATATTCCCACTTTCAGAGATTCCTGTCAATTCCTGAGGCTTTTGAGGATCCTTCAGGGTAGATTTGGTTGGTTCTCAGCTTTCTCTGCAGTTCGCTTAGTTCACTTTTTCTGGTCTCCTAAGTCATCCATCTGCTTTCTTGTTTCCAAAGTTTTGCCTTTTCTGTTCTCCCTGTCCTTGTGGATGTATGCCTTTAAAGAGTCCCTTTATTGTGCTTTTAGTGGGTTTCAGGAGGGAGTAAAATTGGATGCCCGTGTTTAAGCCAGTATTCACTCTTCAGGTCACTCCTGCCTTATTTTCTTCCCCATATCTTCCACTGATATTGCTCCGGCTAAAGTCCCCAGTGAGCTCTGGCTGTTAAAATTAATATAGCTGTTTTTAGTTTTCACCTTACAGTGTAAGCATTTGACAGAGCTGACCACTCTTTTCATGAAATGTATCTAATCTGGCCTTCTTTAAAACTATAAAAAAATCCAGCTTTATTGTGATATAATTGACATACTATAAAATTCGCCTTTTAAAGAATTCTTAATATATTCACAAAGTTATACAACCACCACCACTAATTCCAGAGCATTTTTATCACCCCCAAAAGAAACCCTAAATCCATTAGCAGCCTCTCACCATGCTTCATTCTCTCAGCTTCTAGTCACTAATCTGCTTTTTATTTCTATAGGTTTGCCCACGCTGGACGTTTCATATAAATGGAATCATATACTATATGGTCTTTTGTGACTGGCTTTTTTTACTTAGCATAAAGTAAAATGACTTTTTGCTGGTTAAAACTATCTCCTCGACTTGACCTCTTCCTGGTCCAGTGCTCCAGACTTTCTGCGTTAGATTCTCTTCCCTTCTCCTCTCCTTCCCTTCAAGTGGCCTCATCCACTCCCCTAGGTTGTGCCATGTGTGCCATTGACTCCCAGCTCCATTTCCCTTACCCTAACCTCTTCCCTGAGCTCCAGACTCATGCAGTCACTTGCTGACTTGGCATCTTCTCCTGGGTACTGACAGGCCACCACAAATTGATCATGCCAAAGCAGACTTCAGTTTTCATCCTGAGCTAGGTAGGCCTGATTCTCCTCTAGTTGACGTAATTTCAGAAAATGACACTACGATCCTCCAGTCAGAAATTTAGTGCATTGTGTGAGCATATATGTATAGATGTGATGGTACGTTTTAGTCCTGTATCCCTCACTAGTCTGTCAGCTCTAGGACAGCAGGGACGGCGCCTATTTGGTTCACCATTGTGTATGCAGTGCTTAGTCAAACCCAGCATGTGAGAGGTAAGCAATTAACATTTACTGAATGAACAAAGGAATGAATACAAAGAAGAATAATTCTTGCTCTCAAGTTGCCTATAACTTTATTAGAAAAATCAGATATATTGTTAAAGACTATAAAAAAAAATACAAAATTGGGGCGCCTGGGTGGCTCAGTCAGTTAAGCAATCGACTCTTGGTTTTGGCTCAAGTTGTGATTGCAGGGTCATGGAATCGCACTCTCCCCCCCTCCCCCCCCATCGGAACAGAGCCTGCTTGAGATTCTCCCTCCACCCTCTCTCCCTCAGTGCGGTCTCTCAAAATTAAAAAAAAAAAGTACACAGTTAAGTGTTAAGTACATAGTAATGCTTTGGGAGTTTAAAGGCAGGATGACTAGGGAAGGTGACACGGAGACGGTGGTGATGGGTAAGTTTTAGATGGGTGAATACAAGCGTGAAGGAAATAGCAAGCAAAGGCCTGGAGGTGGCACTTGAGTCGTTCAGGGGACAGTGGCAAGACCACTGCCACTTGAGAAACCATTTAAGGAAACAACCTACTGGGATGCAGAATGTGCAACAGGACAGTGCGGGGAGAAGAGCGGGGTACAGTGGACAGGAAGAGCTCCTGAGCAGGCGTACTGACACACACCCGAAGTAGCTGGCTATTGTATAAATTCAGTCTTTTATCTGGGCATCAGTAGAAACAAAACTATATCGAATATATAAATGTAAACTTTTGGCATAAAAATAAGCAGGTGACACTTAATCTTATTTTGAAAATTAATTTTGTTTGCAGTTAAAGAGCTCACTTGTTATGCTCCAGAGAACTTTTGATCTACTAAATAAAAACAAGACTGGCATGACTGTCAAAAGCTAGTGATCTCAAGGCCTAAAACTGTAGAGATACTTGGAACTAAAAGAAAACGTCTTAAAGAAAACCAGAGGATGAAGGATTTTAATTGTCACAGGAACATTTCCATATTTTCTCATTATTGGTACTTTTAATATGAACAATCTTTTTAATAACATTAATGTGATGACTAGTCTCTGATGGCCTTAATGATCCATTCTTTCACTTCTTATACGTAATTCTAAGCAGTGGATTCCTCCAGTTGAATTATTCTCCAGTGGATATTTCAGGTGAAATATGTGGTGGACTTGAATTTCTACAATACAAAAAGAAATTGAGACACTCCAAACTGAGTAGTATGGCCTTGTTTTTACGGTGAGACTTGAAGTTTGATGCTTTATCTGTTAGCACAGAATCAGTACGTGTTCGACAGGCTGCTTTCCCAGTTGAGATACACTGAAGATGCTAAAGAAAATATAAGAATAAACCTCTGTATCATTATGAATTGTGAAGGACCAGGTTTCAGGCATGTATTATAACATTTCTAAGTTTGTGTACTGTAAATATTACAGTGTCTTCATTTTTTCTTTAGCATGGGAATTCAGTAGTCAGGTTCTGAATCTGCAACTTGGTAATTATTACCTGAAAGGTTCTTCAGCCGTTGTATCTTTTTGAAGATAGATGTTTCAGGAGCTATGAGAGGTGAGATTATCTTGCCTCTTCATGTATCAAATGGTGGAAGAGTAAATTCTGGAAAAGGAGACATGTAGGGTACCAACACTCAAAATGAAGAACCACGTGCTGATTTTAAAAACGAGAGGATTATGTTGAAATCTGGGCACTTAGTGGCCGATCAAAGGAATACTTGAACTAAGCGTGGCTTTAGCTTAGCACTCTTTCATGGTGGAAGCGAACCACCTGGTTGAAAATAATCTGTGGATTACTTTTCAGGAGCCATATATGTCTTCACTTACTCATTCACGTGTGTAGCTTGTTTCAGTTGGGAAGTTATAACCAGACACAAACGTTAGCTCTTCAATAAAAACTTTTGGGGGCACTGTGTCCCAGTACTAGTGCACTGACTGAACTTCTAGGGCAGACAGAAGCTTTGGCTCTTTCACAACAATTTTTAGGCATGTATGTCTCAATATGATGTCTTTGGAACAAGAGAAAGATAGTGCCGAGTAATTTGTATATATTCTCACTGTTTGGACAATTGCTTCCCTTTAGTTACATGTTTCTTTTTTCCCCCAGAGTCCCCAAAGCCACATGAGATAGCTAAAGTCATTTTTGAGATGCCTGTAGAGAATGAAAGTATTAACTTCATTACAGGGAAAATGGATTTCTCTGGGTGGTTCCCAACAAACCTACATTGGGGTACCAGTGTACTTACCTGGGGTTTTTGAAAAAAGGATTTATGAAGTGTCTGGCTGTAAGAGTCACCGGATATTAAACTTGAAGACTTGTTCTCTGTTAAATTCACAAAAATGATCAGTGGCAAGCTGAATGTTTTTGTGATGTTATTTAAAACTTGTACTTCATGAACATACCTCAAAGGAAATTAACAAAGTTGCTTTATAGATTGACTGAACATGTATGCATGCAGAATTCAATTAATTGCATTTCAGCCTGTTAATGTAAATTGATACCAATAAAACCCAAAATGTCTGAGTTGTAGTTTTTCTTTTTCTGTTTAAAAAAAAAAAAAAAACCCAAACAAAAATAACTAGAAACGCTGCTACAGTGAAAAAGTGTATATGGGCCTACACTCTTAAAATTTTGTGCAAAAATAAAACCCAAAGGGGACTCTTCGGTCATCTTCGGGCAGTTTCATTTCAAATATGCAGACTGTTGGAACAAAAGTACTAGTAGGCCTGCTGGTCTAATGTAGAATCTGCTTGCCAGAAATCATGAAAATGAACAAGCTTTATAAATTAACAGCTCAGGGACGGCGATGGGCCTTTAAGGGAAGGCTGGAGAATTTGGGGGCGGTACCTCGGGAACAGTTCGCGGTGCAGATCTCCCCCTAAGCCTGTTGCCAGCGGCTGAATGAAGGCTGGCCCACCCACGAGTCCCCAGTACTTTGGGAACCCTCCGGGTTCCCGGGGTTCCCGTCTTTCCGTCGGCACTTCCCCCCGCCGTGGGTTTGGGCTTGCCCCGCCCACGTACCGCCCGCCCGCGGGCACCGGCGGGGCCGCACGGGGGCCGGGAGGGGCGGAGGTGCCGGGCCAGCCCTGCGCCTCGCCGCTGGCGCCCGCGCCCGGGAGCGCGTCCTCGGGTCCTCGGATCCCCGCGTCCTCCGGGCGCCAGGGCCTCGGGCCGGGGGAGGGGCCTCACCGGCGGGCTCCGCGGGGCGGCGGGCGGCGCACGTGCGGACGGGCGGGGATCCCCGGCGCCGGAGGCGGGGCACCCGGAAGCGCGCGCGGACTTGCCACGCCGAGCCCGGCGGGCAGGGGGGCGGCGGGGAGGCGGGCGCACTGCCCGGGCCGCGGCCGGCTGTGCTCACAGGTGGGCGGCGGCGGCGAAGGCGCGGCGGAGCGGAGCCGGGGTCCTCGAGACTCCAGCCGTCACACCGAGAGCCCAGCGGCTCCGAGCTGGGAAGACGCGTCCGCGCCTCGGGAGGAACCGGCCGTTCTCCCCGCCACCTCGGCCTCTTTGGCTGCAGCCGCACCTCGGCCCTGGAGCGCAGGTAACTTCCTTTCCAAGGTCATTCTTCGGGCGGGGCGGCGCTCGCGGCCCGCCCACGTCCTCACGGTCGGCGGAGGCGGGAGAGGGGCGCCCTGCGCGGAGCCGGAGCGGTGGGGCTGGACGGCGACTCTGAGCGCTGCGCGGGCGCCTGGTGGCCTCCCCGGAGCCGGCTGCAGACGCCGGCCGCAGCCCCGAGGGTGAGTTTCCACCTGCGCCCAGTCTTTGGGCGGGGACCGCTCGGCCCTCCCCAGCCTGCACCGGCAGGTGAGCGCAGCCGCCCGCACCCTGGCTGTCCTGGGCTGTGTGGTCGGCTGTCACCATGGGAACGGCTGGTGCCCAGACGGCTCCAGCCCCGGTGGGAAGGGACGGTGAACGCGGTTGGGAGCCCTTAGAGCTCCCTGTCTGGCCAAGCCGAGAGAGAAAAGCATGATGAGAACGAGACACCCCCTCCCCCTCTTTCTTCTTATTTTTGATTTCTCAGGCGTTGGCGGATAATCAGAGAGAGGCGTGGATGTGTTTACAAGATGAGTTGTGTTCTTTCCACCTTTACCTTCTGAGGGCTTCTTACCACTCATGGTGACAGGTGGAAATCGTGACACAGATGGGCAGTATGAAGCCAGTGAAGACAAACAAAGCGGAAGAACCTGAATTGGAGCCCCTGTGCTGCTGCGAGTACATAGATCGAAATGGGGAAAAGAACCACGTGGCTGCCTGTTTGTGCGATTGCCAAGATCTCGATGAAGGGTGCGATAGGTAAGGGCGGAGTGTTTCTTGATGCTGACCCCCTGGCCGTTTTGAGAACTACCATGCATACTTTAAGCTTAGCCATCCACAGCACTAGAATTTGCTCCCGATGCTGTTTCCAAGGGTCTGAAATAGTCGTCTTTTATGTCAAGTGTGAGGGTTTCGTAAAGATGAATTATTGGGTAGTGCACAACTGTCTGTTCGGCTCAGTTTAGGAGCACATAATTATTTTTTTCATTTTTAAAGGGAGAAGATGATGGAGAGAACAGGCAAATAAAGGGATAGTGGCAAGTTAAATGTATAAAAAAATAAAGTACAGACCCGCAGAATCCGTACATTTAAAATGAACACATTAGTACCAGAAAGTGCTTACATTCTCAGTGGTCTCAGCATCTAGCGACCAACTACTTGAGGATGGACTGCACCTGGCCACAAAGGGTCTTGAGGGCGGAAGGATCACTTTCCTGCTGTTGGAACCGGTCTCGCCAGAAGGCCCTCCCTCCCCCGACTGGCTGTTTTCAGCATGGGCAGCAACACAGTCTTGACCGATATTATTGTATTTGGCTTTTATTTTCACCATTAATCCCCAGTGTTGGAAATTACTATCCAAAAAGATGATTTTTAACATCAGTGAGAAAAATTTTGTGCCCAACAGTAATAACAGGTTTTATCCATTTTCTAAATAATTATATATCTAAAAACTGTTGCCATATGGAAAGCATAATGTGGGAGCAGAATAAGGACGTTTGGGAAGTTGCTTTTCCCTTTAATAATTATATCTGGTTAAAAAAGTCACCACAGAGGAACATTGTTGACTTAGAGCTTGGTGCATCCATCTCGACATGAAAAGTGTTCTTGGGATATTGTAGTTTAGAGCCCTGAAGACCCCATAGTCCTTTTGTAATTTTTCCTTGATAGTGTCTGTAGTCTTTTTTACAGGTGTTTTTAAATGGACTCAGTCTAAAGTCCATACTGAGAAAATGGAGCACTCTGCTTTAATGAATGGAAAAATGATGCTGTTTCCACAACTTCCATCAGTCGAGACCACAGCTCTTCCATTAACCTTCCAGCTCTTCCTCTCTCCTAGCCCTTGAGACCTGGGCTGTTGCTGCATCCTCTCCTTACCTATCTCTGGAGATAGGCTCCCGGTCTTTCCACTGTCCTGCTGCTCAGTACCACTCCCATGTAGTTATCTCCCCTCAATGTTCAAGGTGTTGCCTTACGTTTCCAAATTGTCTGTCTACGGTCAGAGTTATTCCTTGAGCTGATCGTTGTCTTAGGAGCCCAAGTGTGCAAAAAATATGTACAAATACTGCGTGTCCACGAGGCTTACTCGTTTTTCTCTTACCGGTTTGATCTCCACTCTTAGGCAGCCCCCTGGCCTTGCTGGACAGGTTTACTCCTTGGGCACAGGACAGGTTTGTGCTGTACATGTGCCTCTGCATTGGGCCGCCTCCCTGCCTCCTGTCCCCCCCAGCTCCCCACACCAGCGCCAGCCAGCCGTGGAGATCAGGCGCTGAGCCCACGTTTGTTCACAGAGACCCATCTAGTGACTCCACCCGGAAGTGTTTACTCTCCTCTGAGCACTCCTCAGTGTTTGCCCACAAGAGTTCATTAGGCGATTTTGCTGCTTTGTCCTGAGATTTCCTGAATTCCCATGTTGTCTTTGCAACTAGATTGTGAATTGTTTTGAGGATCTTAAGTCTCTATACGCCCCCAAACGTAAACAGTACTTGTACAGAATATGTGTGTATTCCTACATATTTGCTTCGTGGAGAAGTGGTTTTTAACTGTTACATTTCTAAACGGTAGCTAGTCTCTTTCGTATTAAAAAATGATACGTGATCCGAAAAGCTCCTGTTTAGTAGTATAGAAGTAGAATACTTGGCCTTTGGCCTCTTTTATCATTTATCCTGCTGTTTGGCCTACGGTGTTGAGTGTTTTTTTTGTTTAGCAAACCCCATGTGAAGTGCCTTCTTTTTGTGCTCTTCTGAATAGATGGATTACATGTAAATCCGTGCAGCCGGAGACTTGTGAAAGAATCCTGGATACTATTTCCGATCGCCTCCGAATTCCTTGGCTTAGGGGAGCCAAAAAAGTTAACATTAGCATCATTCCCCCGCTCGTCCTACTGCCTGTCTTCCTCCGCGTGGCTTCCTGGCATTTCCTCCTGGGGGGGGTGGTTTTGACCTCCCTTCCTGTGCTGGCTCTGTGGTACTACTACCTCACTCACAGAAGGAAAGAACAGACTCTGTTTTTCCTGAGCCTCGGACTGTTCTCTCTGGGCTACATGTACTATGTGTTCCTGCAGGAAGTGGTCCCCAAAGGGCGTGTGGGACCCACTCAGCTGGCTCTTCTTACCTGCGGGTTATTTCTGATACTCTTAGCCTTGTACAGAGCCAAGAAGAATCCAGGCTACCTCAGAAATCCAGCAAGCAATGACAGACCTCTAAGCAGCGGCCAGACTGAATGCCTGACCAGAAAAGGGCAGGAGAAGACCAAAGGGTTCCCGGGCGCAGAATCGTCGGGTAGTCTCAACAACCGCACGCTGAAGGATGAGCCTAAGGGCTCTTCCAGGGTGTTGGTTGGAAGCCCTACCAAGGTCAAGGAGGACTGGTGTGCCAAGTGCCAGTTGGTGCGACCAGCCCGGGCGTGGCATTGCCGGATCTGTGGCATCTGTGTGAGGAGAATGGATCATCACTGTGTCTGGTATGTTGGGAAAATCTGGTGGCTTTCAGAGTGTAAATTCACGTGAGACTCTAGCTGTGTTTGCTCCTCCTTTGCGCCACCCTAAAATCTCACTCGTTCCCAGCTTTACACCTTGCAGATATTTGTGTGCTGGCATGATATTCCCACTGAGTCACCAGCTTCCCAGTCTCACAGATGTAGTCCCCTCAGTCATTTCCTGAAGGGTGGTGGTGGTGTTGCTACTTTGCTTTTCCCTTCTGAGCTGCCCCTCTGTTACCTTCTCCTTCCTGCAAGAGAAGTATCTGCAGTCGAATGGTGTTTTTTAAAAAAAGAAGGGATCAGAATCCACATAGGCACGTTTCCCTGTGCTGTGCCTTTTGAACACAGAGCTCAAGAAAGTGTTCCCATATTTGTAGGTGACCCTGTCCCCTCACCATCCATCCTTTACCATTCTGATGACTCCTGGTCTGCATTGTTGAGGGAAGGCCCTACCAGGTACCAAGTACCTTCCTGTTTTGTTATTTGTAGAGTGGTGGGTGCTTTTTTTTTTTTTTTAAGTTTTATTTATTTATTTTGAGACAAAGAGCAGGGAGAGGGCAGAGAGACAGGGAGAGAGAGAATCCAAGCAGACTCAGTGCCATCAGCGCAGAGCCTGACGTGGGGCTTGATCCCACAAACCATGAGATTGTGACCTGAGCGGAGATCGAGAGTCGGACACCCAAGTAACTGAGCCACCTAGGTGCGGTGAAAGTTGGGCTTTTTTGGTACCTTCCAGCTGGCCAGTGCCAAACTAGGACACCCATACTATATGAAATGCAACTTTTGAAGACAGTGTTGCTGTTTCACTGAGTAAATCTAAAATGGTGTAGTGGGGCGCCTGGGTGGCGCAGTCGGTTAAGCGTCCGATTTCAGCCAGGTCACGATCTCGCGGTCCGTGAGTTCGAGCCCCGCGTCAGGCTCTGGGCTGATGGCTCAGAGCCTGGAGCCTGTTTCCGATTCTGTGTCTCCTTCTCTCTCTGCCCCTCCCCCGTTCATGCTCTGTCTCTCTCTGTCCCAAAAATAAATAAACGTTGAAAAAAAAATTTTAAAAATAAATAAATAAATAAAATAAAATGGTGTAGTTGATTCTGAATGCTGTAAGTAGTGCGTTTGCTGCTCTGTAGCTCTCGAGGCACTTGTGGTCAGGGAATTATGCTTTTTATGGTTAGGATGCTGAGGATTCTGGTCATGTAGCCTGCCCCCTCGCCCATAGAAGGGGACGTAGGGGAGGAGGAGGGTGCAGCAAGGCCAGGAGGGCTGGGAGTGGACCTCAAGTCTGAAATATTTGCACCAAAAGGAGCAGCAAACAAGGGGCTCTTTGTGAGCAGGGTTTCTGCAGGCCCTCGTACACCTTTAGTCTACACTCCCAGATTCTTACATCTTGTTATGACCTGGAACTATTTGAGGGATTTTTTTTTTTCCTTTTAAACAACAAGGCCTCTGTGAACAAATGGTTCCAGAGAAACATTTGGTGATAGTGGCTGTGGGGGAATTGGTCTGCAAACCTATAAACCAGCAGTTTGTTGGCCATAGAGGCAAGGCCCCCCTTCTTTTTCATTGAACTGTACTTGATCTACAACGTTATATTACTTTCAGGTGCACAGCATAGTGATTCAGCATTTATGTCCATTATGAATGATCACCATGATGAATCTGGCTACCATCTGTATCGAGAACTTTTTAAAATGTTTGCTTTTTCTTCCCCCTATGCTGTTTTGAGGATAAATAGCTGTGTTGGAGAATCAAATCATCAAGCATTTATACTTGCCCTTTCGATCTTCTTGCTAACCTCGGCGTATGGGATAACACTGACCTTGGACACCATTTGTAGAGATAGAAGTGTCTTCACAGCTCTCTTCTATTGTCCTGGAGTTTACGCAGATTACAGGTGAGATGTGGCTGCCGTAGCACAAAGCCCCGTAGAAGAGGGAACAGATGTTGCCGTTAATGTAAGGGGCTGTGATTTGCTGCCGCATCAGTTTTTAACCAAAACATGGGACAGGTTATCGGATGCCGGGTATCCTTGAAATTGCCAACCGAATTGTGCAGTGGACAGGTGTGTTTCTCTAGGGTGCTGACCGTTGACCCTTACAGACTGAGGAACTAGTACACTGCAGGGAGGGCTGGGCTCAGGCAGGGAAGTCCGGAGTCAGATGACCACGTGCATGGCCAAGGTAGCAGTAGTGAAACTAAAGCCATAAAGGAGCGGTCCCAGCGTATGTGTGTGGTCTATTTTGTCATAGATTGTCAAGGCAAGACAATCTTGCCTCCCTTTGTTGTGGCTTTCTCATGCTCTTTAGCCCTATCTGGATTTATTGCTTCTGACCCTTTTGTGATGTGCTCACAATTTCTGTAACATTTCTTTACTTTGTAACCTCCATTGGTTTTTCCTGTTCTACTTTTTAAAATATCACCACTCATGATTACTGTGGTATCTAGGTCACAATTTCCTTTGTTAGGTTGGGGCACATTTATATATTGTGGAGATCTCCATGCTTTGTGGGAAGCTGGGGTTTTGCAGCTTTGGCTGCAGCCAGCCCCTCCCCAGAGCGCTGTGGGCCCCCTGCCTGTGTTCTTTGCGTCCTCTCTTCCACCTTTTCCTCTGAGGAGGATGCTGTGTGGGGTCTGTGGTTCCCAGTCTGAGCTAGGACAGCTCTGCCCCATGGTCCTTGTCTGTCTGTCTGTGTCTGTCTGTCTTTCTCTCTTTTTTCTTTTCTTTCTTCATTTTCGAGAGACAGAGTGTGTGCAGGTAAGGGGCAGAGAGAGAGGGAGACACAGAATCCGAAGCAGGCTCCAGGCTCTGAGCTGTCAGCACAGAGCCTGACGTGGGGTTCAAACCCACGAACTGTGAGATCATGACCTGAGCCAAAGTCGGACGCTTAACAGACTGAGCCACCCAGGCACCCTCCTTTTCTTTCTTCTTACTCTTCGTTTTCAGAACAATCCCCGCTTTCCCTACATAGTGCCTCTGTGGAGGTATTTGTTTACATTAGTTTGTGGCCAGATCTCTCGTTGCTATTCTCCATCTAGAGGTTTGTGAGCATTAGTAGAATAGATTGGTCCTCCTCCTCAGGGCCAATTCCTTTTCTTTCTGTACTGAGAGTGTTAGTAGGTTGTGAAATGTGGGTGATAAAGTCCCAAAGCAGGGCACGTCTTTGTGTTGCTAAGCATGAGTTTTGTGAGCTTTCTGGGGGCCACTGACATGGAATGAGGAACATGGTCTGCCGCTGGTACTCATCCTCCATACAGGTGCTTCACGTCACCCCATTGAACCTGGTTTTCCTCATCTCTGGTGAGTTAATCATCTCTGAGTCCCTTTCAGCTTAACAAATGAAGATTCCTTGGGATGGGTTCATTTCCAGCTGACGCTTCATTTGCAAATATTTGAAAAGAGTCAACTGGCAGACATTAATCAGTAGCCTCTCTTCGCAGTCTGACGGATGAGCTGAAAGGAGCTTTCTTGTCCGGTGTGATTCTGTTGGCTTGAGGAGGCTGGATTTATAGACATCAGGACCTGTAGCGGTTTGTGTCCATCAATGTTGTACTGATCGTACTGACAAAATGGGGATGCAGGGCCTTAGCACTGTTCCTGTGTTCCCACCCACAGCTTCCTTGAGGATGTTTGTAGCAGTATCTGCTCAGTTAAGAACGATTTGGAATTGTTCATTCATTCGATAGATTCGGGATGCTGTTCTGTGAGGCACTGTGTTGGTTGCGTGGGGGACACCAAATACAAAAACGTCCTTGCTACTGTAATACAACATTCTAGAAAAAGAGGCACCGATAATTATAGCATAAAATAGGACATGGGAATCGTTCTGTGTTAAGCATTCTGGTGTCCTGAGGGTGGAAAAGTATCTTCCAATCGGGATAACTGGGGAAGGTACCAGAGTCCTTCGTAACGAGTACTACGCGTGTCAAATGTTAGAATGGTGCCACTTACCCACCGAAGAGATTGGTAGTCCTGACCTGCCCTTTCTCCTCCCAGCTCAGCGTTGTCCTTCACCTGTGTGTGGTACTCTGTGATCATCACGGCGGGCATGGCCTACATCTTCCTCATCCAGCTGATAAACATCAGTTACAACGTCACCGAGAGGGAAGTCCAGCAGGCCCTTCGACAGAAGACGGGGCGCCGGCTCCTCTGTGGGCTCATCGTGGACACAGGCCAGTACAACCGGGGCTTCCTGCGGAACTGGTACCAGTTCTCCACCCTGGGTGCCCACCCCTTCCACCACCCTGCCGAGGACATTGTCTGAAGTGCCTTCCGTGTGGCTCTGCGAGGGGCGGCCCCTCCCTCTGCTCCCTCCCATTGTACACTTCAGTGTCCACGCAGGATGTTCGTTTTTATCCCCAGTTTCCTAAAGGCTGTATAGGGCCATGCTCAGGTTTAGACATTGGACTGGGAAGAAATGAAGTTTCCTGACTTCAACCTAAGAGATTTTTTTATCAAAGCAGTAAAAGAGCCATTCTTTTCCAGTCACCTTGTTAACTAACTCAGTCACCATGTGGAAAAGGATGTGGATTGCTAATGCACAGATTGATAGAAGCAGTTCCCATCCATTACTAGGGGAGAAAGAGTTTGGATTAGGGTAGTTTCCAGTCCCTCTTTCAATTCCTGATAGCCATGTGACCCTTAGTTGAGTCACCTCCCCGAGTCTCAGGTTCATCTGTAAAGTGGGGGTACTAGTAGCACCTGCCCTGGCTTACCTCACAGTCGTGAGGGTCGTGCGAGGGATGGGGTATGTGGAAAGCACTGGAAAATGACTAAAGCACTCAACAGGTTTGAAGTATTATTAGGAAGGTTCGAAGACTGAGAAAACTGTTTATAGATCAGAATACTGAAGCCAAAAGTATCAGAGTAATCCACTTTCAGCTTTTCAGAATGGAAGAAAGATCCTGAAATACCATATTGTACAGTTATGGCAACTTCTCTCTTTGAAGTATTAGACATTAACTACTCAAACGGGGTAGAGGATGACCAGATGGATTTACACGATCTTCTGATCTTGAAGGGACACTTGATAACAGTTACGATTACTGGTCGTGTAGTATACGCTGGTCTTGAATTCAGGTGATGAGTCCTTGATTTTCATCTTATTTCTTATACATTTATTCTCTTTGGATTTACTCTACATCACTCTAAACTCCAATAGCCATTACTGTTTTTTCCCTCTTTCCATGCTTCACCTGGGAAGGTGCTAGAGCACTTAGGATGAGGCTGGAAGAGGAGAACAGACACCCTGTGGGGAGCATTTTACCCTCTTTCCTGGGTAGAGTGGCTGGTTACTATCAAGGGCTTGATTTTTTTTTTTTTTTTCCCTCATGGAAGTAATTCAGATACTGTCGTTACAGCACTCAGTTGCAAAAACCAGTCTTCTGGCATTCACAGTTCTTCTGGCATGACCTCTCTGAGGAATTGACTGACATCTTCCTACTTGCACATTACTTCTCATTCACCGTTCCCTAGACAAAAGTGTCTCACTTGGAGAGAAGAAACAGGGTATATGTGGTTTCCGCTAATTAATGGACTACGATTCCTCCCTAGCTCTTCCTAAAATAATAAGTTGTCTCTTTAATTGTATCTTTAAACTGAAAATGTACAGAAGATTAAATACATATAGAGAACGGGTCTATTCTGCCATGGAATTAGGATAAGGCGATTTTGGATGGGGAAAATACCATCTTGAATTATTTGGTTTTATACGCGTACTTATTTTGCAATCCCAAAGAAAATTCATGAGTCCTTAAATTTGCTTTGGCTTATAGCTTCATATAGGGGAAATATTGCCAGCTTTTCCCGTCTTTCTGTGCATGCTGCCGTAGTAAGAGGTTTATAAATGTCGAGAGGAAATACTGCTCCTTCCTGCAACTTTCCCTCTGGAGCTGGCACCGTCCCTAGTTCTGCCATGAAACGAAGCTGTCCTTAAGACACTCACCACATTTTTATATCAGGCTGGTCGCTGCTCTCCCCAGAGATGGATTGTTTAACCAATGAGAGGCTCCGTATTCCCCTGGGATGAGCCAAAGAGCAAGTCTGGGGATGTTAGCAGTCTGTGGTTTCTACAGTGATGCCCTTGCCCTGGCCCAGAGTCAAGCATTCGTTTGGAGTTAACGTTGGATCTGATAGGACTGATTCTTTTCCGTGTGAGTTTGAGAGAGTAATGATGTCAGGGACAGCACATGTGGCCAGAAACCTCTATTTGTCATCTCTTGAACACCAGATGTGTAGGCAACTGATTGTCTAAACAGTTGATGATAGAATTCATAGAAATGTTAGCATAGTCGGTAATTTGAGCCTCTTGCTAAATCTTTAACAACCATCAAAACCAGACACAAAGAGGAGTAGTCCCCAAAAGACCAGGGTCATGTGGGAGGATTGAGAGCGACTGCCATCTTCATAACCGTGCAGCCTTCGAGTTTATCCGCATGGGGCCTCTCAGGCTCCCTCACCTGCAGGGCTCCTTATATATTATTCTGGCTGGTGGGAACTAAGAGGCTTGTTTTAAGTTCCTCGAGATCTTCATGATTGGTGTTTTTCAGAAGAAAGCTCAAACTTTTGAAAACTTCAGTGGTTGAGTGGGGGTAAAAGCCTACTGAAATATTTGCACCAAAAGGAGCAGCAAACAAGGGGCTCTTTGTGAGCAGGGTTTCTGCAGGCCCTCGTACACCTTTAGTCTACACTCCCAGATTCTTACATCTTGTTATGACCTGGAACTATTTGAGGGATTTTTTTTTCCCCTTTTAAACAACAAGGCCTCTGTGAACAAATGGTTCCAGAGAAACATTTGGTGATAGTGGCTGTGGGGGAATTGGTCTGCAAACCTATAAACCAGCAGTTTGTTGGCCATAGAGGCAAGCCCCCCCCTTCCCAACCTCAGCCTGTTAATGAACATATTGGATATGGAGCTTTATAAATGAGCTTCTATAATCGTGGTCATGCCATTGTGTATCATTCCTAGGGAAGAGAAATGAGTCCATTTGGAGGATTTAATGGAAAAAGTAGTTAAGGATCGGGATTGCATGAAAGGAGAAAGTCCTTCAGTATTTAAAATGTTTTTTATGATACCCAAAGAGTACTTTGTGGTTACGGCGGAGCCCCCTGAAATGAACTGACCTTTAATAAGCCTTAAGTGAGTTTTAGGGACACTGCTGCTCACCTCACCTCAGCCACCTCTGTATCTGCTTATGATGCTGGAAATCTTTGCCATTCAAGTAGTGTTGTCCTTTGGTGAATGAAGTAATTGTTATCTTCCACTGTGCCACCTGCCTAGCAGAAAGGCTGCTACAAACTTTCTCTTATGCAATAGTCCTTGGTACTTCTAATATTTTTAGTAAGAGAAAATTTTCTATACTAGAATCTTCCACTGCCAGAAAACAATGCCAGTAAGGTTTGCTGGAATACTGACCATCTGCTTAATAGACTTATTTCCTTTGGGTAGGAAATTAGCTTTTTATTACAAAACTAATATAAGCAAAAATACATCTAGAAGCACAGTCTTAACCAGGATGTTTAACAATGTTTTGTGAGCTTTAAGGGTCTCTTTAGATGAGGTAAGTAGGTTTATAGGACTTCATTTGGGCCATATTTTGGTACCCTGAATTTGAAAAAAAGAGAATTTCCTCGAACAAGCATGGGATGGTAGAGACTTTTGCTTGAGGCACCTGTGTGGAATCTTGTTTTCTGCCATGTTACATCAAACACTGCCAAGGTGATGCAGGGGGAGAATGAGAGCTGTGCTTCGTGCTGAATAAAATCCCCTATGTTCTCCCCGGCGTTTGCTGTGGTGAATAGACATTTCTTGCAAAATCAGCTAAATGTAATCTTGTTGCTCATGGGCTGTTAACCTCACTTCAGTCGGCACCAAGTGCTTCACTGTAGTTTTAGCAGCAAAGACCCAGTGGTTAATGGAGACAATTTTCTTAGAGGTTGTGGCCATTTCTGGCTACATTTCCGAGTTGGGCTTTTGACTTCCTGCTACTCCAGCCTTCCTGGTGGCACCTTTACTCCTAGAGAATTCATACTTTAAAGGCAAAGCTTTAAAAGCAGAACTAGTCTGTTCTGGTTCCCAATGCGACAGACATCCTGTATTTCTTCCCACGGCACCACTGCCAAGACGTCACGTCACAGAACTTGGGAGCTCAACCTGCTGCGGGCCTGTGGTCTGGGGGGTTGGATGGTTTGAGTTGTTGGGGCAGTGGAGCCGTTTCACTTGATTACATTTCTGGGTCTGATGTTAGACTAAAGGACACCCAGGAATGTTTACTATTCAGTGTTTAATGTAACTGGCCCAGCAACGTGCGAGGGGATTCCCGACGCCAACTCTGGAGGCTACGGGCTAAGCGTTTTGCACTATTTTTATACTTGTGTTCATATCCTCTTATCACCTCAGACTGAGACACAAGGCCTTTTAAGTGGAGATTTAAAAAATTACTGCCATTTATGTAAAATAATGTACTGTGACCGAGTTGCTTAAATAGAAAATAAAGTGCTTTCTTTAAGGGAAATGGTGTTTCTTAGTGTGTCTCCTGAACTGTTTTGCTGTAAGGGAAGCCTGTGTCAGAGCTGGGCGGCTGCTTTGGCCACTGAGGGGTCCCCGTCCTGTGACCTAAGTTACCCCTAGCCCTGAAGTGTCCTTTTCCTGCTGGTTACATTTTCTAGTTTTATAGGCCAGGCGTCCTGCTTATTTGGACATTCTGTCAGCAGTAATATTTCTAATCATGTCTCAGGATAGTCCAGCAAGAAGCAGAGGTCACTGACAAAGTGATTTTCCCGTGTGTCTTTAGAAGGTTCCCGAAATAGGTAAAAAGTCCTCACTGGCCCAGTCACAATATGGGTTGCTAAAGACTCACTGTCTAATTTGATGCTTGAGGTGAAGGAGAAATAAAGGAACGCTTAAGAGAGAAAACCTAAGCTTTATGAGATTTACTTGGGCCCTTGGCTTGTTGACTTAAGGGGCTCATCCTTCCTTATCTGCAGGCCTGGCACTGCCCTAAAGTTGATATTTGGCATCTGGGTGCTGATGGTCACCAGGGTTCTGTGCTGCACCACACGCAAGGGTGGTGGAGGGTGATTTGGATGGAAAGAGATTAAGCATGAGTTCGTTTCAGTCCCACTTTCTTTGGTGCCTATTGGTCTTAAAAAGAGTTTTTAGCTGACACCTGCATACTCACATGAAAGGAAAGGATGTGTGGGGACAGGGACTCTGTAGAAGAAATAAAGTTCGGTCGAGGGCATTTTGTCAGTTCTGAGTAAATCCTCACATGTGTTCCGGAGACAAAGGATGGGGGTGGCTGTGCCGGTGGCACAACAGCACGTCCCTTCTAGGGAGCGAGAGACAACAGCGGTTTCTTGAACAGCAAACGCGGTTTTATTTTACCAGCTTAAAATTTCCAGTTACCAAACAACAGTAGTGACCTCGGAGCTGCAAGGGGCCTTCTGGTTTTACTGGGTGCCCTTCTCTATTATACTTAGATTTGTTACAGTAAACCTGTTGTTTGTGAGGAAGTGTTTTTTTCTAGCACGTAATTCAGACAGTCCACAGGAGAGCATTTTTCAGTGTTTATAGTCTTCTGCACCTTAAAGGTAAATCCTTCTTTGAATCAGAGAAGTATCTCCGTACGTGGATCAAACTGAGCTAAAGACTAGAAGACAGACCGGGTGTATTACCTAGAAGCTGCAGCTGTGAGCATGAACACACACATTAACAAACTTCCGGACTGCTTCTGATGGGGCCGTTGGCTTTTGGAATCCCCTTCACGCTGGTCAGGATGCTCCAAAGGGAGGGATCTCCGATGCTGCAGTTTCTCTGAAATGAGGGTCCACTGCCGGCCCTTTGCCACAGCTGCATGGAAGTCCGTCTGATACGTGCTTTTCCATCAGGGGTGGGCAGAAGGATGGGGCCTCGCAGCATGTCTGTTGCTGATGCTGACCTTCTAGACAACTGAGCACCTGTGACTCCTTTTCCAAATACTCACTACCTTTAATTTCTATCGAAGGTACATTTGTCAACGACCAATGTTAAACCATAAGGACACGTTTTCCTTCAAAGACTCAGGCAAGCAAACACTTGTCCCCTTTTAAAGTTTATGATGCTAAAAATATATAGGATACATTTGAACAGTTGAGCTTTAGACTGTTCTTCTGAATGCTCCTGCTGTGATGAATGCTTTAATGAATTAGCAATCCAAGAAGAGTCAAAGAAGGAAGTGAAAATTCCCCAGATAATTCCTCCAGTCCAAGAAGTATTTGACAGAAGTATTTGACAGAAGTATTTGACAGGCATATGCACATATGTGCGGATGGCCATCCCACACGCTGCACCGCGCGTGCACACCGTCCCCCAAGGACTCCTGGGACACGAGGGCCTGCGTCTGCTGCTGCCACGGGAGTCACGGTGGTGCAGGCATCTGGAAGTCTGGGAGAATTTCAGCTACCTTCCTGCGGAGTTGCTTTCGCCTTTCTTCTTTTATTCTTTCCTCTTTCATAGAGTTTGCAAACTTCTTCCACGTCTGAAATGTGATCCAGAGAATCCTCCTTTAAAAATAAAAAGTAAAAAAAGGTAAAACACCAAGGGAAAATTTTACTTTCCATCAGTAGAAGAATAATTCTTTGAATAAAATGTTATATAAGAAATACGGAGATCAGAATCGGAATTCAGACAGAAGTGCTATGAAGAAAATTAAGCAGTGAAACAGGATGGAGTGATTGGTGGGTTTTTATTTTTCATCCAGGGTCAGGGAAACCCTCTCTGAGGTGACATTTGAGTGGAGCACCCAGTGGCCTCTGAAAATGCAGGCCATGAGACATTCCGGGTGATGTGGTCACAGCCTGCACCTTGTGCTCAAGACAGAACCAGTGGACCGAGGGCTCCAGCAGCCAAACACCTCAAGGCAAAGATGCTGGAAACGCAAGTGCAGTACCACAGTCACAGACTGAGTCCCAGGCACTTAGACGTATGGGCATACTTCATTTTATTGCATTTCACAGATAGTGCATTTTTTATAAACTGAAGGTTTATGGCAGCAACCCTGCACTGAGCCAAGTCAGTCGGCTCTGCTTTTCCAATAGCATTTACTTATACTTCGTGTTTCTATGGTGCATGTTGGTAATTCTCACAACATTTCAGGCATTTTCATTATCACAGTATTTGTTATGGTGATCTGGGATCAGTGACCTTTGATACTAACATTGTAACTGGGGCACCACAACCCATGCACAGACAGGGCGGCACACTTAAGTGATAAATGTGCGTGTTCTGACTGCTCGACTAGCCGTTTCCCCATCCCTCTCCTTCACCTCAGGCCTCCCTATTCTATGAGACACAATATTGAAATGAGGTCAGTTAATAACTGGCCTCCATGTGTTCAAGTGAAAGGAAGAGTCGCATGCCTCTCACTGCAAATCAGAAGCTAGAAATGATTAAGCTTAGTGAGGAAGGCACGTCTAAAGCCAAGAGAAGCCAAAAGCTAGGCGCCTTTTGCCAAATAGCCAAGTTGTGAATGCAAAGGAAAAGTTCTTGAAATTAAGATGCTTTTCCAGTGAACACGGGAATACTAGGAAACCAAAACAGCCTTATTGCTGATACGGAGAAAGTCTGACTAGTCTGGATAGAAGATCACACCAACCATGACATTCTCTTCAGCCAAAGCTTAAGCCACAGTAAGGCCCTAACTCAATTCTAGTTAGGCTGACAAGGATGAGGAAGCTGCAGAAGAAAAGTTGGAAGCTAGCAGAAGGTGGTTCCTGAGGTTTAAGGGGAAAATCCCCTCCATGACATAAAAGTGCGCAGTGAAGCAGCAGGTGCTGATATAGAAGCTGCAGGAGGTTATCTGGAAGGTCTAGCTCAGATCAGTCATGAAGGTGGCAGCCATGCTAAACAACAGATTTTCAATGTAGATAAAGACAGTCTCATTTTGGAAGAAGACACCATCCAGGATTTTCTTAGAGGAAGTCAGTGCCTGGCTTCAGAGCTTCAAAGGACAGGCTGACTCTCTCGTTAGGAGATAAGGCAAGTGGCGACTTGAAGTTGAAGCCATTGCTCACTGACCATTCCAAGAACCCTAGGGCCTGTAAGAATTCTGCTAAATCCACTCTGCCTGTGCTCTGTAAATGGGACAACAAAGCCTGGACGGCAGCACATCTGTTAACAGCATGGTTTACTGAATATTTTAAACTCACTGTTGAGATCTGTTGCTCAGAAAAAAAGATTCCTGGCAAAATATGACTGCTGATAATGCACTTGGTCACCCAAGAGCTCTGAAGGAGACGGACAATGAGACTAATGTTTTCATACCTCTTAACACAACATCCATTCTGCAGCCCATAGATCAAGGAGTAATTTTGACTTTCACGTCTTATTACCTAAGAAATACATTTCTTAGGGGCGCCTGGGTGGCTCAGTCGGGTTAAGGATCCAACTCTTGATTTCGGCTCATCGGGCTCTGTGCTGAGTGTGAAACCTTCTTAAGATTCTCCCTCTCCCCCTGCCCCTTCCACTTTCTCTCTCTCTTTAAAATAAAAAACAAAAAATAAATATTTCTTAGGGCTGTACCTGCCATAGATAGTGATTCCTCTGATGGATCTGGGCAAAGTAAATTAACCTTCTGGAAAGGAGTCACTATTCTAGAGGTCATTAAGAACATTTGTGATTCATGGGAAGAGATCAAAATATCAGCATTTGCAGGAGTTTGGTAGAAGCTGATCCCAACCCTCTTGGGTGACTTTGTGGGGTTCAAGACTTGAGTGGAGGAAGTAACTGCAGATGGGGTAGAAACAGCAAGAGAACTAGAATCACAAGTGGAGCCTGAAGATGGGACTGAATTGCTGCCATCTCATATAACGCTTTAACGGATGAGAAGTTGCTTCTTATGGATAAGCAGAGAAAGTGGTTTCTTGAGATGGGATCTACCCCTGTAAAGATTCCAAGAAGACTGGTGAAACAACAAAGGATTTGGAATAGGACATAAACTTGGTTGGTAAAGCAGTGGCAGGGGATCAGAAGATCGACCCCAATTAAAAAAAATTTTTTTTTAATGCTTATTTTTGAGAGAGAGAGAGAGTGTGCGTGAGCTGTGGAGTTGCAGAGAGAGGGAGACACAGAATCTGAAGCAGGCTCCAGGCTCTGAGCTGTCAGCACAGAGCCCAGCGCGGGCTCAAACTCCCAAACCGCGAGATCAGGACCTGAGCTGAAGTCAGATGCTCAACTGACTGAGCCATCGACCCCAATTTTAAAAGAAGTTCTACTGTGGGTAAAATGTTATCAAACAGCATCATGTGCCACAGAGGAAATTGTTTGGGAGGGGAAGAGTCAGTTGATGCAGCAAACTTCACTGTTGTCTTAAGAAATTGCTACAGCCACCCCGGCCTTCACCAACCACCACCCTGATCAGTCAGCAGTCATTAACATAGAGGCAGTTCCTCTACCAGGGAAAAGATTATGACTCCCTAAAAGCTCAGATGATGGTCAGCCTTTTTTTTAGCAATAAAGTATTTTTAAATAAGGTATGTACATTTTTTTGAAGACATAGAATTCTATTGCATATTTAATAGTTACAGTGTAAACATAACTTTTAGAAGTACTGGGAAACTAAAAAATTCATTTGACTCATTCTGATATTTGCTTTATTGCAGTGGCGTAGAATGGAACCCACAGGATCTCTGAGGTGTGTCTGTATATAGTTTAAAAAGGCCACTGGTGGGGCGCCTGGGTGGCGCAGTCGGTTAAGCGTCCGACTTCAGCCAGGTCACGATCTCGCGGTCCGTGAGTTCGAGCCCCGTGTCAGGCTCTGGGCTGATGGCTCGGAGCCTGGAGCCTGTTTCCGATTCTGTGTCTCCCTCTCTCTCTGCCCCTCCCCCGTTCATGCTCTGTCTCTCTCTGTCCCAAAAATAAAAATAAAAACCGTTGAAAAAGGCCACTGGTAACATCACCTCCAGTAACAAAAACAGCCTTGAATTTCAGTTGAGAAAAGATTACCCTGATGTCAATTTCTGGAATCACAGTTTTGGAGGGTCACATGTTGCAGCTAGGGAGACCTGCAGTGGCCTTTTAGGATAACGCAGCTACCTGCACACTGGGAATGAGAAGGTAAGCCAGATGGTCTCCACCCACACAGGGAGTTAACCTGGTGAACAGATCAGTGCAGTGAGGAGCTACCATGGTGCAGATAAGCACAGGGTACTCACCAGTCTTGTGGTGAGGAGCATCTGAAATTTTTGAAAGAGAATGAACGGAGTTTTTGTCAGACAAAAGGCTTTTCTAGAAGACGGCATGTCTTGAGTAAAGACAAAGAGGCAAGAACAGCATGGTGTGTAGAAAGAATTACAAATAGAGTTATGTTGTGGAAACAAAAATGCAGAGTAGCTGAGTTTATATTTTCACAACTAGAGGCATAGATGGGATTTATTCTGGCTTCTTGACTCTCTCACAAAACCCTAGAAGGCATCACAGTCCCCATTAGTTCCGTGGCTGATGGTTATTTGCTCTTTCTGATATTGGTGATTTTTGTTGGTGGAAGTTAAGCACAAAAAGGCTTCAAGGAGTGCAGCTACATTTGCTTTCTTCCTTCTCCTATCCAGTTCTCCATCTACTGTCCTCAGCTGTCTGGCCACCCAGGCCTCGACCCTGTCTTCCGACTCTTACCTCTGTTCACATCTTTCTCCTGGCTCCCCTCCCCCTTTCTGACTTGTACATTTTATCTCCTACTGTTCTGCCCTAATGGAAATGGTCTGCCCCCTCGAGAAAAATCTTCCTAGACTATCTTTGCCTGCATTTATCTTTCCTCTGAACTCCTCTTACAGCACATGGTCACAGTCGTTGGTTTCGCACTTATTTATGGTATGTATGTAAGCATGTATCTATCTACTCTTCATTTTCTGCTGAATTATGGGAGCCAGACACCATGTTATTAGGCATTTTTTATGCTTGGCAGGTATGTCTTGATAGATGACATGTGCATGTATTGTGTTAACAAATGTGTTGTGAGTCACCAACATAAGAATTCTTAACGTGAGGTCCACAGATTCTTTGACATTTTGTGTAACATTGTATGAGATGTGCATATGCCCATTTCTGGGGGTGTAGTAGGTCTGTGACTGTTATTCCTATGAAGGGGCCTATCATTCCAAAATGCTTCAGAACTATAGTACTGAGGCAATATCAGAAATATAAGTACTTCTCTGTCACTTGTTACAGTCTTTGTTTTAAAGTTTATTTTGGGCGCTTGGGTGGCTCAGTCAGCTAAGCATCTGACTCTTGATTTCAGCTCAGGTCATGATCTCACGGTTCATGAGTTTGAGCCCCATGCTGGGCTCTGTGCTGACAGCACATAGCCTGCTTAGGACTCTCTCTCTCCTCCTCTCTCTACCCTTCCCCAGTTTGTGCTCTCTCTCTTTCTCTCTCAAAATAAACAAACAACAAAAAATAAACTATATTTTGTCTGCTGTAAGTATCGCTACCCTGGCTTTCTTTTCACTTCCATTTGCATGATAAATGTTTCTCCACCCCCTCATTTTCAATCTGCAAGTGTCTTTAGGTCTGAAATGAGTCTCTTAAAGGCAGCATATAGATAGGTCTTGCTTTTTTATCCATTCCATCCTATGTCTTTTGATTAGAGCATTTAGTCCATTACATTAAAAGTAATTATTGATAAGTATGTACTTATTGCCATTTTGTTACTTGTTTCATGGTTATTTTTGCAGTTCTTCTCTGCTCCTTTCTTCTCTTGCTCTCCTCTCATGGTGTACTGGCTTTCTTTAGGGACATACTTGGATTCATTTCTCTTTATTTTTTGCGTATCTATTACCAGGTATCGATTTGTGGTTACTGTTAGGTTTATATATAACATCTTCTGCATATAGCAGTCTGTATTAAATTGATGGTCACTTAAGTTTAGAACCCATTCTAAAAGCATTAAATTTAAAAAATAAAAATAAGGGGAACCTGGGTGGCTCAGTCGGTTAAGCATCCAACTTCAGCTCAGATCATCTCATGGGTCCTGAGTTCAAGCCCCACATCGAGCTCTGTGCTGAGGGCTCAGAGCCTGGAGCCTGCTTCTGATTCTGTGTCTCACTCTCTCTGTACCCCTCCCCCATTCATACTCTGTCTCTCTCTCTCAAAAATAAACATTAAAAAGAATAAAAGTAAAAAAAAATAATAAAAGTATGAAATTTTTATCTACCCCACCTTGGTTTAGGTATATTGTGTCATACTTTACATTTTTTAATTTTGTGAATCTCTTGACCAATTTTTTTAAAAATGATTATTTTTGAGAAAGAGCATGAGTGGGAGAGGGGCAGAGAGAGAGGGAGACAGGATCTGAAGCAGGCTCTGTGCTGACAGCAGAACGCCTGCTGCGAGGCTTGAACTCACGAACCATGAGATCATGACCTCAGCCGAAGTTGGATGCTTAACTGACTGAGCCATCCAGGTGCCTGTCTTGACTGATTTTTATAGATATGCTTAATTTTACTGCTTTTGTGCTTCCTGCTTTTCTTACTCCTGCTTATGGTCTTTCCTCTCCACTCAAAGAGTTCCCTTTAACAGTTCTTGTAGGGCTGGTTTAGTGGTGATGAATTTCTTTAATTTTTGTTTTGGTCTGGGAAACTCTCTCTCTCCCATTCTGAATGATGGCCTTGTTGGATAGAATACTGGTAGTTGTAGATTTTTTTCCTTTTACCACTTTGAACGTATCATACCACTCCCTTCTGGTCTGCAATACTTCTGCTAAAAGATCAGCTGATAGCTTTATGGGGTTTTCCTTGAATGTAACTTTTGCTGATTTTAAAACTCTCTTTATCACTACTCTTTGCCATTTTAATTACTGTGTGTTATGGCAGAGACAAAGAAGTGTACTACCTAATCATAAAGGGAACAATCCAACAAGAAGATATAACAATTAATTATGCACCCAACAAGAGAACACCTAAATACATAAAGCAGCTAATAACAAACATAAAGTAATCAATAGTAATACAATAATAGTAGGGGACCTTAACACCCCCCACTTTTATCAATGGATAGATCATCCAAACAGAAAATCAAAGAAACAATAGCTTGGAATGACATATTGGACCAGATGGATCTAACAGATATATTCAGAACATTCCATCCTAAAACAGCAGAATACATATTCTTTTCAAGTGTACATGGAACATTCTCCAGAGCAGATCAGATGTTAGGCCACAAACCAAGTCTCAACAAATTCAAAAATATCAAAGTCATACCATGCATCTTTTCTGACCACAATGCCATGAAATTAGAAATCCACCACATGAAAAAATCTGGAAAGACCACAAATACATGGAGGTTAAATAACATGCTACTAAACAATGAAAGAGTCAATGAAGAAATCAAACAGGAAGTCAAAAAATACATGGAGGCAAATGAAAATGAAAATAGAATGGTTCAAAATGTTTGGGATGTAGCCAGAGCTGTTCTGAGAGGGAAGTTTATACAGCACAGACGTACTTCAAAAAGTAAGAAAAATCTCAAATAAACAACGTAACCTTACACATAAGGGAGCTACAACAAGAAGAACAAACAAAGCCCAAACCAGAAGGAAATAAGAAAGGCTAGAGCAGAAATAAATGACATAGAAACTAAAACACAAAACAAAAACACAAGAAACAACACAACAGAACACATCAGTGAAACCAGGAGATCATTCTTTGAAAAGATCAACAAAATTGATAAACCTTTACCCAGGCTCATTTAAAAAAAAAAAAAAAAAAGAGGACTCAAAATCAGAAATGAAAGAGGAGAAATAACAACCAATAGCACAGAAATACAAAGGATTCTAATACTATGAAAAACCATATGCCACCAAATTGGACAACCTAGAAGAAATGTGTAAATTCCTAGAAACATAGAAAATTTGAACAGACCAGTTACCAGCAATGAAATTGTATCAGTAAAAAACTCCCAACAAACAAATGTCCAGGACCAGACAAACTCACAGGTGAGTTCGACCAAACATTTAAAGAGGAGTTGATAACCTATTCTTCTCAAACTATTCCAAAAAATAGTAGAGGAAAGAAAGCTTCCAAATTCATTTTATGAGGCCAGTATTAAACACATGCCAAAACATGTGTTTATACACATTGTTAATACAATACAAAACATTGTTAATACAATACAAAAAAAGAGAACTAAAGGCCAATCTCTGATGAACATAAATACAAAAATCCTCAAAATACTAGCAAACTGAATCCAACAATACATTAAAAAAAAAACATTCACCACAATCAAGTGGTATTTATTCCAGTGATGCAAGGGTGGTTCAATATGTGCAAATCAGTGTGATACATCATATCACTAAGAGAAAGGATAAAAACCATATGATCATTTTGGTAGATGCAGAGAAAGCACTTGACAAAGTATGACATTCATTCATGATAAAAACGCTCAACAAAGTAGGTTTAGAGGGAACATACTTCAACGTAATAAAGGCTGTCTATGGAAAACCCACAAATAACATACTCAATGGTGAAACACAGAGCTTTTCCTTAAGATCAGGAAATAAGAGAAGGATGTCCATTCTCACCATTTTTGTTCAACATAATATTGTTGAACACAGCAGTCAGTCAAGAAAAAGCAATCAGTCACAGCAATCAGATAAGAAAAAGAAATAAAAAACATCAAAATTGGTAAGGAAGAAGTAAAACTTTCACTATTTGAAGATGATTGATACTATCTATAGAAAACCCTCAAGACCCGACCAAAAAACTAGAACTGATAAATGAATTTATTAAGGTCACAGGATACAAATTCAATATACAGAAATCCGTTGCATCTCTATACACTGACAATGAAGTAGCAGAAAGAAATTAAGAAAACAATCCCATTTACAAGTGCACCAAAAATAATAAAATACCTAGGAATAAACTAAGGAAGTGAAAGACCTGTACTCTGAAAACTAAACATGCATGAAAGAAATTGAAGATTACACAAACAAATGGAAAGATATTCCATGCTTATGAATTGGGAGAACAAAACAGATTTAATGCAATCCCTATCAAAATACCAACAGCATTTTTCACAAAACTGGAACAGATAATCCAAAAATTTGTATAGAACCACAAAAGACTGAATAGCCAAAGCAGTCTTGAAAAAGAAGAACAAAACTGAAGGTATCACAATCCCAGATTTCAAAATATACTACAAAGCTGTGGTAATCAAAACAGAATGGAACTGGCACAAAAATAGACACACAGATCAATGGAACAAAATAGAGAACTCAGAAATAAACCCATGATTATATGGGCAGTTAATCTTCAACAAAGGAGGCAAGAATATACAATGGCAAAAAGTCTCTTCAATAAACATATTGGGTAAACTGGACAGTTTATGCAAAAGAAAGAAACTGGACCACTTTCTTACACCATACACAAAAATTCAGCATGGATTAAAGACCTAAATGTGAGTCCTGAAACCATGAAAATCCTAGAAGAGAGCACAGGCAGTTATTTCTTGGATATTAGCCATACCAACATTTTTCTAGATATGTCTCCTAAGGCAAGGGAAACAAAAGCAAAAAGAAACTATTGGGACTACATCAAAATAAAAAGCTTCTGCAAAGAAAACAATCAACAAAACAAAAAGAAAACTTATTGAATGGAGAAGATATTTGTAAATGATATATCAAATAAGGGGTTAGTACCCAAAATATATAAAGAACTTACAATTTCTCTCTCTCTCTCTCTCTCTCTCTCTCTCTCTCACACACACACACACACACACACACACACAATCCAATTTAAAAATGGGCAGAAGACATGAAAGACCCATTTCTCCAAAGAAGACATACAGATGGCAAACTGGCACATTAAAAGATGCTCAGCATCACTCATTATCAGGGAAATGCAATCCAAACCACAATGAAATATCACCTCACACCTGTCAGAATGGCTAAAATTGAAAACCCAAGAAACAACAAATATGGGCGAGGATGTAGAGAAAAAAGGAACCCTTGTGCACTGTTGGGAATGCAAACTAGTATAACCACTGGAAAACAGTATGGAGGTTCTTACCACAATTGAAAATGGAACTACCTTATGATCTAGTAATTCCACTACTGGGTATTTACCAAAAGTGTGAAAACACTAATTTGAAATTATAGGCACCCCTATGTTTATTGCAGCATTATTTACAATAGCCACAGTATGGGGGCACCTGGGTGGCTCAGTTGGTTAAGCGTCCGACTTTGGCTCTGGTCATCATCTCACGGTTCGTGGGTTCAAGCCCTGTGTTGGGCTCTGTGCTGACAGCTCAGAGCCTGGAACTGCTTCAGATTCTGTGTCTCCCTCTCTCTCTGCCCCTCCCCCATTCATGCTCTGTTTCTGTCTCAAAAATAAAGAAACATAAAAAAATTAAAAAAAAAAACAAAAAACAAACAATAGCCACATTATGGAAGCAACACAAGTGTCCATCAATAGATGAATAGAGAAGATGTGGTATATATATGATGAAGTATTTATGAAGGCCATAAAAAAGAATGAAATCTTGCCATTTGCAACAACATGGATGGATCTAGAGGGTATAATGCTAAGTGAAATAAGTCAGAGAAAGACAAATACCACGATTTCACTTACATGTGGAAAACAAAACAAAGAAAAAAGGAGACAAACAGCTCCCTCCTGCAGGCTCTTAAATATAAAGAACTGGTGGTTACCAGAGGGGAGAGGGGTATGGGAATGGATAATACAGGTGAAGGGGATTAAGGGTGCACTTATTGTTATGAGCCCTGAGTAATGTATAGAATTGTTGAATCACTATATTGTACATCTGAAACTAACACTATATGTTAATTATACTGGAATTAAAAGAAAAACAATGAGGATAACAATAATTGCTTAATCATGGAGATGTCATTTATCCAATGCCATCACATATGTAAAACAAATAGAATAGTATCTATAGTATAAAAATATAAATATATACCAGTTCATCTGAGAGGCACTGGACAGGCATACAGCTGAGCTCTAACTGCAGAACTACACAGGAAGTAGTGATAATGAGACACTTAGGTCTGGCTGACATCCCCACCAAGTATAAAATTCCAGATTTATAAAATTAGAAATCTATATGTAATTATAAAGTAATATATTGAGAAGTGATACAGATATATAAGATTACACCTCATGCTCTTATTAGGATCATCTGACAGAATTACTGCAACTTTAAGGTGAGGCCTCACACTTAACAAATGTCTCTCTTTCCTTCTCTTTCACCCAAAGCTTTTCTAGACAATATTCTTTCATTCATACAACACTGAATAAGAACTTTGAATATCAACTTGTTAAAGGTCCTTTTAAAAGACCCGTGACTAAATTACAGTGTCATTCCTGTAAGAAAATCCGTTCATTTATGTACCAAGTATCTACTGTGCACCCGTGTACTGGGCATTGTCACACACTGAAAACACAGTAGTGAGCCAGATGTGGCCCTTCCACTGCTGGAAGGGACAGACAATAAATGTGTAAACAATAAATTATGTAATTTCAGAGAGTCTCAAGTGCTGTGAAGAAAACAGAGCATGTCAGTGGATAGACAGGAGATGGGGTGGTCAGGGAGGTGCATTGATCCAGGTCATGTGAAAGCTGTGAAAACTGTGAAGCAGACGTGAGGTTTGTCTGAGGAACACCAGGAGGCCAATGGGGCTAGTGCCCGGGGAATGGAGCAAAGAGCGAAGCCATGAATTTTCCGCGATGCTTTTGTATCAAATAGACACTGGTCGAGAATTTATTTCTTGTTGAATGTGTGGATTCCCACATAGATTTCATAACTGAATATTCAGTGAATAGGACCACTATTTTACTACTATATTTTATAGTTTACATTGAATTAGATTGAATTAGAAAACTGGGGAAGGAGATGGATATAGCAAGAAGAGAATGGTTTGGAGTCAGAAAGCCTGAATCAGAGGCCAGGCTCCACCATTTGTTATTTGTGTGCCTTGGGCAGTTTACCTATCTGCTTGTAGCTTCAGTCTCCTTGCCTGAAAAGGGAAACACTGACACTGTACCCCACCCTCTGGTGTGTGCGAAAGCCCTCTCTTAGCTGTCCTGTGCGGCCGCCCCAATAAGTCTCTCAGTCTGTACATGGCAGCCGAGAAACAGAAAGAAAAGTGGACAAACAAGATGTTTAAGAACAACACATTAATAATGACAGTAAACAAAACATAGCTATTATTTGGGGCTAAGCATGCACTAAGTGAGGTACTGTGTTAGCCTGTTTAGTCTTCTCAACAACTCCCTAAGATTGGTTCTGTTGTTATTCTCATTTTACAAACAGGGAATGAGGAGGCTTCAAAAGGTTATTTATCCAGGGTCACATGAGGAAACTTCAACCTTCAAACTGAAGTGTTTATTCAAAGGCAAATCCTCTAAGTACCCTTTCTCATTGCTTACTTTTATTTTATTTTATTTTATTTTATTTTAATTAGTTTATTTATCTATTGGTCTTTTATTTATTTTTGAGAGAGAGAGAGAGAGAGAATGCGAGCAGGGGAGGAACACAGAGAGAGGAAGACTCCAAAGAGTCTCCAAAGAGAGAGGAAGAATCCAAAGCAGGCTCTGTGCTGGGGCACTTGGGTGGCTCAGTCGGTTAAGCATCCGACTTCAAGTCAGGTCATGATCTCGCAGCTTGTGAGTTCGAGCCCCGCGTTGGGCTCTGTGCTGATGGCTCAGAGCCTGGAGCCTGCTTCGGATTCTGTCTCCCTAACTCTCTGCTCCTCCCCTGTTCACGCTCTGTCTCTCCCTTTCTCTCAAAAATAAAGGTTAAAAAAAAATTAAATGTTCAAAGCAGGCTCCGTGCTGTCAGCACAGAGCCTGACTTGGGGCTCAAACTTATGAACCACGAGATCATAATATGAGCTGAAGTCGGACGTTTAACCGACTGAGCCACCCAGGCGCCCCTCTTTGCTTATTTTATTTTAGACAAAATTAGAATCAACTTACTGAGGTTTTCCCAGCCCACAGATTTCAGTAACCTGTAAATTAAACAAGGGTGAGCAGGCTTTGTTGGTGGTGGGTACCCTAGCAGCAACAAGAAAGGAACACTTTTATAAAAACCAGACACTCACATAGGCACATACACACAAATGAAAACAAAGCAACCAAAAATGAATCTGGGTGTAATGAGGAAAGGGTCACTTTTCTACCTACACAACAATCTTGCCACCTCAGAGCTTGGAGATATATGCCCACCACATTATACTCATAAGCAATGACAACCGATCACCAAAACATAGGTCATTTATTTACTCTCAAAGGGAAGTATGTAATGAAATTTAGAACATTTCTATCCAAAATGCCTAAAAGTAGAAAACCAAGAAAAAACTTACATAGAATAGCTTATTCTGCAAGGACACTGGATTAAATGAAACATCACTGTACCTTAAAAATATGGCAATGTGATTTCACTTATATAAAGTTCCAAACCAGGCAACATGAAATTATAGCCTTGAAGGCTTCATCCTTAGGTCAAAGGGAAAAGAAACACAAAAATGTGCTTGTTTTTTTTTTTTTTTTTATTAAATTTTTTTTCAATGTTTATTTTTGAGAGAAAGATGGAGCGCGAGCAGGGGAGGGGCAGAGAGAGAGGGAGACACAGAATCCGAAGCAGGCTCCAGGCTCCCAGCTGTCAGCACAGAGCCCGACATGGGGCTCAAACTCATGGATGGTAAGATCATGACCTGAGCTGAAGTCGGATGCTCAACCGACTGAGCCACTCAGGTGCCCCAGGATGTGCTCATTATTTAAAAGTCAGGAGAATAGTTTACCTTTAGGAGGGAAGGGCAGGGCTTGCAATTAGGAAGTTGCCCATGGGGATTTGTAGGGGCCAGCAATGTCCTGTTTCTTGACCTGAGTGATGGTGACACGAGTGTCCACAGTAATTCAGTAGGCTGTATTTGTATGATTGACTTAAGCACATTTTTCTATATTTGTGTTATATTTCACAATAAATGTTAAAATAATTGAACTTAAAAGATAAACCTATATGACTAATAAAGTATACGATACATTTTGCTCAGGTGTGTTTTATGGATTTCCTATCGTTTTATCCTCTGGGAAGCCCCTGTGAGGTAGAGAGGTGGAGAGGGCAGGCATCCTCCTCCTCATTTTAAGACTGGGACCCTGGAGCTCTAGGAGTTCACTGCCTTGCCTTCATCCTTGTAGTCAGTGGGCAAGCTAGGACTCTCACCCTTCTCTGGTATCTTCGAGTGTCCAGCTCTCCTAGCCCCCACCTCATCTTTCAGACATATTCTGGGCATAGAATATACTCCAGAGCAGGGGTGCCTGGGTGGCTTAGCCGGTTAAGTATCTGACTCTTAATTTTAGCTCAGGTCATGATCTTAGGGTGGTGAGATGGATCCCTATGTCAGGCTCCATGCTGAGTGTGGAATGTGCTTAAGATTCTCTCTCCCTCTCTCTCTGCCTCCCCCCAACTCGTGTCTTGATTGCTGTTTTTCTCTCTGTAAAATACAAAAAAAAAAAAAAAAGGGCGGGGGGGCTCCTGGGTGGCTCCTGAGTGTCCGACTCTTGATTTAGGCTCAGGGCATGATCTCACCATTCCTGAGATCGAGTCCCACATCAGTCAGGCTCCATGCTGTCAATGTGGAGCCTGCTTGGGATTCTGTCTCTCTCTGCCCCTTCCCTGCTCATGTTCTCTCTCTCAAAATAAATAAATAAACATAAAACATTATATTGCAGAGCAGCTGTGAAGTCTGAGTGAATTTTCTCAGAAATCAGAACCTCACCTGTCACTATGTTCCACCGCAATCTTGTGCTTGCTCTGGGAATCAGTCTTGGCCTCCCTGACCACGTTAAACCAGGCCCTGAACATCTTCTTCTGAAGAAAATGTACACACAGTTTTCGTATGTCTTCCTCCAGTTCGGTCATGTACTAGGGATGAGGACAGGAATAACAGTGAGACAAATAATATCATAAAGAATTGGAACAAATAAGCAGTACAAAAGAGAATTGAAGCAAACACAAAGGAAGAAAGGACACTGGAGGCAGAAGGAGAAAAAGACAACATGGCAGCCAAGATAATATCCTCTGCAATGTATTAAACAATAATGGAACCAGAGGTGTAGAAACAATTATAAGCCTGGGACGGGGGTAGGGTTCTAGTAAAATCACTTGAGCAATTATGGGACAAGAAACAAGAAATGAGTATAAAAACAAAAGCTGATGTAATGATACATTACACTTTATAAACAGCTTATGAAACTGTGAAATGTTTTATACTAAGAATTGATTTGACATTTTCATATTCATTTCAAAGCAAGGAACTGAATTGACTATTCTATATTCTTGAAAAAACAATGATTATGGACATCTGGATTGCATCTGATTTTCTTACATGGGACTGAGCAGGGACATGTATTTAAAGCTTCCTTCCCTGTGGCCTTACCTGTAGCCAGCTCCGGATAACTCTCCTAAGCAATATCTGGCAATAAAATTGATCAGCCCAGGCTGTCTTCCTAGCCAGGCTTTCCTGACTATACTGGAGCCAAGACAACAGGCATTTCCTCTGTAGACCCAAAGAGTGATGTTCTTCTGCCACCTGGAGAAGTTTTTAAATGAGAAAAGGAAATTATTCCTTATATGGTTAATCATTTAAGAAAGCACAAATCACCTTAGCAAACGATGCTATAAAACACATGTAGGTAGTTGTAGAGGTAAGAATACTAAGGACATTCAGACTATGTCCTAAGAGCTTTGACTACTGACCCTTCTTTATGGGGGTTTTAGATTCACATCATGTATAGCCTTTCAGCGATGACTCCCTAAAGACCACAGTGACTGGCTGGTTATTAGGGAAATGGAATGAACCTCCAAAGCCATATTTCACTTGCACCGAGTTTTGAAGTGAGTAGCTGACATTCTCAGTTTGTTCTCCTGGAGCTTAGACAGCAACTCCATAATAAACTTCTCTAGTATGTACTTAACCACCATCTAACTGAAGAAATGCCAATACTTTCAATTAGTTTTATAGTATGAGCTGTCACCAGAATTGAAATTTAGACATTATCAATAAACCACAAAAACATGTGATAGGAAAATAACATGATGAATAATTTAATGTCTTACCAACTTAAAAGGTTCAGAGCATCATTCTATCAAAACAAACATGTAACTCAGAGTTTATGGGTTTTAAAAGGTAACTGTTACATTCTTTTAAGAGGCAGGAGGGAAAAATCCTTCTCTCTCAATCCTGTCCAGACAATTAGAAATTTTCCCAAGCCTTGTCTAGCTATCCAGCACTGTGAATGATCCAAGCGAATCTCCTGACAGTCATATCTCTTGGTCAAAATAACCATCCAGGAGGCCACTGTGGCCCTTGAGACCACTGCCTGTCCTCACTCATCCTGGCCTGGGAGCCGAAAGGCAAGGGGAGCCTCCTATTCTCCCTGATTTTTATTCTCTGGGAAAACAGAGAACCAAGAAGAAAAAGATTATCAGAAAATCCCATGGAAATTCTGAAAATGGATGTTGGAATAAATAGCATATAGCATATATGAGTTTAAGGGAAAAGCTAAATAACCCTTCTGAAAAGATGTTACAAACAAGCCAGGAACTGTTGAACTGGACCGTTCTTTTTTCTATCTCTTCTGGAAGCCAACTCTGATGGGTAAAGAAGCAACCCCTTCCTTTTACTGTCCTCCAGAACTTTTTCTTTTACTTCATTTTACTTTTTAAGTTTCAACTGGTGGTTGTTGTCTACACAAATACTCTGATTCTTACACAGTTCAAAGGAATGCCAGATCTGGGAGGGTTTCTGGCAGAAACGGGTGCCACACTTTAGCTTTGTAACCAATGTGCTGTGTAACTTAGAGCACGTCCGCTCTCCTCTCTAAGGCTCAGTTCTCTTATTACATATTGAAAGAGATGGAGAGGACTGCAAATGTTCTAAAATTCTACTGTCTTGTTGTGATAGACTGAATAATGGCCCCTCAGGGACAGTCATGGCCTGATTCCTGGAAATATGTTACCTTACATTGTAAAAGGGATTTTGCAAATGTGATTAAGTGAAGAATCTTAAAATGTGATTAAGTGAAGGATCTTAAACGAGATTATCCTGGATTATGTGGGAGAGCCCTAAATGTAATTCTAAGTATCCTTGTCAGAGAGAGGTTGGGGGGGGGGGGGTCAGTATCAGGACATGTGACATGAAAGCAAGAGAGAAGAGTGATTTGAGGAGGGGGCAGTAGAATGCAGGTGGCCGCTAGAAGGTGAAAAAGGCAAGGAAACAGATACCCCCTTGGAACCACCAGAAGGAACGTGCCTTTGCCCCGCAAGTCTGATTTTAAGATAATAAATATGGGTTGTTTTAAGCCACTAAAGTTGTGGTAATTTGTTGTACCAACAATAGGAAACTAATACTCTCGTCCTAGGCTGCAGAGGTGATTCCTAAAATGTGGTGCTCAGACCACTCAGAATTTCCTGGGCTACTTTTAAAAAATGCAGATTCCCTGACACATATACCAGCCCACAACTCAGTCCTACTGAGAATACCTGGAGGGGGCACCAGGGAATGTTCATTTTTAGAAGTTCTCCAGATGAAAAGAAAACAGGTTTTATGAACAGAAAAGTTTGGAAATACTGGTTTCAGAACTGTTTTCCTATTTTTATTTTAATTGGGCTTTTCTATTTTTATTTATTTTTTAATTATTTATTTTTAAATTTATATCCAAGTTAGTTAGCATATAGTGCAACAATGATTTCAGGAGTAGATTCCTTAATGCCCCTTATCCATTTAGCCCATCCCCCCTCCCACAAACCCTCCAGAAACCCTCTGTTTTGTTCTCCATATTTAAGAGTCTCTTATGTTTTGTCCTCTTGTTTTTATATTATTCATTTATTATCACTATTATTTTTAATAATCTATTTAGGGATTTTCTATTTTTAAAGCCTATAATTGTCCTTTTGGACTCAAACTCCTATTTTTATATTCTAATAAATTAAAAAAAAATTAATTTGGGGGCACCAAGGTGGCTCAGTTGGTTAAGCATCCAACTTCCACTCAGGTTATGATCTCACAGTTTATGAGTTTGGGGCTTTGTGCTGACAGCTCAGAGCTTGGAGCCTGCTTCAGATTCTGTGTTTCCCTATCTCTCTCTCTGCCCTTCCCCTATTAGTGCTCTCTCTCTCTCTCAAAAATAATAAACTTTTTTTAAAGTTTATTTATTAATTTTGAGAGAGAGAGAGAGAGAGAGCAAGTGGAGGAGGGGCAGAGAGGGAGTGAGAGAGAATCCCAAGCAGGCTCTACACTGGCAGCACAGAGCCTGACATGGGGCTTGAACTCATGAAACTGAGATCATGACCTGAGCTGAAACTAAGAGTCAGATGCTTAACCAACTGAGCCACCCAGGCACCCCAATAAATAAACTTAAAAAAAAATTTTTTTTTCATTTGGTTATTCACCCATAGATTCAATTTCATTTCAAAATCTTATACCTTATATTTAAAATTTTTTAAAAAATTTTAATGTCTATTTTTGAGAGAGAGAGAGAGAGAGAGAGAGAGAGAGAGAGAGCATGAGTGGGGCAGGAACAGAGAAAGAGAGAGGGAGACATAGAATCTGAAGCAGGGCTCCAGGCTCTGAGCTGTCAGCACAGAGCCTGATGCAGGGCTCAAACCCACAGACTGTGAGATCATGACCTGAGCTGAAGTCAGACGCTTAACTGACTGAGCTACCCAGGAGCCTCCAAGATGTTATACCTTTTTTGGTTTAGTTTAGTAAAAAATTAGGACAAAAGAAAAGCTTATAAAAATATAAGAGTGAGTCTTTCCACTCCCTGTCTACTTTTTCTTTGTGTATTAATAATTGAAAATCTCCCCAAAATATACAAAAGCCAGGTAAAACAAAACTAGAAATTCAATTGGATAGCAAACTATCAGATATAACCAACTTATCATTTGGTAGTATATTGTAAGAAGCAAATTTCAA
The DNA here is from genome assembly GCF_018350175.1 of Felis catus. Taxonomy (NCBI): domain Eukaryota; kingdom Metazoa; phylum Chordata; class Mammalia; order Carnivora; family Felidae; genus Felis; species Felis catus. The sequence continues at coordinate 60,305,082 of NC_058376.1, forward strand.
TTCAAATTTCAAATTTCATTTCCAGATTCATTCATTCAGAAGACCAGGGAGTCAGCCCTCCTATCTCATTACAAGAAAAAGCCAAAGCAAAAAGCAATGGCTTAGGGCACAGATGGATCCTCTTGCCCTCAGGCCTGATCACCACAAACTGACTTCATCAGCAGGTCTGGAATACTCAACAGTTCCAGAACCACTGGTAAGGAGGCTGAGTGCAAAAAATCAGGGACAGAGAAAAGACAGTGCGAAGGACATTTTGGGAAGGCAGAAAGAAAGTGTGAAAGACAGGAAGAGAACAAAGAGAATGAAGAATGAATAGATTAGGTAGGGAGGGAAAAAAAAGCCTAAGTCATGTGCACAGAGGTATAACCCACAGCATTACTCAATTTTGTGGGACTCTTATTATATTTGGTTTTCATAATCAAAAATGCTAGTTTTACTTTTCAGTATTAACCTGGCCAAATGTGTAAGTAAGAGTGGTCATAACTAGTATAGATTACTGTGCTTATTATTAGACAGCATTTTGAAAATAACATTTTATCCATTTTGAGCTTCTGATCATTTAGTTTAGAATGTCCTGCCCTATGTAGTGGGTAAATTTGAAGTTTAATGTTATTTGATTTTATGTATTTCTGTGTGGCAGAGTAGATTACTGTCCCTATAATAGGATTATACACCTATACTTTTTGTGTGTCATATCATAGTGCCTCCCAATGAAGTAGGAACCTTTTTCTCCCACAATGATCTTGAGTTTGGCTCTGGTACTTACTTTGGCCAATCAAATGTTAGTGGATGTGATACAAGCAGAGGCTTTGTATTGGTGTACATATTTGGGTTTAGTCTTGGTACCTCAGACATCTACCAGGTAAAAGCATGGCCTAAATTACTGCTGAAGCCAGAAAGAGGCTTTGGAGAGATCTGAATGTAATCCACAACTGGGCCACAGACATGTGAGTAAGAAATAAGCCACTGATTATTGAGGGCTGTTTGTTATGCAGTTTTATTGAAGTAGAAACCTGACTAATATTCCTTATGGTAGTCATTTTCTCTTTATTAAAAACATGGCTAAAATTGAGAAAGGCCTCTATCTTACTTTGAAAGTCTTTAATAAAAAACATTTACTGGGGCGCCTGGGTGGCGCAGTCGGTTAAGCGTCCGACTTCAGCCAGGTCACGATCTCGCGGCCCGTGAGTTCGAGCCCCGCGTCAGGCTCTGGGCTGATGGCTCAGAGCCTGGAGCCTGTTTCCAATTCTGTGTCTCCCTCTCTCTCTGCCCCTCCCCCGTTCATGCTCTGTCTCTCTCTGTCCCAAAAATAAATAAATGTTGAAAAATTAAAAAAAAAAAAAAAAAAAAAACATTTACTAATTTTGGGGCAGCTGGGTGGCTCAGTTGAATGCCTAACTCTTGATTTTGGCTCAGGTCCGATCCTAGGGTTGTGGGATGGAGCTCTGCTTTGGGTTCTATGCTGAGCATGAAGCCTGCTTGGGATTCATTCATTCATTCATTCTCTCTCTCTCTCCCTCCCCCCCCACTCCCTCTCTAAAACGAAAAACAAAACAAAACAAACAAACCTCACTTTATTTCCAACTTACCTAATTACAGAAATCTTCCTCCATCTTTGATGACCAAATCTGAGCTCTTATCCCAAATAAAGAAATACATATACTCAAATAGTAGGTCTGGAATAACTTTTAAACACCAAACAAACAACCATTAAATCCTAATTGGGGGTTTATTCTATTTGAAAATTCTATTTATTCATTTTGTAATTTGGGGAGGAAGCTCGTGACACTATACCTGAATGTTTTGCTTGCTTTGCATTCTCAATCTTTTCCAAGGCTCCATGCCTTTTTTTCTTAGCAACACTCTTTCATAATGTTCTTTAGCTGCTGCTTCCAGCTGTTGGTTCCTCTTAATTCTCTTCTGCTTCTCTAGTTCTTTCTGGGAAAAATTAAAAAGTAAAACTGCTGAGGAAGGACCAAGATGGTGACCTAGGAGGTCCTGGACTTCCCTCTTCCCTTGGATGTACTCAGTGTATAGCCACAGATGGAGCATTTCCCTCTAAAAGAAGTCCAGAAACTAGCTGAGCGACTTCCATGTCCGGTGAATGAGAGAATACCCACATCAAAGTGGGTAGGAAAGGCTGAAACACATTCTTGACTGAACCCCATCCCTGGCACTGCACCATACAACAGGAAGGGAACTCCCAACTCCGAACTTCTCTCTGAGGAATGAAGGGTTTGGACTGCACATCTAGTATTTCAACTTTTAAAACAACCAACCCAAAGGAAAGGCCCCTAAAACAACTGGCTCTGAAAGCCAGTGGAGCCTGTGTCCATGAGATACACAAAACCAAGAAATGGTTCTTAATGGATGTGTGAGCACTCCCTACAGCCATCCCCGTGGGGCTCAGCCCTGAGAGAGCAGGCAAAAGCGCCCATCTCCCAGTATTTCCCTGAAAGAGTTTGATGGCATACTTTATAAGCTAATTCCTGAGGGTCCAGTTTCTAATTTAGCACACATTCAGGGGTTGGCTATAGTCTTCCCCAGAGACTGAAGTTGTCTGATGGGGCCTTCCCCTGTCCTCTCCCTCTAACTCACTCCAGTGATAAAACAAGACCACCAGCATCTCTCTGGAAGGAGTGTGGATACAATCTGGTTACCCAACATTTATGACAACCACCTGAGGGATGGGACCCTGGTTTGCCTGGCTCTGAAAGCCAATGGAGCTTATATTCACAGGTCCTATAGGACTGTAACAAAGAAGCAGTTTTTAAATGGGTTTAGAAGCATCCCTCTCCCCCTGTGGCTACACACCTGGGCTCAGTGCAGAGGGAGCAGGCAAAGACACATCTCATAGTTTCTCTCAAAGGGGCTTAGTTACCTACATTTCCAGCTGCTGCCTGAGGGTACAGTTTTTAATCAGCTTGCATCCAGGTGCTGACTGAGATTCTCCCCTTTGGAACACTGACAGGTCTTGGTACAGGCTCAACTATTGGGAACTAAGAACAAAGGCAGCAGACTGAATGATCACAGAGGTCTGAGAGACAACCAAGAACCTGGGCCAAGCTGACAAGGTTCATCTCCTACATAAGACCACTCTGTTAAGACTAGGAGAGGTGGCTGCTTTATCTAATGTGCAGAGACCGAGAGCGTCAAGAAAAATAGAGAAACGGGAATATCTTTCAAACAAAGAAACAAGATGAATCTCAGAAAGCAATCTTAATGAAATAAGTGACTTGCCTAATAGTTCAAAACAGTGGTTGTACAGATTCTTACTGAGGTCAGGAGAGCAATGCATGAGGAAAGACAGAATTTCTCCAAGAGATACAAAATATATTTAAAGAACAACCCCAAACATAAATCATACGGCTGAAGAATACAATAACTGAACTGAAAAAATTCAATAGAGGGGTTCAATAGTAGACTATATCAGGCAGAAGAAAGGATCAGCCAACATAAAGACAGAGCAAAGAATCGCTTAAGGCACTAATGGTACACCATCACAGGTACAAATATTTCCATTACACAGGTTCGAGAAGAAAGGAGCAGAAAGCTTATTGAAAGAAATACTGGCTGAAAACTTCCCTCACCTGGGGAGATAAACAGACATACACATCCAGGAAGCCCAAAGAATACCAAACAAAATGAATCTAAAGAGACACACACACCAAAACACATAATTAAATTGTCAGAAGTTAAAAGACAAGGAGAGAATCTTAAAAGCATCAAGAGAAGAACAACTTGTTACATATAAGAGCACTCCCATAAGACAGTCAGCCAGTTTTTCAGCCAGAAATCTAGCAGGCCAGGGATAGTGGGATGATGTATTCAAAGTGTGAAAGAAAAAAACTGCCAAACAAGAATCCTCTACCTGGCAAAGGTGTCCTTCAGAATTGAAGGAGAGATAAAAGAGTTTTACAAACAAAAGCTGAAAGAGTTCATTACCAATAGCCCAGCCTTACAAGAAGTGTTAAAGGGACTTTTTCAAGTTGAAGTGAAGGACACTATTTAGTAACATGAAAACATGTTAAATTATAAAACAGTAAAATTTACTGGTAAAGGTGTGTGTGTGTGGGGGGGGGGGGGGTTTAATCCAGAATACTCTAATATTGTAATGGTGGTGGGTGAATCACTTATAACTCTAGTATAAAGGTCAGAAGACAAAAGTATTAAAAATAACTATAGTGATAATTTGTTAATGGATACTCACTATTAAGAATTGTAAATTGTGACATCAACACAAACTGGGAGTGAGAGTATAAAAATGTAGAAGTTTGTATACAAACTTATCAGCTTAAAACAGACGATTATAACTATAAGATGTTTTATGTCAGCCTTATAACCAAAAAGCATAAACCTATAGTAAGTACACAAAAAAAGACAGAGAAAGGAATCAAAGCATTCCACTACAGAGGATCATTAAATTACAAAAGAAGAAAGCAAGAGAGGAAGAAAGGAATAAAGGAACTACAAAACTACAATAAACAATATGGCAAGAGTAAGTCCACACCTATCATTTACTTTATTTATTTTTTTAAGTTTATTTATTTTGAGAGCGCATGAGCAGGGGAGGGGCAGAGAGAGAATCCCAAGCAGGCTCCACACTGTCAGTGCAGAGCCCGATGTGGGGCTTGAACTCACGAACCGTGAGATCATGACCTGAGCTGAAGTTGGATGCTTAAGTGACTGAGCCACCCACCCGGGTGCCCCTTATCAATTACCTTAAAATGAACACAGACTGCAGTGCCTGGGTGGCTCAGTTAAGCATCTGACTCTTAATTTCAGTTCAGGTCATGATCTCAGGGTTATGAGATTGAGCCCTGTGTCAGGCTCTATGCTGAGCGTAGAGCCTGCTTAAGATTCTCTCTCTCTTTCTCGCTGCCCCTCCCCCACTTGCACTCTCTCTAAAACAAACAAAAACCTAAATGCACACAGACTAAACTGTCCAATTAAAAGGCATACAGTGGCTGAATGGATTAAAAAAACCCAGGACCCAACCATCTGCTGCCTGGGAGAGGCTCATTTCAGCTTTAAGGACACAGAGACTAACAGTAAAGGGATGGAAAAAAAGATATTCCATGCAAATGCAAACCAAAGAGAGCAGGGGTAGTTATATCTACATCAGACATTAAGCCAAAATCTATAATAAAAGATAAAAAAGGTCATTATATCATGACAAAAGGGTCACTTCATTAGGAAGAATTATACCTCAGCAAAGCTGCAAAAAATAAGTAAAAATGCCATGACCCAAACACTAATGAATTTCAACAAATAACTAATTAATTTAATTTCAACATCTAACTACTAAACAGTGTGCTAATCATGGTAACAGAACACTGGAGCATCATGGGAAACAATTCTACCAAGAGGGTGGGGAAAAGTTGGTCGTAAGTACTACACGAATGAATGCTGTACATATTCTTAGATATATTCAGTATTGTTCACAGATGATTTGTATGTCACTAAGTTCCCCCAAAGTAAAACATCTAGTTAGAAGAGCAATCAATATTTTCCCCTCATTATTATGGGAAATGTAGCAATACAGTCCCTTCGTTTGGATTATGGGGTAGAGATTTATATGTAAATAATACCCTATTTAAATTTAAAGATACTCTATGCTCCATTTAATGCCTACAATAATATTCTTACACTGGGATTTTTAAAAATGTGATGAACAAATAAGTCCAAAAAAGAGTTAAAAATATTTGATGATCATTAGGCAGCCCTCCCTTCTCTGAGGAGGAGAAAGCTTAACCATCCGTGGTGATGCACTGAGAAAAGACACCTCCGTTCTCTTCAAAGAACTGCACCCCGAGAGGCTGAGTGAGGAAGATGACGGAAGCTTAATGGTTTACTGTAAAGGTATTAGGATTTCTTGTATTTCTCTTTTTAATAAAAATGAGCTATAATAAAAGAGAAAAAACTACCTTAAAAAGGTGAGTGGTAGCAACTGATACCCGTTACGAGAGTCACAAGAACAAAAGCAAAGACTTTACAGTAGTTGTCATCTATGTAGTGTAAATATAAAAATATTGAATTTAAGCTTCTTTTTCTACCCTCCCCCCCCCCCAATTTCACTTGAGGAAAAGTGTGCTGAATTAGCTGATTCTGACAAGCTGCTTCATTGCTGAGTCTTACGCAAGAAAAAAAAAATGAGAAGCAAGTGGAACATTTCTGATATGGAAGGGAGATTTGTCCTGATCTTCCATTCCAAACTACCGGTTTCAGTACAAATTCCTCAAGATGAAATGTCCACATTCTCTAAATCATTAACATAAAATTATCTTTATAATCTTTATTCCAGACACTTGAGATATTGAACTGAATGGTCAGAAACAAAAATCATTTATAAGAATTTTCTTAATGAGTAACAAGGAGCAGCTGAGGGTTATGTGGGGAGGAAAACAGAAAAGTAGCCATTTTCACATCCACCGAAATGTCCCTGTAGCATTGAGATGGCAGTTGCAACTTACAGACAGTAATTCAACACAGACAATAAGCCTTTGGAGAAATCCTCAGTCTCACCAACCCTGTTCACACACACACCTAAGTTATGGTGTAAATATTTTCCTAGAATTACAACTCTATGGCTGATGTTGTAGGTTCAAAAGAAAACCCATTTTTGGATGGAGCAGGGAAAATGAGTCTTTATTACTTTTTCTTTTCAAATTTTTGTTTAAATTCTAATTAGTTAACATACAGTGCAATATTGGCTTCAGGAGTAGAATTCAGTGATTCATCACTTACATACGACTCCCAGTGGTCATCAATAGCAAGTGCCCTCCTAATACCCATCACCCATGTAGCCCATCCCCTACCCACCTCCCTCCACCAACCCTCAGTTTGTTCTCTATTCTTAAGAGTCTCTTATGGTTTGTTTCTCCCTTTTTTCCTCCTCCCATATGTTCATCTATTTTGTTTCTTAAATTCCACAAGAGTGAAATCATACAGTATTTGTCTTTCTTTGACTTATTTCGCTTAGCATAATACACCCTAGTTCCTTCCACATCGTTGCAAATTAAAATAGCCTTCTTTGAAGTTTACTTTTCCATGAAAAAAATAGAAAGAAAAACATTTAATAGAAAGCTGCTTGAGCCAAAATTTGGTTTCCACAGCAAATTATTTAAATACATATTTTACCTCTTGATTAAGGATTCCTCAAGAGTTCACTGTATTTCATTAATATTACCATATTTTCCATTTCCTGTATATAAAACAAAGGATTACATGAAATGATGGTGTCTGCTTTGAGATGGCACTTATATTGGGGTTTCATATAGCGTAGTTCACTCAGGCTAAGAAGGGATAAAAAATTAGGGCATCTTTCTGATTTAAATTATTCAACAAGTGATGTGCAAAAAATAAGACTAATCTGAACGTGTATATGTGCATGTGTATATTTCTCCACCACTACTACTTTGAAAGACCAGGAATTACAGCAAGAATTAAGAAGACCTCAGGGCAGTCAACACCATTCCCAAACTCTCTGCCTTCTGTCCACTATAAGCCGCCCTTTCATTGTGTTCTGGCACATATTCTGGAACATTTATATACTCCTATAATTTATACCCTTTGCTCTCTGGTATCATGAATTTCTCCCTCACTACTGGATCATTCCCATCGCTATGCAACTATGTACATGTAACTCCCATCTTTAGAAAATAAAATAAGGCAGAAAAAACAATCACCAGCCATGACAGAATCTTCTTTGATCCCATGTGACCCCTATTATACTCATAGTCATGAATGAGCTCCATCTTGCCAAATCAAAGAGTCTGTCCTCCTTTTAATTGAACTCAGCACTATTTAGTACAGTTAACTACCATCAACCCCTTTCCAGAAATGGTTTTTCTCTCAGCTTTTTTGACAAAAATTTCTTCTGGTTCTCTTTCTACTTCATTAGCTTCTCATCCTCAGTAATTATTTATACACTCTAGGACTTGGTCTTGGACCCTTATATTTCTTCTCCATCCAATCTCCCAAGCTGATTTCATCCATTCCCAGAGCATTAATAACACTGACATGTTTTTGACTTTCACGTTCCTTACTACAATCTTCATATCCAAGCTTATATATTCAGCTATTTGATACATTCAGTTGGATGTGTAATAGGTATCTCACATTTAACATGCCCCTACTGGACCTTGCAGAAGCCTCCTTAGCATCTTACAGCTCAAATATCACCTCCTCAGAGAAGCCTTTCCATCTTGCTTCCCTCATTCCCCCATTTTACCTCTCCCTCCCTACTTCTTTGTTACCTTGTTTACTTCCTATTCTCCCCAGGTAGCATATAATCTTTGCGAGGGCAGAAGTGTTGTCTGTCTTCTCCATTGCTCTATTCTAATACCTAGAATGATGCCTAGCACATAGTAGAGGCTCTATAGATACTTGTTTAGTGAACAAATATGCTTGTTACACAATTATGGAAGACTTCAAATCTTGTCTGGTCTTCTCTGATAAATTTATCTTTTCAACCAAAAACTTCATCAACTGTCTATTAATCAAAAACATATTTATATATCCATAAAAGTTACTGCCTGATAAATATTACTAGAAAGTAAGCTTTTCAGAAAAATGGACAATGGGATGTTAAAGTTTAGATTTTTTTCTTTTTTATAATTTTTTAAATATGTGCATTTTTGAGAGACAGAGAGAGAGAGAGAGAGAGAGAGAGAGAGAGAGAGAGCGAGCACGAGCATGCATGAGCGGGGAAGGGGCAGAGAGGGAGACAGGGAGACACAGAATCCAAAGCAGTCTCCAGGCTCTGAGCTGTCAGCACAGAGCCCAATGTGGGGCTAGAACTCATGAGCTGTGAGATCATGTCCTGAGCTGAAGTTGGATGCTTAACTGACTGAGCCATTCAGGCACCCCTAGATTTTTATTTTCAAAAGGTCACTGAATGAGACCCACAAGTGGCCATCATACTGCTACATCTGACAAGCTACACTGTCAGGGACACAGAAACACTAAGCCACCATCATTTGGATCATCAATGAATGACCATGCTGTCCCAGGTCATACTTCCTGCCATAGCTACAGTGGCCTCCTCTGAAGAATGCAGAATTTCTAGCACCAGCTAAAATGTAGGTAACAAGGTAGGCCCTTTCAGAAAGGGCAGTCATGTCTTAACCCTGAACCATTTCTTTCTGAATATACAGGACAAATTTGTCATAGGCTTATCCCTAAGGAATTGTTTTAGTTCCTTTATCCTGAAACATGTCAAAGGACTTATCCTGTATTTCTTATCCAAAGAAATACATGAGACTGCCCCAGAAACCTTATCTACCATATCAACAGTAGGGTTGCTCATCTATGTAATTAGAAAATATGGTACCTCATACTGTAAACAGATAATAAGAAAAAAAAAAATCCCAACTAGAAGAAGAGAAGCAGGCTCCCATCAAATACATCCAGGATGTGACTGATTCAGAGAAGTCATAGCAGGCACTAGTTCAGAAATGTCATTATCTTTTTGTCCAGAGGAATAATGCTGCTATGGCCTTGGTGGTTGCTTACTAGGAATGGCTGTACCAAGTACACAAGGAGGTAAAGAATTGCCTGTGCAGAATATGATGCATCAGAAGGAAAAAGACCTCATGATAAACTGGGTAGAGAAATACACTGTGGAGAGCACGACTGCCCAGAAGCAAAGGAGACAACTGCCAAATGTATTTTAGATCTGAAGCTGCTTGCAAAGAAAGCTCAAACACAGTTTGAACATGCATCTATCTTTATTGAAACAGCTATAGTAGATTTACTAAAGGGAAACTAGTCTATATGACAAATCTCTTGGTCTACCGTTTTGGACTAATGTTATATTTTATCTGCAGGTCATAGTGATAGGGAGGTTCCCACCTTTTTGCAGGCTTTTGCTCTAGGAACTCCACCAGGCTGTCACAGAGAGAATCGAGGGAATCCAGATAAAGTTCCTACCATGGTTCTGGCTCAGGGAGAGTAACAGCAGTCACTGTAAAATCTGCCCAAACCATTCTCCCTTGGGAAACAAAGCCTTCATCTGCAAGTGGCCCTACTTCAGTGTACTAGTGGACTGCTACTGCAGCTGGGGGGAAGAGAGCTCTGCCCAGACTTGCCCCCCATATCTCACCTAAGTGGAGGGGGAACCTCACACAGGCAAGGGCTTTAAGGTTACAGACTGAGCTAGCGGATACCAAAAGGGAAGAGTAAACAATGAGAATGCTATATTTGTATGGACGTAAGATTTTTCATATTGAAGAAAGCCAAGTATCTACCAAAGTGCCCAAAGCGATGGTGTTAGGAAGTGGGGCTTTTGGGTGCTTAGGTCATGAGGGTGGAGCCCTCAGAATGGGATGTGCTGTCATAAAAGAGACCCCACAAAGCTCCCTAGCTCTTTCCACTACGTGAAGACACAGCAAAAAGTTAGAAAAACTGGAAAAATCAGTGCAATCTGAATAATGTCTGGTGTTAATAGTAATGTAATAATGTTGGTTTCTTAGCTTTGACAAACGTACCATGGTAATATAAGATGGTAACATTAAAGGAGAAACTGAAACTGAGTGAGGGTTGTAGGAAATCTCCCTGTACTACCTTTGCAACTTTTTTGTAAGCCTAAATTATCCAAAAGAAAAAGTTTATTTTTTAAAAATGATAGGTATTAAGGAGGGTACTTGTGATGAGCACTCGGTGTTCTATGGTAAGTGATGAGTCACTAAATTCTACACTTGAAACAAATATGTTAACATTTTAGTAGTAATGCTCTATGTTAACTAACTTAATTTAAAAACTTAAAAAAATGACCTTCAGCATATAATATAGGTTTTGAAGAATTGTGAATGACAAGTGAAAATACTCATGATAGACTCTGAAATGCAAAAAAGGAGCTTAAAAGCTACATATACCGCCCCTTCCCCCACCCCCAGGTTATCAATCTATTAAGAGAGAGATGCTTAGAGAAAAAGAAGTAAATATACTAAGGTATTAAATAGTTACCTCTTAGTGCTGAGCTCATAGATTTAAAAAAAGTTTTTTTTTTTTTTGGTATTCTCAAATGTTCTGCAATGAACAGTAATATAAGATGTATTGACTTTGTATCATTGTGTTTAAGTATTTTTAATTTTACATCACGGTATTTAAGTTATGGGAGAGCAACGAGAAGAGTAAACATCACTCAACAACTTTACTTCCTCTTCTGGGGAAGGAGTTAGTATGCTTTCACTTGTACGCAGGATAGTTGTATCAAGTTAAGCAGAATTATGATCTTGTTGTTTTTATTTGGAGATTAAGTGTGAGTTAAGAAGATATGTATGGATGCCAAGTTGATAAGGGGTAGACTTGTTAATTTTATGTGTTAACTTGAATGTGCCACAGGATGCCTACATGAAACATTTAGGGGTGTGTCTGTGAATGTGTTTTGGGATGAGATTAGCATTTGAATACATGGACTTTGTAGACTGTCCTCCCAAATGTCCAAATGGCATTGTCCAAGGAACAATTTGCCTCTTTTTTCTTTCTGGCTGCCTGCTTGAGATGGGACATTGGTCTTGTCCTGCTCCCAATGTGGAATCTATACCATCAATTATCCTGGTTTCAGGCCTTCAGACTCAGACTGGAATTACATTGCTGGCTTTTCTGGGTCTACAGTTTGCAGATGGCAGACTGTGGGACTTCTCAATCTCTATAATCATGTGAGCCAATTCCTCATAATAAATCTCTTCCTTATACATATATCTTATTGCTTCCATTTCTCTGTAGAATCATGACTAATACAATTTCCAATTTGAATCTCTTTTCTACAAAAAGGTCTATAATATCCCCCAAATCTTCATAGGTCTTGCCTTGTATGACTCTCTTGATCTCCTTTGGACTTTGAGGCACAAGACAACATATGCTGGACTACATTGTCTGACAGGTGTGCAATTTTAGGCCTTATCTTTTCAACCAGAATTTAATAATCTTGAAAGTAAGAGTTTCAGCTCTTATTTCTTCTGTGTGTATTTTCCTCCATTTGTTCACTTATTTGTTCATTCATCTATTCACTCATTCAACACACTTGCTGAGTTCCTACTATATGCCTACTATACTGCTAACCAAAACAACAGTGAGCAGCACCAGACTGCTCCCTTTATTCTCAAGGAGATTTCAGTTTAGTTGCGGATGCTGAAATCAATAAGACAACCACAAAACATATGCTTAATTACAAGCCCTGGTAATGCTTTGAAGGAAATCCATTTCAGAGTCCATTAAGGGGAACTTAACCTTGGGTGGAGAAGACAGTGTACAAGGCAAGAAAGGCTAATCTGGAAGAAGTTCTGTTTAAGCTGAAGAATGAGCAGGTTTTCACTAACTAAGGTAGAAAAAAAGGGTAGAGGTGTGAAAAGAGTGTTCTGGTTGGAAGTTCTGGGATGGAGAAGGTGCACAGGGCCACAGTAATGCACACAATAGGCTTTAAGAGACAGGTGCTATATATGGCTGACCAAACATTTGCTACAAACCATTTTCTGCAGTCTCTTCTCTTCTTGTTTTTTCTTAAGCTGAGCTTCCTTTTCTTCTGCTTCCCTCTTCTGACGGTCCTCCTCTTGGGCCTTTAACTGGGCCTAATCAACATTAGAGTCAGTAAAAAATGAGAATGCTGTATTTGTATGGACATAAGATTTTTCATATTGAAGAAAGTCAAGTATCTACCAAAGTGCCCGCTCTGTCCCTGCAAGAAGCCTATACTTCATGATAAAAGTAGAAAATCCAACAAATAGGTGATCACTTGTGTAACTTAAAAGTATCTCCAAAATAATTATCTTCTACTTGGGAAGGTGATACTAAGCAAGAAAAGGACATTACTTTTTCAGTAAAAAATAATTACTTTTTAGTTATTTTCACCTGTGAAACACTAAGTCCAAACTCTATAAAGTGTCGGAAAAATTTCTTTCATTTCACACTCAAAACCCCCCCAAACTGTTGGAACTATTTCTTTTTTCTTACTAGGTGCAAAATTTACTTTTGACAGTCTAGGTCACAACTCTGTATGACAGGAACTACTCACCTTTGCAGCTTACCAGATCAGACATCTAAATCTAAATGTGCAGATCTTCCCAATTGCTGGCTCTCATCAACTTTTATAACATTTCCTTCCTGCTACACTAATGGTGTTTCTGTTTTTTACCTTTGTTTTCCTAAAATTTTCACAGAGTTCAGGCCAGTGGGTAAAAAGCCATTTCTAAAGTTGGCCTAGCTCTCTTGTCTCAAAACACTTAAACAAGCTAGGCCTCATTTTTTTTTTTTAAATAAAGACCTATACAAATCTTTTTTCTTGCCTGGGGTTTCATTCTTGATTTACCAATTTCTCCTCTTCTTGTTTTTTCTTCCTCTCTGCCAAGATCCGCCTACGTTCAGCTCGCTGAACTGCTCTCTCTTCCATGGCTAGAAAATAGTAACAGAGCTCCGATATAAAAAATATAAGGAACATTGCAAAAGAAATGTCTCCACATTTTATAGCAAAATTTAGTGTTACTGTTAGGGTTTTCTTGCCGGTTGAGTGTTTACAATCTCAGAAACATTTATTTATTTGTTGGTAAATATATAAATAAAAAATTCATATAAAATAGAAGTTGTAGTTGCTATTTATAAATATATGAGTATATATGTGTTACTTATATACCCCGTACAAGTTAAAGACCTAAAATCCTATCCTCAGCAGTGATGAACAATTTGCAAATTGTTTTTTTGTTTACTTTTGTATTAGAATAAATGTTTACTGATTTAAATAAGATAATGTGCCTTGATGATACTTTTCTTAATGAAATCCAGAAACCAGAATTCTTTTTTAAGTAGGCTTCACGCCCAGCATGGAGCCCAACGCGGGGCTTGAACTCATGACCCTGAGATCAAGAGTCGGGCGCTTAACCGACTGAGCCACCCAGGTGCCCCCAGAAACCAGAATTTTAATTTGATCATTTCTTTAACGAATGTAGAAAACTTTAAATACATCTGACACAGACTTTGACAGTATAATCAGTCTTCAAATCCCATTGGGTCTGCTGTTTTTCCCTAAGTCATTATACTACATACATACATGTAAGTATGTCTGTAGGTGAAACAACAACAACAAACAAACTGAAGTTTGGGGTCACGATGAATATATTAAAATCTAGTTTTAAGGCATGAATAGATATCCAGATGGGCAGAAAATGGAATTGTACTAGGCATTTAGAGAACTGGCATCTGAGTGAATTCAAGTGTCAGACTCCTGTGCTTGACAGTCTATTAAATATCGATCCAAAAGAAGCAAATGTGCAAGATGGTCTGATAATATGACTCTGTCATCAGTTGGGCTTTTACAGGAAGATGGGCACGGGTGGGAGGAGTATCAAGTTCTGCCCACCTAAGTCAGCCAAGTTACTTTTGGTTCCTTGTGCCGTGATAGGAAAAGTCCAACTTTCAAGAATTAATAAACAAAAAACTCACCAGGCTATTTCTTACAGATATTAAGTGTCTGCTTTCCTAGAAAAAGAATAGTGGGAAAGCTGCAGATGGCGGCAGTGAGGCTGTCTTCAAGGAGGCAGAAATAGACTAGAGGATTAAAGCAAGAGCCCTGAGGAGCAGAGTCTCTGGTAATAAGCGCTTTCCCCATGTTTTCTAGAGCGAATCATTAAAGACTACTTGAAAAGGAGCCTGCAGTTCTAAAATATGATAACCCCTTGATCCAAACAATAATTTTTTAAAAACAAGCACACTGAACTAGGCATTTCCTGACCATCCTCAGGGGTAGACAAAGATGGCATAGATTGCTGTCCTGGCAAAGAGTCAATGCAAAGCCTGCTACTTTCTTCATGAAAAGGAAGGACTTCAGGCACAGCGTGCCTTCAGGTGACGTCACTTCTTATTAGGGCAACTATCTTGCCATAGGTGAAAAATCAGATTTACAAACCACAATATAACTGAACTGCTAATGTGCCTACCTCTATATACAAACATATACAGTGCATGACTGAGTATTCAGTAAAAACAATTAGCAGATTCACTAGGTGGAGAATGCTTTTCTTCTCATAGCATTATTTGGTTTAAATAATGATTACCACATGCATCAAAATGTTATTATCACCATCAAGGTACAACTCATTATAAGATGATGTAGTAACTTGATGTGGATTGCTTTAAATGGATCAATATTTTAAGGTTAACAAAGTATAATGTCAGGTGATCTTTATCAGTGTTTGTTGTTAGCAGTTACTCAGGGTTTTCTCATTAGTGTAACTGTCCCATTTTTTTCCCACAGTCCAAATCTCATATTACAGAAAGATGATGCATCTTTCAGTTTGTTTTTGTTCTTTTTGTATTGGTTGGGAAGGCCAAAAAGTTTGGCAGAAGGGGCAGGAAAAAAGCCGTGGAACTCTCTGGTGCACTGGTCTCCTCACATCTTTGACCAGGTTCTGCCAAGTCTCAAAACCCAGGAGTTGCTGGGATTCAGTCCCAGCATATCCTATTTCAGGAAGGAAGATAACCCCCACCAGACCACCACCAAGACCGCCCTGCCTTTCAGTATGGGGTGGGGTGCCATCAGCTGCCTTGGGTTCCTTCGGGCTCCAGAGAGAGAATTTTGGGAGTCACTTCTACTACCATCAGTTCCAGGGGAAGCAACAGGCGAGCTGGGGGTTAAAAAAAAAAAAAAAAAAAAAGGAAAGAATTCAGACCAATAACCAGCATTGTTCAAAACTCTTGAGCCTGAGGAACTCAAAGCATTTCACAAATATTCATTAATCTTTACTCTCTAAGATAACTGCATATTATACCCACTCGATAAATTGGTGTGAGGAGGCATGGGAAGGTTGAGTGACTGTCCTCAGTCTGCAAGGTGAGTCAGGTGCTCAGACTCCCATCCCAGGGCTTCAAATCAATAGGTATCTATCACCCACTTCTTATCCTACCATTTATCACATGTATTGAGTATGTCACAAGCATGTCTGAAACCACTTTTGAGAAATCTGGATTCTTATTTCAGGCTCAAAGATGTTTACTTTTATCCAAACCAACTACACATTTAACCTAGGTATTTAGCCAGTCCAGGGGATGCTCCATTTGCATCTGATATTGTCCAACCTGGCTTCTCAGGACTAAACATAATCAGAAACCCAGAAATCAAGTTAGAGTAAGCAAGGAAGCATTATTCTCTTTTACTGGTATAGCAACAGGGCTCCTCAGACAAAGATAGCCACAACACAAATGCTAACTATATAACTCATAGGTCGCTAGTGGCCTCAAATATCTATGAGAAAGGGGCTTCTTTCTTTTGAGAGTACACAATAAAAGAAAGGGAGAGATCATGGAGTCTGGAAGCTGGTCAAAGAAGTTCAGGGGCCTCTCAAACACTAGGTGAAAAAACCCAAATCATGAGTCCAAAGAGTGTTCTGATATAATGGACATACTTTGGAAGCAGCTGGCAGGTTCTTTTAGGTTCTTTTCCTCTGGGGTTTGACAGCTGGCAGCTCTGTGCATCTGTGACTGCTGCAGCCCTCTCTGCTGCCCACCGAGCCTCTGCTAACCGCTGGCTTTCCTTCAGCTCTAGAATTGTTTTCTGCTGTTCCTGAAGTTTCTTCTTTTGCTTTTCAATCAATTGTTGCTGGAAGACATGGCGGTTATGGAAATGACCCATGCACATGGATTCTGCTTTCTGGCTGGTGGTTCTGATGATCTTGTTGCTGCCAGGCTGTTGGGACGGCTCAACATCCTGGGTCTCGTGCTGCTTATTGTCATATGTGTTCAAAGGGACATGCTGGAAGGGACAATGCAAGCTGCTCTTTGTTGGTCTTCCTAGGTGGGGGCTGGGCATGTAATCACTGCTCCCTGAGGGAGGCTTTTCCCCCAAAGGTGGCCCACCAGTCACCTGAGAAAGAAGGAGCATGTTACAGTTCAGCTATTTAAAGGACTATGTTGAAGAGATCCAACCTCATCTAGTCAGCCTTGTTTGGTTCAATGGCACAACTGCCCTGTGCTCTTGGCCTGGCTATCTCAGAGGCTACCAGCCGTAGATCTGTGAGCTGTTCTCAGAATGTGCACTGCTGCTCACCATGGAAACTAGGTGGGCGAGTGGCTACAGTTGTACAAACCATTGCCGTGGGCCAGGACATTTACAATAAGAAAACTGTGCTCTTAGAAATTTCTAATTTGGATAGTTCACTTGTCAATTAGGCAGGATTATTCCAGATATATATTACAGGAATTTTAATCTGCATGAATTAACTCTGAATTTTGTGGCAAAGGATATACTCTCCGTCAAGAATGTTTGAAAACTGGGGCACCTGGGTAGCTCAGTCGGTTGAGCATCCGACTTTGGCTCAGGTCATGATCTCGTGGTTCATGAGTCTGAGCCCGCATGGGGCTCTTTGCTGACAGCTTGGAGCCTGGAGCCTGCTTCAGATTCTGTGTCTCCCTGTCTCTGTCTCTCCCCCACTTGTGCTCTCTCTCTCTCTAAAAAATAAAGAAATAAACTTTCGGAAAAAAATTAAATAAAAAAGAATGTTTGAAAACTAGCAAATACCTTTACAAATGAATAACAGCTCTGTTCTCTCAATGCCCCTCTTGCCACAAATAAATTAATCACAGGGTATGTATGTATGTTATTTATTCACCTATTCATTCATTCATTTTCAGAATCAAAGCCTGGATTAAAGTTTATAGTCTCCAACTATTCCTAGACTATCTGTGGGAAATATTTGCAAGCCCATGACCACTGGGCAGATATCTGCATTATATAATACTATTATCGATAATACAATATTTTAGCATATGAGTTAAAGCTTTATCATATAACAGACCTCATTCAACAGACTGAGATATCATACTTATTATTCGTTCGTATAAGTTCTATATAGAGGGGGAGGAAACAGAATTCTTAATCAGAAAAACTAATCCTGACCAAAATAACACATAGTTAAAATGTCTCTTCTAGGTTCTGTGTCCTAAGGTCTGACCAGTTTTTGATTCTGCCATCTGCAATGATACAGGGAGAAAAATACTATGAACTATCTTATATCTTAGAAGCTTTTAGCTAGAGGGTACCATACTAAATATTTTTCACGATGATGGAAATATTTCCTATAGACTCAGCTAAAGTGAAAAATATGGTATATGGAAACTCTGACATGTTAAAGACTAAAAAATAACCTTCTATTTCAGAAATGTCAATGGATATTTATTTGCGAGAACATCTGCTTAAGTAATTTAGCATCAAGCAGGGTATACGTTTTAGGCCCTTTTAAACTTTGTGATAATGGTGCATTATTAACCCAGCAAGACTGTAAAAGCCTTGGGTACAGCAAAATTTCATTTGGATCACAGTAACTTTTCAAGGTAAAAATAAAAGAATGAAAGAAAGCTTAACGGTACTTGCTGTATTTGGTGAAACAGGACTGAACAGGCTGGTGTAATTAGCGAAAATCATCTGTAAGCTGATAATTTTGAAAAATTTCAAGGTATAATGTATGCATCTGTAGTTCATTAGTTCCTTTAATTGTGTTATTAGTGAGCATCTTACTAAAGATTTTATATTTTATTTGTGTTATATTCTACACTGTGGAAAAAGTTAGGGTTTATCTAATAACCTACAGAGTATTATATCCTTTTATTTCCACTTGCTTTATTTTTTATAATATTCTTTTAAGAATATCTTTTTCAGAGTTGATTTCAGAGATTTAAAGGCTTTTATTTCTTTTTATATCTTACATATAGTAAGAAAATTAGACATTGTAACTTTTCTGTTTTATGAAAATAAAAAATACTTTGTTGTCTTTTCTAAATTTAAAGATAACAACAGTGTAACTTTGTAAAGTAAAAAGTTCCACACAGCCATTTCTTAAGATAGAGGACTCTCTTGGGTCTCAATGTAAGTAAAATTATCTAGCTGACATAAAGGTTGATAAACTGCCTAGGGGAAGGGACCAAAATGTTACATAAGTCCCAATAAGCATCCTCATGATAGCTCTTTGCTAGGAGACTAGGTTTAAATTAAAACCAGCCTACTTACTGGCAGAAATCAGGGTAAAAAGCAAGACTGGGGCGCCTTTAGTGCCCAGTTTATTTTACATGTCTGAGTTAAGGGCTCAACAGTGTTATGTGAAAGATTGGAGGGGTTTGGGGTGAAGGTGAGGTGGCAGGGGACCTTCCCCAAAGGGCTTTTCAAATATGACAAGTATAATTATGAAAGAAAAAATCTATAAAAACTTAACTCTGTATAGTACCAAACACCAAAACTTACCCAAAAGGACAAAAAAAATGAAACAATTTTGCAAAATACGTCATAATAAAAGCATCAATAGTCTAATATAAAGAGCTCTACAAATAAGAAAAATATATATAATCAAGCAAAAAAAAGTATAACGACATGAAGAGATAAGTCACTAAATATCTATATCCATTTTCACACACACACACACACACACACACATATATATATATATATATATATATATATATATATAGTCATTACAAAAAATATTTAACCCCAAAAAACAAGAGTCCAGGGCCAGATGGCTTTCCAGGGGAATTCTACCAAACATTTAAGGAAGAGTTAATACCTATTCTCTTGAAGCTGTTCCAAAAAAATAGAAATGGAAGGAAAACTTCCAAACCCTTTCTATGAAGCCAGCATTACCTTGATTCCAAACCAGACAGAGACCACACTAAAAAGGAGAACTATGGACCAGTTTCCCTGATGAACATGGATGCAAAAATCCTCAACAAGATATTAGCCAACCAGATCCAACAATACATTAAGAAAATTATTCACCATGACCAAGCGGGATTTATACCTGGGATGCAGGGCTGGTTCAATATCTGCAAAAACAATTAACGTGATTCATCACATCAATAAAAAAAGGACAAGAACCATATGATCCTCTCAATAGATGCAGAGAAAACATTTGACAAAATACAGCATCTTTTCTTAATTAAAAACCTCAAGAAAGTAGGGATAGAAGGAGCATACCTCGAGATCATAAAAGCCATATACAAAAGACCCAATGCTAATATCATCCTCAGTGGGGGAAAGCTCTCAGTTTTTAGGTTTCAGCTCTAAGGTCAGGAACAAGACAGGGATGTCCACTCTCACCACGGTTATTCAACATAGTATTGGAAGTCTTAGCCTCTGCAATCAGACAACACAAAGAAATAAAAGGCATCCAAATAGGCCAGGAGGAGGTCACACTTTCACTCTTCACAGATGACATGATACTCTATATGGAAACCCAAAAGATTCCACCAAAAAACTGCTAGAACTGATCCATGAATTCAGCAAAGTTGCAGGATATAAAATCAGTGCCCAGAAAACGGTTGCATTCCTATTCACCAATAATGAAGCAACAGAAAGAGAAATCAAGGAATTGATCCCATTTCCAATTGCACCAAAAACCATCAAATACCTAGGAATAAACCTAACCAAAGAGGTGAAAAATTGATACACTTAAAAATATAGACAGGTTATGAAAGAAACTGAAGAAGACACAAAAAATGGAAAAACATTCTATGTTCCTACATAGGAAGAACAAATATTGTTAAAATGTCTACTAACCAAAGCAATCTACATATTCAATGCAATCCCTATCAAAGTAACACCAGCATTCTCCACAGAGCTAGAACAAACAATCCCAAAATTTGAATGGAACCAGAAAAGACCCCGAATAGCCAAAGCAATCTTGAAAAAGAAAACCAAAGCAGGAAGCATCACAATCCCAGACTTCAAGCTGTATTACAAAGCTGTAATCCTCAAGACAGTATGATACTGACACAAAAACAGACACTCAGATCAATGGAACAGAATAGAGAGAACCCAGAAATGGGCCCACAAACGTATGGCCAACTAATCTTTGACAAAGCAGGAAAGAATATCCAATGGAATAAAGACAGTCTCTTCAGCAAGTGGTGCTGGGAAAACTGGACAGCGACAGGCAGAAGAATGAACCTGGACCACTTTCTAACACCATACACAAAAATAAACTCAAAATGGATGAAAGACCTCAATGTAAGACAGGAAGTCATCAAAATCCTCGAGGAGAAAGCAGGCAAAAACCTCTTTGACTTTGGCTGCAGCAAATTCTTACTCAACACGTCTCCAGAGGCAAGGGAAACAAAAGCAAAAATGAACTATTGGGACCTCGTCAAAATAAAAAGCTTCTGCACAGCAAAGGAAACAATCAGCAAAACTAAAAGGCAACTGATGGAAAGGGAGAAGATACTTGCAAATGACCTATCAGATAAAGGGTTAGTATCCAAAATCTATAAAGAACTTACCAAACTCAACACCCAAAAAACAAATAATCCAGTGAAGAAATGGGCAAAAGACATGAATAGACACTTCTCCAAAGAAGACAGCCAGATGGCCAACCGACACAGGAAAAAATGCTCAACATCACTCATCATCAGGGAAATACAAATCAAAACCACAATGAGATACCACTTCACACCTGTCCAAACAACTCAGGCAACAACAGATGTTGGTGAGGATGCGGAAAAAGAGCTCTTTTGCACTGCTCGTGGGAATGCAAACTGGTGCAGCCACTCTGGAGAACAGTAGGGAGGTTCCTCAAAAAATTAAAAATAGAACTACCCTATGACCCAGCAATTGCACTATTAGGCATTTATCTAAGGGATACAGGTATGCTGTTTTGAAGGGGCACATGCACCCCCATGTTTATAGCAGCACTAGCAACATTAGCCAAAGTATGGAAAGAGCCCAAATATCCATCGATGGATGAATGGATGAAGAAGATGTGGTATATATATACAATGGAGTATTACTCAGCAGTCAAAAAGAATGAAATCTTGCCATTCACAACTACATGATGGAACTAGAGGGTATTATGCTAAGCAAAATTAGTCAGAGAAAGACAAATATAATATGACTTCACTTATATGAGGACTGTAAGACACAGGACAGATGAACACAAGGGAAGGGAAGCAAAAATAATATAAAAACAGGGAGGAGGACAAAACATAAGAGACTCTTAAATATGGAGAACAAACAGAGGGTTACTGGAGGGGTTGTGGGAGGGGGGATGGGCTAAATGGGTAAGGGGCATTAAGGAATCTACTCCTGAAATCATTGTTGCACTATATGCTAACTAATATGGATGTAAATAAAATAAAAAAAGAAAGCTCATTAAGAAAATATTTAACCTCACTAATAAAAAAATGCACATGTTGAAGCAATAAGATAAAAATATTTTACCTATCAACTTAGCAAAAATGAAAAATGTGTTATTAGACAGGAAAATAGGCATTTCTTTGGCACAACCTTTGTGGAAGGGCAATTTGGTAAGTCTTTAAATGGGCATTCTATTTTTAGGTATTTATCCTAAGTACAAAGCATTTAAGTAAAAATGGATGCGTGCAAAGATTTCGTTACAATGATGTTCACTGAAGCACTGAAGCACTGTTCGCAATAGCGGCAAACTGGAAACAACTTAAATGTCCGGCAATAGAGAAAAAGGTAAACATATCCCAGCTTAGGGTTCACGATAGAGTATCCACAGCCATTACAAAATGATGGTACAGAATGGTAGTGCTTCACCAAGGGGTATTCATTCACAAGTTTCATTTGTGAAACTTAAAAAAAAAATACAGGTGCCCAACAACCAGAAATTCTGATTTAACAGGTCTCATCTGTGGTTTAGTCTCAGTTGAGAACTACTATTGCAGAAGTAGATTTAGTGGCATAGAAAATTCACATGTTATACTATAAAATTATGAATTATTTTTTTAGAAAAACAGAATAGTGATATAGTTATTAAGAAGGAAAAAAATGGCCTTACTTTCTCTGTATTATGAAAAACTAGATATCTTCAGTCACTTGAAGAAACGTTAAGTTATATAAATATTAAAGAGAAAAATTTACATATGCATGAATAGAGAAAAGACTATATGGCTGTATTTCAACATGTTACTGGTGGTTATCTCCAGATGATGGAATTATAGGCTACTTTTCTTTTTCCTCTCTCATTTTCTCCTATCAAATTACAATAATTAACATGATTTTCTTATTAGACAAAAACTTTAAAATCCCATATATATATATATATATATATATATATATATATATGTCATAAGCTCAGTTAGAAAGGAAATGTCTGATGATCAAGTAAGAGGAATTCAAAAGGTATAAACAATCTTTATCTATTTGTGAAAGAGTCTTTCATTTATTGTAAATTCCCTCTCTATATTATGTCCCTACCGAGTCTCAACTATACCAAAGTTTATATGTGATATATAAAAACAAGATTCAGTTCAAGAAAATAAACACTGACTGAAAGGTAACCTTTGTGTACTATAAACAGCTCTCATCTTTTAGATAGCCCAGTCAAGGCAATCTGACGGTGGCTAATATATCCTAGGCTATACAAGTGCAGAGCTCAGATGCCAGTGTTTAATAAGTAGAAGGCCAAGCAAAGGAAAAACATTGTACCTCTCCATTTCTTACAGGTGCATCCACCATGGCTGCTGCTTCCTCAAGTAGACTGATGCCAGGTGACCCATTTGCACTGAGTTTCCCTAGTGATGCTGCCATCAGCAGCTCATTCATTCTCTTCCTGGTTTCCTTCTTAGTTTGCGCCAGCTCTCTCTTTAGGATCTCTGCACGATGCCAATGCTGCCATTCTGTAAAGTGGTGTCGGAGAACTTGTTTCCGGTTATATTCAGTGGCCAGTTGTTGTTTTCTAAGCAACAAAATTCTTCCGTTAAAAAAAAGAAGCCATTTATCGCTTGTTAGTTGATAATATAAATGAGACAAGTCTAAAGGAGTCCCAGAAATACTCCATCTTACCTCCAGCTTATCCTTTTATTTAAGCTAAAATGGCATCACTTTATCAAATTCCCTGGTGCAAAAGGTCTGCTAGTAGAGGGCATTAGTACCTTAAGACATTACCTCAGAAGAAGGAATTCTATCATGTCACAAAGACATACTACATTTTCTAAATTACCATAAAATAGTAAAAGGGAGCAAAGAGAACAGGCATATAAAGAACTACATTTATTTTTTTTAAGTTTACTTACTTTGAGAGAGACAGAGAGACCACACGTGCAAGTGAGTGGGAGAGGGGCAGAGAGAGAGAGGGAGAGAGAGAGGGAGAGAGAGAGGATCCCAAGCAGGCTCTGTGCTGTGAGCGTGAGCCTGACTCAGTGCTTGAACTCATGAACCGTTAGATCATGACCTCAACCGAAATCAAGAGTTGAACGCTTAACTGACTGGGCCGCCCAGGAGCCTCTAAATAACTACTTTTAAAAAGATGAATGCATGAGGGAGATTTCAGCCATGCTTGCAAATGAAGACAGGTTTGGGAGAAAGGGAATGGAACAAGATTTAACAAGTGAACTGTCAATAACAAATTAAGTATAAGACTTACAAAAGTCAGTATGAAACCAGGAGGGTGGATCTTAGGAAAGAACTTGATCAGACACAGGATCTCTAAAGAGAAGGATTCATTTACCAAATGCTTAAACTGAATGAATGAAACACTGCCTTGCTAAACACTAGACAAGTGTGAAAGACGTGTCAGAGATAAGGCACTTGCCTTAATGGAACTCATTCAGAGTCTAGTAATGAGTCTGGTTAATTCTCTTTGTAAGGAAGACCTTTTTTTGATTCCCAGATACTTCATGACATTAGGAGACATCACTGAGTGGAGTTGGGTAATGCTTGCTACACTCCCTTCCCAAAGGGGATCTCCATTAAGAGACATTTTTCTGACAGCCATTTGAGAATTCAAGCATGGAGGTCTCTGAGCACTATAAGTGGATAATTACTGTCCCTGAATAAGTAAGCTATAGAGTTTGGAACTTATTATATTGCATCAGGGGTCAGTTTTGAGGTTTAAAATCTATTATCTAGACACCTACTTGATTTTATCTTGTAAAAGTGACTCGAATATGTTCTCATTTGTATACCCATTTCTGTTGAACATCCATAATGCTTAACACTCCTCAAAGACTCTTTGGGGTTACATAAAAAAAAATCATAAAGTTCTTAAGTCACTGAGTCAGGAGAACATTTCTAGAGTTCTTAAATGTTTAAGTGACTTTTAAATCTTTTTTGACTGGCACCTTCAGTAAGAAAAATGTTACACCGTGGCTCAACATACAAGTTTATAGGTATATGTGTATGTTTGAAACAAAAACATATCTAAATGAAACAAAAGTTTCACCAAACAATATTTACCCTTACTACCAGAGGTGCATTCTGACATTTCTGATGCATTCCATTTCTTTAAAAAACAGCTCATCTTGAGTCTGATTTCAGGTCCCATTAATGGGTTAAAACCCTTAGTTTGAAAAAGATATTCTAGTGTTATAGAATTTAACCTATGTCAGAGGCATTGGATGAAACACCAATTAGTGAGAGTAGAGTCCACTGAAATAATGTAATTCAGGATAAACACTAACAACAACTCTGCCAATAGTGGATTTCATTGTATTTAATTGTTTCCTTCTACTGTATTAATGTAGGTACTCAATATTTGATTAACAGACTGATGTTTTTGTGATAAAAGTACAATATAGGTGGTAATATAAACATTTATACATGGAGTTTAATTTGATGGAAATAAATTATCTAGTATGAGACAGAATAACCTTGAAATAAAAATTTTAGAGGAAATAGGGATAATAAATCAGGTAGCAATGCAGGTAAGAAAAAGCTCCCAAAATACCAATGTTTAAAGAGTGAAAGAAATAGAAAGCCTATAGCACTTTTCTTAAGTAAGTGAAAATCATAAATTTCCACTGGATAGAAGATGTATATTGCTCTGTCTGATTAATGTGAAATTCAATTTACATCAATCTGCTCAGGAAGGGGGGGGAGTGTGAAATTTATCTGATGTGTTAATTTCAAGTCTTTACAGCATAAACAGCAAAAAGTGATCTAGGATTCTGACTGTCATGGAAGAAGTTATTTGGACACTATAAAAAGGGAAAGAGAAAAATATTTCTGAAAGTATAACAAAAAGACTAACAGTAAGAAAATGGGTAAAAATTTCATGTTCACCATAGTGCTTAGAAGCCACTCTATAACGACTATATAGGGGATTTCAAAGTGTGTTAAAATATCTACATTTGAGGGTTGTGATGGAAGAGTAGACATGAAGAAGGCAGGGATCCAGAGACAAGGCTGGTTTTACTCCCGTTCCTCTGCAGTTCACCTCAGCAGAGTGACAATAGTCCAAATAAGCTAATTTCTATACTTTTTAAAAGATTAACACTAAAAACATAAATATTTCTGAAAGTGAAAAATCACTTATGTCTTAAAACCTCAATCCAATGCAATACTTAGGTATGCTAACCAAAAGAAATGGTTTCAGACACAGTTCCCAATTAATCATAAAATGAAGGACAGAGTTCCCTTTGGAAAACATCCTGTCCCAATATGCTTCCAAGCTGAAATATGGGAATTTCTGGCACGAGTATATAAATTGAGCATCATACTTACATAACTGCATGCACAGAAAGGCTAAAGACCATATATAATGGAAAAACTCCATTTTCCTTCCCATGTAGGGAAAAATCCAGTTCTTCCCCACTGTTTGTCACCTGTGTGTCTTTTTTTACCTTTTCAGAGAATACCTCACTTCTGGCACTCTAGTCACCAAATGTGTGGAGGTTTTTACCCACATCAACAAGCAATTCTTGTACACCCAGCAGGGTATCCAAGAACTCAACTCAACTCTGACACCTCTACCTGAAGACAGTGTCAGATCCCACAGTTTAAGGGCTCGGTCCCATAAGTATCTTCCCCCATTCCTCCTACCACCTTCAGATGCCAGTCACAAGACCAGGTTATCTATCACCTGTGTTTCTGATCAATTGGCTATAGACTGTAAGTTCCAACCACCCCTTCCTTGGGTTTGATTAATTTGCTAGAGTAGCTCACAGAACTTGGAGAAACATTTATGTTTACCAGTTAATTAAAGGATATATGATGAAGGATACCAATGAACAGCCAGATGAAGAGATATATAGGGTGAGGTCTGGGAGGGTCCTAAGCACAAGACCTTCTGTCCCCGTGTATTTGGGGTGTCAATGTGGATGTGTTCACCTGCCTGGAAGTTCCCTGAACCCTGTATTTTGGAGATTTTATGGAAGCTTCATGTCACTATGATTGATATTAAATCCATTTTAGCCTTTCTTCTTTTTCAAGAGAATGGGGGGGATATAGAAGATAAACTTGTAGAGAATAATGAAGCAGTAAAAAAGAGGGAAACTAATGCAAAGGAGCACATTATAAGAATTAGAGAACTCAGTGACTTATTACAAAGGAATAACATCTGAATCATAGGAGTCCAAGGAGATGAAGAGACAGAAAAAGGGGTAGAAGGTTTTTATGTGAGCAAATTATAGCGGAAACCTTTCCTCATTTGTGGAAAGACACAGACATCAAAATCCAAGAAACACAGAGAA
Source organism: Felis catus (assembly GCF_018350175.1). NCBI lineage: Eukaryota > Metazoa > Chordata > Mammalia > Carnivora > Felidae > Felis > Felis catus. The sequence goes on from NC_058376.1 coordinate 60,332,487, forward strand.
CTCCCATTAGATTCAACAGAACTGACAATCAAGGCATATCATAGTCAAATTCACAAAATACTCAGGCAAGGAAAGAATCATGAAAGCAGCAAGGGAAAAAAGTCTTAACCTATAAAGGAAGACAGATCAGGTTCGCAGCAGACCTATCCATAGAATTGGCAGGCCAGAAAGGAGTGGCAGGAGTGACCGCTAAACCAACCCTGCAAGAAATTTTAAGGGGGACTCTCTGAGGGGAGAAAAAATGACACAAAACAAAAAAAGACCCAAAGCATCAAAGACTAGAAAGGACCAGAGAATACCACCAGAAACTCCAACTCTACAGACAACACAATAGCAATAAATTCCTATCTTTCAGTACTCACTCTAAATGTTAATGGAATAAATGCTCCAATCAAAAGACATAGGGTATCAGAATGGAAAAGAAAATAAAATCCATCTGTATGATATTTATAAGAAACCAATTTTAGACATAAAGACACCTTCAGATTGAAAGTAAGGGGATGGAGAACCATCTATCATGCTAACGGTCACCAAAAGAAAGCTGGAGTAGCCATACCTATATCAGACAATCTAGATTTTAAAATAAAGACCGTAACAAGAGATGAAGAAGGGCATTATATCATAATTAAGGGGTACGTCCACCAAGACCTAACAATTGTAAACATTTATGCCCTCAACGTGGAAACACGCAAATATATAAATCAATTAATCATGAACATAAAGAAACTCACTGATAATAATACCATAATAGTAGGGGACTTCAAAACCCCACTTACAGCAATGGACATATCATCTAAGCAGAAAATCAACAAAGAAACAACGGCTTTGAATGACACACTGGACCAGATGGATTTAACAGATATATTCAGAACATTTCATCCTAAAGCAGTGGGATATACATTCTTCTCCAGTGCACATGGAACATTCTTCAGAATAGATCACATACTGGGACACAAATGAGCCCTCAACAAGTACAAAAAGATCGAGATCATACCATGCATATTTTCAGACCACAACGCTATGAAACTTGTAATCAACCACAAGAAAAAAATTTGGAAAGACAACAAATTATCGGAGACTAAAGACCATCCTACTAAAGAATGAATGGGCTAACCAAGCCAGTCTCTTCAGCAAACTGAAGGTGTTGAGAAAACTGGACAATGCCATGTAGAAGAATGTAGAAGAATGAACCTAGACCACTTTCTTACACCAGACAAAGAAATAAACTCAAAATGGATGTAAGACCTAAATGTAAGACAGAAAGCCATCAAAATCCTAGAGGAGAAAGCAGGCAAAAACCTCTTTGACCTCAGCCAGAACAACTTCTTACTCAATATATCTCTAGAGGCAAGAGAAACAAATGCAAAAATGAACTATTGGGACCACATCAAGATAAAAAGCTTCTGCACAGCAAAGGAAACAATTAGCAAAACTAAAAGGCAACCAACAGAAAGGGAGAAGATATTTGCAGTATCTTCTAATATCAGATAAGGGGTTAGTATTTAAAATCTATAAAGAACTTATCAAACTCAGCACCCAAAAAACAAAAAAAAAAGTGAAGAAATGGGCAAAAGACATGAATAGACACTTGCAAAGAACACATCCAGATGCCTAATAAACACATGAAAAGATGTTCAAGATCACTCATCATCAGGGAAATACAAATCAAAACTACAATGAGATACCACTCCACACCTGTCAGAATGGCTAACATTAACAACTCAGGCAACAACAAATGTTGGCAAGGATGAGGAGAAAGAGGAAACCTTTTGCACTGCAGGTGGGAATGCGAACTGGTGCAGCCACTCTGGAAAACAGTATGGAGGTTCCTCAAAAAGTTAAAAATAGAACTATGCTATGACCCAGCAATTGCACTACTAGGTATTTATCCAAAGGATACAGGTATGCTGTTTTGAAGGGGACATGCACCCCGATGTTTACAGCAGTGCTATCGACAACAGCCGAAGTATGGAAAGAGCCCAAATGTCCATCAACGGATGAATGGATAAAGAAGATACGGTGTGTGTGTGTATACATACACACACATACACACACAAAATGGAATATTACTCAGCAATCGAAAAGAATGAAATCTTTTCATTCTTTATTCGCAACTACATGGATGGAACTACAAGGTATTATGGTAACTGAAACTAGTCAGAGAAAGACAAATATCACATGACTTCATTCATATGTGGAATTTAAGATACAAAACAGATGAACATAAGAGAAGGGAAGCAAAAATAATATGAAAACAGGGATGAGAACAAAAGATAAGAGTCTCTTAAATACAGAGAACAAACTGAGGGTTGTTGGAGGGGTTTGGGGTGGGAGGATGGGATAAACAGGTGAGGAGCATTAAGGAGGACACATGTTGGGGTGAGCACTAGGTGTTATATGTAGAGGATGAATCACTGGATTCTACTCCTGAAATCATTATTGCACTATATGCTAACTTGGATGTAAATGAAAAATATAAAAAAATAAATTAATAATAAAAAAATAAGAGAAAAATAAGACACAAAACAGAGAGGGAGGAAAACCATAAGAGACTCTGAAATACAGAGAACAAACTGAGGGTTGCTGGAGGGGAGGTGGGTGAGGGGTTGGGCCAAATGGGTGATGGGCATTAAGGCAGGCACTTGTTGGGATGAGCGCTGGGTATTATATATACGTAATGAATCACTGGGTTCTACTCCTGAAACCAATACTACACTGTATGTTAACTAACTTGAATTTAAATAAATAAATTGTAAAAATAAAATAAAATAAAATTTAAGTTAAAAAAAGAAAATAAACTATTAGGGTTTAAATAAGAGTTTAAATATGAACCATGCTGTTTCTTATTTTTTTAATTTTTTAACATTTTTATTTATTTTTGAGAGAGAGAGAGAGAGACAGAGCACGAGCGGGGGAGGGGCAGAGAGCGAGGGAGAACCTGAAACAGGCTCCAGGCTCTGAGCTGTCAGCACAGAGCCCGTCACAAAGCTCAGACTCACAAACTGTTAAGAGCTGAAGTCAATGTTTAACCAACTGAGCCACCTAGGTGCCCCTGAACCATGCTGTTTATAACAACACCTGAATTGATACTTAGTGATCAGTGCATGAACTAGAACCTATAAGTCAGGAGAACACTGACTAACTGAATAGATAGGGGTGACTAGATAAGTACCTGGAAGCTTCTAAGCCTCAGATTCCTCCTAAAAATGGTATCACCCTAAAAAAAAAAAAAGGCTTTACATTGCTTGTTCTACAGGAGTTTTTTTTAAAAAGATCTAATTCACACACACACACACACACACACACACACACACACACACACCCTAAACACAGAGAACAAATTCTCATGGAAGATAACACTGTCTCAGGGCAAAACTACTAGATATCTAAAAAGTGTCTTGAATTTTTTAAAAGGATATGAAAAATGATAAATAAATAAGCACACACTAGTGATCTGAGTCCTGAAATCTGACGCATGAAAACAGCAGCGGTGCAAGCAGTCGCATTTGGGATGAATAGGAGCAGGAAGGAACGAGCTACTGCATTCAATAATGCACCAGGTAGCCCCCAGGGAAAAAGAAGATAACACAATTCTGTCTGAAAGGGTTTTAAAGTGAGCCAGGCAGCGCAAATCTGGGCCCCCTGCCTCTATGACAGACGTATGAGGAGCCTGACCAGCTTCAGAAGCCACGCAATTTCTGGCCTCTTGCCTTCATACCAGGTGAGCATGGAGGGAAGGGCATCAAACATGATTCACAGAGGGGCGCTGTAAGTGACTGCCCAAAAGAATGCTCAAATGAGGTGTGGGAAAGTGGGGACCTGACAGTCTATTTTCAACCCAGCCTCCCCTCTTCTAGGCTAGCATGCGGGCTCACCCCAGCTATGTGCTGATTTACCAGTTTTTCCCCAAACTGAAAAACGCCCTCTTCTACTTCGCCACATTCTGTCTCTCAGAAGGTGGGGCCCATGAATTCCTATTTTTAAAAAGCTCCTCAGGGGATTATAACGCACGATAGCCAAGTCCATGTCACTCTCGAGTATTTATCTTATGCTGCCTTCTGTTGCAATTATTTTTAGTAGTTGGGTGCCATGTTTAACTTCACTTAAATGGAAAACTCCTAGAAGGCAAGTGTTTAACACTTTTTTCAAGTCCCTCCTCCCTGTACTTAGGAGAGAGCCTAGTACCCAGTAAATGTCAATAAAGCTGGTTGGCTGAAAGAATAAATTCTATCAAACAGAATGAAAGAACAAGTGAACAAATGAACACCATAGTTTGAGGGATGTCAAAGAGCCAGTTTTCCCACTGGCCTGCCACACAGTACCCTCAAATCCCCAACACTTACATATTGGGCACTGTTTCCAGACCATGCCTGTTGAAGTATACACAGTTTCCTGAGAGGGATAACATCAACTGAGGATTACAGTAAAAGAGCATGAGGGGCTTGAGGGACAAAGGGAAGAGATAAAAGCATATTTCAGGAAAGGCCCAGAACTCTGGTACAAGAGAGGGCAGGACTGCAAGTAATGTAGAGGTTAATGAGGGGAAAACAGAGGTGCTTCTCAGGAAAGAACTGAGAAATCAGGGGCTCAAAAAGGGCTGGTGGAAGACGTCAAAAACCCCTCCCCTTCCTAATTTTGTCTAGGGCTCGCCATAAATTTAAGAGAGGAAGGGACAGAGGAGCAATGGAAGAAATGAAGTCAGCTTTTAAAAGTGAACATGCTGAGCAAAGTAAAAATACAGTTCAAATTCCAACACCACCACATCAAAGGGTTTAACTAAGCATGTGCACCAGGGTTTTATTGTATTACCTAAGCAAGTAAATTCTCAGGTTTGGGAATATTTGTTAAGGTTGAGATTATATTATAATATTGTATTGAAATTTTATAACACCATTACCATAACTACTTTTAAAAGAAAAGAGACAGACAAAAATAGGAGAAAGAACAAAAGAAAGTTAAAGAAAGGAAAAAGGGGAGGACGGAAGGACGGAAGGATGGAAGGAAGGAAGGAAGCCAGGAAAGCTAGGCCTTGCATGGGGGAACTGGCCAGTGAGGGAAATCTCAGGTGTCAGAAACAAGTGCGGATGCAAGAGCTGGAGGATGAAGACACAGCTGACATCTGAGTAACGGGCATAGCAAATAATTTCCATGTCCAGGTGGATGGGCCACAGAACCACCTGTGCTTTGCCAATCTGGTAGGTGTTTAGTTTCTATGGTTAGTAACCCATTATATCCCTTGAGCTCATTATTTAGGGAAAAAAAATACTTGAAAACACTGTCAAGTTAAATTGCAAAAGAGGAAGCAAATAAACTCCTCATTGACTCACTTATTATTCAGCAAATGTGTATTTGGGGTCTACTGAGATACTAGGAGAAACTCTGATGAACACAGAAAAGAACCCAGCTCTCCAGACACCCTCAATCCCACTAATGTTTCTTGGTTTCTGCTTATAGTAGCTAACTTAGAGCTTTTCCCCACTTTTAATATCCCATCCTTCTTTCTAGAACAAAGAAAAACATGCAGACAGCCAGGGATTTGGGAAAGCAGCACAAAGGATGGTTTGTATCTAGTAGCTTCTTACTACTAATATGTTTCCAGCATGTCTTGTCATTTGTTAATTACTGCTTTATTTTTCATCTGCAGCCATCTAAAGTAAATTGCCACACAAATGAAAAATACAGCTGTCTTGGGGAACCACCACCTAGATGTTATACAACATTTAGTACAGAAGCAGTGTGGTACAGGAAAGAGCATTTGGATCAGAAGCAAAGAGACCAGAGTCTAGTCCTGGACTAGCTACTCTCACCCTTTGGACCTTGAGAGAGTCGTTTACTCTCTCTAGGCCTTACTTTTAACATATGTAAAATGACAGGCAGGATCAGACGATCCTTGAGGTGGCTTCTGCTCTACATTTTTTTGCTCTAAAGTTCTGTAGTAAAAAAATTATTACAAGTTAAGTATTTTCTAACTCTGGCACTTAAAAAAAATGTAGTACCCATTCTGAATGTTTAAAAATAGACACCTGAAAATAATTCACAGATACGAGACGTTCTAAGATCTTAAAAAAAAAAAAATTGGCACATAATGCTATTATGAAATCCCCATTTAGTGATTTCATATTTAAGCAGTTTAATTGCAATGAAATCTCAAGTTCTTCATATTTTTCTTCTACAAGTTTCTTCTGGTATGTAAATTTCACAGCCATGTTTAACTTCAACACTCAGTTTCCACTCCCTTCATACCATCATTCATGTCACTTCCCTTTTACAGCACCTCCAGTTTCTCTCCTTTACCCAGCATATCTTGCTAGCTATTCCTTTTTCAGTAAGCTATCATCCCAATTCCTTATATGAATCGCTAGGTCCTAAGAACTTAGAAATGAATTATGGGAAAGAGTTTTCTAAGCTGACCTTTTTTTTTTTCCCCCCTAGCATACTGTAAAGAAAGGGAAATTGACTAAGTCATCCCTCTGCTTAAAAACTATCAAGATTTCACCTTTATTTACCAAAGAATTCCTAAACTCCTTGTCTTGGCATTCAAGGCCTTTCACAAATTGATGAACTTGAGAAGCCACATGCTTGATGATCTCTGGCCAACCTGAATGGCTACACCAAGTGCCATTACCTCATCTCCCCATCCCCACCTAGGAATATCCTATTTATGGTACAAAGTCCGGCTCAAGACCCACCTTCCTGATCAAGCCCTTCCTGGCACTCTGTAGGAGCCTGCTCAGTCAGTGTGACACTTACTTCTGCTAAGTTCTCAGTGGCAGAGGGGATGATTTATGCACTTGATGGTTTATGATGCTGCTCAGCCCCTGTCCTGCTTCTAGATCTTGTCTTCCCCATAAAAGGGCTTCAGACTCCTGTGTATCCACCCCAGGGCCTGATGCTGTCACACAGCTGCACAACTCCAGGGGGCAGCATTTCGTTCTACATAACAATGGTTTCACACACAATTCATTCAAGTTTTCACCCTGAATAAGAGTTGCTGGTAAGAGAAGTGATTACACATAAGCACATAAACTGCCCCTGTCCCCAAACAAACAAATGGTTCCTTCTATACCCATGATTTTGGTTCAAGGATGCAGAGCTAAACTTGGAAATGAATAGAAGAAAATGTATATAATTTTAAGATGACAGAACAAAGGAAGTTTTATTTGAAGACAAATTCTGTGTCATTCATAAGCATAAGAGAGAGCTGATATAAAGGTGTCAAAAACCTCTAAATAAGGTGTGGGACAGAAGACAGAGGAGTGGGGGGGAATCACCTTGGCAGATGGATGTTCCCTGTGTTCCTAATTAACATTCAGCGTGCAGACAGGTATTTCCATCAGTGAGAATTACTGGCATATAAACCAAACTCTGTCTTCTGAATTGGTAAAATGGTCCAAGGTGCAATGCTACGACATCCAGAGGGCAAGGAAAAAACATAGTACTTGTTTTCTTCAAAAGGAGAGCATGTGCATCAGTATATTTTAATGAAATCTTTGCTTATACTTTTCAGTTAAAATGGTTTTTTTTTCTTTTTCTTTTTCTTAAGCAGACTTCATGCCCAGCGCGAACTGATGACCCTGAGATTAAGACCTGGGCTGAGATCAAGAGTCAGATGCTTAACTGACTGAGCCACCCAGGTGCCCCTCAGTTAAAATTTTCTAGTTTGGGATGTAATATAGAAAAACAGTGATTACCACATTTTATAATGGATGAGATGATGCTAGTGAACATAATTTTTAGATTATTTTGGGATTCTTCAGGAGGAAAAATGTCCTATAATACACCAGAAGGATTTTCATGGTACAGATAATAGTACCTGTTTTCTTCCCTAAGGTAATTTTCCATGGCTTGAGTCTCCCGTGCCAACTTCTGGGATCTTGTGTAGTCTCTCCAGGCCCGCAGGACTTTCAGTTGAAACTTCCAGTCAGACAGGGTCCCAGCTTTTCCCAGCTTGATTCTATGATCAAGGATCAGCTTGTGCCAGGCAGAGAAATACCGTTTTTGACACTGCAATGGAAACATGTGGAAAATCACCACTGATTGGCTCTAGTGTTTGTAATATCTAATACTGAGAGCTGTCACCTCAGGTATCCCCCTCATACTTTTTCTAACAAATCTAGCAACTGTCGTCTTGACGGAAGGAGAACCAAGTATAACTATTCAAGTCATGCAGCTGAGGCTCATGGCTTAAACTATAGTACTTAATTCTCATTCTCAGGCACCAGTCCTTTGGGAAGCTGGAGTAGCAATCATATCTAAGACCCCAGTTAAGGGACTTGTTTGAAAAGCTTGAAACACCTGCTTCTAGGAGGATGGCCAACTTGTCTTGGAGCTTAAAATACCAACTGATTTCAGACGCCTGGGTGGCTCAGTGGGTTAAACATTTGACTGCTGATTTCAGCTCAGGTCATGATCTCACAGTTCATGGGTTCGAGCCCTACATCGAGCTCTGTGCCGGCAGTGCAGAGCCTGTTTGGGATTTTCTCTCTCCCTCTCTCTCTGTGCCCTCCTCCCCAATAAATAAATAAATAAAATAAACTTAATAAAATAAAGTACCAACCAATTAGTTAATTTCTGTTACTAACACCTGCTGATATCCTACACAAAGGAATATAGAAGATCCCATGAGGATGGAATGGGGGGTCTCTGGTGTCTGGAAACAGGATAGCTAAAACAGCTTCAGCTGGGCTACCATGACCATGGGAGAGCTTTGGTGAGCAGGTCTAGAGAGACTAGATGCTCAGGACGCTTGTGATCTTCCACTCCATGCATCTGACAAGTAAGACAAGTTCCACTGACCCTAAAGATATCCCCACAGAAGTACTTTACTCTCTGGTTTGAGAAAATCTCTGAGATCTAGTCGTTGCCTTCATCTTCCACCTTCACAGTAAACTTAATGTTCCCACCACATCACATAACTTTCAGCTCTTGGCCTTATATCAACCACACTGCTTAACACCTTCCTATGTTCATACTAATTTCTTGGTCCTCCATTTCTGCCCTCTCTTTACCTGACTACTTCAGGACTCACTTCTCCCTGGAAGTTCTCCTATCACTGACTACTTTCTGCAAATCTCAGTGCCCTTCCACTGTGTTCTCAGCAACCTCTGCTTCTTCTATCAAAACTCTCATTACACTGTATTATAATCACCTGTTCACTGGTTTCTACTAGACTGTGAGCCTCCAGAAGGAAGGGAGTGGGTCCCATGAATAGAAATGGAAAATCCGTGTTGGTAGCAATAAAACACAAAGTAACTTCATAGAAAGTGACTTTGTGGGAAGTATAGGGAATGCCTAATGACCAGCTTCAAGCACTTGTTAGCTCTACCAGGATCATCTGTACTTACTGCTTCTATCTGTGTAACAATACTTATCTTTCACTATTTCAACATTTAGTAAGCAACCACCACTGCGTTTAAATTTGGGAACTCTGAACAAAGTTAAGATATAATCTCTCCTTTTGAGAGATTATAGGGAGAGAGGATATATAAATTGAAAGATTGATAACATTAGGAAGGAAGCATATGTTGGAATTCTTACAAATAGACCATTTGTCCAGGAATAACAAGAATTCAGTTATATTTCCATTTAGACAAACTACAAAATCTTCCCTATTGTGATTTATCAGGAGAAACCATGGCAAACTTTAAAAAGCCCTTGTTCCCTTTCCATTATGTCAAATGAGGGAATACTGTGCAGACATTTACCTTAGATGCCATGGAAGGAAGGGAAGGAGGGAGGAAAAGAGGGAAGAAGGGAAAAGAGAGGGAGAGAGGAAGGGACATTTGCTGAATACAGGATATGCCTGCAGTCATAAAAAAGAAAAGACACATAGCTACCAAGTTGAGGGGATATACTTTTTGCATTATTTGCCTATCTAACCCACAAAATAGACCATGGAAAAAAAATATATTAACTTGTGTGTCATTGTCAAAAGAAAATACCAGATTCATTTAAGATATTCCTCCTGAACGATCTGATGAAATATTCTGTGTGTAGCTATCTCTAATTTTAACTCCTGGAATGTTTCTAATGATGAAATAGTGTAAACATAATCCACCTGGACAATAATAACACTATTAATAGTGTCCTTCTTGGATTTCTATATTCCTTGTCTACAAAGTTCAAAGCATTGCTGTAAGCACAATATTACGTGCACTGTTTTATTAATTTGTAGACCATCATTACCAAATGGAGAGACTGCAGATATTATGATTTACTTTACAAAGCTAAACTTCAAGTAGAGAAGGGTTAATCACTAAATTCACAGAGTGAACAGCTAGTGGCATACCTAAGGTTAATACTGAAATATTCTGGCATCCTGATGACCCAATCTATATTAGGCAAAAAGTCTTCTTTTTAAAAATGAAGGGCAAATTTTTTGCTGCTTTTATACTGAAAGAGAAAAAACTCAATATATACCTTACTATGGTAGAAGAGCACTGCTGGAACATATGTGAATTTAAAAGGGCAAAATTTGTGTTAATAAATGCTATTGTCATTATATGTCTTTAAAATAGTTAAGATTATCGCTTCTCGGCCATTTGGCTAAGATCAAGTGGAAATAGTTAAGATTAGACTTTAAGGGCAAAATGATCAGTTTTAACGATCTATGATTCAGTTTCACTACATAAAAGTTAGTAACAGCAAAGTGACAGACTCACAGCAACTGCTTTCTTTTCTTTTTTTTAATACATTTTATTTTAGAGAGAGAGAGCATGAGAAGGGGAGAGTGGCAGAGGGAGAGACAGAATCTTAAGCAGTCTCCACACTCAGAGCAGAACCCAATGCAGGGCTTGATTCCACAACTCTGGGATCATGACCTGAGTAGAAATCAAGAATTGGAAACTCACCCAGCTGAGCCACCCAGGAGCCCTCATAGCAACTGCTTTCTCGAAATTCACTTGTGATTGGTCTTTCCTGACTACTCAAAAGAGCAATCTCATTAAAGTAAAAAAAAATAAATAAAAGTATGAATCAAAAATAGCCACTTAGTTATTCTTGATTCATGGCAAACATTATTTCGGCAAATAGGATTCCCATAAATGTACTTGGAGCAGAGTATTTGGGAAAGGAAAATACTCTCAGTCCTGTCTTCTCTGGAAGATGCTAGCACTCTGCTTTTATTTAGAAGTGATGAGAAGTGGCATACTTCCATAGTCATGATCTATTTATTCTCTCTATTACCTCTCCCCCCAGCTGAGTCCCTGCTGTTCCCGGGCCTGCTTCTCCTCTTCAGTGCCACTACAATAGTGCTCTATCCTTTTGCTCTTTGAAACAAGAACTATTATTGAAAGTCACAACTGTGTTGGAAGAGGAATACATTCTGTTTAATACATATTATTCAATAAATTTGGTTTCAGAATTTAATGGGTTTTTTTTTTTTGATGTTTATTTATTTTTGAGAGAGAGACAGAGCATGAGCAGGGGAGGGGCAGAGAGACAGAAGGAGACGCAGAATCCAAAGCAGGCTCCAGGCTCTGAGCTGTCAGCACAGAGCCCAACGTGGGGCTCGAACCCATGAACCGTGAGATCATGACCTGAGCCGAAGTCCGACGCTTAACCGACTGAGCTACCCAGGCGCCCCTCAGAATTTAATGTTTTAACTCATCAGACTGACCTCCCTCCATTTCTTACCTAGTTCCTTTATTTCTGTACCATGTTTTGTTTCTGATAGATTTTCAACTACGGTCATATATTCTTTTTACTAACTTGCACATCTTTTTAACGTAGTTGTGGTGAGAGTTAAGGCTTCGTACAGGTAAGTAAAATACAGAAAATCACTGTGGGAAAGACTGTTCCTAAATACATATCTATAATAATTTATAAAATAAAATACTACACAAAGTGAAATTGAGTAAGTTTTTAAGGGAAATGCTTCTCATCCTCTCAAAATCTTCCATAAGACATCCTCTGATCGTTAAGGACTCCACTCAAGAGGAGAAATGACAGCTCGCCCTGCTAAATTTATTACCTGCACTGGAGTTGCCCTCATTTTGTTGGCAAGAAAAGCTCTTCCCTGACGTGTAATCACACTGCTGTCGTGGGGAATGATTGGCATCAGGTGGAACAGCAATTTGCTATCTAATCTTCGTTGTAATTCTGACCCTGTCACTAGAGACGCTTGTTCTGATTAATGAAGTGGGGAACTCATCAAAATTCCTCAGCTATTTCCCTTTTGTCAGAAATCTCCGTGATAATTGCATCAAAATTCTCAGTCATGGAAAAATAAACAATGCATTGTAAAGAGGACAAAAATGTCAACAAGTTTACAGTTTATTTCTGAACAGAACTGAACAGAACTAACTGTGGTGCAACTAGTGCTGGGGGGGAGTTGACCAAGGCTCCGATGTTAGCAATAAAGCCACAGGCTCTGTGGGGCCCCAGGTGACCCCTTGCTGCTCCCTGGCCAAGAGGAACAGGCACTCTATAGCTACAACAGGAGGCAATCCTCAACTATTTTCCTTTTGGGGACCAGTAGAGCTAGGCTAAAGGCCCCATAGAACCTATGCAATCCTGGGGGGTGGGGAAAGGAAGATCCTTATTCAGGCAAAAATGCATGCCCCTGGGAAGGAGTACCCTGTGACACACCCTATTCCTGATTTTCATCATTACGCCCCAAAGAAAAGAGAGGAAGTCATTGTGTCCCCTACCCCAACATTAAATACTCCTATAATTAATTACATTAGGGAAAATACATTCAGTTCCCTGCCCACAGCACTGAGACCTGGACAACGCCTGGTTCCACGGAGAAGCCCAAAGGCCTAAACTTGGACAACTACCACTGTGCAAAACCACTGTGCAAAATGTTAACACTGGTTACAGACAAAAAGCTACTTTTGTTATATCCTGGAAGGTGTGATGCTCTTTTAACTTCTGTACTTAGCTTTTTTCTCCTTCCTTTTTTAAACTTAAAAAAAAAAATCCCACACACAAAAATACCCCTTATTACAGAAATTTAACAAACATACCCAAAAGTAGAAGAATAAACCCCTCATTCAGCTTCAAAAATTATCAACATTTTGCTAATCTTGTTGTATGTCTCCTCCATTTTTTTTTTCCCCTGGAGTATTTAAAAATAAATTCTATACATCAGACATTAAGTCACATCACACATATATGTGTCACTGTGTATTTGCCAACATTAGGGCATTTTGTAAATTCTTAATTCTGCTAAGCAATAATGTTGCTTTAATTATCTAATTCTGCTTCTTTTCAGAAATAGTACAATTTCAGAAAGAAGTTGCTTAGTCTTACCATATAGTAAATTCTTTTTTTTTTAAGTTTATTTATTTATTTTGAGAGTGAGAGAGTGCAAGCAGGGGAGGGGCAGAGAGAGAGAGAGGGAGAGAGAGAATCCCAAGCAGGTTCCACACCTGTCAGCACAGAGCCAGATGTGGGGCTCATACTCATGAACCATGATCATGACCTGAGCTGAAATCAAGAGTTGGATGCCTAACCGACTGAACCACCTAGGCATCCTCATACAGTAAATTGTTAACCAACAAATATCCCTGGATCTTTTAAAGAATGATCATGATATAGCCTATAACCTGACTATTCATTAGGATAAGGCTCCTTCCTCAATGTAGCTTAGACCGGTTTTCAGGGCCTCCGTCTTAGGGAGGGCAGACCCACTGCTTCCCATCACTTCTCTCTTTTCCTCTCTCTTCCTCTTCCAAATTTCTTCCCTCCTACCAATCCCCACTCCCTGTGCATTCTCCCACCTCAGCCACACACCCTCAAACTATGCCGAGAGTACAGCTCATCTCAGAATATATTAGACAAATGTTAGGTTCACCTCCAGGGTAGTCTGACAGTAAGACAATGATGTAATGTCATTTGTTTCTACCAATATGGTTCTCAAGATCCTTATATATATTCACCCAAAATGTCTAGCATTTAGGGAAAACGATAGTCAACTCATAAAATTTTATAGAATGGGCTCCATTTATGCCAAAAGCTCTTATTTTTTCTTAAAGCAGAATTTAATCAGAACTTTTTTCTAAAGACAAACAATTACATATACATGAATTGGAACCTCTGGATCAAACAGCTTCATGGCATTTTGAAAAGCAAAACCCCAGCGCGATATTTTGGTAACCTGGCTCTCACTGTCCCTTCTGTGAGAATGGGAAACCCTAGTTACTCAGAGGATGAGGGTAAGGAAGAGCAGAACAACAAAATAAACCACCTCCTTACTAATACCCATCAAATTTTACTTGGATATTTTCCAGAGTTAGCTACATGAAGTAAAACATAATAATGTTTCAAACCCCTCCTAAAATGATACCACACATGGTCTTTACCAATAGCTTAGAGCCAATGTCTTTCATGTGTGTGCCTGACATTTCTTTCCCTACAGTTTTATTTGCAAAAAGGCTTTTCCTTCATTTCCTTCCCCAAACACAGAAAACATTGCTGAGAGGATGGTTGCTATGTTTCAGCTCAGAAATGGCTTTACCTCAGTGGCGTGTAGGCAGTCCCGATGTAACTAAGATCTCTAGGGATGAATCGTGCTATATAAATGAGGTACTTAACTACTGTTTTCATCATCTTGTTAGAAAAATCTAGGCTTCTTTTCCATATATCCCCATGTTCCCTTGGTTTCGTTTGGGGTGGCCTTTTGGAAGGCGCTATGCCATAAGCATAACATTAACAATGATTTCCTGGGGGTCACTATTATCTTACTCTCTAACAGAAAAACCCAACCAAATAAGCAAACCAAAACCCTCCCCCACAGAGTTAAGATTTCAGTTAGTATTAACCCATGTTTCATTGTTCTCTTCAACTTTCCCAAGTCTTGTTTCATAGACTTTCTTATCTTATTAACAAGACATAAAATGTATTTCAAGATAGGGCAAGAATTCAGAAGGCCATTTTCCAAATAGTATGAGTTTCATAGTTAATCCCTGTTGTTTCTGCTAATTAGCAATGACATGTGGATTGCTGAATCTCCCTAAGAGATTTCACTGCAAGATCAAAGAGAAACTAGGAGAGAAAATGGAAGTAGAGAGTTTCTATGCAAAAACAGATGTTTTTAATAAAACAAAGAGAGCTGGCAATGAAGTATGTGGGAAAGATGCATGCATAGTGCTGCACCTGAGCTTTTGTTTGGATAAGAGGGCCCTCTCAGTTTCTCTCAGAAAGTCTCCTATTAAATAACTTGGCCCAAATGTGATGTTAAGAGATTGTTTAGGGGGGAACAAATAGAATCCAGAGTCAAAGCACAAAGAATTACAAGAATTAAAGGAGATTGAACTAGAACAACTCCTAGAAACAGATTCTTTCCAGTCTTCCTGTAAATACTCTGTATAGCTGGCTGTTGGGTTTGTGCCAGTGAACCATTTTGAGGGTGCTGACAAGTTTCCTGCTATCTAGTCACTCTCTGCAAGCCAGCTAGGCATTTTCCCCCTTTTTATCCTGTGATCATATTTAGGCTGCTGAGTGTTTTAAGTTTCATTTCCCAAGGGCAGCTTTAGGCTCCTTTAGAACCAGGGTAGGAATGTGGACTAGGGCCAAGGTAATGAGCTACTCCATGGCATTTACCAGAGGCCTATCCTGTCTCCAGCCAAGTCTATGTAAAAGCCGGAGGAGTCTGGTAGGTGGATTCTCTCCATGTCTCAGTTATACTCATATACACTGGAGAAATCAGAATTACAGGTTCACTGACAATATTACAAATGAACAACATAATCACACTGAAGGGAAGGGAGAGGGGAAGGGGAAGAACAGAACCAACCTAAGTAACAATATTCTGGCTGCATAAGATTGAAAATGAAGATAATGTACAAATACTATACTCTGGTTAGTATATTTGTTTACATAGCAATATGGGTTGGCAATTCTGAAACTACTTCTATAGTATATTAGAATAAGTAAATAGATTTTTGATAATGGGTGTCAGGTTTCTCACTGTCTGAAAAAGGAATTCTAAATCAGCAAGGGGGAGGGGCTATACTGAAACCCGTGGTGCTGGATTAGAGTTGAAGGTATCATTATGAACTTATGATTATTTTAATAAACATACAGACAGTTATAGAAATAAGTGATAAATAAGGAAGAGGGAAGAATAGCATGACCCCTGTGTTACTGCACTGGAATTAGAGATACCAGTATGAACTCATGGATTTTAGTATGTATACAGATAGGCAGACATAGAAATACAAATAATGTGGGTGCATGCGTGGGTTACTACACACACATGTATTTCCCAGCTCTGTCTGCCAAGCAATGACACCCCAGGAGCACGGAGAGCACCTACTATTCAGATCTTGGTTTCTAAATACTATTCTCCAACAAAGAAACCAGAGTTCCGTGTAGAAGTGGTTCATTCCAGGGCTGGAACAGGGAAAATACAAGACGGGCCTGGAATGTCCTATGGTGCCAGAAAGAAAGGAAGTGCCCCCAAAACAATGGAAATATTTTGAAAGAACAAAGAAGTCAACCTGAAAGATTTCCCAATGGCCAAAGTTAGAACAATTTGAGTAACAAAGTAAACAACGATAATAATAGATTATAACCCATAGAATAAAATACCTATCTAGGAGCCCATACTGATAAAAGTAGGTAATTGAATAAATAAATAAATTGGGGAGAAAGGACAGGTTTTCTTTCTGGAAGAAATTCATTTAATAAATGGAAAAGAAATGAGGGAAATACAAAATCATCATTAGACAAATACATTAATGTTGCAGGCAAGATCTATCTACCTATAGATGCCAAAATTAGTAAGTGAAAGTTTAAGAAGAAACAGGATATTTGCATAGTTTTACAATATTTCTTCTAAGACATTCCAAAGGAAAAATAGTAACTTTATAGTATAGAAACCTAGCATATTAACACTTGTACACCCTGATACGATACTGAGAAGGGCACAGCATCACTTCTTTAAGTAATCTCACCAAAAATGTATAATCTCAATCTAAGCAGGAGAAAATATCAGAAAACCTCAACTGAGAGACATTCTACAAAATACCTGATCAGTACCCTTAAAAAAATGTCAAGGTCATAAAAGAGAAGGAAAGACTGAGGAGCTGTCACAAAGCTGGAAGAGACAAAGAAGATGTGACAACTAGATGAAACAGAATTATGGATTGAGTCCTCGGTATATATACTCCTAGGTATTCCCTTATGTAGAATTATGGACTGAGTCCTGGAATAGAAAAAAGGACATTAGTGAAAAAACTGGTGACATCCTAATAAGGTCTGTGGTTTAGTTAATGTATTTAATGGTGTTGTACCAAGGTTAATTTCCTAGTTTTGATATTTATGCTATGCTTACATAAGATGGTAACATTGGGGAAAGCTGGGTGAAGGGTATTCAGGTACTCTGTGTACTGTTTTTGCAACCTTTTCTGTATGTCTACAATTATTTCAAAATAACTTAAAAACAATAAAGTATAGGATCACTAAGCAGAATCTGTGTGAAGTAGAGATCATTTATTCATACTCTCAAATTTTTAAATTATACTGGCTGATCGTTTTTTAATTTTTTAATTTTAAAGAGAGAATATGTGTGCATGTGGGGGATGGGTAAAGGGGGAGAGGGAGAGGGAGAGGGAGAGGGAGAGGGAGAGGGAGAGAGAGGGAGGGAGGGAGAGGGAGAGGGAGAGGGAGAGGGAGAGGGAGAGGCAGAGGGAGAGGGAGAGGGAGAGGCAGAGGGAGAGGGAGAGGCAGAGGGAGAGGGAGAGGGAGAGGGAGAGGGAGAGGGAGAGGGAGAGGGAGAGGGAGAGGGAGAGGGAGAGGGAGAGGGGGAGAGAGAGAGATCTTAAGCTGGCTCCAAGCTAAACTCAGGGCTTGATTCCATGACCCTGGGATCATGACCTGAGCCAAGATCAACAGTCCAATGCTCAACTGACTAAGTCACCCAGGAATTCCTGACTGGTCCTTTAAAAAATTTTTTTTTGAATGTTTATTTATTTTTGAGAGAGGGAGAGGGACAGAGCATGAGTCGGGGAGGGGCAGAGAGCGAGGGAGACACAGAATCCAAAGCAGGCTCCAGGCTCTGAGCTGTCAGCACAGAGCCCGATGCGGGACTTGAACTCACAGATCATGACCTAAGCCGAAGTTGGACACTTAACCGACTGAGCCACCCAGACACCCCATGGCTGGTCCTTTTAAAACTGAGTAATCTGGGGGCACCTGGGTGGCTCAGTCAGTTAAGCATCCATCTTCAGCTCAGGTCATGATCTCATGGCTTGTGAACTCGAGCCCCCCATGGGGCTCTGCGCTGACAGCTCAGAGCTCACCTCAGATCCTCTGTCCTCTTCTCTCTTAGCCCCTCCCCAGCTCATTCTCTCTCTCTCTCTCTCTCTCTCAAAATAAATAAATAAACTTAAAAAAAAAAAAAAACCTGAGTAATCTATTTTAGGTAGACCATTAATTTCGTAAAACTCTTTACATATGTCTAAAATTTATACCTAGCCACTTCTATCTAAAACATACATTATTTCTTCCTGTACAGTGAACTTCAATAAAATTTAAAACTTAAGCTTACAGAGAACACATGTCTTATTAATCTCTCATTGGTTGGACAATATACCATGGCACGTTTTCCTCACGCATTCTCTAGATGGCCCCCTGAGTACTCATCTCCTTTCCTATTTTCCTTCAGAAATCTGAACTGTTATTTTAGGAGGACACACCAATGCCATCTGTCCTGTGAAAGATGCAGCATCTAAGAGTCCTTGCCAATCTTTCTCAAAATGTTAATCCCAATTCTTAATATTTCCTCCTACTATGTTACCCTCTCTATTCCTAAAGCCAAAACCCTACCCAGAAATCTTGTTGGTTTATATCTCAACAATTATGACTTTTTGCCCATCAGTCCAAAATGTCTCCATCAAATGTGGTTTTTTTTTTGTTTTTTGTTTTTTGAGAGAGAACGAGCATGTGAGTTGGGGAAGTGAGAGGGGAAGAGAGACAGGGAGAGAGAGAATCCCAAGCAGGCTGTGCACTGTCAGTGTGGAGCCTGATGTGGCGCTTGAACCCTCGAACCATGAGATCATGACCTGGGCTGAAACCAAGAGTTGGAGCTCAACTGACTGAGCCACTCAGGTGCTCCCCTCTCTCTTTTTTTAAATTGCTTACACTCCTTTACTTTGTTGCTCATATCCTAGTTATCAATATTATATTCAAATTCCTGTTTCTGATTTTCAGGGCTTTTGTAAATCTGTCCTACATTTATTAAACTCCTCAATATCATCCTGACATTCTCTTTTCTCTTGTTAAATCCATGCATTCCTGCATTCATTCCACTACTGTTTGCTGAATTTCAGCAAAGTCTAAAGCCATAGGTGGGTGTTATAAAAGATATAAAATATATCCATGTTTATCTTTCTCATCCAAACTTCTCATTTTACAAACCTTCCAAGTAATCCCTTTCGCCTGAAATGTTTTTAAAAACTTTAACATTTATTTATTTTTGAGAGACAGAGAGAGACAGAGTGTGAGTGGGGAAGGGTCAGAGAGAGAGGGAGACACAGAATCCAAAGCAGGCTCCAGGCTCTGAGCTGTCAGCACACAGCCCGATGCGGGGCTCAAACTCACCAACTGTGAGATAACGACCTGAGCGAAAGTCGAATGCTTAACCGACTGAGCCACGCAGGTGCTCCACACCTGACATGTTTTAAGCCTCAAATGCATACTATTGTGAATCCCACTTCACTGAAACAAATTTATGCTCAAATGGCCTGGAAAAGATGCTCATTTGTCAATAAAAAATTGACCAGTTAATTTTACAAAAAGTGAAAGTAAAAGAGAGGGAGAAAAGAGTAAAATAAAATGCAGACCATGAAAAGGAAAAGTGTATCTTGCTTTAAGATCATAGCTACCAGAAAGCAAGTGACTTTCTGAGTAATTCTTCTGAATAATCCAGAAGACCGTAGAAGCCGAGCTTTCGAAACCTATCAGAGACCTCACTGGTGGTTCCATGCTACTCTGAAACGGGTAATAATTTAGGAAGCCATCCCAAATTCACACCTGACTTCCCAGGATCACACAGAGTACATATAAGAATAGCCCTGGGACCAGGGAATGGAGCACTGCCCCAGGCCCTAAGCCCGCTGGGCAGCATAGTGCTGTGGGCAATTCTGGTATTTGCAGTGAGGCCTCAGTTGGGCTTAGTGTGACACTGTTGTATCTCTGATAGAGAGCCCTCTGTCATTTATGCTGAATAAAGGTATGTTACAATTCCTACCTGATGATTTTCCTTGAAAGTCTGGATTAGTAACTCTTTCAGTTTCTTCTTTTTTTCTTTCGCCATTTTTTCTTCATCCAGAATATGATCACTTTGAAAGATGCTTTCTTCTGTATTGTTTTGAGAATTTTCTTCCTGCTTTTTCTTCTCTCTGTTAATAACAATTTTAAAAATACATGTAGGAACAAGAGACTTAAAAATGGGCAATTACACCCTACCATAGTGGAACGAACACTGAATTTTCCATCAGAAGACAGATTTTTAGATCTGGTTCTAAAAGTCCATAGTAGGATGATTTTTCTTTTTTTTTTTTTTTTTGTGAGCCTTAGTTTACTCCTTTATAAAATATACACTAAATGAAATAAAACTGTTATACTCTGAAAAACAGAAGGCCCTATAGATATTTTGGTAAAGTTTTCATTTCATTCATTATGTATTTATTTAAATAATCTCTTACATCCAATGTGGGATTCAAACTCACCCTGAGATCAAGAGTCACATATTCTCTGGGCTGAGCCAGCCAAGTGCCCCTTTGGCAAAGTATTTTTACTGAGTTTACCACTGAGCGATACTTTGATCAAAATTTGAGAGTTAACAACTCCTAGGTGTTTTCTACTGTAGACATAAGTTCTCTTTCTTCTGAGGGAGAGACAAAAAAGGACCTTAGGTAAGAAAGGGATGAGAATTTTACTCCAAGGCTTTTACAAGGCTTCTAGGGGAAAAAATAATAAAAGAATCAGGTATTCTTGAGTAAAGAGGGAAGGGACTTTATATTAATTCTAAAACAGCTGAAAAGAGAAAAAATAGAATAACAATTAATAAAAGGCCTTCAACAAGTGACAGGAATCTCTCAGTAAATGTGTTGCTCATGTCTCTGGTCATCCCCTGTCTCACCCATCTATTCTTTCTCACCCTGGTCATCTCTCTCACACCTGCCAATTCAAGCAAGCTCACAGCCACTGCTTTCTTACTGGCATGTACTAAAGCACGTGTACATGTATGTGTGTAAGATGATGTCGTATACACAGCACCTAGTCAGGACTCAGGATTTATGTGCTTTGGCCCACAAACCAGCTGTGAAAACTCAGGTCTTTCTGAATTTCACTTCACAGTTGTGGAAACTCAAACTGAGAGAGGGATGCCAGAATACTCTATAAACATGCTCTCATTAATTCTCCTATACATACAGGGGATGCACAATGTTGTATCTTATGACTTGTGCTGTTGACCATCACTTGGTTAAAGGGGCCTCTCCAGTGTAAAGTTGCCATTTTTCCCTTTGTAATTAAAGATTTCTTAGAGGAGATACTTTGAAACTATGTAGGGAAGCAGATTTAGGATAGCTTACAAAAAAATTAAAAAGGTCTATCAATAATAAAATTTTACTGACTCTCTCCAGGCGCCATAATAATGTTATATTAGACACTTGTAGGCAGATCATAGTGGCCATTTAAAGAAATACGGTTCTAATACGATGGATCTGATTTTCTAAAATAACATTACAATATGTTATGAACATAATAGCTGCTCATTGTGAAACACCAGAGCTATAAAAGCCATCCATATTTCTACCCAGAAAACATACACTGACAATATGTCAGTGATATCTGATTGTACCACCAGTTTTATCAATTTTTCTAATATTTATTAATGTTGATCATACATAATATTATATTAATAATCTTTGTGCACAAATCTTTGCCTGGATTTCTGATCATTTTCTTAGGAGAGTTTTCCTAAGATTGGAACTCCCAGGTCAAGCGATAACACCATTTTTACGGCTCTTGTTGTCTATTGCCAAATTACTTTCTAGAACGTTTAAAATCAGTTCATCTGCTAGCAGTAGAGCATATTATCTGAATCACTGGACTCACGGACAAGATTTTAACTTTTGAAAGAAATGAGTGGTCGGTGAACATTTGATAAGTGCCCACTCTGAACAGAGCATCCTGTTAACAATCAAATGTTACCTGTTTTCATAATTTATTTTAGGCCTGCCTAGATTTTTCAGGGTTTAAAAGCAATCTGAAAAGTAAGGTTGCCCTTAGCGAGAAACTCCCTAAAACACTGTTGATTGCTTTCTGAAAGGAATGGCGTCTGGAGGAAGCCTGAGGCTGGCACTTGGAAGAGTGAAGCCCACACCCACTGCCGAGCTGTTTTAAATTGGGTAGAATGAGAGCAATCAAGAACACAGGGGGAAAAGCTGTGTAGGCTGGTGGGGTGGAAGGGATTATCTAATAGGTCTTTCTAGCCTTTGAGTTTTGAGTATTCAGTCACTTGAGGCATGTTGCTCCAAGGTTTTTCCAATTGATGCATCAGTGCTGTTTCTCAGAATAAATACATTAGTTATTTATTTCATTTAGGAAGCTCATTTTCTGCATAAGGATACATAATAGTACTACATCCGGTGAAGACTATTTTGATTTTCCTCTTATGTCAGATATTTCCGTTCTTGATCAGTGGCTGGAAGGCAATGAGGATTCTGTAGGATTATCAGAAGGTAAGACACACAATTCACACAGGCTGAGGCACAGTGAGCAAATATACAGGTAACGAAAGAAATACAAACTAACTAATACAAACTACCTATTAAAACTGCAAAAATACTGAAAGTGATAGTACTCCCCAATGCTGAGAACAGTGTGCTAATCTGGCCCACTGCCAGCAATAGTGTAAATAAGTACAATGCATTTCGAAAGAAATTTGGCAATGTTTCAAGAGTCATTAAAAGGCCTGTACCGTTTAACTCAGTAATTACATGCCTAAGAATATAAAAAGCTCTATGCTTAAGGAAGCTCACTGCATTATTACATGGTGACAAACCTGAAAGAGTTGAAATGCTTATCAGGTTGGGCGGGGAGGTCATTACATAAACTATGGTCTAGGAACTCAGTGGGGTAATACACAGACCTCAGGACTCTGGGCAATATGTTAATTATGACAAGCAAAATAACAAATTAAATGTACTTTAAGTATGTAAAGGGATCAAGACCCAGAGGAAACAGAAAAATGTTAAATAATTTGTTAAGATACTGGAATGGTGGGTGATTTCTCTTTTGTGTTTTGCTATTACAATGTCCATTTTTTTTTAGAGTACTTCCAAAATGACTGCTTAAACAAAAAAACTCCACACTGCTCACCACGACCGGCTTACGTTTTCCATGCTTCTTCCACGGTGCGTCTCCTCTCAATTATCTCCCTCCGCAGCTTTACCATCTCCCTTTGAATCTCCTCCTCCTCTTTCTTGGCCTCCAGAGCCTTCTTTCTCTTCTCTTCTTGCACCAAATACTGAGCCTCTAACAACGCTGATTTTTTCAGGGTCTTTTCAATTCTCTGGCGCTCTAGTTCTTTCTCACGTCTTAGGCGATTTTCTTTTACCTTAAAGGGAATACAACAAGGGTGAAATGCAGCCTTTCAAGTAGAAAAGGATATGCAAAAGCTTAGAATACATTTTCAAGTTCACAATATGCCCAGTTTGAAACATTCTGGCCCAGAAGCCCACTGTTTATCAGAAAAATAGGAAGAATTCATGTTCACTGGGTACAAACCAATTCAAAAGTCTAGATGAAGTCAGGTAGGAGGACTCCCAAAGAGTCTCGGAAGGATTTGCATCACGGAAAAGTTGAAAATCTAATGGGTCAGATGCCACATTCTGGATGCTTACTTAGTAATAATTTCTGACCCCTAAAGTTTTCCAAGATATACACTACTGCTGTTCATTTAGGCCCGGTCTGCAGGCTGATTATAATTTAAGAAAGAATATGGATATTTGGGGGAGGCTACATTGTGAAGGATAGAACAGTGATAAACTGCTTTAAGAACACCACACACTTTATTAAAAAAAAATTTTTTTTTATTTGAGAGAGTGAACGAGAGCGAGTGGGGGAGAAGGGTAGAAGGAGGGAGAGAGAGAATCTTAAGCAGCTCCAGTCTCAGCATGGAGTCATACGCAGGGCTCAATCCATGACCTGAGCCCAAATCAAGAGCTGGATGCTCAACCAACTGAACCACCCAGGCGCCCCCTACCCTTTATTCATTTTTATCATTATTTAAATATATCAATGACTCTGGCTCTTATTTGGAAATCAAAACCATGAATTTCACAGGTATTTCTAAATAAGCACGGTCAATTTTTCAAGCATACTGATTCTGTAGAGGCTTGGCTAACTGTAAGTACGGGAGTGCTCCTTCCCTCCTAGGTCACTTACCTTTACCCTCACCTTACTCTCCACTTATGAGAAGACTTCCAGATATTGGCAATCTCTTATTAAACCTTCTCTCCTCCCTTTTTTCACAAACCCAAAAGGATCATACTTCTACCCATTTTTCTAATATCTCCAGTGCTGATTAGGCACATCTTAATAATTTAAAACAATCAGAAATTCAGAGTTATAAAAAGGTAGCATAAAATGTATATGCAATTATTTTAGTTCAGTCTTAGTTCTGGACATGTGGAAAAGACCTGGTCATTCTGATTTCCTAAAGTTCCCCTACAAAGAGTGGAGATGCATCTTTTTCCTATAACCCACTATTTATTCCCTTTGAAGAAAAGAAAGTTCCCATATGCCTTTCTAATTCAAAACAGCTGAACTAGATTTAATTCAGATCTGTCCTCCCTTTCAAATTATAATCACAAAATGAGTGAATTTTTCAGTTGTCTGGAAGAGAATTATCATTATAACACTCACTAGAATATTCATGATATTAATATATTGATGTCACAGTTCAAAAACCAAATTCAAGCAAAACCAATCTACATATTTATAATAGAAAATATCACATACAAACTAATATAAAGTTTAGTTCACCACTCCATTGTTCAAAATCAATTGTTCTCTTTTTTGGTTTTCTTAAATTGTTTCCTGTTCTCAGTTTATGAGCATTATTTTTCTTCTGAAGTTCTTATATTTTATTTTTATTCTTTCTAACCAAACCACAGATGGCACCCTTTTTCATAATAAAGCCTAAGTCTTTATTTAAGCTTATTAAATGTGCTACACAAAGATTGCTTCCTGTTACCCATTTTAATTTTGTTTTTCCCTCCCACCTGCTTATGTCTCATCTCCATGGTAAGGCGAGGATCCTTCTGCTGCTGCTTGTCTTGGTTTCCATTCATTCCAAGATCTTCCAACATTCCAGAATCCACCACTTCTTTATGGAGCAGATGGTCTATAAATTTTTGAACAGTGGTACTTTCCTCTTCTTCCTCCAAATAGCCACATAACTCTGGGGGAGACAGAGCAAGAACAAAAAAAGGGAAAAAAAATTTAGTACAATTTCCATATTTAAATAAATAACCTTGGTATAATAAAAATATAAAGCTGTGGGTGTTTAATAAACAGTAACTGATAATGCCAATTGGGTGAGTACAGCCCTCAGCAATTAACTACCTTCAGCTGAGAGGAAAAATGACGAATCTTCCCTCCCCAAGTCACTAAAGATTCCTTCATTGCCAAACGTAAAAGATACTATTTCAGTCTAAACATCCTTGAAGACTTTATTGCTTCTTTTTTACATTTTTTTATTTTAAGTAAGCTCCACGTCCAACATGGGGCTCGAACTCCCGACCTTGAGGTTAAGAGTGATGTGCTCCACCGACTGTGCCAGCCAACTGCCCCGTCCATTGCTTTTTTTTTTTTAAATGGTTGTACTGAGGTATAATTGACATACAATAAACTGTAAATATTTAAAGCCTACCATAAGTTTTGACATATACATCTACCAGTAAAACCATCACTAAAACCAAGATAAGGAACATGTCTGTCAGCTCCAAAAGGATCCTCATGCTGATTTGCAAGCTCTTCCTCCCACTCCTCCCCACGTTCTCTGTCTCATCCCAGGCAGCCACAGACCTGCTTTCTCACACTATAAATTTACATTTTCTGGAATTTTGTATTAATTAAATCATACACTCTGTACTTTTTTCGTCAGCCTTCTTTTACTCAGCATAATTATTTTTGAGATTCATGTTATAGCAATAGTTTATCACTTTTTATTGCTGATTAGTATTCCACTGTATGGGTATACCATGATTTGTTCATTTATTCAGGGATAGACATTTGGGTTGTTTCCAGATCTTGGCTATTACAAATAAAGTTGTTATAAACATGTGTGTACAAGTTTTTGTATGAACATATGCTTTCTTTTCTCTTGGGAAAATGCCTAGGAGTGGAATGGCTTGATCGTATAAGTATCTGTTTAACTTTTTAAAAAACTGTCAAACTGTTTTCCAGAGTGGTTATACAATTTCACATAATCATCAGCAGTACAGGAATGTTCCAGTTACTCCACATCCTCACCAATACTTGGTGTCATCAGTCTTCGGATACAAGCCATTTTATTAGGTATGTACTGGTTACTCAAAGTAGTTCTAATTTGCATTTTCTTGATGGCTAGGGATAGTGAACATCGTTCTTGTTGATGTTCTGTTTAGTTCCATACATTATTGAAAATGGGGTATGAGGTTTCCAAATAATTTGGAGAATTGTTGAATTATCTATTTCTCCCTTCAACTTTGTCAGTTTTTGCTTCATATATTTTGGGGCTTTTTTGTTAGGTGTATGTATGTTTATACTTGTCCCTTTATCGTTATAAAACTCCCTTCTTTGTCCCTAGTAACAATTTTTTTTTTTTTTTTGCGAGAGAGCAAGCACGAGTGGGGGAGGGGCAGAAGGCGAGGGAGAGAGAGACTCTTAAGCAGGCTCCATGCCCCGTGCAGAGCCTGATGCAGGGCTCCATCTCACTACCATGAGATCATGACCTGAGCCTGAAATCGAGTCAGACACTTAACCAACTGAGCCACCCAGTCATCCCTCTAATAACAATTTTTTTAAATTTATTTTTGAGAGAGAGAGAGAGAGAAAGAGAGAAAGCATGGGAGAGGCAGAGAGAGAGAAAGAGAGAGAGGGAGAGAGAAAATCCCAAGTAGGCTCTGCACTGCCAGTACATAGCCTGATGCGGGGCTTGAATTCACAAACTGTGAGATCATGCCCTGAACCGAAATCAAGAGCCAGAGGCTTAACCAACTGAGCCACCCAGGTGCCCCAACAATTTTTTTATCTTAAAGTCTATTTTTTCTGATATTACTAAGTTGTTCTCACTTTCTTTTGGTTACTAATTGCACAGTATATCTTTTTCCAGAATTTTACTTTCAATCTATTTGTGTCTTTGAATCTAAATTGTGTAACTTGGAGACAGCATATAGTTCATATTTTAAAATCTTCGTCTTTTATTTGGAGTATTTAATCCATTTACATTAGGTGTAATTCCTGACAAGATATGATTATATTTGTCATTTTGGTATTTGTTTTTTGTACATCTTATGTAAATGACCTTTGTTAGGTTGAAATTTACCTTCTATTACTAATTTGCTGAGAGTTTTTATTAGGATTGGATGTTAGATTTTGTTAAGTACTTCTGTGTCTATTGAGATAATCACATTAATCAATATTTTTGGTAATAACCTCTTTAATGGCTCCATAATATCTTTGTTCAGTTTTGATCTAAAAAATGAGGAAAACAAAACACTCTACAAGCAAAAGATGTGTGAGGGATGGTATGATACTAGATGAAAATTGCCAGTCTAAGAAATATAACTATATCTATTAGCACCATATGAAAGGAAGGAATAGTTTCACTATATTCCATATATGCTTCAGAATAAATATGAAGTATGGAAATGCCTCACTTTAGTAATGACATTAATTAGAAAACATCCAGAAGGTGGCAACCAGGATAATGAGATTTAGAAATGATGTGACATAAAGAACTGTTGAGAGAACTGGTGTATTTAAGCTAGGAACATTGAAGTATATGAGATCAGATATGATTATATCACCCACAAAACAAACAAACAAACAACATTTTTCTTGGGAAAGGGAACATGATATTATTTTCTGTTGTACTAAAGGGTAAAAGTTATAGAGGACAAATTCCCAAGAGAGAATGTGTGAGGAGTAGAGCCTCACAACAGCTGAAATGGGCTCCTCCTATCCTGGGAGCTGTACTGGCAGAGGTTTTTTTTGTTTTGTTTTGTTTTTAATATTTTTTAAAAATGTTTATCTCTTTTTGAGAGAGAGAGAGAGACAGAGTGCAAGTGAGGGAGGGGCAGAGAGAGAGGGAGACACAGAATTGGAAACAGGCTCCAGGCTCTGAGCTTTCAGCACAGAGCCTGACACAGGGCTTGAACTCACAAACCGTGAGATCATGACCTGAACCGAAGTTGGACACTCAACCGACTGAGCCACCCAGGCATTCCTCTACTGGCAGAGATTATATCACTCCATGTTAGGGATACTATAGAAGGATCTCTGTCTGAGGGGGTGAAGAGGAGAGATCACATTAGCTGATCTTGAAGGATTCCTCTAACGTTAAGAGCTCATGACTTTGTGATTCCTGGGCTGGGGATTTTGTTGATTTTGTAGAGCCCTAAACAAGAAAAATGCCGCCAGGTGAGTTTACCCAGGGTGTCTGAGTCACACATGAGGATCTGCCACCACCATCACCAGGCCTACCTTTATGCTGAAGAAAATAATATCAAATTCTGAGTACATTTGAGGAACCCTCACAAACTGGCTCTGTGCACAAGCAATAAGCTCTCTTATAAAGATATATGAAGCATTTCATAAATATAAAATGATAAAGGAATGTTTAGGGGTTTCTGGGTGGCTCAGTCAGTTAAGTGTCTTGATCTTGGCTCAGATCATGATCTTGCAGTTCATTAGATTGAGCCCTGTGTCAGGCTCTGCGATGACAGTTGGGATTCTCCCTGGCCCTCTTTCTTTGCCTCCCACCCCGGCTTGTGTGCACTCTCTCTCTCTCTCTGTCTCTCTCTGTCTCTCTCTCTCAAAAATAGAAAAATTTTTAAAAATGATACAAGACTGTTTAAATGTAGCCCCTATCAAAGTAAGGAGTCATTCAACAATACATGGGAAGACACTCAAATAGCATGCATTGCTATTATAATCAAAAGAAGAATTACAAACAATGCTTTTAATTTGAAAAACACCATGAATTTACTGAGGATATAGGTAAGTAATTTAAATTGAACCAAGAAAAATTAAAGCTAATTATAAAACTAAGCAAAAACACAGAAAAGTCAAATAATATATCATGTATTATTCCAAACAATTAAAAAGATTTCTTAGATACATTTATTAGATGTTAAAGCTTAAAACAATCAGACAAGTTCTTACCATCAAACCTGTCATATTTCGAATGCCCAGTGGCTTCCGGCACAGAAGGGATATTTGATACCGTGTCTTTAGCATCTTCACCATCACTTGCTAGTTCTTGCTTAAGTTTGGTGTCTAACCAGTCATTGACTAGCTCCTGAGCTATCAGTGAAACAAAAAATCTTTTTAATATTTCAATTACTTCAGAGACTTTTTTTATTCACTGTTTTCATTCATTCAGTAAATATTAATTGAGCATCTAACGTGTCAAGTACTGCACTAGATGCTGTGAATAGAGCAGCAAACAAAACAGGACAAATAAAACCTATCACCAATGAAGTTTACATTCTAATTGGAGAAGAGAGACAATAAGTAAATCAGAAAAACAGAGCAGGAAGAGGAGAAATGATGTACAAGAAATGGAAGGTAGGTATTGATAGTTTTAAACTGGGGGGAAGGGGTCAAAGAAGGCCTCCTTGAGAAGACATTTGGGCAAAGAAGAGAAGAAAGTGAAGGAGTGAGCCATATGGACATGTAAGGCAATATTATTCCATGTAGAGGGAAAGCAAGTGCAAAGGCCCCACGGAAGAGAATGTCTAGAGTATTGGAGAAATAGCAAGGAGGCAGTGTAGAAAGGAGTGAGTGAAGGGGGAATGTAGGAGACGACGTAAAGAGGTAACATGGGGATCAGGTTTAGAGCAGTAGTTCTAGACCAGGGGTGATCCTGCCCCCGAGTAGACATTTGGCAATGTCTACAGCCATTTTTGGTTATCACAACTGGGGTAACAGAGGCCAGGTATGCTGCTAAACATCCAACAATGCACAGGACAGCCCCCACAAAAAAAATTAGCTGGCCCAAAACATCCATAGTGCTGAGGCTGAAAATCCCTTGCATAGAAGTAGGCGACACCAATTCAAAGACAATTGCAATAATCTAGGAAAAAAGTGATAGGAGCCCGGACCTAGAGTGAAAGTATTAAAAATGGTCCAATTTTAGAAAGTAATGCTTTGAGGTGGAATTGGTTTGCCGATATATGATATGGGAATTGAGAGAAAGAAATCTATAAGGTTTTTGGCCTAAGCAACTGTAAAAATGGAGATGCCATTTACTGAGACAAGGAAGGCCAAGGGCAAAGCAGGTTTGGAGAGAAGATCAGGGATTCAGTTTTAGACTAGTTTGGTTTGAAATGCTTATGAGACATACAAACAAGAAATGTCAAATAAGAATGTCAAAGAGGCATTGGCTAGATCACTCTCGATTTCAGGGAAGAGGTCCAAGACGAAGAAATAAGTGTGGGTGTTGCCAGCATACGGACAGTATTTAAAGCCATAGAAGTGGACAAGATCGCCGAAGGAGGAAGATGGATAGAGGACTGGTTCCAGGAATAAGCTCTGAACACCTCCAGTGTTTAGGGGCTAAAGAGCTGAAGCAGAAGCAGGAAAGCAGACGAGGAAGGAGAGGCCCATTGAGGTAACAGGAAAATCAAACAGTGTGACATCCTGGCAGCCAAGTTCCTACTGATATTCAGAAAATCTTCTTAAATGGATAGGTATGGGAGAAAATGTCTACTTTAGCATGACCTTCATAACTATCATCATTATCAGACAGCTCTATGGGTAGGTCAGAGAGCTTTCAAAAAGGAAAAGTATATATTTCACCACTATCTTCATCGTTATTACCATTATCACACAGCTCTGAGAGAATGAAATGTTTATTACATGAAATGATGCCAAAAGGCATTTAATACAGCTAGCAATGCATATCATATAAAACAGAAAAAAATGAATCAAGGTAGTAGAAACTAAGTGTGAAAAGTATACTCGTAACAAGTATCACTGGCTTTCAGAGGCAGGAAGAGAAAGGGGACAGATATTTACTGAGTAACCCTGTGTACAGTAATACATGCAGTTATGTGTATAATAATTTATGTGTAGACTAACTCAGATCTGCTAAATGTCATTCATTAGTAAACAGGGGTTTAGTATGAAGTGCCCCAAAAGAAAAAAGAAAGGGAACTTCTCTTAGAGGGTTCAACTGTAGGAATACCTCATGTTGGATCAGAGGCTCTAAGGCTACATTAAGCAGAATTTCTCAAAGAATGTTCCTCAGAACATTGGTTCTTATTGAATATTAACAGATGGTTGATGAGAAAAGAAAAAAGGATATAAACCTTTGAAAACCATGTTCTGTCCATATACTAGGACTTTCTAATGTGTAGCACTAATTCTTCAAGATATGAATATGGATTTCAGGATAAAAAGAGTTTCATGGTAAAGGGAGCTTGGGAAATGGGGTAAGTAAACACTATTTTGTGCATTCCTACTAGTGGATTAGGAGATAGGGTGGGCAAGATGTAGCCTTGCCAATTTCTGAATCAATCTCCTTTCTCCATCTCCAAAACTACCAACCACCAAGATCAAGTGCCATTACTGCTCACCTAGACCACTGCAACAGCCTCCCACTTGTCTCCCTTTTCCCTCCTTTTCTTCCTTATGATCCATTCTTCATATAATTCAAATACTGTGCTGCTAAACCTCTGCTTAAAACCCTTCAATGTCTTCTCATACTCAGAATAAAGTCTAAATTCTTTTCCCAGGCCTATAAGAGCCCTATGTAATATGTCTTCTGCTCACTCCTGCAAGCTCATCTTCATTGGGAAGCTCCGGCCACACTGCTCTTCCTTCAGTTCCTTAAGCACACCAAGCTTGTCTGTACTTCAACTCTTGATGCTGCCTTTCCCTCTGTCTGGGATGCCCTTCCTCCATCACCAGTTGGCTGGCTCCTTCTTATTATTCAGGTGAAAACTGGAATGATTTATCATTACCTAATAATTCTTTCAGTTTTCTTTATTCTCACACTAAAACATATACCCCATGAAAGCAAGGGCTTTGCCTCTCTTGTTCATAACCTGTTCCTCCAGTATCTAAAATAGTACCTGGCTCAGAGTACTAATTGTATATATATATATTGACATGTATATAATATATAAAATAAATATATATTTTGTTACAAATGTATAAATTTTCATTATAAATAAATTATATAGATATACAAATAATCATACATATAAAGGAATAATTATATATATGTTTTTTGAACGAAGACATAATCTGAATAAATGGAGACATAGATAATCCAAATGGAAGCTGGCTTCCAGGAGATGGCCACTCTGACTTTCCTCCTACCTCTGTGGCCTCTCCTTTCCAGTCTTCTTTGCTGGTTCCTCCTGATCTCTTCATCCCTAAGTGCTGGAGTTTCTCAGAGCATGAGAAACTAAAATACTAAATTCCAGAGGAGTAAATGCTTTGGGAAGGTAGGGAGGTTAGATCAGTTTTAGACTCTCTTCATAAGGAATAAAGTGGATTTACAAACTAGCGGTCAAATGATCTCATAATACTAGATGAAGTTATCATGCTGCCCTCTGTGTGACAGGACTAATACCTTACAGCACTCACTAGTTAGCTGTGCCATCAAACTGCCTCTGAATGTGGTTCTATTTCAGGAGACAAAATGGGCCTTAAATAGAGCACTACTTGTAATACTGGAGTTTACTCCAGAGTAGATTAGTTTCAGGAAGATAGAAAGACACAAAAATTAACAGCAAGAGAAAGAAAAGTTTCCATTCTGTACTTTGAAATGCATTACAGGTTATGCTTTAATAAACTGTATTCTAAAGAACTGTTAACATTGCAGCAAAAAATGTATTCTCTTACCTTCTGCATAGACTTCATCATGATCCTCTATTTGCTCAGGTGTTTCCAAATCTATGATATGGCTCCAAAGCCTTCTGGATAAATCAGAATTTCTAGCAGAGAATGCTTTTGAAACTGCAAATTTTGAGGCTTTCTCCACCCTCTTCAATATAACAGAAAAAAGAAATCCATTAAGATGACAACAACTTTGTCCAGGGCTAAAGAATTTTTCTCCTCCTCATGAAACTGATTTTCTACCAACTACTAAAATACTTCCATTTTTCCATTTTTGAAGGAACTCTGAGGTGTAAACACCCCAAATAATTTCATTTTTTAAACATGAAATTAACTACAATATTTTGCCAAATTTTAACAGGTATTCACAATGCTTATATTTGAACAAAAGATTATTTAGACTGTAGATAATTTTTGTTTAGAGCATTAGTGATGGGATCCTGACACCTGGATATTTTATTTCAAATAAAAAATAGAATATTTTATTAGCTCCAACGCCACTAGGATTTGCATATGAATATGAACCAGAGGCAGAGTAGCTATACTTCCTTAAATTACTACCCTTGAAATGAACCTCCCATCATATGTTAAACAAACTATCGGCTCAATAAAATTGGGATAGAACCACTGAACGGTAGTCATCCAGAATGTTTTAATTCAACAGTAAAACGTGGCCCAATTCATGGGATTGGTGGAGGTGGGCAAACTGTGTTCATATTTTCATTTATCTGCACAACAAAAAATAATTTATTTTACAACTAAATCCCTGACCTTCCCCCTCCCCACAGACTTGTTTTCCTCCACACCTGGTAGTAACAATTCCACTTTTTTAGTTTTCAGGATGAAAACCGTGTAGTCCTTCTTGAACATAGTCTCTCCCTCTTACCCCACATCCAATTGGTCAGGAAATCTGTTGACTCTATTTTCAAACTATATCCAGGATCTGACCCCTTCTGGTCACCTCTACTGCTATCACCTGGTCCAAGGCACTGCAATTTCCTGACAGGTTTTCTGTGATAGTCTCCCATCACAGCAGATAGTTCCTTTAAAATGAAAGCCATAACATAACTCCACTCAAAATTCTTAAATTGTTCTTGGGGCGCCTGGGCGGCTCAGTCGGTTGAGCATCTGACTTCAGCTTGGGTCGTGATCTCGCGGTTTGTGGGTTCGAGCTCCACATCAGGCTCTGTGCTGACAGCTCGGAGCCTGGAGCCTGCTGTGGATTCTGTGTCTCCCTCTCTTTCTGCCCCTCCCCCACTCGTGCTCTCTCTGAAATAAACATTAAAAAAAAAAAAACCTCTTCAATTGTTCTGTATTTTACTCAGAATAAAAGTCAAAGTCCTTCCAATGCGCTTCATGGTCCTGTACCATCAGGCCCTTGGTGAGCTCTCCAACCTTCTTGTTTGCTACATCCCATTGCTCACTCAACTTCAGCCACACTGATCTTCTGGTTCATTCCTCTTCACATATGCCAAGCATGGTCCCACCTCAGGGCCTTTGCACTTGTTTCCCCTCTGCTGAACTGCTCTCCCTCGATAGCCAAACAACTCTTTCCCTTGCCTCCTCAAGTCTTTACTCAAATATCACCTTCATCCTAAGTCCTTCTCGAACTACACTACATGAAAGGAAGGTAACCACCCTCCTTGTGGCTCTCCCTATTCTCCTTCTCTGCTCTTTCTCTGTAGCACTTATGACCTTATATTTTACCATTTATTGTCTCCCCTAAGTAGAATGTGAGCAGACATTTTTGTCCTTTTCATGCATGAAACCTCCAGTACATGTAACAGATGCCCCATAAATGTTTGTTGAAAAAAGGAATACATGCAGGATTTATTTTAAAAAGCTAAACTTTCCCAAAGTTTATATTGTTGCCTGACCTATTTTGGAAATGATTTTTCCTCTGGCTCTTCATGGAAAAACTGGTAGTACCTCTGCCAAAATTTGCCAGGGACTTTACCTTTTAAATTCTCAAGGATTTCATATATTAAGTTTGAATTAGAAACAGAGGAATAAAACTGAAAAGCCAAAGGTAATTTGAAAAAGATGTGGAAAATAGAACACACAGGAAAAGATAGGAATCAGAAGAAAACACGATCTAATCAGGGTTAAAATAAAGAAAATATCATTCACTCATTATGAGGTCACTCGGGAGAGATCTGTTTCCCACATTATTTCTTGGTCTCTGATGTGCCCAAATTTATGATGGTCAATATGCCATTCAGTAGATGGTCACAATTCGCTGGACATATAGTCCTTCCCTTTAAGGTTTTAACATTCTAAGACAGCATGATGAATTTCACATATTCTGTAGGTGTGTATATGCTATATACATATATATGTAAATAATGTGCAAATAAAATAGATCAACTTTCAGTTTTTAAACCAACATTCACAAACAAAAAGTAAACAAACCCAGATCGTAGACTCAGTTCCTCGGGGTATGAATGAAAGAAAGAACTCTGTATGGTATGTCATCTCATGTGAGTTAGAATTTGTATAGATTCTTATCAAAGGAGGTAGAGAACTTGGACATAGGGAAGACTGATTTGGGTACTAAAGAAAGGCACAGACCGATAACTTACAAGGAAGGGAGTAAAGAGAAATGTCTGCTCAGCTCTGACAAAGCAAGTGTTTGGGATATCACTTAAAATGAAAATTTGGGGAAAAAATAGATGATACTAAGGATTAGAAATTGTCTGTATTCCTTGTTTAAAATTTTTTTTTTCAACGTTTTTTTTATTTTTGGGACAGAGAGAGACAGAGCATGAACGGGGGAGGGGCAGAGAGAGAGGGAGACACAGAATCGGAAACAGGCTCCAGGCTCTGAGCCATCAGCCCAGAGCCCGACGCGGGGCTCGAACTCACGGACTGCGAGATCGTGACCTGGCTGAAGTCGGATGCTTAACCGACTGCGCCACCCAGGCGCCCCTGTATTCCTTGTTTAAAATATTACATCTTTACCATTTCTTTCGAAATAAATATGTGAGAAATGCAAGAGGTTTATCTTAAGTTATATTTCACTAAAACAAACAGTGTCAACTTAACAACCTCTTAAGTAAGTTGGTTGAAGGACTGAAGGCGAGCTTCGTTCCTACTACCTTAGTGGACGTTAAGGGGAAAACAAAACTAAAAGTGACTTTTCAGAGAGTTCACTTTCATCTACCTACCTATCTATTTATTGTTTCATATGCCATGTGTGCAAGAAAAAACTCATAGTTCTAAAGTAACGCAGGGTGATTACATAGAAAACCTGAAAACCTGAACAGAGTTACTTGAATAGTAAAGTTACTCAGTAATTATGTTACATGCAAGTATATAATTTGTAAAGGAACTATCTCAATTATTCCCATGATCTTATAAATGCTCAATATGAGCTCCTCATGTCCCACAGCACACATCAATCCCATTGTCCACCCAATGGCAGAAACAACAGCTACAATGGACTCCAATTTCCTCAACGTTGGGAGGTACAAGCACAAGGTTCTTAATATACCCTCAAGTACAAACTGCATGTTTATATATAATAGTTTCAGGAGTAAGATATTTTTGAAACTGCCCAATTCTTTTTTCATCACTCTGTATATAAGCAAAAGCTTGATGCTGTTTCTGTTGTGTATGAATGCCAAAATAATTCCAAAGAAAAAAGTATTAGATAAAATGGGATTAGGTGGTTGAGGTGGGTGAGGGGAAGCTATTCACTGAGAGGTGCATCTCAAGCTGAGCTTTAAGGGAAGGATCTGGATTGACCCCCCCCCCCCCCACACACACACACAGACCAGAGAGGAATGATATTCCAGGCTGGTGGGTGGGGGGGGAGATCAGTGTAAGTCAAAGTGAAGGTAAGATAGATGGGAAGGAGACCAGCCTGACAGGAGTCACACAGAGTATCAGCAAAGGGGCTGTTACAGGTTGACTGATATTACAGGTACATTGACAGAGAGACTTAAACACCCATCTAGAATTTACAGAGTTTCATTGGATGGCGTGCAGAATCACTGAAGGTTCAAGAATAGAGAATCAATGAAAATGTTTAGAAAGCTTAAGTATCAAAGTAACAGAATGCACAGGAGTAAAAAGATGAGTCAGTGTATCAAATCAGGATGATAAATTATAAATCATAGTGAACTGTTGGCATTTTGGGTGAGCTCCCCTAGAACTCACAGTTCTACTCAAGCATCTGCCTGATTCTAAGTGACTTCAACATCTCTGAGGAAGACTCACCAACATTTCAGCCTCAGGGTTTGCTTGATCTCTATTCCAATGGCCTTCCCCTCAACTGTACTTCAGCAACCTAGACATGGTCATCCTGCACTACATCACGCAGAATTTTCCACTGTTCAGCCCCAAAGCTGATAACCCCTTTCCCCTAATCAGCCTCCCATCCATTCGCCTCTTTTGCTCCCCCTCCTCCACTAGATTGGTGTAGCACCTAAACAAGTCCTTAGTCACTATATGTCTTCTCCTCCCAACTTAGGAGTCCTTTAAAAGGTCCTCTCCTTCCTACTCTGCATGGATATTCAGCTACTGTCTTACATGAGCCTCAAATCTCTTGTATCTTTGTCTCTCCAATGAGAATTTTTAAGTCTGGATCAATCTGATCTGTCAATTTTTGGTATCACATAAGATTTTAGTTACCTGCTTTAGCCAAGTCCCCAGTGCTGCCTGGTG
Organism: Felis catus; assembly: GCF_018350175.1. Taxonomy (NCBI): domain Eukaryota; kingdom Metazoa; phylum Chordata; class Mammalia; order Carnivora; family Felidae; genus Felis; species Felis catus. Next base: position 60,370,233 of record NC_058376.1, read on the forward strand.
ATCTTTTCTGTTCTGAAGAAAGCCCTTTCTCAAACTTCACTATGCTCCACACCCTTTCCAGATACCTCTTCCCCCTTCTTCCATGTAACAAGGTCTAAGCTGATTTTGAGACGGTGGTCCACTTAAGGGGGTTTGAAGTCTTAGGTCCGGAGGTTGTAACTGTTTAGGGTACATCGAGAGTTGGGATACAGTAGGGAACAAAATTAGAGAAGAAGACAGGAATGAACAGAAAAATAATAGGAGAAGCAAGAGAAGACTGTTACAAAAAGATAAGGAGAGGATTTCTAGAATAAAAAAAGTGATAACTGTATCAAACAAATCTTACAAAGTTTGAGAATGAAAAAGATAACAGAGGATTGATCAGGAAGTCATTTATAAGAACCATTTCTGTGGTGAGAAACAGAAACAGGGAGGGAAATTACTGTAGACACCAGAGGATAATAAAAATGAAAGGGCAGGGAGTCTAGGCTATACACCCAAAGACACTAGGTAACAACAAGATGTACCACAATCAGAATGGAATGTGGGGTCAAGTAAGGACTTACTGGGGGGTTTTCCTGAGATGGAAGATTTGAGGGCATAACTGAGACAGAGCTACTGCACAAGTTTTAGAAGAATGATAAAAGATCTAACTGATGAAGCTGTCAACTGCATAAAAGAGGAAAATGGTGTAGAAAGTCAGAGCACAATTTTATCCTTCAGTGTCACTTAAATCTTCCCCTCTGGAGGAGACGGTAACTAAATGTGCAACTAAGCCCTGCAGGGGTCTGGCACTGAACTCTCAGCACTGACATGTAAACTAAGTAAGCCTAGTATGAGGCTGAGGAGTGGGCTTCCCAGAGGCTAGCCTCCACAATGGCAGGTCCATTTTAGCTGTCTTCTAAGTCAGACCTTCCGTAGGAGCCAGCAGGCCTTCTCTGGCCCATCTATATTAGTGTCCCCCACCACATGGTTCCATTACATCTTTAATTCTCCCAACAGTTTTAAGTTGTTTCACCCCTGCTGGACTATTAACTCTGGGAAGGCAGAGAGTACCTGCCCCAAGCACTATTTTATCTTCAGTGTCCAACAGAGTGCACTGGTATCTAGAAGGCACTTCATAAATACTGTCTGGATAAATAACATTGATTACATCTAGCCTAGGTTCCATCTGGCCTGGTGCTCATAATGCCTGTCAATTTAGGTAAGTAATAGCTCTTCAAAATACTAACAGGCAGAATGATATTTTCCCAGGAAAATGCTGCATGACTTTGAAACATATGCTGCACAAATGAATTGAGTATGGCAAGTTGCCAAGCTGACACTCAGAGGCAGGCACCTGAAGTAGTTTAATGGTACTTTCAACTTAAATGGTACTTGCATTCAAAAATATACATTTCAGGCCTGGAAGAACGCTCAGAAAGTTACCTAATCCAATCCCCTCATCATAGAATGCTCAAACATATTCTTCATTAGTCTAACATCAAGTGGCCTTTCAGAATCCACTTGAATACCTCCATTGATAGAAAATACGTCTCTTTGGGGTGCCTGGGTGGCTCAGTCGGTTGAGCCTCCGACTTTTGCTCAGGTCATGATCTCCCGGTTCGTGGGTTCGAGCCCCATGTTGGACTCTGTGCTGACAGCTGGGAGCCTGGAGCCTGCTTTGGATTCTGTGTCTCCCTCTCTGCCCCTCCCCTGCTCATGCTCTGTCTCTGTCCCTCTCTCAAAAATAAGTAAACATTAAAAAACAAAAAAGAAAACACATCTCTTTAGGAGAATGCCCTCTCCATGTTTGGATCCCTCCAGTCATTAGAAAATTCTTATGATGCATGCATAGCTTTCACCTAATGCATTGGTCCCATAGGTCAGTGTAACTACAGGACAGTCTTTCCAATGTCTTAGGAAGGCTGCCACATCCTCTCTTACAGCTTCTCCTCTCCTGCTCCTTCAATCTTCTTCACGTGATCCTCACAGCATTTGAAAGAATATGTCTATATTCATTTTCTTGTCATTCACACTTTCATGAGAAGCAACAGAATGAAAAAAAATACTAAAGAATATAAAACTAAAGCAACAGGGGTGCCTGGGTGGCTCAGTCAGTTAAGCATCCGACTTTGGCTCAGGTTGTGATCTCACGGCTTGTGAGTTTGGGCCCTACATCAGGCTCTGTGCTGACAGCTTAAAGCCTGGACCCCCTTCGAATTCTGTGTCTCCCTCTCTCTCTGCTCCTCCCCCACTCATGCTCTATCTCTCTCTCCTTCAAAAATAAATAAAAACATTAAAAAATTTTTTTAAAAAAACACAACTAAGGCAACGTAGTTAACATGAGAATAAAAACTGCAAAATGGAGATTAGTATTCCTTTCCATCTGATTATGTCTGACTCTTAACTCTCTTCCTATCTTAACTGTGCAATATCCTTACCTTAATCCAGTGCTCCACATTGTCAGGGTCAAAGGCAGGCTGTAGATAATATATACAGAATATTAATACACAGCAATAACTTTATCAACTTTGCCTTTTTAATCTATCCTTCTGACTAAAGCATATGGAAAAGTGTCCTTTTTCTTTCCTCAAGGCATTTCATTAGCAAGTTAAGCAAGAAAAGAACACAGAGATGGTCAGAGGAAAAAACACGGAGCCTTCTCTGGGACATCTTCTGTTTTTGTCTCCTGCCTAGGCCCACCTGGAGATTCCGATTTAATTGGTCTGGAATAGGCCCCAGGTGTCAGTATTTTTTTTTTTTAAAGGTCTCCAGAACCAAAAGAGAGGCATGATAGATATGATATTCCTTATAAAAACCCAAACAAGCGCCAATTCATGAGCCAAATCATTCAAATATCATGGAAGCAAATCTGCTTGGAGAAGGGTATGCCCCTTTCCCTGGGCTCCTCTTTTCAAGAATGACCTGTAGCCAGGGGCTTTCCTATCTTACCTACAGCAGGAATATTATTTGGTCCAAAAAGAACTAGGGAGGGGAGGCGGTGCATATCATAAGGGATAAGCAATCTTCTACTGTTTTACAAAGCTGAAAATGAAGTAAAGATCACAAATATTTTTACCCATGTCAGTCAGATATCAATATGAAATTAGAAACCAGACCAGTAAGACACTTCCTTTCTTCACTCTCTGTAACTCTTAGAAGCTTGTAGAATTCCCTCTAATAGTCACTTAACAAATAGAGGTAAGTATTTGCTTTGCTAATAATTCAGGTGGGTCTTTAAATAAAGAAGGGAAGTGGCCCCTGGGTGGCGCAGTCGGTTAAGCGTCCGACTTTAGCCAGGTCACGATCTCGCGGTCCGGGAGTTCGAGCCCCGCGTCCGCGTCGGGCTCTGTGCTGATGATGGCTCAGAGCCTGGAGCCTTGTTTCTGATTCTGTGCCTCCCTCTCTCTCTGCCCCTCCCCCGTTCATGCTCTGTCTCTCTCTGTCCCAAAAATAAATAAACGTTGAAAAAAAAAAATTTTAAATAAAGAAGGGAATATCTCAACTAACATACTGTCACACAGAAGAAGGAAAGGTATAATACTCTCTCACATAATACGTCACCTTCACAGCGCCTCAAGATAACTAATCAACGCAGCTGGACAACTGAGTGGCTTTCTTCACTGCAACAAAGAGCTGATGCTATTAAAACAACTGAACCTCAAGAAGCTCTCGTGCTTTTACGTTTTTATCCTCCAGGCATTTCCAATGAGCACTGGCAGCAAAAATCCTTCCTTTTTGGAGTCTTAAGAAATTGACCCCAATTTTTACCTTTCATCATCAAGTCTATACCAATAACCTATTTGAGATCCAATCTATTGTGAAACTACTACATTACAATATGAGCAGACTCTGTTTCCAAGTCTAATGCTCCTACCTCCACCCTCCCGTATTCTGGGCAAGATATTCACCAAGTGGACTACGTCCGGTGCATTATTTAGCTAGTATATTTAAAATAAACTGCAAGCTCAATTGCCTAGAGCCCTAAGAGAGGTCACGTTGTCTATAGAATATATTTTTTTAAGAAAGTGTAACTTGAGGGTGAAAACAGCTGGTGAAACTGCTCAGGAGCTGAAAGCTGAGAAGCCACTCCATTTTAGTACTCTCACATTTAAAGCATTTATTTTTGTGACTGTTAAAAAGGTAGTCTGTGGACGGCACACACCGTGTGACTGTGACTTTGCACATGGCATTTGCGTATGCTTCAAGTTTAAAATGGGGTTATCAGTTATCCATGTCTTTGGATGCTAATGCATCCAAGGAGGTAACAGATATAAAAAGGAATTATTTTTCTGAATGTTGGTGAATTCAGAAATTTTTAAGTGAATCAAGTATTGGTCTGTCCAATATCCACTTGCATTCCTGAGTTCATTTTTGATAATTTATGTAAAATTAGAAGGGGAGGACTCTGAGGCGTAGGACTTAACGTGAAGACTTTCCCCTTCCAATACAGATCTAAAATTGGAACCCCTTTTTTTAAAACAATGAAATGTGTGGGAACTTCCCTAAAATTGTGGGCGTGGGAATGGGAGGCGAGGGAATTGGCGAATTCTCTTCACCCGGATGGGTGCTACCAGACCTCTCCGGTTTGTGAAAAGCATTTGATGGAAACAGTTCTTTCACGGTACTGCCCATCAAAGCCAAAAGGTACCTAGACCCCAAAGTTCATAGGCCCCCTTCCCCAGGGCAATGCTGGCTCCAGGGCAGTCAAGGCAAGGGGGAGCCAAGTAAGGATGCCCCTGGGGGAAGAAGGAGGAAGCGCAGCCCGGCTCGGCTGCCCACGGGGTCGGTCCCCGCACCCCCCAGAGCTCCCGATTGGGATGGATCACCTTGGGACTCGGCTTCCTGGTAAATTGTTTCCAGCGATTCGGCCCCGTCCTCTTCCTTGAAGAGGACATATCCTGGGGCGCCAGCAGCATTTTCCAGGTTCAGGCCCGGACCAAGGCAAAGCTGGAAAGACCGCTCCGTTGCCAAGGTTGCTTCCGGGTCGCCCTGGGAGTTGTAGTTCCTCCGCCCGCAAAGAAGGCAGGCGTGGGGCGCCGTCGAACTACCACTCCCAGGAGGCTGTGCGCAGGCGGAACAAGTTAGGTCGGTAACCCATGGCAACGGCAGCCGTCCCGCGGCCTCACAGTCACCCGAGCTCGCTTTAATATTACCTTTGCCTTTTACTGGCGCCCGGTGATGACGCAGTGCTCCCTGATTGGCTCTACATCGGAGGCGGTGGTTCAGGGGTCCGAGAATCTTGCAAGCCGGACACGTGGTAACGAACTGCGAGGAGTTTGAGGGGTCTCAAGGCCAAAAAAGTTGGGAGTTGTGCACGTAAGTCCCCCCTTTCCCTGAAAGAATGGGGGCTACTGCGGATGGTTGAGTCGCGTCGCCCCCAGAGGCTCACTGATTGTGTTGCAGTAACTGTAGTTGTACTTCTGTCATGTCTCTCCTTCCCTTTTCTGGCTCTTCTGATGGATCTTGGCTTCTCTAAATCCAGATTCTCCCAAATCCTGTAAGCCTCACTTCATCTCTGAGAGAAAAGGGCCTCCTTTCGACTGCCCTCTGCTCAAGAATGAAGTTCTCAGCCGGAAATGTTTCCTGGACGGCACAGGGTACTTGGGAGGGTTGGGAAGATCTCGAATCCTTGAGCTCAGGGCTTCGCGAGGTCTGAGGCCACTGGAGGCATGGAGTGAAGAAAACTCCATCCTTACTGATTGAACTTAGACGTACCCGGAGACATTGCCCTCTAGGATACATGGGTTCATACAGGCAGGGTGGTAGGCTTACAATGGGAGCTTTGAACCCTGCTTTGTGGCTGACCTCAGGCAACCTGTTTACAACAGCGCGGACCCTTCATTAACTCATCGGCAAACTAGGAGTGATAGTACCTAACCCACTGGAGCGTTGTAATGATGAAAAATCAACATAAACATAGCGCTTTGCTAGGAAACATAATGTAAAGTAGATTAGAGATGGTGGAAGTGAGATTAGGGGAGCTGTGTCCTCAGACTTTTGCAGAGATCATAGGACCTGCTCTGTAACTTGAGTGCCTGTCAAAAGGGTGATGGTTGAATACATTGTGTCACATCCAAACTATGTAATATCATGAAGTAGTTATTTTAAAAGAGTAAGTTAATTCTGTGTCTCTTCGTCAGGAAAGATACCCATTTTCTCCTGGGAGAAAAGCTAATTGCAGAGAAATGCATACAGTGTAGTGTATTTCCATTTTTTATAAAAAACATCCACTCCCATCTATGAGTACGTTTAAATGTTCTTATGAGTATGGAGAAAGGTTGCAGAGGCTGGGAGAATGGATAAAGGAAGAGAAGAGAAAACAAGGACAATAATAAGAACACTATAGCAAAATGGAAAGTAGGACTATAAAATTGTATCGTAACATTACAGTTAATGTGTGAACGTTGCACATGAGTATGGACAAGATGGGACTCCTAATAGGCTACCAGCCTGTTAGAGTACAACATCTAAAGCCAGACTTCGGTGATTTAAGTACTGGCTCTGCCACTTTGCAAATGGTGACTCCGTTAGCCTTCAGTTTTCTCATGTGTAAAATGCATTTAATAATCACATCTGTCTTATGAGGTTGATATGATGGTACATTTTATCAGGGTTAATATGTAAAGGACAGTGTATGCCCAGTAAATGTTATTTACTGAAGTTACTATGTGAAATTGTTAATTTATATTGTGATTCCTGACATATTTTGGTTTACTTCTACCATCTTATTTTGTGTTTTCTATTTTTGATGAGCTTTTTGGTCTCATCTCTTTTTTGCCTTTTATTTATAGTAACCAATTTTTCTTTATCATCTCCCGTCCTTCCCCAGTGAGTTCAGAAATTATGCATTCTGTCATTAATCTTTTAATGGTTACTTAAAAAATTTTTAACACACATACTTAACAGTTTTACATTATTCATTATCTCTCCCCTCCTCCCAAATTGTGTAAGGATTTTAGGATACTTTTCCTCTGAATAGTCTCTGTCTCATCTTCTGTTACTGTTTTCTAGAATTTTAAAGCCTATCATTTCTGTGTGTCTTTCTGAGTCAAGTCAGTGCACCATATTGTTTGGAAGTCCTTCAGAATTTTTTCTAGGCATATACAAACATTTTAGAGTGTATGTGTACATATGTGTTTATAAATATGTATGCAATTTTTCTTTAACAAAAATATGTACTCACCTAAGCTTGTCTAAGCGTATTGCAGTCATCTGTCCATGACAGTCTGTAGAAAATTCATCTAATACACATTTAGAAATCCCTTCTCTCCTGAAGGAATGCTAGCGGTGGAGGGTGGCGTGGGGAATGTGTGGCCCTGGAAGCATTAGGACAGGTATAGTACTGCCAGAGGTGTGGGGAATTTTTGTTAGCCCTTGTGAAGGCACAGATCCATTGACAGCTTATCAGTTGTCCTTAAAGCCATAAAGATTTTTCCTTGAATCATTTCCAAATGGTTTTTATAATGGTTTTTCCTTAAGACTTTCCCAGGAACTCTGTAGAAGTGAAGTGTGAATGTATATTTAGAAAAGCATCACACCACAAATCTTAGAAGATTCCTACAGTGAGTGACCCACACGGAAAGGGTGATGAAGGCAAATAAAAAGCAGTTGATATTTTGGAGTCTGTTGGTTTGTTTCTTGAGAAATTTGCTTGGTTTGGTGGATTATATCCCTCCCAAAGCATTTTTTAAAAACATATATATGGGCGCGCCTGGGTGGCTCAGTCGATTAAGCGTCCGACTTCGGCTCAGGTAATGATCTCACGGTCCGTGAGTTCAAACCCCGCATCGGGCTCTGTGCTGACAGCTCAGAGCCTGGAGCCTATTTCAGATTCTGTGTCTCCCTCTCTCTCTGCCCCTCCCCTGTTCATGCTCTGTCTCTCTCTGTCTCAAAAATAAATAAACGTTAAAAATAAAAACAATAAAAACATATATATGAATATGTATATGTGTGTATTTGTATTTACATTACTCCATAATAAAAACTTTTTGTATTTGAGCCCCTAGAAAAAGGATGCACTTATAAAAATTACCATAAACAACAGTGAAAAGGAAGGTGTGGTTCTTTTTCTTCAAGCTCTGGACAAAGTTGTGTGTTATTTTTTTAAATGTTGATTTCCAGCTGAAGGTCATTCTCTAACGCTTTCTTTAGAATTCTTAATATTTGTATCCATTCTCACAATACAGAGAATCACTGACGATAGCAGTTTATCTATTACAATACTTTTTCTTAAATGTAGCTGCCTACTTTTCCTTGTTTACTTTTTTCTTTGGTGACATGTCGATTTTTGATCATTAGGATGGGACTCTGAAGAAGCCCCAGATAGCAGAATGTGAGTACATAGCATCAGAGTCCTGCATGGTGGAGAGAACCAAGTAGATATTCCTCTCCAGTTGACCTAGTGTGTTCAGTATAATAAACTGAGGATTTTGAATTTTACATTCAACAGTATCAGGAATAAACTTTTGTGCATTGTATCACAGGAGAACACATCTCTGCATCTAAGAACATGGTGGCCAATGTCATCTAGAGCTCCCAAGGACCTAATGACAGACTTTGGACTAAGAATGAAGAAAGCTATTTCTTCAGTTGAGAGAGTGGGAAGGGGAGATGAGAGAAAATGTTTTCAGGATTGAGTGGATGATTAGTCACATTTGAAGCTCTTCTGTTAAAAGATGGGACTCCTAGAACATGTTTATTGTTTCTTTCCACAAGGATAGGACAAGGAGGTCCCCAAGAGAAAGGTAAGTCTGGGAAGCCAGGAGTCTGGGCTTCCAGATGTAGCTGTTTCTTCCCTCTTGGAGAGTCCCTGTGTCTAACTTGGAGAATCTGAATTTGGTTATTTTAGAGAATCAGTGGGTTTCCTTTCAGTTATCTTTATATATGTAATCATTACTTGCCCTTCCTATTCTAGATAATATATTCATGTGGCATTTGGCTTTCCATGTGGTACCCTTTAGGTCATGAATGCAGTAACTGGTCCTCTTTCGTTTTTGGTTCTCAGATTAAATTATGTGCATTCTGATTTGGTTTTTCAGTCTTTGAGATTAGTTTGTTTGAGCCTGACCCTGAGGGTGGATCTGTGCTGGGTGTATGGACAAGATCAGGCTCCAGGGTTTGCCACACAAAAGGACCAGGGACTAGTCCGCCAAGATCCCTGATAAAAGTAGTGCTAAATTGCTTATGAATTGCATGTATGCTCCACATGGTTTCTCACCTCTGTTTGGACACAATATAAGAACAAATTGGGAGATAATATCACCTCTCAGAGATTATCTCTGTTTATCTTTTGATGTATATTGTTCCATGTAGTTTAATAAACCCCAGGATGCTGACTTGGAATGTGCCTTCTTCATTTTTTTTTTTTTTTTTAGTGTTTGTTTATTTATTTTGAGAGAGAGAGCACGCATGCACAAGTAGAGGAGGATCAGAGAGAGAGGGAGAGAGGAAATCCTGAGCAGACTCTGCCCTGTCAGCCTAGAGCCTAATACAGAGAGCTTGATCCCATGAACAGTGAGATCATGACCTGAGCCGAAATCAAGAGTCTGACACTTAACTGACTGAGCCACTTCAGTGCCCCTGGAACCTGCTTTCTTTATGTAACAACATGTTACGAAAAATTGCTATGTTGCTTAGCACTCTCTCAAATTAGAAAAAGAAAAAAATGAATCAAATCAGTAATCAGTATGGCTTACATAGTGTGGCCTTCCTCTATATACATTTTAAAGGCTGAAAGTTAGCCTTTGGTGAAAGAGTACACACTCTTTCCATGATTAGTCTTTACTCCTGTCCTTCTGTTTGTTTGCTTTTCTTCAGCACAGACAAAAATTCTGTGACTGAATTTAAATATGGTTGATGTCATCATTTTGCTTTAAGACTTGGAGAAGGTATCTTATTCTGTCCAGGTCTTTTCCCATTTCTTTCTTCCTGCTATCTAAAACAGTTGTAGGCTGGAAGTAGTAATAAATATGCTGTCATTCATCATCTTGTAGGTTACTTTCTTTGTAAAATGCTTAGCCTTTAGATGTCATGGAACTCCTGAATGTACTGTTCTTTTCTTATCAGGACCTAGAGGAATCCCCCAGAATGAAGCTGAGTCTTACCAAGGTAGTTAATGGCTGTCGCCTAGGAAAAATAAAAAACCTGGGCAAAACAGGAGACCGCACCATGGACATTCCAGCCTGCCTTCTGTACACCAAGACCGGCTCTGCCCCACACCTGACCCATCAGACACTGCATGCTATCCACGGGGTTCCTGCCATGGCTCAGCTTACACTGTCCTCACTGTAAGTGTTAGATCTGATCATTTAAGTATCAACTCTGGCAGCAGCTTAGATACCTTAATAAGGTACAGCAAAGAGAAAAGACTTTTATATAAATATATAATTTATTGTCAAGTTAGCTAATATGCAGTGTATATGGTGTGCTCTTGGCTTTGGGAGTAGATTCCCATGATTCTTCACTTACGTAAAACACTCAGTACTCATCCCAACAAGTACCCTCCTCAATCGCCAGCATCCATTTTCCCCGCCCCCTGATGCCTGACCCCCCACTCCCTTCCACCCTCAGTTTGTTCTCCATATTTAAAAGTCTCTTATGGTTTGCCTCCCTCTGTTTGTAACTATATATATATATTTTTTTCCTTCCCTTCCCCCATGGTCTTCTGTTAAGTTTCTCAACTTCCACATATGAGTAAAACATGATATTTGTCTTTCTCTGACTGACTTATTTCACGTAGTGAAATAAGGTGGATGGACCTCCAATTCCATCCACGTTGTTACAAATGGTAAGATTTCATTCTTTTTCATTGCTGCGTAGTATTCCTGTGTGTGTGTGTGTGTGTGTGTGTGTGTGTGTGTGTGTGTGTGTGTGTACACACACCACATTGTCTTTATCTGTTCATCAGTTGATGAACATTTGGGATCTTTACATAATTTGGCTATTGTTAAAAATGCTGCTATAAACATTGGGGTACATGTGCCCCTACAGCACTCCTGTATCCTTTGGATAAATTCCTAATAGTGCTTTTGCTGGGTCATAGGGTAATTCAATCTTTAATTTTTTGAGTAATCTTCAAACTGTTTTCCAGAGCAGCTGCACCAGTTTGTATTCCCATCAACAGTGCAAGAGCGTTCCCTTTCTTCCACATCCTCGCCAACATCTGTAGTTTCCTGAGTTGTTAATTTCAGCCACTCTGACTGGTGTGAGGTCGTATCTCAATGTAGTTTTGATTTGTATTTCCTTGATGATGAGCAATGTTGAGCACCTTTTCATATGTCTGTTAGCCATTTGGATGTCTTCTTTAGAAAAATGTCTATTCATGTTTCTGCCCATTTCTTCCCTGGATTGTTTGTTTTTTGGGAGAAAAGACTTTTTTGATTATATGTACAAAAACTTGCAGATTTTTAGAGTGAAATCAGAGATACCAAATATTATACATTATCTGACCCTAATCTGGAAGCCACAGGCCAGACCTACATACCAGAGCTGCTTCACTATTCTTCTGATCCAACCGTGCCAGTATGGTGGCTTTCATTGCCATTACTCCCAGAGGTGACAGGCAGGGAATGCTAGGTAAGAACTAAACAAAGACTCTAGAGTCTGTCTTCATGTACCAGCCTCAAACTTTTCCCTTTATCTGCATATGTACTTGCTAGTACTATTTTATGAAAACAAAACTAATGGAGTTAAATCATTTTATGTAATGTACATACTGACTTTATCCTTCATTGAAGAACATGCTATATGGTGAAATAACTCTGCAATATTGTGTTAATAATAGGGGAGGAAGGAAATCCGGGTATTAGAAGCACTTAATCTTTGGCAGTTTCTGTTCCCACAGAAACACTTGTAAAGTGAAGACCTATGCTCTGGCTAATGAACACAGCCCAATGAGTTGGGACTCTTGAATAATGGCATGCTTTGTTGTTCAAGAGTACATTTACTGTCAGCTGTTGCATAGAGTATCTGTAGAACAATTCATTATGTATTTTTCTGTTTTGCTCATAGGGCAGAACACCATGAGGTCTTGGCAGAATATAAGGAAGGAATTGGAAAGTTCATAGGTAAAAATTGTTATTTGTGTTTGTCTTGTGATGTATTAATTTGAAGTTTGGAGGTGCTGTTGACTGATCTTTCATTCAGACACTTATTCATTAATTTAATGAGCACTTACTGAGCATCTGAGAACCACACATTGGGGATTCAAAGATGAATAGCAACAGTTGCTTCCCCAGTGGAACTCAGAGCCTGTCTGGGATAAAGATTAATAGGTAATTGTAGTAGGATGCAGTGACCGCATTTGCAGGATTAAGAATATGTACATGTACCGTGAGACCCCAGAGAGAGGAGCACATAATTTGCTGTAGGGGGTATGTGTGGAAGGAGGTCGGACTAAAGAAAGGATTCTTGAGAAAGAGGATGAAGGGGTATCTCAGCTGAGTCCAGGAAAAGTAGAAGTTACTCAGGTCAGGAGGTGGGCACAGTGGTGGAAGTACACACGTGTGGGCAGACACACCAGGCACAGAGCAAAGACCTGGAGGTAAAAAGCTGCATGAGACATACCTAAGATTCAAAGCAGCCTAGCATGTTTGAGCCTAAAACATAATGCAGAAGATCAAGTGTTTACCTATAGCTATATTTTCATGTTAATATTTATTATCTTTTCCAGAAATAGGATTTTATACGCAAATGTATGTGTCCATTTGTTTGTAGGAAAGCTTAGCAGTGCCAGCTTGAGAATCCATTCTTCTGTAGACAACTTTCTCCTGAAGCTTTCTCCCAATATCTAAGACTCACATAAGTGAATGAAAATTTTGTTTCCATTGGTTATTCAGTCCTCTGCTTCTGAGGGAAACTTCATGATAACTTGGTGGTAGTCACAAGGCCTTGTATTTCAGTAGAGAAATTTATGTAATGTTTTCCTTGGACTGAAACCAATTTAAATTTTTCTTTAACGTTTATTAAGAAAATTTCTTTTAACATTTATTAATTTTTGAGAGTTGGAGGGAGACCAAGCATGAGTGGGGGAACAGCAGAGAGGAAGACATAGAATCCAAAGCAGGCTCCAGGCTCTGAGCTGTCAGCACAGAGCCCAACGTAGGACTCAAACCCATGGACCGTGAGATCATGACCTGAGCTGAAGTCCAAAACTTAACCAACTGAGCCACCCAGGCTCCACTAACATTTATTTTTGAGAGAGAGAGACAGACAAAGCATGAGCAGGGAGGGGCAGAGAGAGAGGGAGACACAGAATCCAAAGCAGGTTCTAGGCTCTGAGCTGTCAGCACAGAGCCTAACGTGGGCTCAAACTCAAGAACCATGAGAATCATGATCTGAGTCAAAGTCAGACACTTAACTGACTGAGCCACCGAGGCCCCTCTAGACCGAAACCAATTTTAAAACCAGATTTAAAGTATACAATTATAAATATATAGTATAAATACATACATATATATGTATTATATATGTAATTAAATATATAATTGAGTGAAAATAGCTAAATAAGCTTTCTAGGGATAACCATACTAACTGAAATTATGGAAATAGGTGGAGAGCTGCAGAGTTGTTTTTTGTTTTTGTTTTTCTTTTTAGTTTGCTTTATTTTCTGGGTCTTTTTTCAGTAAAATCCTTTTTTTAGTAAAATGCAAGGTTGCATATGAAATTTAAGCACATATGGTTTAGTAAGCACTTTTTTGGATTTTTTTTAATGGTAATATTTTTGAGTAAACAACCTAAGAAATTGTCATCTTGAGTCAATGAAACTTACTGAGAATTTGATCCATTTTCAGTATCCTGTAGCTTACCTGTAATTCTGCCTCAAGGTCCCATGTTGTGGGATGGCTTGCTTATTAATGAGATTACCTTTTGACCATATTGTTTTATCTTTCCAGTAGCTAGTTCCTTTGGATGGTACCTAGAATGAACATACTTGATATCAAATTTTTCTTCAAAACAAATCAAGTAGGGTCAATGTGGCCCTAAACACTTATTGTATCTCATACTTCAAGATGTACTTTTTTTTGTAGCAACTCGTTGGTCATTCGACATGAACCTTTAATTCTTTTTTCAGATGAGTAGGTTTTAAAGGTAACTTTTTCATTCATGTTGACAGGCCTCTTATAATTCTAAGATCGGATATGAACAGTTTACTATGTTTAGAGTTGCTTTATCCAGCAGTACACTTATAAAGCTGCACTCTGTTACAACACAGTGTAATTGTTGATGTAAGTGCTTTCAAGAGTTCTTTTCTATGTCTATACAGGCATGCCAGAATCGCTCTTGTACTGTTCCCTGCATGATCCAGTCAGCCCCTGCCCAGCTGGTTATGTAACGAACAAGGTGTGTTCTCAGAAGGGCCTCCAAGGGTGCAGCTTTGTCCCAGATAGTCAGCCTATTGTATCCCTCCAATGCTGGATCCCACTGTCTGGGTTCCTAGCCCATTCCTGACCCCTTTATACCTTTTCCTTATGTCTGTGAATATAATGGGAGGTGTGGTTTATAGGAATTAGAGTAGGGCTGCCTGTGGATGGGGTTAAGGTAAGGAATATATCCTCAGCATTTTCATTGTTGCAAAAAATTGGGGGATGAAGGAAGGTCAAGTACATGGCAAAAAAAAAAAAAAAAGAAAGAAAGAAATTGCTATGATGGTAGAAAGCAATAATTTTTTTATGCCATGCTTTATTTGCAGTTTTAACAACCTCAGGAAGTGCTAGGGAAGTTGCTGATGAGTGTTATCACATGTATAACTATATATAGTAGAGTCTCAGTGTAATACTGCTTGCTTTTAGAACAGAATTTGAAAAAGCTGGGTGCACAGCCAGAGATTTTAGCTAGTGAAGAACAGTATTAAAAGGACTTCATTACAAGTTTTCACCTGAGACATGGCACATTGGTCTTGTCTCTGAGGACTGCATTCTGGCAAGGCCTCGGTATATACTGCTGCTTTACAAATGCAATTACTTTTCCTGTACCCACTTTATTGATGTCAACAATATCTGTTAATCTTGACTAAGTATTTTAAATTATTCTTCTGCTTTAAACTTTATTTTGTAATTTTAATCCAAAAGATGATATTTTTACTTCTGTTATCTACCCCATTTGTAAAGGAAAGAGGATTTATTTAAACAGTGTTTTGTTTTTTAAATGTTTATTTTTGAGAGAGAGGGAGAGACATGGAGTGTGAGTAGGGGAGGGGCAGAGAGAGAGGGAGACACAGATTCTGAAGCAGACTCCAGGTTCTGAGCAAGCTGTCCGTACAGAACCCGATGCGAGGCTCAAACTCACGAAACATGAGATCATGATCTGAGCCGAAGTTGGACGCTCAACCAACTGAGCCACCCAGGTGCCCCTAAATAGTGTTCTTAATTAAGCCTTAGGCCAGAATAAAAACATGTATGTGGCTTCCCCATTTATGTCCTTGTCAATCTCTTCTAAGAAGAAAGATACTGTAGAGGAAGGAGTAACCAAAAAAAGAACATTATATGGAGATGCTTATGTATTATCTGACTTACTTTTTTTTATCTGTATCTAACTCAAGCTAGTAAATACTTACTAACCTTCAATAATATGTAAGGGTCTAGACTAGGCTTTTGGGGTACAAACATGAATTGAGATATTCTAGCCAGAGTACTTATAAAAGTACTTATAAGGTACTTATAAAAGTATTTCTTATGAAAGAAATAAGTACAAATTACTGTAAGAGCTTAGAAGAGTGAGTGATGGATTATGCCCAGATAGGTTTGGGAAGCACAATACAGTAGATGATATTTGAATTCTGTCCTGAAGGATGCATAGTATTTTACCAGGCAGAGAAGAAGGGAAGGGCATTTCAGCCAAAAGGAACAATGTGATCAAAGACAGAGAAAGATTGAAGTCTGTGGTGTATTTAGGAACAGCATGCATGGGGTGGGGTCTCAGAGAATAGAAGACTGGACTAGAGAAGTATAACAAAGAATTCTTGGGGCTAGCTCAGAAGCTGGCTGTGTGGCCACCGAAGGGTTCTCTAAGAGCTATAAGGTCCTTGGAAAATTGGAAAATGGTGCAGGAAGCTTCTACTCACCATATCTAGGATATTGAATTGCCACCATATCTCCATTTGTAAAGAGGAATTAAATTCACTATTGCTTTCCCATTTTATTATTATTCTTTTTATTTGCATTTTGCTCTTGCTGATTCCTCATTATTTTGTTCCCTGACAGTCTGTGTCGGTGTGGGGTGTTGGGGGACGAGTCGAAATGACTGCTTCCAAGTTCATGGCAATTCAGCAGGCCCTTCAGCCAGACTGGTTCCAGTGCCTCTCAGATGGAGAGGCATCTTGTGAGGAAGCAACTTCCATAAAAAGAGCCAGAAAGTCTGTTGATCGATCACTTCTATTCCTGGATAATTGTCTCCGGCTGCAGGAAGAGTCAGAGGTAAGGCTGTACCGCTCACCACTCCTTTCTGTTTGAAACTGTCCCTTACTTAGGTTCCTTTTCTGCTCCTCCTCCCGCTTCTCTGCTTCTCACTTCCTGGTCTCTTTTACTCTCCTGTTTTCTTTTCCTGAACCATAACTATTCTTGCTCTCTAGGATTCTGTCTTGGGCTCTTTTTCACCCCACTCTGGATTTTTTCCCTGGGCAGCTTTCCCTTAGTTTTAATTGCTGAATAATTCTGAAATTGCATGTATAATCAAGATCACTGTGCTTAGCTTCAGAATTGTATAAAGTGGACTTTAGCCGAGTTGTATTAGAATATCCCTCACATGCACCTCAAACTCAGAGTAACCAAACTCAGTATCTGATCTCCTCAAACCTCTTCTTTTCTTCTGTTTCTCGGTTTATAGCAGCCACCAAGTTCCTCAGCCCAGAAATTTGAGTCTTTCAAGGCTTCGTTTAATACCCAATTTAATATCCAACTGTCCACTCCTTCTTGATTCCTAGGAATCCTTCTTGATTTCTAGGATCTGCCTCCTCCTCCCCATCCTTCTTATCACCACCTTGAGGCAGAATAACCTCATCATCTCTTATGTGGACAGTTACCTTTTAATTATTCTCTCTGTCTCTGGTGTCATTTCCATCCAATCCATCTTCAGCCCTGCTGTCTGAGAAGTCTTCATAAAACACGAATATGAGCCCATAAGAACTTCCTGAAAAGAATTTAATGACTTTCCATTCAGCGCTTATGTGGCAGGGACAGCCTGCTGTGACCTGGCCTGTGCCTACTTCTCCAGCTCAGGACTGGCTGCAGCTGGCACTCTGGCCCTTCTCAGTCACTTGCAGTTCCCAGCAGTGTTACCCTGTGTCATTCTGCTGACGCTGTACATGGACTTCCTTCTGGGCTGTTTCTTTTTTTCTTATCTCCAGTCGTATTCCTTCTCTTGCTTCCAGATCCAGCTCATTCCATTCCATTCATTGTTCTAGGAAGCTGTCCCTGACCCTTCCAGGAAGTTCTGTTCATCCTTTGCCACCCCTTTAATTTGTATGTGGCCATATTATATAGCTCAGGTTATATTGTAGTACAATGATTTCTTCACGTGTTTGTCTTTATTACATTGTGACCTCCTTAAACTCATTTTCTGAGCATCATTTTTGTATCTCCATCATGTAGCAGAATGCCTGACGTAAGGAAGCCCTCGATAAATGCTTGCTGATGGTAGCTGGGTATGACAGGGTAGGGAGGATGTAGCTGTGGCAGGAAATCAGAGATCCTGGGTGCAGAGTGAATGAAGCTCACTAGGAGAGAGCAGAGCTAGTGGGAGAAGAGAAGGTGTGACCACAGGGGAGAATTCAAGCATTGACACCATTGATGTGGAGGAATCCTGAGCAGTGGTTAGGTCCCACTGTGGCAAAGCGCATTGAGTCTGAAGAACATTGTTATCGTAAGTGTACCAATAAAAAATGTAATTGGCTACCAACGTTAGTGTACATGAAATGATTAGAAGAGACCTTAGTTGTCATTCTGAATAGAACGCTCAGTATCCGCAGTAAGAGTTCAGCATGGGGACATTGCTGTGGGTCCTAATTGTTAGCGTTGCTCACTAGCAATTGTTTTGAGCCGGTAATTATCCTTGTAGGATGAGTAATGTTTCCATGAGTA
The DNA here is from genome assembly GCF_018350175.1 of Felis catus. Taxonomy (NCBI): domain Eukaryota; kingdom Metazoa; phylum Chordata; class Mammalia; order Carnivora; family Felidae; genus Felis; species Felis catus. The sequence goes on from NC_058376.1 coordinate 60,388,271, forward strand.
GAAAGGAGGACAGGGAGTGTGACAGCATGATTATTATAACAGCTGGATGAGCCTCAAGCCCCTCTTCCATGCTAGTCAGCCTTACCATTTCACATTATTGCTGTGTGTTGGTCCCTCTCTCTATCCCTATAATCATGCTATTGTCTTGACATGATCATTACATGGTTATTACTCTTACATGTGTCCCATTTTTTTCTTGAAAGGGAACTTTTTAGTACTATTATGTACAGGAAAAGCAACAGCACACACTTAGCCCAATTTGGTGACCAGTTCTTTAGCCTTTGCCTTTTACAACTTGGCAATGCAAACCACTGACTTTGGACCCAGGATGTTGCCTCCCCAGTGATGGCGGACCTCATCATATCTGTCATTGTAATTGGTCCTGATGGCTTCCAGCAGTTTAGCCAGAGCTCCTTTGTCTTCTGAGTTAACCTGTGTGAAGGGACAGTGGTGCAGGTCTTCCTGTGGACCAGATGCCCCACCTGGCCTTCCCCTTGATGATACAGTATGGAACTCCCATCTTAGGACACACGGCAGGCAGGAAGACAACCAGCTCAATGGGACCCATATCATGTGCAGTCACTACCAGCTGAGCCATTTTGTTTTCCTCCAAGGGGGTAACAGTATTAGCCCCAGCTTGAGGGACGGGCGGCCTCTTAGTGGGGACATCCCCTATGTTGGCAGCTTTTTTAGCCCAGGCCTACAATCTCTTTCTTCTCTTGCTTTGTCTGGTCTGTATTTGTGGGCCAGCTTAGGTGTTGAATAGCTGTGTGGCCATCCAAGACCCACATCCTGAGTGGACTGGTTAATTGCGGGAGGTACTTTTAGACGTTTATAGAGAAGAGCCCTTTGCCGCTGCAACTGGATATAGTTGCAACTGGACAAAGTGGGTGAGGTCCCTTTTGAGCTGGATGTCCTATTTGATGCCAAAGTTCTTGGGCCTTTTCTGAGACTGGGAATTGACCACCTTCTTGGCCTCCTGCTTCTTCATGACAGCAGAGGCCAGAGCCACCTTCTTCCCCTTAGGCTTCTCTCCTTCCAGCATCTTGGATGGCTGGAGGAGAGAGCACCTATGTTCCATTTTAGATAGTAAATTATATGATTATGCTTCTTACATCCATGAAAGGAGGTTTTCCAGATAGGGCTGTGTCAGTCATGGAAAGGGGCAGGCCTGTGTAACTACCTACTTTGTATGTCTGCATACCTCTTTTCCTCACTGGATCCTCTTACTCTCTCTCTCTTTTTTTTTTTTTATGTTTATTTATTTTTGAGAGAGAGAGAGAGCATGAGCAGGGGAGGGACAGAGAGAGAGGGAGACACAATCCAAAACAGGCTTCAGGCTCTGAGCTGTCGGCACAGAGCCCAATCTGGGGCTCAAACTCACAAACCGTGAGATCATGACCTGAGCTAAAGTGGGATGCTTAACCAACTGAGCCACCCACGCGCCCCTGGATCCTGTTATTCTGAATGCCCTTAAATACTTAAATACTGTTGCTGGCACTCTTTTCTTCATATATTTCCTAGGCCAGGGATGGCAAATGGGTTTCATCCCAAGGTGCTTGGAGCTGTGCCTGGGTGCAGCAGGAAGAGAGTTATCTGTCAGCCATGTCTGCCATGGGGAGTGGCAGCAGCATGCCAGGCATCTGTCGTTCTAGCCGGGCAGTCACATTTGTATCACACATGTCTGAAACTTTAGGTCTGTATACTTAGCGGCTGATACCTCAAACTCACAATGCACAAAACAGAATGATCATCTTGCCTCACCCTCCACTGTTTTCCTAGAATTTTCTATCTTTGCTCTTCTCATCCTCTCTCTGGACTTCCAAAACAGGAGCTAGGAGTCATCCCAGACTTTTCCCCCTCTCCTTGGGCAACTAATTGGTCAAGTTTGTGGATCGTACCTTCTGATGAGTTTTCAGATCCTGCCCCTCCCCTTCACCCACTGCCACTGCTTTAGTCTGGGTCCTCTTGGTCTTTCATCTGGATTATTAAAGTTGCCTCCTACCCATCCTTTAGCCATATTCACTCTTAATTCATTTCTGTACACAGCAGCCCAAGTGTTCCTTCTGTTTGTGTCCCTCTTGCTTAAACTGAGAAGTGAAATTCCCTTTTCACAGCAATCCAGGCTCCTTCCCCATTCCTCTCTTCTACCAGAGAGCCACTGTCAATTTGCATTTTTCCATGCAAACCTTACTTTTTAGTTGCATATACATAGTGTTTACATATATACATGACTATATGGGGTTCTTATTGCACGAATATGATCATATGCTCAGAGGTGTGCTTGTTTTGTTTAGCAGTATCTCAGAATTTCATTTCTTGTCAATGCCTATGTTGCTGTATCCACTGCACTCTTTTTAAAACACCTGAGTAGGAAGACACTATGAATGTATCATAATTTATTTAGGCCTTTACTCTATTAATGTATACTTGTTTCCAGTTTTTCATTATTCTAAACATTTTGTGAATATACCTTGGTGCTTATGAATGAATATACTCGTAGGAGAGATTCTTATAAGTGGGATTTTAGGACATAGGATTAAAGCATCGACATTTTGACAAGTTTTGTTTAGTTGGCCCTCCCAAAAAGCAGAACTAATTTCTACTCTTCTTTAGTTATCAGAGTATGTGTCCTTTCTCTAACACTTTTTCCTCCACTGTGTCACTATCTGTCTTTTAACAATTTTGTCAGTGTGATGGGCAAAAACGGTACCTAATTGTTGCCAATTTGTATTTCCCTACTGGTGAGGTTTAGTTAGCTCTCCATATGTGTACAGGGCATTCACATTTATTTTTCAGAAGTTCCTATTCACATTCACATATTTGCCCTGATGTCTGTGGGTTGTCATTTCCTTAGAAGGTTTGTTGGAGGCTTTTCTATGGTATAAGTATAGTATGGTATCTATTCCGACAAGCAGTGAGTTCTCCTTTGCCTCTCAACTCCTTTGTTGAGAGTATGCTTCACTAGAGAAGTTTTGATGATTTTGTACTCAAATATGTTAGCCTTTTTGGGTAAGCTTTAGCTTGCTTAGGTAGGCCTTTCTTACCCTAAGATTATAAAAACTTGAATATATCTTTCTGATACTTCTATAACTCTGTTTTTATGTTTAGATTATAGGGCCCTATGGGATTTGTTTTTGAAGATGGTGTGCAAAGTAGTTTTTAGTTTTTCGCAAATGGACAGTTAGTTCCCAACCGTACAGTTCTTTTCTTTTTTTAATGTTTATTTTTTAGAGAGAGAGAGAGACAGACAGAGTGTGAGTAGGGGAGGGGCAGAGAGAGAGGGAGACACAGAATCCGAAGCAGGCTCCAGGCTCTGAGCTGTCAGCACAGAGTCCAACACGGGGTTGAACCCAGGAACTGTGAGATCATGACCTGAGCCGAAGTCGGACGCTTAACCCACTGACTCACCCATGTGCCCCCCAACCATAAAGTTCTTAAAGTCATCTCTAAGACACTTGGAGGTAACCTAAATTGTACTTGCTCAGTGTTAATTTAATCTAAGCTCAAACATGACTATATGTGCTTATTGCCTCAGTTTCTACTCAGTCTTTTCTTACTTATTTGGGTGGCTTTCAAGTTGTAGTTTTTGGAGCCCTAAAGGTTCTCAGGGAGGAGGGAGTATCATCCTCCTTTCATGCTTCAGCTGTAGCAACTGCACTGAGATCTCTTCTATCTCTTGGTCTTCCATGTATAGTCCATTTAAACGAAGGTTTCCACTACTGGAAACAGTTAAAGCATCCAGTCTTTTCTTCCTGTAGGTCCTTCGGAAAAGTACCATCATTGGTGTGATTGAAGGTGGAGATGTGATGGAGGAGAGACTGAGGTCAGCACGAGAGACAGCCAAGCGGCCCGTAGGTGGCTTCCTTCTGGATGGCTTTCAAGGGAATCCCACAACCCTGGAAACTAGACTGTACTTGCTGTCATCAGTCACTGCAGAGCTGCCGGAGGACAAACCCAGGCTAGTGTTCAGTTAGGACGCAGGCCAAGTTTCGTGGGCTTCAATGCAGGGGTGCTGGTGATTGTGTATTATGCCGAGTCTCTACATGGGCATGTCTTTTGATGAACTGATTATGCCTTTTCTGGGCTGAATCTGCTCAGGCTGACTGTGGGAAGAGTTTCCATCACAGCTGTCCTGCCTTTGATTTCAGAATATAGACGAGGACAATTGTCATGTGAACTAGTTTATTTGATCCTCATAAGGGAGGGCAGGTGTTATACTGTTTCCCTTCATTTTTGTGCCAAGTGCAAATATTCTTCATTATAACATGGCCCCTGGGGACTGGAATAAAGTCATATAGGACTGTGGCCTTAATCAAGGGAAGTTGAGGACAGATCGGGGGTGCCTAGCAGAACGAAGGTGGGCTGTAGTAATAAGAACCTGGAAGAAGTTCTTAGATTTGAGGCATGTAGTAACTGTCATTTTTTTTTAAATCAAGGGTACTGGCATCATTAATGGGGCTAGTTCTTTCCATAAACAGGATTCAGTATGTACTGGTGTAGAGAGGTGATCTACAAGATTTAAAGCTAAAAATCCTAAGGTTCTGAGTACAGCTGATGTCTTTCTTATTATACTACCGCCATTTTTCTTTTTGTTTTGTTTTGTTTTGCTTTTTAATCTCTAGTTTTTTGTCCAACGTGATGTGAATATTTATGCTTTTTTCCCTACACATCTGTTTAGAGGTTTGATTATGGGATGCTGCTTTATACCTCTCGGGCTGTTGGATGCTATATAGTATATGTAAATTTTACCACTTTAAAAAAATCCCAGGATAACTTGCAATAAAGTGTATGAATCTTATGGACAGCATGATGAATTTTTACACATGTATACAGCCCTGTAACACAGAGTTGAACAGCCAGAACCACCAACCCTTTGCCAGTGCAGCCAGAACTTCCCCCATCGTTTTAACCTGGTTCTCTTGTGTTCATTGTTCCCCCTCCTGTGATTATCTTGTTCTGGTGCAGATAACAGTCCAGCACTAGTATTTCCAGTCATTTTCTAGACTTCTTTGAGCTAAATGCTCACAGATGTCTGTTACTGGATTTGAGTGCTGGGATTGTTTTTCATCCTATATGTGTGTAGAAATGCCATCTTTAGTTGGAGAGGAGTTCTAAAACATTAGTTGAAGGAAACTGTAGTCATATATATAAATGTTCTGGTTGTTTTAATATTACATAAGATTTTTTTGGACTTCTCTTAGAAATCAGGGAGTCTGTTAGCTTTTCTCTGTGAGTTCATAAAAGGGACTGTGGGTAGAAAAACAAACTAAGAAAAGCAGCCAGCCAGCCAACCCTGATCCAGGGTGTCTCCCCTTCTTGTTTTAGTGGCAAAACCTGGTTGAGTATGATTAACCCTCCCAGAATGCCTTACCCATTACCTCTGAAAATACCACCTCATTCCATGTAGACTTTTTATTAATGGAGGAAATACAAAGAATAAAGCCAAATAGAGTTTTAGATCCATGGGCAGAGTTCAAATTCTGAGAGCAAGAGTTGCTTTGTAAATGAACCTATGAAGAATACAACAGATAAAAATGTCTTTGTTGAACCAATTATAAAAAAGAAACTATAGGTAAAATACAGTTAAGACATGGAAAGTATTTGAGGGGGAAATAAAGCACACAGCTTTGTACTTTTTTTTGTTTTTTAATCTTTTAAAAATTGTGAAGTATAGTTGACCTATAGCTTTGCCCCCTTACAAAAATCTGTGTAGTGGATAGATAGACTAGGGAGGCTGTTCAGAAGGAATTGGCGGGGGAAGGAAACTAACTTTTACTGAACTTCTCTTTGGGACTCGAAACTCCTCTGTGTGTTTTTACAGTTAACTCCTTAATCTTCGCAACACATCTGTGAGCTATGTATTATGCTTTTGTTTTTAAAGTTAGAAAACTAAAACCCAGAATGGTTAAGAAACCTCCCTAAAGTCACACAGTAAGTAAATAAAGGGCAGAACTGGGATTCGAGCCCAGGTCCCTCTGCTGCCCAAGTCCTGCCTTCTTTCCACCACACCTTATTATCTGTTGCCTGCTACACAGTCTGGCATTGTCCTCACATCAGTGTTCCTACTGTTGTTTTCACAGGCTCATCTGTGGAGTCAGCCGACCAGATGAGGTGCTCGAGTGTATTGAAAGAGGAGTGGACTTATTTGAGAGTTTCTTCCCTTATCAAGTGACAGAGCGTGGATGTGCCCTGACTTTCAGCTTTGATTACCAGCCGAACCCTGAAGAGACGTGTAGGTTTTCTGAAGTTAGTCTCTGTGATAGCCTCAAGTATCTTCTATTTCCTCTTCATTTTTGGCTTGAGTCACAAGCCAGAGATATGTGCATACTGTAACATCAGCCTTTTATAAAACTACATTTTTGTTTCTTATCTATACGCTCTGGCATGTTGGCACACAAAACCCGGTCGGTTCTTAGTGCTATCCCTGTAGCTCATCAATTATTTGGAAGTGATTTTATAGTGAGCAGAACCAAGAAAAACAAAACACTTTCTATTAACAATTTGGAAAAAGAACATTCAGAGTGGATAGTGATGAAAATCTAAGAACAGAAAACCTTTTAACTGCTTACTAAAAGTTAATTCAGTTTTTCACAAAAGAGTTCTTGTCTGCTTTTTGCCAAGGCCATGCTATCAAAATACAGAAGAATCTTACCCCATCTGATCCTAGTGTCACTTTTGCTTTTTTGGGTTTTTCACAGAGATGTGAAAGCTGTTTTCCTCTGCTAATATTGCTTTGAAGTACCACCATCTTCTTTTATTGTTTAGTTAGAAGTCAAGAAAATCAGTTCCAGAGTCTGACATTTAACTGACAGTAGGAAAAGAACTGGGATATGGGCATCGGGCGTCGGGCTGGGGTCCCAGTTTCTCGGGTGGCTGTTGCATGCCCGGTCTGCCCGCTGGCCTTCGCAAGGGGATCTCCCTTCCCGCTTCCTGCTGTCCTTTGAGCTCCTCCGTCACCACCAGCCTTACATTGAACTCAGGCCAGAGACTTCTTAAAGGTTCACTTTATTCCCCAGAAGTTACTAAAATTTCATCCAGAAGATGTTATAGTTTTATAAAGCAAACTAACCATTAACCGAAATTGGATTATTCTGGAAACAAATTGGTTTGCTCAAATTCTTATATATAGAAGGTCAGTTTTACTGTCCTTTAAACTGACCAGAATATAATGTATGCTGATGAAAAAGCATACCACAAACTCTATAAATGTTCATTTACAAGCTTAATTATTTCCATAGAGACATGGGTAACTGTTATTCTGTACCATGAATATGTAAAACTCTACAAAGAACCCGATACTGAATTCTCAGGAACACACAAGTTCCTTTTTGGCTAGAGAAAAGTGTTTCTTCATGATTAGGAAAACTGAAACAGTTTGAACATTTTCCATTAAAGTATTATTAACAATCATATTTGTGTATGTGTGTGTATAGTAAGTTAAAGTCTTTTGCCAATTACAAAGGAGTAAGTTGCCTGTATAGGAACTAATATAGTTCCCCCTAGTGACAAGAATTTTGCAAAAAGCCAGGGTGTTATTGCAGTTTTCCACATCAGCATACAAATTCATGGCAGCAAAATTATAACAGCCTCAATGTTGAGGTCACTTCTTTCTTTCCTTTGATCTGGACAAAATTATCTTCTTAGTGCTATCTGTTTATTCTCCTTGGGCCAACCCTGAACTTGTTACTACTCCTTCCCAGTAATACTTCTCTGCTTGCCCCTGTTCAAGACAGCTGGCTCTTTGCATAGTAACTGGTGTTTCTCTTATAAATCCAGGAACATTCTTTTCTTTTCTTTTTTTTTTTTAATTTTTTTTAACATTTATTTATTTTTGAGATAGAGAGAGACAGAGCATGAACAGGGGAGGGGCAGAGAGAGAGGGAGACACAGAATCTGAAACAGGCTCCAGGCTCTGAGCTGTCAGCACAGAGCCCGACGCGGGGCTCGAACTCACAGACCGTGAGATCATGACCTGAGCCGAAGTTGGACGCTTAACCGACCGAGCCACCCAGGCGCCCCAGGAACATTCTTTTCTAAAGAGTTCAGGGGAACAACTCAAGTCCCCATTTAGTTCTGGATAATCTGAGTTCCTTCCAGGGACTCCATACAGAATACATAAATTAAAACTATATTCTACTTTTAATCTATTTGGAACATAGGCAGTTACAAAGCACAATTTGCATGTACATTTTGATGAGACATAACTCCCAACACACACACATAGATTTCTACCCACTTCCAGGGGCTCCTGGGTGGCTCAGTCGGTTGAGTTTCCGACTTCGGCTCAAGTCATGATCTCACAGCTGGTGAGTTCAAGCCCCGTGTCGGGCTCTGTGCTGACAGCTGGGAGCCTGGAGCCTGCTTCAGATTCTGTGTCTCCCTCTCTCTCTGCCCCTCTCCCACTTGCATTCTGTCTCTGTCTCTCAAAAATAAATAAACATTAAAAAAAAAAAGATTTCCACCCCCCTCCAAACACACACACACACACACACACACACACACACACACTCCCTGTTTTCTTAAAATCATTCCTTGACAGTAAGATTATATATTACATACTTGTAACCATAGTTTGCTTAGACATTGTTGAATCTCCAAGTTTTGATAATCTAGAGAATGTCAGTGATCATCTTGGTCCATATTACTACTTTCCTTGTGTCATTTCCTTAGGATAAATTCTCATGAGTGGAATTACAGAGTCAAAGGGCATAAAATAGTAACTAGAATAAAAATCTCCCAATGGCCACTCTTTATCTGATTTTCATTCAAGACTTTTTGTTGATTTGTCCTTTAGTATCACAACAAAATGGGACACAGGAAGAAATAAAATACGCAGATCAAACAAAGAAAATTAAAACAACCAGTTGCAACCAAGAAATTACATCATTTGAAATTAATCTGAAGGAAAAAAAGTAAGGAATTTTTTTAAGTTTGGATTTTGATGTCTGACTTTTTAATTTCAGTCTGTTTTAAAAGTTTATGTAACTGTTCCCTTTTCAGTTTATGACTTCATAAAATATTTATAGTTGGATATTATTTGGGCCTTCTCAAATTCAGTTCCAGAAAAACTCTTTTTTTCTGCAGATGAATTTGTGTTCTTTGTCTTGTCAGAAAACCGAGGCTAGATAACTGTTGTTTTAGAAGAGCTGTCAGAAACATTAGGCCAAATACATTGTCTGGTGTCTTCTACTCTTGCCAATTACTTTAAATAATGACAGAGCAAGATAAAGATTTCAAGATAAAAAACAACAAAGTGTTTAAATTCTAAGGAACTTAGGTCATCTTGGTTACATACAGATTATAAATCTTAATAAAAGATTTCCCTCTATAAAGAATGAACTAAGAGATCTTGTAACTTTGTATTTGGCCTAAAGTGGTAATTATTAGTGAACCAGTGAGGGGGTTTTCTGTGAGTTTGGTACTCTCACTTCTGTGCTGGCGTGTTTTTGGTCTTATGTAAAGGAACACTCTAGGGATTCAGACTTACTTATGTCTATCTAGTAATAGTACAGACTTGAAAATTTATGAAAGAATATGAAAATCCTAGGTCTAATCTATATTCTACAGGGGCTTCTTGATTATAGGTCTGAAATGGTGATGTTTACCACATTTAACTTCTTGGAAAATGGCCAAGGAGATTCATTGCTGTTTTTAAAACACTAGGGTATTATAAATGGGTTACTACTAAAATTCCCTTACATTATAGATTTAACTGGAAATTGTAGTTTTCTTATTGCCAGCACTAGACCTAAAGTTCAGATCCTAGCACTGCTCTTGACTCTGTGACCTTGGTCAAGTTGTTTAACTTAAGAGCTGATAAAAAGTGACACATGTAGTGCTTAGTATGTGTCCAGCAGTGTCCAAATCCTTTGCTATATCAACTCATTTAATTCTTGCAATAAGTCTCTAAGGTAGGTACTGTTATTACACTTATTCCCATTACAGATGAAAAAGTAAAGACACAGAGGGAGGTTAAATGACTTGCCTGAGTGAGTCGAGCAAGGCATCAAACCTAGGTGTGGTAGCTCTGAGGCCCTTCCTCTTGACCCCCCCCCACCCCCCCCACCACCCGCCGGCAGAGATTAAGTGAGACAGTCTTTGTCAAAGTGCTTTGTAAACCACAGGAATCTATGCAAGTGAAAGGTCATATTGTGTCTTCGGGTCCTAGTTCTGGTGGCGAGTGGGAAAAAAGTGTCATTCATCAGAACAGCGTTTGCTATCATTGTGTGACCGACAAAGCTCAGCATGAGGGAGTGATCACGTGACTCTCCTGATGCTCCTGTGTAAGCCTCAGTCCAGGAGGTTATATCTGTCAGAAGAAGACTCCCAAGTCTCCTGACTCATGCTCTGTGTTAACTTTTCACTTCGTTGTCATCTTAAGCAGGTGACCGGCACTACATTTGCCAGTGATGTTATTAACTATTGGTTATGCACCAGCAGAATAGATAGCAGATTTCTTATATTCCTCACTTACTGGAATATTGTTGTAACTTCCTTTCTCAGGTACCAGGAGGACTTTGATCCACTTGTGAGAGGGTGTTCCTGTTACTGCTGTAAGAATCATACTCGTGCGTACATCCACCATCTGCTGGTGACCAACGAGCTGTTGGCTGGAGTCCTGCTTATGATGCACAACTTTGAACACTATTTTGGTTTTTTCCACTCCATCCGGGAAGCACTAAGAAGTGACAGACTGGCACAGTTGAAAGAGCTCATCCGCAGGCAAGCGTCTTGAGACCTGGCATACACAAATCAGACTTTTCACACTGAGACCGCCCCACTGTTGTCACACAGGAAGAAGAGAAGGAGAAACAATCTTAGTTTTAATTATTTGTATTTGAGAATAAGGTGTACGCAAATAAGGAATGTTTGTATCAAACTCTGCCTCCATGAGAAAGGAGATTTCATATAAAGACTTAAGTGACCCCAACTGATCAGAAAGAATTAAACCATGACCTTTAATATTTCAATGCTAACTTTTTTTTTTTTTTTTTTTTTTTGAGAGAGAGAGAGAGAGAGCGTATGTTTGCGCATGTGGGGGCAGGGGCAGAGGGAGAGGGAGAATCTTAAGCAGGCTCCATGCTCAATGCAGAGCCTGATACGGGGCTTGATCTCACAACTATGAGATCATGACCTGAGCCAAAATCAAGAGTCAGACACTTAACTGACTGAGCCATCCAGGCGCCCCTCAGTGCTAACTCTTTTAGTCAATGGAGATTCGTTTAGTCAAAGACGAAAGCTTTAGGTGAGAAGGGACAGCCTTGAAGTGGGGTTGATGAGATTGTGTGGGTTCGTTGAATTAGATTAGAGCTGGAAAGGAGATGATTGGTCATGAGCAGCATGACTTCTGTAGACATATGGCTGTTGACTGTAAAAGGCATCTAGCTGATTTAAGAGCTTCCTAGTTTTAATTCTTATATTCTCAGGGCCCTCTTGGACACTTCTGCCTTCCAACCTGCCCCAGTACTGCAGTCAGTCAGAAAAGGTTCTTGGGACTTAACCAGGCTCACATCTTCATGGAATGTGGGGCTCACACATTTCTCCTATGATCAGTTGGCCCAGGATACACTCTTTCATTTGACCACGTTATCCGTATGTGACTTGTCTATGTCCATGCAGTGGCCTGTTATGAGCCGAAAAGTTTGCCCAGATGTTTTTGTCTGGTCATACAGATCCACTATGGTCTACTCTGGGCTCCTTAATAGTCTAAGCACATAACAAGTGTAGCCCCATCACTGCACATCATTCACTATGTGCCCACTTGGATGGAGCCCTGGCCTGGCAATTACAAGATTGGGTTTCACTTCTACTCAGCTGTGACACCTGAGCAAATCACTTAACCTCCCCTTGCCTATTTCCTCCTGAACAAACAGGGACAGGTATGGTGGATAGCACCACATGACCTTCTAAAATTCCATCCAGCTCTAATGATTGGGGAGCAAGAAGTTTTAGATTGGAGGCAGCCTTCTTGTGTCCTGGTTTATTGATCACTGTTGGCCTGGTGAAAAATGCAGTGGGCAAAATGCTAGAATCGGGCAATAGTAGAGAAGTTTGCGAGCCTTGAAAGAGGTTAGCCTGTGAATTCTGAAGTGCTTGGTGAATTGGCATCAGATCCTGAGGCTGTGAAATCTTCTTGGGGCATCTCTGATTCTATGAGTTTTCTGCTCTCACCAAAAGAGTGACATTCATGTTGATAGTGCGACAGGTAATTTTCATTTTCTTTAGGCTTTTGTATATTTGTCATGTTTTCTGTAAGAATATATATACACTTGTGTACACACACAGTTTTTGTAAAAACAACAGAACCAAAAAGATGCCTTTGTTTTTATAGGAGCATGGAATATATTTGTTTTACATTATTAGAATATATTTTGCTGTTTGTTCATTTCAGTGGGCATTACTGAACATTGTGTTTAATTATTATGTGGTTACTATATTTTTATGTGTTGGGTATCTATATGTTTTTCTTTTATTAATGGTTTAGGAAGGTTCGTAGCATTCCTATAATCTCTCTGCCATGAATGGCAAGGGTACTTATGAAAGAGTTTCTGCTCTCAAAGAGCTGATTGCTTTGAAATAGATTAGACTTATTCATATGTTTGTATTCCTGTTCAATGTCAAATCCTTTGTTGGAGGAATATTAATAAATATCCCAGAATCCATATAAAATTTATGAGTTTTATTTATGTTCAAAACACTGAATATTCTCCCCAGCATTGTTCATTTTTCTGGGTCTTTTTCTTATTAGCACATTTGAAAAAAATGTTTCTTTCCTTTAATGTAAGTCTATTAAAGTCAATAGCCAATAAACACTTTTAATTAAAAAAATATACTGTCTTCTTTTCTGTAAATAGTAGTGAGTCTATTGAACAAAATATTAAATTTCCATGATACTAGAAATTTTCTCCACTGGAAAAAAGATTTTTTTCTACATTTATTTCATGTGTAGTCATTGTTTTAAGGGCACTTAACGCTGAATGCAGAATCCAAGGAGATTCAACAATGTACCTGTCTCTTTGAATTATAATAATTAGGGGCCTTAAGACCATGCTAGCACATAATAAAAATAATAATAACCACAACATAGGGAGCATTTTTAATGTACCAGGTACCTTTGTAAGTGCTTTCCATATATATCTTGTTGACCCTTAGAATGAGGCTGTGAAGCGCTGATATTATTATTCATCTGTTAAGAACGGAGTTTCAGGAAGGTTGAGTAGCCTGCCTGGGGGCCTACCAGGCATTTCTGGAAGGTTGAGTAGTTTGCCTAAGGGCCTACCACTAGTCAGCTCCCAAGTTCAACTTCAGCAGCATCTGACTAAAACTCTGCGGTTAACCATTACACTAAATAGCTTCTTGTGACTTGCCCCTGGGTTGAGGGGGCTAAGGGAAGGGAGGAGAGAATAGAAGGGCCGCGTGGCCTGAGGTATGGGGTGCTTCTGGAGCTTCACTGCAGCCCAGCCCTGGCTCCCACTCCTCCAATGGGGAATGGCCGATATCGGCCTATGTAGTCCACAGTCCCATGCTGGCACCTGTAGGTGCTCAGCGTGAGTTGCCATTCCATGTTCCCCAATTCCTTCAGCCCCCAGTTTGGGGACTCTAATCACGTCCTGAATGGCGTTGAAAGGGTTGAGGTCTGTGATCAGTTTAAGTGGACTCAGGGAATCAATAGGAGTCTGAGGTGTCCTAGATGTCTTGGGGGAGCGATATGTTATTCTCTGGGAATAAAGGGAAAAGATTCTTCTAAAATATTTTTTAAGCCAAATACTTGTGTAATTAAAGCATTTTAATAAAAATTTCAAACAAAGATCATCAAAAGGTCAAGATTAGAGTGTGTAAGCAACTATCTTATCCAGGATGGTTTTGTTTTTTTTTTTCTGTCCAGGCAGCTTGGAGCTCACTGAGAAACCACAGAGTTAAATGATTATCCTGTGCCTTCCTGATTAGAAACAGGCTGCTCTCTGCAGTTTGATTAGTCTCGCTCGTAGCTATGGGATTACAGCTTATTAAAACTGACAGTGCTATGGAGGGCAGGGAGCCGGGAAGGTCAAACTTACATGCTGAGCCAGCCACCAGCAAGGCTCTGCCTTTACCTGAAGGTTTTGTGTAATTGGCATTCATTTTAATATTCTTTTTCATTTCTTTCCCTTTTTTTCAGCGTTTGGGTCTCATCCTCATTTTACTTACACCTTTTGTCTCCCTTCTTTCTTGGCAGAGTCCCTGACTTGTGACCACATGACCCAAATAACAGAGGGGGAAAAAAAATCGAACCCAGTGTAAGCAACATAAATTAGGGTAACCATACATCCTTGTTGCCCATAATAGCCCTGTTTTGTGTCTCTGCGTCCAGGCATAATTACCAACGGCACCCTCTTTTACCCTCAAAAGTGCCTTAGTTTGGATGACAAATTATATGGTTACCATAATGAGGGATAGAGATGGTCAGACCAGAGAGCAGGTGCTTTGCTTCATCTAAACTGGAACAGCTGCTACCCACCTCTAACCAATCGCTGCTGTGGGTCCACTGCTGTCAAATCTTCCAGTGTCTCAGCGAAGACCCAAATCTGGATTTTCAGAAATCGCACGATTTGTAAATGCTGGTTCCATTTTTTAAAAATATTCTGCTAGCCAAACAAATCCTAGGTGTGCTGAGTTTGCAGCCCCTGGTTTAGAATCTGGAGGGAAAGCTTTGACATCTTTAGCAGTTTTAAATTTCTCAGTGACTCATCAAAACATACAGAAAAAGCACCTCTGGTTTCTAGCTCCGGCAGCTGATTACAGATTCCCAGATTAAGAGATCCCCCACATTGTCCTAACTCCATGGCAGGATCCCCCGAGAACAACTAGCACCATTCTAAATCTGCTCAAAGGGAAAAGAAAGCATCATCCTGTTCAGCCAATTTTATGGATGAGAACTGTGAGCCCTGGAGAACCAAGACCAGCAGTCAGTCGGTCTTTCAAGGAGTTTAAACAGACACACGTTTCTTTCCAGTTACCACTTTGGCTCTCCTACATCATCCTGTATTTTCTGCTGAGTGGTGGCCTTCCAGGGTCAGCAGTGATTGCCCGGAACTTACTTTCCAATGATTCTGACTCACAAAGCCGGCTGGGACCAGGACATACGGGCTCCTATTGCACCTTCCAGCATTAATAGCAATAGTCCTAACACAGTGAGGGTGCAATTACAGTTTGTCAAGTGAACGAATATTCTTGTAGCTGTTGAGGCATCCTCTTCGGATTGTAGCCAGCTGAACACTGGTTAGAAGTGACTTGCACAGCAGTGCGTGGTAGGACTTAGGCTGAATGTCTCATCAGTGGTGGTTTTATGTCTCTCTATGCTAGGCAGGCTCCCAGTGACCTGGCACATTTTTTTCCTTCTTTTACTGGGTTCACTTTGTACCATTAGCATCTCCTAGTGCTGGCCTCAAAGCAATTTCCTCTGCTTTGACAAGAGGAACTCACAGTGAACTTTTCTTTTGTTCTCATTCCTCACCATGCACTTTGAGACCAGGCTGAAGTTGCCAAGGAGTTCAAACGACCCGTGCTTCTGCCGGTATGATTCAGAGGGATTAGCACGTCCTCTCTGCACACTGTCCCTGATGTTCGCCTCCTTCCCTGAACTGCTGTCCCCTGCTGTCTGCTCCTTTGTCTGAGAAGCATATTTTCTCTTATTATCACCTAGTTCCCTGCCTGTTTCGAATGGCTTTAGCTCGCCTCCTAATGAAATCAAGATGTTGCTATTAATGGTCTTCTCTTTCCTAACAGCTTAGAGTCACTTCCTTTTGTTTAGTCCTTTTTCCCTTCCCTCCCAAACCACACACTCATCTCTGTTTCAAATAAAAATTTCCTAACCCTTTCATAACTACTGCTTTATAGCTGCTAGCAATAAGGCACAAGAGGGAGGAGATAAAAGTAAGTGGAGAGAACCCAGAAGGTGAGGGGGTGAGGGATCCTCCAATAATTGAGAAACAGGGCAAGCGTCTTTAGGAGGCTTCTTGTATGAAGAAATTAGGTCAGATTAGCCCTCCAGACTGAACGTTATAAACCCAGTAGTCTGGTGAAGTTTTCCTGTAGTTTTTACGGATGGAATGGAAAAATGGTTTCCCCTCAGAGGATCTGTTTTCCTTCCAAATAGTTAAAATCTTGTCTAGCAACATCCCAGTATCATTTGCGTTAGCCATAAATCCATTCATAAGATCCAGTGACATAATAGATGTAAGAGTTTCTCAAATCACGCCCCCAAAAGTTAAAATATTTACCCACATAATCCAGCATTTCCCATTCCCTACTTACTTATTTTTATTTTGGTTTAACATTTGGTTTAACAATAACATTTCCATCATAATTCCATTTATCATTCCCCATGCTGAAGAAAATACAAGCTATGCAAATATCCTCAGTTCTCCCCACGTAGTAATTTACACATCAAAAGAGAAAAAAAGAGAGTGACAGAATATGTTCGATTTTTTCTTTTTTTATCCTATGTCTGATTTTAGTTAGACTCTCCAATTTCATGTTGTCTGAGTAGAAAAGTTGCTTCTAGTCATGTTGGAAAAGTCAGTTCAACTTTACTTTTCCACTCAAACATTCAGCTATTACCACAAATCCCACGTGTCAAAAAACAGATTTATTCTCTCTTATCAACCACACTAGTTCTCCACTGCAATTTCCTTACCTCTGTCAGTGGCCTCTGTCTTCTAGTCAGTCTGGTAGGGAAAAACGATAAAGTGGCCGACAGGACTGGTAGGGAAATTCCAGTCCCCATCCGAAGATTCCCCTTCCGGGTTCTTCTTCCTACCTTGCTTGTTGCGCATGCGCGCCAAATTACTACTAATGCGGAAGTAACAGACTATAAATTGTCCCCCATGCTTGCGCTCCGGGGCTTCGGGCTCAGACCTCTGGAGAACAATCTCCTCTGAACCCACCGATGTGAAATAAACCTCCTGCCTTCCAAGATGCCCAAGTGCCGCTTGGTTCTTCCGCCGGGTGATCCAGAGCAGGTTCCGTAACATTCGGTTCCCTGACCAGGAAACCCAACCGCGCTGGCCCGTTGTTGCCACCGGTTTGGGAAAATGGTGAGGCGATGATGGAACGAGGAATCGCAGCGGAGAAGGTGCTCCCTGCCTGATATGCGTCATTCTCCCACTTTGTCGCCTCAGGCTGGCCCCGCTCTGCCGTTCCCGCTGGGCTCGAGGAGACTTGGCAGGTGAGGACCTGGACCTGTCATCGGATACCGGTAACGCCTAGGGCCCCTGACCCAGTCAGACCCACCCGTCAGGGTGGAAGGAGAGCCTGATCACCTCCTGTAGACCTTTCAGAGGTCTCACAGGTTGGGATTCCCAGGGAGGGAATGTATTAACCTCTGGTCTGAATGTGTGAGTGAATGTGCAGTGCAACCTGGTCCTCCAGTTGGGACTGAATCTGTGGCTCCATGGGCAGGTACCCTTAAGGTCCCCAAAAGCCCAGGGAGTCTGAGTGGGCCTGTCTGTGATTCCGTGGTGAACGGCATACAGTTTATGGCAAAATTGGAATCGTTTCTGATCCTAAGTCACAAAGCTGAGACCGCTACTGCAAAGCGTCACCTAAGTTACTTGGGAACATGGCCAGATGGGCACCTAACTGGTCTCCTCATTAGAGGGGGCACCCCTACCCCTCTGTCTTTGCAACTCCGTCTCACGGGAACATTATGGGGTTGGGAACAGAGCAAAAAAAGGGTTTTCAGGAGATTATGGAATTAAGATGACCCCCGGCAAGGTAAGGACCCTATGTGAGTTGAAATGGCCCACTTTTGGTGTAGGATGGCCCTTTGAGAGAACCTTAGATGTCCCAACGGTTCACCACATCCAGCATGTTGTCACTGGGGAACGAAGTCACCCTGATAAATTCCCGTATAATGACTCCTGGTTAGAGATTGCCCAAACCCTTCTC
The DNA here is from genome assembly GCF_018350175.1 of Felis catus. Lineage (NCBI taxonomy): Eukaryota > Metazoa > Chordata > Mammalia > Carnivora > Felidae > Felis > Felis catus. The sequence goes on from NC_058376.1 coordinate 60,406,202, forward strand.
CCTTGGGTGTGATTTACCTGCAACAAACAGGGACAGGCTAGGGTCTTACTCGCCTTGACAAAGCAGCCCAAGGAAGGTCAACAGAAGTCCTGACCTCCACAAATTCTCACCGGTGACCAATCTTGCCCCTGCCATATGTTCCCCTGAGACTGTCAGCACCTAACCCCCCAGTTCCCAAAACTCTGCCACCTTCGGTCTCCCCACCACCTCCAGACTTGGCAGATCCTCTCTCCCCTAGACCAACAGCCAGATTGTGCCCTCTGCCAGGCACAATTGCTCTCCAGATGCTGGTCCACATCAGCCAGTACCAAGAAGCTCTCTTCCAGGGTATCCGAGCAGGGCCTAAGAAGCCCATGAATATGCTCAGAAGCAAGGGGAATCCCCCAGGGATTATTATGAGAGGCTACACCCTGTTTGATTCCAAGGCACAAAAGAACCACGACAAAAGGATGGGGAAGGTCCAGCCACCAAAAGGGGGATGGCCCAGAACCTCCTTAGAAAGGGATCAGTGTGCCTACTGCAAGGAGAAAGAACGTTTAAACAATGAGTGTCCCAACTGGGAAAGTCCCAGAAACCCAGCCGATATGCAGAATAACCCTGCAGAAAAGACCTCATAGGCCTAGCAGGAATAGATTCAGATTGAGTGGGGCCAGGCTCACTCCTTCTTGGCCCCTATGAGCCCACGGTCAAAATAAAAGTAGGGGGCCAAACTGTGACTTTTATGTGAACTCAGGGGCCACATGGTATGGCATGAATTCCTCTACCTACCTGAGTGCCCTATCCCTCTCCTTGGCGGGGATGTACTCTCAAAGCTGGGGCCCCAAATAACCTTTGAGCCAACAGGACACACCAGCATCATGTCCAATTGGACAAGAAGAATAAGTCCCCCTCATAATGGCAGTCACTACAGCAAGAAAGAAAAAATGGAGGCTATTCTGCACACAGGTCCAACCGAGTGGCCCGCCCGAATTCAGGGCTGCCTTCCCCACTGTCTGGGCTGAGGACAATCCCCCTGGACTTGCCCATAACCAGGCCCCTGTCATTGTAAAGTTAATCCCAGGGGCTCAATCGCAGAGAGAGTGGCAACACCCCCTCCCACCAGAGGCAAGGGCAGGCATCCAAGAACACCCTGCTCTTGCCAGTCAAGAAGCCAGGAGGAGGGTAGCAACCAGTTCAAGACATACAAGCTATCAACAAAGTTACTGTCTCCTTGCACCCAGTTCTCCCAAACCCGTACACCCTTCTCAGCCAGATCCCAGACTCTGACAGCTGGTTTACTTAAAGGATGCCTTCTTCTGCCTCCGCTTGGCCCCCCAGAGCCAACCCTTGTTTGCCTTTGAATGGACCGAACCAGACATGGGGCGTCAGATGCAACTGACTTGGACCCGCCTCCCATAGGGGTTTATAAAAACTCCCCTACCCTCTTTGGGGAGACACTGGCCAGAGACTTTGCTGGCTTTCCAAGGGAGGCCACACGCTACACCCTTCTGCAGTATGTGGATGACCTCCTCCTTGCCAGCAATACCTAAGAGAATTGTACAGAGGGCACAAAGGCCCTTAACCTGGGTGCCAAGGAGAGGGATAGGGCACTCAGGTAGGTAGAGGAATTCATGCCATACCGTGTGGCCCCTGAGTTCACATAAAAGTCATAGTTTGGCCCCCTACTTTCATTTTGACCGTGGGCTCATGGGGGCCAAGACTCAGGATATCAGGTCTCATAAAAAAAGCACTAGAGCCAGAGAGAAAGAAGGTCATCAGCTCCTTACCCCAACCCCAAACTAAGAGGGGGCTATGAGAATTCCTGGGGGTTGCAGGATTCTGCCAAATCTGGATTCCTGGGCTCTTGGCAATAGCAAGAATAATCTCTTGGTAGGACTGGATTGAGAACCCCCTGTCTGGACAGAGGAGGCCGAAGTCGCCTTCCTAGAGATAAAGGCCACCTTGGGACAGGCACCAGCCCTTGGCCTGCTGAATATAAAAAAGCCTTTTTAATCTCTTTGTGCATGAGAAGGAAAAGGTTGCCCTCGGGGTTCTCATACAGACCGTTGGCCCTTGGCAACAGCCAGTAGCATACCTGTGGAAGAGGCTGGACCCAGTGGCAGCAGGGTGGCCACCATGCCTTAGTGGCCACAGTTCTGCTCATTAAGGGGGCAGATAATCTCACCCTGGGACAAGAACTAAATGTCAAGTTCCCTCATGCTGTTGTGTCTCTCATAAACACTCAAGGACACCACTTCCTCTCCAACTCTTGGCTACCACAATACCAGGGGCTCCTCTGCAAGATCCATGGGTCACTCAAAATAGTGCAGATGCTGAACCCCACAACTTTCCTACCCTCTGAGAAAGGAAAACCAGACCATGACTGTTTTGAGGTGACCAATAAAGTATTTGCAAGTCGCTCAGATCTACGTGACCAGTCTCTACAGAACCCAGACCTCACCTTTTTCAGTGATGGTAGCAGTTTTATCACAGAGGGTGTTCAAAAGGCAGGGTATGCAGTGACAAATACAGATGAAGTCCTAGAGGCCAATGCCCTACCTGTGGGATGGTCAGCACAGCAGGCTGAATTATATGCCCTAGTCTTGGCCCTCACCATCAGTGAGGGCAAATGATCTACACCAACTCGCAGTGTGCCTTCACTACCGGGACAAGAGGTACACATACACGGGGCAATCTACAAAGAGAGGGGCCTCTTCACCGCCGTGGGGAAGACCATCAAAAACAAGGAGGAAATACTAAAGCTCCTCAAGGCCATCTGGCTTCCAAAAGAAGTTGCAGTTCTATACTCCTTTCTATACAGAAAGGAGATGACCCTACAGCACGAGGGAATCGTCTAACAGACAAAGCAGCCAAGATAGCAGCTGATAAGGAGGTATAGACATGGCTCTCTCCTTTATCCATGCCATGACCCCCCCCTCCAGGAGTTCAAAGAAGAAATTGTCTCCCCATTTGGCTTACCGGCCACAATCCACAGCGATAATGGGCCTGCATTTGTAGCGGACTGCTTACTGGCCTCAAAGCTCAGGGAAAGTAGAGTGGATGATTCACACCCTCAAGTGAACCTTAGCCAAGTTCTATCAGGAAACAGGCCTCCTGTGGCCAGACCTGTTGCCCCGGCCCTCCTGCATGTCCATTGCACACCAGGAACTAATATATGGGAGGCCCCCTCCATGTCTAGGGAGCCTCCCAGGTAACTTACACCAAATAGGGGATAAGAGAACAACTTCAAGCTTTAGGGGCCACCATAAATGAGTTACAATGTTATACCATAGAGAGGGCCCCAATCTCATTAGGATCTCCTGTACCGCCCCCCCCCCCCCCAACCAGGGGACTCGGTCTGGGTCAAAGATTGGACAAAAAGACCCTCTCAAACCACAGTGGACTGGGCCTTATGCCGTTATTCTGACCACCCCTACTGCCCTCAAGGTTACAGATATCACTCCATGGGTCCACCACTCCAGAGTCAAGAGGACCAATCCTGAGGAGCCCCAGACTTGGAAGTCTGACCCAAGTTCGACAAACCTGCTCCAAGCGACCTTCCAGAGACTCCTAGATTCTTGGGATCTTCAGCCCTGCTCCAGTCATACCCCAGAAGCTGGCTGGTCTATATATGGCAGAAGCTTGAAGAATCGCCAGTCCTATGAAATAAATAGACTGTCCTTACTCCTTGCCATCGGATTGGCAGAGCTTGCCCCAGGAAGCTGGGAAAACAGTGAGAGGTTCCTGTTTGCACTCTCATTGCTCTTATGGGTAGGATGTTTTGTTGGCATTGGTTGCATCAAGTCTGGGCCCCATTTGTAAACCTTCAGCCCTAAGGCCCAGGCTAAATGAGCTGTGTTGCTACCTGTCCTCCTAGGGGCAGGAATAGCCATGGGAACAGGGACTGGCTTAGGAGGCATAGGCTCTTCTGTGGGACTACTCCCTAGTGTCCTTGCTGAGCCAAATAAGTTCCCTGGCAGGCGTTTCCCTCCAGAACAGATGGGCAGTTGACCTCCTCACTGCCAAGAAAGGGGGCACCTGCATCTTCCTTGGAGAAGAAAGTTGTTACTTTGTAAACCAGTCGGGAATAGTCACAACCAAAGTCAAGGAACTAAGGGAAAGGACCAGCCCATAATAAATGAAGATGATGCCTTCTAATACAGCCTATATCTATTTAAGGGGGCATCAAAGCAGGGGAATGATAGGGAAAAATTATGTTATAAGACGGCCGACAGGACTGATAGGGGAATGCCAGTCCCCACCGGGTTCTTCTTGCTACCCCTCTTGCTACACACCAAATTACTACTAATATGGAAGTAACAGACTGTAAATTGTCCCCACGCTTGAGGTTGGGTATCAGACCTGTGGAGAGTGATCCCCTCTGAGCCCACCAGTGTGAAATAAACCTCCTCCCTTCCAAGATCTCCGAGTGCCACTTGGTTCTTCTGCTGGGTGATCCAGACCGGGTTCCATAACAAATCCAGCTGGAAACCTGTTCCTTGGATGAATGATAGAATTCATAGAAGGGATGGGGATGGGATATTTTAAGGGAGAGATCAACAAGACTTGATGACTGGCTAAACAGCGTGATTCAAGGCTGATTACCATCCATCCCGCCCTATGTCCCTTTCAGTCCTCCCCCATTCCTTTCTTCCTCCTTTACATATATCATTCACTGATACTAGGCTAAGCTGTCATAAATATTATCTTCTGTGGGATACTCTTTAACTAAAAACCATCAGTGGCTCCCCAGTGCCCTCCAGAGCAAGGCTGGGCTGGCTGATGAATTCCTAGGCCTGTCATAATCAGACCCTATCCAATTGCTGTGGGCTCCCACTTTTTCCCAATGGTCATATCCTAATCGTACCATTCTTCAAGGTCCAGCCTAAGAACGAAATCTTCCATAAAAACTTGCCATTCTAGAATCCTAGACTCTCAGGATTGAAAGAGGAGGGGCAACTATTCTGGTTTTCCTTGTTCAGAAAGGCATCACCAACCAGGGCTCTAGGTGTTTTGTTTGCTCAGGTCTTCAATCCTGTAAGCCTCGTCTCCCAACTATGAGCTCTGTGAGGGAAGGGTAATTCCTCACAAAGGAATATCCCCAACCTTTGCCCCAGCTTACAACAGTTGTGTCCACTGAAATAATTAAAGGGGGAGAGTGAGACTAGTTTTCTTCCCACCACAGGCCTGCAGTATGCCTTCTGCTCCTCTGTCTTTAATGTAGTGCCTGTCCTATCCCTCGTTGCATTACAATTTGTTCAATGATTCCTGTGCTTTAGCATACCACCTTCTTTACTGCTCATGGCAGACCTCTGAAGTTGATATTTTCCCATTTACAGAGAAGAAACTGAGACTCGGAGAGGTTAAGTGACTTACTCAAGCATGCAAAGCAGGAGATCCAGGATCTAAACAGTGTACTATGACTCTGAAGCCCAGCATTTTCCTATTTTGCTTCCTGACCTCCCCAAACTACGCTTTTCTTACACAGAGCATCTGCTGTACTTCAAGAGCAAAGGCCAGAGGTAGGTAGAGGCTGATGTCTCCTGTGATCACCTCTCTTGGTTGTCCTCTGGGCTACCCCCATTATTACTCCCTGGCACTCCAGAACTGGTAAGTCAGGATGACTTAATAACTGTTTTCTTTTCCCTTTTTTGTTCCCTGAAATCTACAGCTGCATTTTAATGATGAGAGGACTGAGGAGTGACCCAGAGATTGTAATTTTGTTTTGGTCAAAGGCTCATACATTTACATACAAATGAAAAGCAAAAGGACATGTAAATTGTAGAAAGGGGGAAAAATTAGCCTTGCTCCTTTTCAGAAAAAGAATTCTTTGGTGACGTGGAGAATATAATTTTAGAACCAGAAGAAATGTTACAGATCATCTATTCAACTCCCTTATTTTATAGAGGTGGAACCCAGGCCCAGACAGTGTGACTAACCCAAAGTCCAACAGGCAAGGCAGGAACAAGAGCCTAGGTTTCCTTTCTCAGTCCCAGCCCTTTTCTATGTCCTATCTCTTGTTCTGCGTTGACGCATCCTGAGTACTCTAAAGCAGCTCCTACATGCTTAGGAGCATATACTACATGCTTAGGATGGTTAATTTCATATGTTGACTGGGCTAAGGGATGCCTAGAAAGCTGGTAAAAACATTGTTTTTTCTCGTGTTTGTGAAGGTGTGTGGGGAAGAAATTAACATTTGAGTCTGTAGACTAAATAAAGAAGATGCTCTCACTAGTTCAGTCCAATCTGTTGAGGGCCTGCATAAAATAGAAAAGATGGAGGAAGGATGCATTTACTGTCTTTCTTGAGCTGGGACATCTGAGGGATGGATCTTTCATGGATCAGTGCTCCTCAGGCCTTCAGACTTGGATTAGAACTTATAGCGCTGGTCCTCAGTTTCTCTGGGCTTCCTGCTTGTGGATGGCAGATCAGACCTTGGGACTTCTCAGTCTCTGTAATCATGTAGCCAATTCCTGTAATAAATCTCTCCTATCTATTTATCTGTCTATCTATCTGTCTGTCTCCTATTGGCTCTGCTTCTCTGGAGAACCCTGGAAGAAATTATTTCACCACTCTGGCACTAGCTATAGCTTCCTAGCTGCTGGGATAACAGTGATTCTTGAACATAGTGGTTATTCTATTTGCAGATACTTTTTTAGAAAATTTTTATAGGAATATTATATTATTATTGTTTTTAAGTTTATTTTGAGAGAGAGACACAGCATGAATGGGGGGGAGGGGAAAGAGAGAGAAGGAGAGAGAATCCTAAGCAGGCTTTGCACTGTCAGTGCAGAGCCCAATGTGGGGCTCAAACCCACAAACCATGAGATCATGACCTGAGCTGAAGTCAGATGCTTAACCACTGAGTCACCCAGATGCCCCGTAGATAACATTTTTAAAAGACTTCATTGACATAATATGACTATGGGCATCATGGAAGTTGGCAAAGATGTCTCAAGCCCTTTCTAATGTATTATGCCATTTATTATGCCATAATGTATTATGCCCTCTCTGCCTATGCCCAACCCATAATTATAAAGGACCCACTGATTTTTATGGGTTGCTGGTTTGTATCAGGAGAGGAGAAGGAGTGAGCAATAGTGCTCATCTCCCAGGATCCTCTCAGGTAATCCTATCTTTTTCTCATGGGTCCTTGATAGTCTATGGAATTTAATCCAGCCGAAAAGTACATAAAAACCAACATCTTGATCAAGGATTTCCCATATTTTGTCACCAGGGATATGCTCAGTCACATATATCTTCCTCACCCTAATTCTTTTTAGTACCTAGTATTCATTTTTACATCCAGTCAGTATCCACTTTTAAATAAGTGTCAGGCTGTCTTGACACTTGGGATTCAATGACAAATATCCCACAGAGAACATCTGCCTTCCTGAAACTTTCAGACCAGGAGCAAACTCCAAAATTACATGTATTCTACAGAATTAAAAAGCTTTACTTTGCTCATGTAATCTACCAAATCAGGGGAGGAAGAGTCAAGATGGCGGAACAGCATGGAAGCTTTTTGTGTGTCTCGCGTCCATGAAATACAGCCAGACCAACACTAAACCATCTTGCACACCTAGAAAACTGATCTGAGGATTAACACAACAATATGCACAACCTGAACCACAGAATTCAGCAGGTATGCGGCATGGAGAGGTGAACTTGGGGAGTGAGAAGCTGTGGGAAGGGAGGTGCTTTGCGGGCGGAGAGAGGACAGAGATGGGGTAGTGGGGGGGGGGTGGAGAATACGGGAAAAGCACCCCTCCCCAAAAGCAGCTGGAGAGAAAGTAGAAAATTGGAAACAGCCACAAGGACTAAACTAAAAAGGGAAAAAGGAGAAAGGAGAGGGTTTAATTCCATTAAGACTGTAAACAAGGGGAGCGCAAAGTCTGCAACTGCAGCTTGACACCTGGTGGTGCTCTGGTGGGAAGGGCGAATTCCCAGGAACAGAGTGGGGTCTGGGAGATTCTTGGGCCACACAGGGAAAAGCGGTTCCACTGCTGGAAGGACATTTGGTAGAGACTGTTGAAGCCACCTGGTCCCAGCAGACCCCAGAAAATGGCCACATTCACTGGTGCTGGAACAGGTCATTAAGGGTGAAGACTGGTGCCAGATGTGTGTTGTGATTTTCCATAATCCCTAAAATGCTGCTGCTACACTATCTGGCAAACTTCTGGGGTGGGCTGGCACCCTGCTGCAGTCTCGGGACACCGGCAGCAGCAGGGTCCAGCAAACGTTCCTGGGTGCAGCCGACATTCGTCCATTGCTCATTTGGCCATTGCTCGGTGAGACCCTCCCACAGAAGGGTGGAAGGGGGTCAAAGCTTCAGTCCTTCAGACGTAAGGGGCCAGGAAAAACAGCTGCATCTGAGATAAAACTCGAGAGAGAGGTACTGCCTGGGGTCTGGTCACGGACAGTGAAAAAGTAGGAAGTGGACGAAGGCTGAAGACAGAGGACAGGTGCGCAATTGCTGATCGGGGAGAACAGAGTTCCGATACTAGAGACTTGGTAGCCGGGTCACGCCATTTTCACCATTCCCACACATGTGCATACGCACCTATGAGAGCCACAACACTCCACCCCAGTAGGCTAGCAGCGCCATCTAGTGGAGAACAGAGCTATTACACTGAGCCCTGCCCAACTGGGCCAACCTTGCTCTTCAAGAACACAAGTCTCACCGTCTACTTAGTTTATGGACTATAAAGCACTTCATAGTCTGACTTCTATGGGAAAATGAAGTAATTTCAGTCCTATTTCAATCTGTTAGGTCCATCTATTCAATTTTCTTTCTTTTTTTTTCTTTTTTACTTCTTTTCTTTAATACAGAAAGAGAAAAAATTCATTTTTATTTTCAATTTTAATTAAAAATATTTTTATTTAATTTTTTACTATATTTTTTACTTCTGTGTAAATTTTTTCAAATTCTGTTTTACTTCCATAATTTTATTTTAGTCTACTTCAGTGTATTCACTTTTTCAGATTTTCAAATGATTTTCTTTTTCTTTTTTCTTTTTTGTTTCTTTTCTTTTTCTTGAATGCAGAAAAAAAAACTTAATTTTTACTTTCAATTTCTATTAAAAATATTTTTCCTTAATTTTTTTACTGTTTTTTGCTTTTATGTAAATTTTTTCAAATTCTATTTTACTTCCATCATTTTATTTTAGTCTACTACAGTGTATTCACTTTTTCAAATTTTCAAACGATTTCCTTTTTTTCTTTTCTCTTTTTTCTCTTTTTCGTTTCTTTTTCTTGAATACAGAAAGAAAAAATCATTTTTATTTTTAATTTTTATTAAAAATATTTTTCTTTAATTTTTTTCTGCTATATTCTTTTGTGTAAATTTTTTCAAATTCTATTTTACTCCCATAATTTCATTTTAGTCTACTTCAGTGTATTCATTTTTTCAAATTCTCAAATGATTTCCTCTCCGCCCCCCACCCCCCTTTTTCTCTAATCTGTCAAACCACTTTCAACACCCAAACCAACACACCTAGGATCTAGCATCATTTATTCTATTTGTGTGTGTGTGTGTGTTTAATTTTTTAATTTTAATATTTTTTAATTTTAACTTTTCTACCTCATTAATTCCTTTTCTCCCTTCAAAATGACAAAATGAAGGAATTCACCCCAAAAGAAAGAGCATGAAGAAACAATAGCCAGGGATTTAACCAACACAGATACAAGCAAGATGTCTGAACCAGAATTTAGAATCACGATAATAAGAATACTAGCTGGAGTCGAAATAGATTAGAATCCCTTTCTGCAGAGATAAAAGAAGTAAAAACTAGTCAGAATGAAATTAAAAATGCTATAACTGAGCTGCAATCATGGATGGATGCTGTGGCAGCAAGGATGGATGAGGCAGAACAGAGAATCAGCGATACAGAGGACAATCTTATGGAGAATAATGGAGCAGAAAAAAAGAGGGAGATGAAGGCAAAAGAGCACGATTTAAGAATTAGAGAAATCAATGACTCATTATAAAGGAATAACATCAGAATCACAGGGGTCCCAGAAGAGGAAGAGAGAGAAATAGGGGTAGAAGGGTTGTGTGAGCAAATCATAGCAGAAAACTTTCCTAACCTGGGGAAAGACACAGACATCAAAATCCAGGAAGTACAGAGGACCCCCATTAGATTCAACAAAAAACGACCATCAACAAGGCATATCATAGTCAAATTCACAAAATACTCAGGTAAGGAGAGAATCATGAAAGCAGCAAGGGAAAAAAAGTCCCTAACCTACAAGGGAAGACAGATCAGGTTTGCAGCAGACTTATCTACAAGAAACTTGGCAAGCCAGAAAGGAATGGCAGATATATTCAATGTGCTGAATCAGAAAAATATGCAGCCAAGAACTCTTTATCCAGCAAGGCTGTCATTCAAAATAGAAGGAGAGATAAAGTTTCCCAGACAAACAAAAATGAAAGGCGTTTGTGACCACTAAACCAGCCCTGCAAGAAATTTTAAGGGTGACTCTCTGAGGGGAGAAAGGATGAAAAAAATATATATATATATATGTATACATATCAAAAGCAACAAAGATTACAAAGGACCAGAGAACGCCACCAGAAACTCCAACTCTACAAGCATCATAATAGAAATAAATTAATATCTTTCAGTAATCTACCAAATCATATCCCAACTACAAAAGAAGACTATAAAACTGTCTTAGGAGATGAGAGAATGTGGACAATCACTAGATGACAATATCAGTAGATAAATCAAAATGTTAGAGATGTTTAGTATTTGTTCTCAAAGGAATAGAACTATGGACCAAATCAGTGAGGTGAGTTTGCCTCTGAGCTGGTGGCTGGGTCACTCCAACTAATTCAGTTTGCATGGTCTCCCTGGTAAGACTCCCAACAAATCCATAATCCCTCAAAAAAAGTATAATCATTCCCTTTTTATATTTGAGGGATTCCCTATTTATATTTGGCTGAAACAGTCAAATAACTGCTTAAAATTACTCTGATTTCAGGCATATCTGGTTCTGAAACCTGTGCTATTATTTCTACCCTCACCCCCTCCTCACTGGTGTGTGGGCCCAGGGTAAGCCCCTGCAATGGGTATGAAGACAATATAACCTGCCTACTCTTACTAAATGTGTTTTGGGACACCTGGCTGTCTCTGTCAGTGGAGCATGTGACTCTTGATCTCAGGGTTGTGAGTTCAGCCCCACATTGGGTGTAGAGATTGCCTAAAAATAAAATCTTTAAAACAAAATAAACCTGTTTCTATGGACCCATGTCACCAGATTTTTTTTAACAAAATTCTGAAAAATGTAATTTATTCTTGATGTCTAAGAAGATAATCATGGGAATAGAGACCTTTTCTAATGACCCTGCAATTATTCAAAACCTTTTTGGAGCAGTATCTGGAAATCGAGTATGGGAAGGAGCTCAGACCAGAAAGTACATCAATGAGTACTCATAATGATAACACTGTATATATGCTTTAAATTTTAGAAAACAACAAAAAGGTATTTAAATCCATGTCTCATGAGAAGGTCAAGCTAAGTAATTCTGGTTTTTAAAAGGATGTGGGTATACGGGTTGAAGTGACTGCAAAATAATTTACTGCTGGTTTCCTTGTATGATTCTGAAGTCCATAACAAGATCCTAGCTACGTAGCCACATTTGGAGTGTTCATTTGGAGATTAGAAAAGCAAAAAGGTTGTCATTTCATAGTCTAAACCTGTTTAGATGCTCAGTGATATTTGTTGGTGGACGATCTATTCATTTCACAAACCTGTATTGCCTGCTTATGTATCCCACATTGGCTAGATGGTGGAGACTCAAAGGTGAAACTGTCAGGGTTTTTGCTTTTGAAATCAGAGCTTACTGGAGAAAATAAATGCTTCATTGCAAAACAGTACAGTAATCACTTTGCTGGTGGGATATACAAAGCACCATGGTATAAAAGTGGGAAAATTTTTCTCACCATGTTTTCTGAACCAAAATAAGAACATGTAGTTTGATGAATGCAAATCTACTTATGGGAGCAGAATTGACTTGGTAACTTAAAAAAGGATGTATAGAGTTTACCAAGGGAGGAATATTCCAGGTCAGTAATTAAGTGGTCTGAAAGCTGCCCCCAGATTTGCCTATGTTCTTTCCACAATGCCCTGTTGCCTCTGATTATCCTTCCGTTATTTATCACTGACTCACTTAACCACAATTTACTGACTGACTAGGGTGGGCAGTGTAAGTGATACAAATGCAAAAGAGCATTGCCTTTTTTGATAAAGCAAAACCTAGAACCTGCCAAGTGTAGCACTGGAGGAAGGTGATGCTCCATGAGGGGGTAGCCAGCTGACACTAGCAATTCCAGTGTTCTCCCTCTGAGATTTAACCTCCTCTGGAGCTTTTAGGTGGTCTGTTTCCTGTGGGCTTCTCTCGAAGAAACACTGGCTCAAGCTGGATTTGAAACGTTTGTTTCTTTCCCAGAAAGCAGTTGAAATTTCATTTTTTCATGTAATAGAGCAGATTTAGACTTACAGTCTTTACCCCCCTCCCCGCCCCCTTCAGCAACTGGGGATTGATACAGAGTGGGAACACAGGGGAGACTGGCCAACAATTGGGTGTCTACTCCAGAGCTAGGGGATGTGTTGCAGCCACAGTCCTACCACTCCTGGAGTCAGAAGTGATTGATGTATTAATCAGGCTCAGCCTATCTCCAGTATCTCCTTTGCAGTGAGTTCAATAAACAAGACCCTCTCCATTCTTTGACAGTAACATTAGACAGCAAACTGGTGCCATTTTTTTAGTGGTAGCCAGTCAGTTCATGGCCAGTCTTGTGTTTTCTATTCTTATCTGTTCCCCTTACTCCCACCTAGATTATTTGAAAGAAAATCTCTGACATTTTATAGTTTCATTTGTAAATATTTCAATATGTATCTTTAAAAGATAAGGACTCTAGGGGCACCTGGATGGCCCAGTTGGTTGAACATTTGGCTTCGGTTCAGGTCATGATCTTGCGGTTCGTGAATCTGAGCCTCACATTAGGCTCCCCGCTGTCAGCGCAGAGCCTGGTTGGGATCCTCTGTCCCCTTCTCTTTGCCCTTCCCCCACTCACACACACACACTCTCTCTCTTTCTCAAAAATAAATAAACATTAAAAATAAATAAAAGATAAGGACTCTTTAAAAATGTAAACACAGTACTATTATTTCACTTAAAAATTAATAGTACCTTACTATAACCAAATACCTAGACAGCATTAAAATCTCCTCCATCATCTCGTAATTTTTTACAGTTGGTTTGTTTGAATCAGCATCCATGTAGCTACTGACTGCTTGAAGTGTGGCTAGTCAAAATTGTGATATGCAAGTGTAAAATATACAAGATTTTAGAAACTTAACACATAAAAAAGGTGTTAAACATTAATAATTTTTACATTGATATGTTTCAGTAATAATACTTTTATATATTGGGATAACTAAAATATGGCATTAAAATTAATTTCATGTATTTATTTTTACATTTTAGATGTGGCTAGTAGAAAATTTTAAATTACCTGTGTGGTTTACATTGTATTTCTGTCGGATAGTGCTGATCTAGAAGCTTAATCAGGTTCAGGTTTGATTTTTTTGGCAGAACTATTTCATAAGAGGTGGTGGTTTGTTCTTTCATGTTGAGGCACATAATGGTTGGTTCACTTTTTATCCTGTTAAGGATTGATCGGTAGTTCTAGCATTGCAGCCTGATCCACCTGTGTCTAGTACTCCATTAGCTTTTCACCTAGTGGTCTGAGCAGCCACTAATGATCATTTCTCACATCCACTCTTTCTTTTCTTCTTTTTAAAAATTTATTTATTTAAATTCAAGTTAGCATTGCTCTCAGGAGTAGAACCCGGTGATTCATCACTTACATATAAAACCCAGTGCTTATCCCAACAAGTGCCCTCCTTAATGCCCATCACCCATTTAGCCCATCCCCTCACCCACCTCTCCTCCAGCAACCCTCAGTTTGTTCTCTGTATTTAAGAGTCTCTTATGGTTTGCCTCCCTCTGTTTTTATCTTATTTTTCCTTCCCTTCCCCTATGTTCACCTGTTGTGTTTTTTAAATTCCACATATGAATGAAATCATATATTTGTCTGCCTGACTTATTTGGCTTACCATAATACCCTCTAGTTCGATCCACGTTGTTGCAAATGGCAAGATTTTATTCTTTCTGATTGCTGAGTAATATTCCATTATATATATGTACCACATCTTCTTTATCCATTCAGCAGTTGATGGACATTTGGGCTCTTTCCATAATTTGGCTATTGTTGATAGCTCCGCTATAAACATTGGGGTGCATGTGTCTCTTCAAATCAGCATTTTGTATCCTTTGGATAAATAGCTAGTAGTGCAATTGCTGGCTCATACAGTAGTTCAATTTTTCCAGATCCACTCTTTCATTAGAGGGTGCTGTTGACTGAATGTTTGCGTTCCCCCCACCCCCAAATTCTTGTTAAACCCTAACCTCAGTGTGATGGTATTTGGAGGTGGGTCTTTGGGAAATAATTAGGTTTGGATGAGATCACAATAGAGTCCTTATGTGGGATTAGTGCCCTTATAAGAAGAAACCAGAAAACTTAGCTTTCTCTTTCTACTCTGTGAGGATACAGCAAGAAAGTGGCCATCTGCAAACCAGGAGGAAAGCTCTCACCAGGACCTGAGGTCCTGGCACCGCCAGCCTACAGAACTGGGAGAAATCAGTGTTTATTTTTCATGCCACCCAGACTATGATATTTTGGTTTAGCAGCCCAAGTTGACTAAGACAATCCATTGTTCCTTCTGCTTTTAAGTAGGAATATTTCTATTAAAAAATACTTTCCTTCATCAAAGATTTAGTTATACTGAAGTTCAAATTATAGGAGATGAAAAATTCTTTCCTGTGTTTACCAGTTGTCAAAAGAATGAGTTGGTTTTTTGGCCTCCTTTACAAGTAGCCAATGAGGATTTGAAAAAAAAAATCATGTTTTAAGTATCATAATGAACTCATGGATTTTAACCATTTATTGTTTTAAAAACCATTACAGTTATTTATTTATTTATTTTTTGATGCTCAAATTGTTTGCGCTTTGACCACTGGAGGGACGGGGACCATCATGCAAGCTTCTGAGTCCTTCTGACACAACCCCAATCTTTTTTTTATTTTTTTCTTGCTGGTATAATAAGATGTTCCAGGATCACATTTTAAATTTCCTGCCCCCCAACCTGGAATTAATTACTTTCCAAATAAGTTCTGATTTCTTTTATTGGAAAGTGTTTTTTTCAGAGACCATAATCTGGGTTCTAGGAGTATTTATTGCTAAATTTATGGTCGTTGCTTCTAAGTACTTTAGTGGAAAGAGCAAAGAAATACATATTTTTTAAAAGAGAAAATACATTGTGTGTTCAAATTCAAATTTAGACTATGATGTTTTTACAGAACTTTTGTATTTTATATTTGTATCTCTTTACACTAAAAACTTAGGTCCTGATGGCATCAGCCTAACACTTATTTTGCTTCATCCACACACAGACATATGTCATAGTGTCAGAATAACAATTTCAAATATTATTACTAACAATGCGATATCTCATAACCGTATAAAGGTTCTTTATAATTCTTCATGCTCTTGGAGATATACATGTCTTAGAGAGGTATGGTCAAATTACTGTGTTTTTGAAGTCACTTGAAATGACTCCTCTCTGTGGTTAAATTAACTCTCTTCACTCTCTTTTTAGGGGTTGCTTATTTTCATGAATATTTAATCCAGATAAGAGTGAGTTGTTTTTTTTCCTCTCAATATTTTTAAATGTTCCATTCCATTCTCTTCTTGCTTGCCTAGTTTCTGAAGAAGTTTGTCATAATTCTTATCCTTGTTCTCTACAATTAAGTTGTTTTTTTTCCCCTCTGGCTTCCTTCAAGGCTTTTTTCTTCCTTCTTTGTCATTGGTTTTCTGCAGTTTGAATATGATGTTCCTAGATTTATTTATTTATTATTATTTTTTAATATGTATCCTGTTCAGTGTTCTCTGAGCTTCCTGGATCTGTGTTTTGATGCCTGTCATTAATTTTGGACAATTCTTCATTGTTACTTCAAATATTTCTTTAGCTCCATTTAATCTTCTCCTTCTGGTATTCCAATTACTGATATGTAACACTTTTTGAAATTATGCCATAGTTCTTGAATATTCTGGGGTTTTTTGTTTTTATTCTGTTTGTTCTTTGCATTTCAGTTGGGGAAGTTTCTACTGATACATCTTCAAACTCACTGATTCTTTCCTTGACCATGTCCATTTTGCTGATGAGTCCATCAAATGTATTCTTCATGTCTATATTTGTGTTTTTTTATTTATAGCATTTCTTTTTTATTTTTTCTTAGAGTTTTAATCTCTCTCTTTCATCTCTCCCATCTGCTTTTGCACCTTGTCTACTTTCCCCATTAGAATCTATAATATATCAATCATACTTATTTTAAATACCCTGTCTGATAACTTGAAAATCTGTCATAGCTGGTGCTTACTTTTTTTCTTCAGGCTATTCTTTTTTCTTGCCCCCTCAGATACTTTGTAATTTTTTGTTGAAATCCAGAAATGATGTATCAGATAATAAGAACTCAGGTAAGTAGATCTTTAGTGTGAGGCTTTATGTTAGTCTGACTAGGAGTAGGGTTGTATGTAATGTTTGTTATAGCTGTAGGTGTTGAAAGCTTCAAATTCTTTTAGTACCTTTGTTTTTTCCCCACTGTTGTTTTGGGTTTCCTTAAGAGTTCCTTCTTAAATAGAGTCTGTGCCTTGCAGCTCTTTCAGCTATAATCCAGTTCTTACATTGGAGCCCTGATGATATGGCAGTAAGATGTGTGGGAGGGGAAGCATTCTATAATCTTATCACTAAATCGCAGTCTGTTAGTGGGGCTGTGTCCCTGACCTGTGACTTTCAGAAGTGTTTCTTAGTTTTCTTATTCCTGCCTCCCTGGCCCTTAGGTGAGGCAGAAAGCCTAGAGAAGGCTGAATTTGGGTAATGATCCTTCCCATGAGGTAATATAAGACTCTGGTAAAATATCTTTCCTCTGTAATATAGGCCTTTGCTATGAAGAATACTTAGGATATTTCAAAATGGTTTTATTTCCCCTCCCCCTGCAAGAGACTGAAGAGTTTTTTCTTTTACTTAAAAAAAAATGTTTATTTGTTTATTTTGAGAGAAAGAGAGAGAGAAAGGGAGGGACAGAGGGACAGAGGGAGAGAGAGAGAGAGAGAGAGAGAGAGAGAGCATCCCAAGTAGGCTCCGTGCTGACAGGGCAGAGCCTGACGTGGGACTCTTTCTCACAAACCTTGACAACATGACTTGAGCTGAAACTGAGGAAAATGCTTAACTGACTGAGCCACTCAGGCACCCCATCTTGGCTCTTCATCATGAGAAGCTGGTGTGGGGCCTCCCAATACAGGGAGCCCTTGGAGTCTCTCATTCTCACAGTAGTTCATACTCAGCCTCCAGCAATCTGTTAAAATGACCATTTAAGAGTTCCTACCAGAATCTTCTGCCTGACGTGAGCTGATATCAGAAAAGTTGTGCACCTGGGCGACTCAGTCGGTTAAGTGTCCAACTCTTGATTTGTGCTCAGGTCATGATCTCGTGGATCATGGGATCGAAACCCACATTGGGATCTGCACTGACAGCACGGAGCATGCTTGGGATTCTCTCTCCCTCTCTCTATGCCCCTTCCATGCTAGTGCACACATGAGCTCGCTCTCTCTCTCTCTCAAATAAACATTAAAAAAAACCCTCAAACTTTCATTTATCATAAAAATGTTCCCATGTTATGAAAATTCCATGTAAATATTATTTAAAATATTTTCTAAATCTCTACATCTGCTCTACACCAATGCTTTCCAATAGAATTTTCTGTGTTGATGGGAATGTTCTAATGTGTGGTGTTTACAGAGTGACCACTGGCCTCATGTGGTTATTGAGTACTAAAAACGTTCCTAGGGCAATGAGGAACTGGATTTTTAATTTTACTTAATTTCAACTAATTTAAATTTAAATAGCCATATATGGCCAGTGACTATGGGATTGGACAGCACAGCTCTTGACACACTAGCCTTCCTTCAGAGCTTCTTTTAAAGCTTGAACTCACAAGTGTTTTTTTCCCCTTCTGGGATCTTCACATGTGTTCTTTGCTTTGCATGGAACAATCTGCCCCAGACTCATTTCATGGAAACTTATTTCTTTTATTTTTTTTAATGCTTTATTTGAATTTTTGAGAGACAGAGTGCAAGCAGAGGAGGAGCAGAGAGAGAGGGAGACACAGAACCCAAAGCAAGCTCCAGGCTCTGAACTGTCAGCACAGAGCCCAATGTGGGGCTCGAAATCACCAACGTGAGATCATGACCTGAACCAAAGCAGACGCTTAACCTCCTGAGCCACCCAGGCACCCCCATGGAAAATTTATTTCTATCCTAGAGGATTTTCTATGCATTCCTTCTTCAGATTGGCCTTCCCTGGCCCTTCAATCTATAGAAGGTTAGTTTCCCCTATTATTCTTGCTCATAAAAGTGTCCTTGCTTCTTTTAGAGTATTTACCCCAACTTGTAATTATACCCTCATGTGTATACATCTTTATTTAATATCTCTTTCTCCTACCAAGCTATAAGTCCCATGAAACCAGAGAGCACACTTGTATCACTCATCATTCTATCTCTGGGCTCCAGAACAACTTCTGGCCCACATTAGAACTTCAAAAATCAAAGGTAAAACAGCAAGTAGCGTTCTGTTTGTACAACTACTAGAGCAACACAACAAGAACCAATTGTTTATTTGTCCTCCTTATGTTTTTGGGTTTTTTTTTCCCTTGACAGGAATTAAAACACACATTCCCATTTCTACCCCTATGATGTTGCTCATCAATAGATAAAAGTAAACAAATAATATAAAAACTTTGAAATTTATCCTACATTTCCCAGTGTGAAACCTGGTAAAGGTTTGAAGGCAATGGTGATAGATGTGGGTGGAGATTGGTGGGATGGAGTTACCAGGCAAGCTTTTGTGTTCTTCTTCATTGAAAGGATACACTCCTAATTTTCTAGCTTTTCTCTAGCGTTGTCACTGAATTCTTTCTTTCTTACTAACATTTCTCAGAGCTGCTCTTTCTTGTTTCTAAACCATCATTTAATTTTCACTTGATAAAGATATTTTCCTTCTTTCTATTTCTACTCTATTAGAACAACTTCCCTTATCTCATAGGAACTTTGCTCCCTTACTTTTACCTCCCTTTGCAAATCCTGAGCAAACCTTGCCCTTATCTCCACTCCCCTCTCTCTCTCTCAGTCTTCTAGGCAGGTTTGTCTTTATAATATTTTCAAAAATGAAGTAAATCATCTAACAGGATTGGCACATTGTTATCTCATGAAGCACTCCTATTTCTTCAGTCTTTTCTCAATTCCCATCTTTGTGGGGACAGGGCAATTCTTGAGTTAAAAAACTCATTGCTTGGGGTGCCTAGGTGGCTCAGTTGGTTAAGTGTACAACTTCGGCCCAGGTCATGATCCTGTGCTTTGTGGGTTCGAGCCCTGCATCAGGCTCTGTGCTGACAGCTCAGAGCCTGGAACCTACTTCAGATTCTGTGTCTCCCTCTCTCTCTGCCCCTCCCCTGCTTGCACTTGTCTCTCTGTCTCCCAAAAATAAACATTAAAAAAAATAAAAACAAAAAACAAAACTCAGTGCTCAATGTTTTTTGCTCAAAATCTTCCCTTATGACACTTGATTTCTACTCAGTTTCACACCCAGAATCTCATCCTTGATATTTTCAGGCAACATATCAATGATTAAGCACAAGTAGTAGATACTCTTTTATAGATAGATCACGCTTTCCAATTTAAATTTTCTTACCCATGATTTTCCCCCCAACAATTCTCTAAAGTAGACAGGACAGAGGTCATTGCCCTCATCTTACTCCTCAAGCAGCTGAGACATGGAAAGATTTACTCTTTAGAGTTTGTCAGCAGAAGAAGGTGGACTTTAATTGAAGTTTATAGAAGCAGGTACGTTAGGAAATGGAAATCCCCAGTAGTCAGGGGTTACAGACAGGGACAGCCAGTTCTCTCTACAAGTGCTTTCTTCGTTTGGCTCCACTCATGGACTTCTCTGGAAGCAGTGGTAGGTGAGTTTTCCTGGTACTGACAAAGGCTTGCTCCAATACATGAACAGAAAGCATTTCAGTTCAACAAAAGCAGAATCTGGGAGAAAAGCCCTAGAGGCTTGCAAGCATCCTGGAAGGAAGCAGGAAAACAACCAGAGGGGAAAAGGACAAGAGGAAAGTAGGAGGGGGAGGGAGAATAAGTGACAGAGAAGGAAAAAGGTGTGAAATAATTTGCCCCTAATTTGTCTTTATGAAAATTTGATATATGAAAATTCCTACTTGAAAATGAGATAAATAAAGAGGTAATTATTTGCATTACAAATTAACTCTTCACTTCAAAAGAGTATTTACCACAGGTGTGATTCTATGATGTGAGAATTTAGAAAGGAATATGACTTGGGGGAGGTAGGAGATTTAAACAATAAAATCCTGATTATATAATATAATAGGAAATAATCCACAGATAAAGGGGGAGCCATCTAAAGAAGGAGGTGGTTGTACAGGGAGCTCTCTGCAGAGCTCAGGTTTTTTAAAAGGTATATGAACAAAAGACAGAGAGAGGGGATTATAGATAAGCTTGAACACAAAAGACTATCATACACCTTCAAGAATGAAAAAAAGGAGGCTAAAGTCAGGAATAAACCTAGCTTTACAAAAGTGCTAAAGGCTGCTATAAGGATGTAAAAGCTTTGCTTAGAGTTGAGAGAACAAACATGGGGCAACTTGTTCTTTGAGTAAGTGAGGTTGTGCAGTGTTAACAGAAGTTAGGTAGTTCTTATGTTTTTCAATTATTTACTTTGCTTCTTTTCCAAGGTGCAAAAAGACACAGGAAATTGGATTTTTCTTAGAGAGACAGTGTGGAAGGAGGGTATTGATATTAGCCCACCTGGGCAAGGAATGGAGATTCCCAGGGTTTAGTCATCAAAGACAGGAGAAGATGTGGGGGCCTCCAGGCCAGATTTGGTAGAAAGGTGGGCAGGAGAAGACACAGGAGAGGGACAAAGCCAGGAAGACAGTGATCTGTCTCTTCCCTCTTCCACAATCTGCTCAGATGTTGAGTAAATTCCACTAAAACTTATTAATTGCTTAGTGTGAGTGGATTTCTTATAGAAATAGAAGATGAAACTCAGCCTGGCTCTCAAGGGCACCTAGGGAAAATGAAAACCAATTTTTATTTTATTTTTTAATTTTTTTTCAACGTTTATTTATTTTTGGGACAGAGAGAGACAGAGCATGAACGGGGGAGGGGCAGAGAGAGAGGGAGACACAGAATTGGAAACAGGCTCCAGACTCTGAGCTGTCAGCACAGAGCCCAACGTGGGGCTCGAACTCACGGACCGCAAGATCGTGACCTGGCTGAAGTCAGACGCTTAACCGACTGCGCCACCCAGGCGCCCTGAAAACCAATTTTTAGATGCAGGGGCCAGAGAAAAGGGACAGTAGGATATACCACCTTCAATTTTGAAAAGAAGGTGCAATGAGAATTGAAGTCCTACAGAGTTGAGAAAGGAAGAAAACAGGGAACCTTTCTAAAGTGGATTTAAGTTTCTAGAGCCAGAGTAATTATATGCCAGGAAATTGAAATAATGTGAAATAATAAAGGGGTTCTCAGAGCCTTTATCAGTAATCTATTGGTGAGTACAGCTAATGGAAGAAGTGCCTGAAGGCTGAAGGCTTTTTACAAAGGGGAACACATTAGATTCTACCAACTATGGATCGGTGAGCCCTGACATCCATTCTACTGCAAATGATTAGCATAAGGTGAAGCCAATCATGGTATTACATTCCCTTTGCCAGGATGCATTGCAGAGTGCAACAGTGACTTAATCCTCATTAGGAAGACACAAGGGGAAGTCTGCTGGGGGTAACAGGCAAAGAAATGACACCAAGAGAAGGGTGGTTCTGCTGCTGGTAGACATTGTTGTGTTGGATAGGACTCCTGGAACTGCCCCATCATTACCTTATACTCATGAGGTAGGGGATGAGGAGCCAGCTTGAGCACAAAGCCAGTACAGGTTTCCCCTGTATGTGAAAGTGGGAGTGCTCCTATGAAACCTTTTGTAAGCCGAAATGGAGTAAAGTGAAGAATCAATTACCATTAATTTATATGGAAAATTATTTGAGCATTCCCAGACCACCAAAATAACCTCTCAGGCCCTTTCTGATATCTTAGGACACACCTTGCTAGCAGATACACAAAACAAATCAAGATAAAGCACAGATGCTCACAGACACAGTTCAAAGCTCTGACAGCTTGATGCTGAGATGCTATATGTAGTTCCTGGGGAAGAAGCTTGGTGGGGTCACTCTGGCGACTCTGAATGCCTGCAGCCTCTATAATGGCTGGTTGCAACACAAACTCTGAATGCTATTTTCGCTTTTCACCTTTTTTCATAAAAGAGAAAATCCTTTTTGGATTTCTTTTGTTAGAAAAAATAGGTACTAACGTAGGTCTTTGTAAAAGCAAAGTGGCGTAACTTGAACTTTCAAAAAGCAAAGGATACCTGTACTCGGAGTTTAGCAGAGAGGTGAGCTAGAAAGAACCTAAATCAATGATGACATTGATAAGCCACTGAATCTGCGAACCTGAAGCTCATACTACCTATAGTGTTCTTCCTAAGTGGTAATAGTAAACTTTCTAATTAAGGCAATTTGAGACCGGGTTTTCTGCCAGTTGGGGCAAAGAAATTGTAACTGATACAATGGCATATGCTGATTTCAACAAAACATTTTACAGATATTTTTATAGTGTCCTTGATATAAAACTAACTTGGGGCTGGACACAACAACTGCAAGTATATTTGTGGACTGTTGAAAGCGTGGTTATAACCTATGCAAGTCCTACAAACATTGTTTGGCTCTGAGGATTGAAGCCTCATTTGTTTTATAAATAACTTGACGTCATCCCCTTTGATACCTTCAAAGCCAGTCTAAGACAGAAGATAGAGTTAAAATTCAAAGTGACTTCACATGCTGGAATGCTATGATAAAAGCAACAAGTTGAATAAAGGACAAATACAAGGTCCAGTACTGGCTCCAAAAATCTAGGACACATATTAGGACACAGAAGTTCAAGACTTTAATGGAAGACATCTGGGAACTTTAGGTGAGCATGGATAGTGGATGCTATTCTCTGCTGCCTAGATTTCCCTTTCAAAGCTAAGGCAAGAGTTGCCCCAGTTGTGGGGTGTATTGGTGGCTAATGGCCAGTGGCTTTCAGCTGAATCCCTCTCCAGACATGGTCCTCAGCTGAAGAGAGCTGTGTCCCTCACTTCCCAAGTTGGGCCTCCTCCTTGGAGATAGCTGCTTTACACACTTGATCAATATGGGTATACCAAGGCCCATGTACTTAAGGGTGGGAAAAATCTGAAGGGCCATCTCAGATCCAGAAAACCATATGTGATCTTCTAAAGCCCTTGTTACAATTGAATCAGAGTGACTTGGGTCATGACCTGGTAAAGCCTATGGTATAGGAAATATCATTGGTAGGAAAAAATACCCTGTAGATTTTATGGCAAGCCTTAGCAGGAAAATCAAAAAAGACCCCTAAGATTCAGAAGTGAGCCAAGCTACCTGTAGCAGGGTACTATATACCTTTTGAAAAATAACTCTTGGTGTGCTACTGGTTCTTGGTAGAAACAGAGAAGCTGATGGTGTGATATCAAGTGTTTATGCAGCCAGAACTACCCATCATAAGTTTTGTCAGACCCCCAACAACAATCAAAAGGAAAAAAAGTTGTACATCTGGGATCAAGTATGAGCATAGCCAGAGATAAATAATAAACTGCATGATTGGTGGCCCAGACTTCTATGTCACTCACCACCCTTGCACTGATACCTCACCCTTAGCTCGTATTTATGGGTACCATGGGGTGAGAGGAAAAGCTGAATTTGGTTTATGAATAGGTAAGATCAATATGTGGTTGAAAAACTAAGTAGACTATTGCTGTACTTCATGGGTGCAGCTCCACTCAGGGATGTCTCTGAAAGATAGGGATGAAAGGAATTCTTCCTAGTGGACAAAGCCTCAGGCAGCATGCCTGTCAAGAGAAATATTTTGAGGTAATAATATATATCACTAAAGGGCAGTAATGAATGACTTGGACAGTTAACTCTACACAACCTAGGAAACAGAATGTCTTAGCTAGTCGATGCCAGCCAACTTCTATCAATGCTGGCACAGTAGGCACATTAAGGGATGAGCAGGTAAGAAATGGACTCACCATCCTAGAAAGGCTACTTGATCTTGGTCATCAGGAGAAGGTAGTTCTGCTCTTACATAATGGAGACAGAAAAGAATACTCCCTTGCCCAAGGCGCCTGGGTGGCTCAGTCATTTAGACATCTGACTCTTGATATTGGCTTAGGTCACAATCTCAGCATTTGTGAGACCAAACCCTGTCTGACTCTGCACTGACAGTGTGGAGTCTGCTTGGGATTTTCTCTCCCTCTCTCTACCCTTCCCCTGCTTGCTCTCTCTCTCTCAAAATAAATAAACATTAAAAAAAAAAGAAGAAGAAGAAACAGACCTTAAAGAATACTCCCTTGCTCAATATCAGTGGTAAGGGACAAATACAACAAACATGGCCTGAGAAATGGTGGCAAGGGAGAAGGTTATGTGTGGCCTCAAAACATGGGCTCCCAGTTGCCAAGGCTTATCTAATTACTGCTGCTATTGAATATCCAGCTTCCTAGTAACAGACACCTGCACTGAGCTCCCAAAAAGGCTCCAACTCTTGAAAAGATCAACCAGCTTCTTAATGGCAAGTTACATACAATGGGCACTTCCACAGTGTGATTCATCCTGATAGAAATTGACTGGAATCAACTAATATTCCAATATGGACTTCTCCTTCCTACTCAGACAACCTTAGCCAGACAGTGCTTATGTAGCATTTGATCCACTGGAATAGAATTGCATCAGACCAAGATAATTCCTTATATCAATGGAGATATGGCCATGTGCACATAACAATGAGATCCACTGCTTCTTTTACATATTACACCTCCCAGAAGCTGCTGGCCTAATGGAATGTGCAATAGCTTTTTGCATGCACAACTGAAGCATCTGCTTGGAGCTGATATTCTGATGATGGAGCACCAGCCTTCAGACACAAGATACACTCTAAATCAAAGACCATTAATGGTGCTGACCCCATCAGTGGAATGCATGGATCTAGGAAACAAAAAATGGAAGTAGAAGTGCCCCCGCCTAATGTTATTTTCCCTGACGCACTTGAGGGTCAGGGAAATTTTGTACTTCTTGTCTCTGTGCTTCTGGACTCTGCAGATTTAGAGGTCCTTGCTCTTCTTTTTTTTTTTTAAGTAACTTTATTGAGGCATATTTTACATAGCATGTAATTCACCCATTTTAAGTGCATAATTCAATGTTTTTTAGTAAGTTTACCAAGTTGTACAACCATCACAATAAATCCATTTTAAAATGTTTGTGTTATCCCAATAATATTCTCATGCCCATTTACTATTAATCCCCATTCCCACCCTCTGCCCCAGGCAACCACTAATCTACTCTCTGTATAAGTTTGCCTTTTCTGGACATTTTATATAAATGGAATCCTACAATATATAGTCTCTTGCTGCTTGCTTCTTCCACTTAGTAAAAGCTTCTGAGATTTATCTATGTCATAGTATGTATCATTAGTTTGTTACTTTTCATTGTTGAATAGTATTTTGTTGTATGGATACACCACATTTTGTCTATCCATTCACTAATTGAAGGACATTTGGGTTATTTCCAACTTTTGGCTATTATGAATAATGCTGTAAAGAACAGTAATGTGCAGGTCATTGTGTGAATATTTGTTTTCATTTCTTTTGGGTAGATGTCCAGGAGCAGAATCACCAGATGATATGGTAAATCTATGTTTAACTTTTTAAGGACTGTCAAAACATTTTCCAAAGTGACTGCATCATTTTACATTCTCATCAGCAATGTATAAGGATCCCCATTTCTCTACCCACTCTCTAACATTTGTTATTATCTTTTTTTTTTTATTTTGTAGCCATTCTTTGATGACTAATAATGATCATCTTTTTTATGTGTCTATAGGTAATTTTAAATCTTTTTTACTAAAATGTCCATTAACATATTAAGCCTTTTTTGGGGGGTGGGGTTAGGTGATTGAATTGTTTGTCTTATTGAATTGTAAAAGTTCTTTGTACATTTTTTTTTTTTTAAGTAAACTCTATGCCCCAGTGTGGAACTCACAACCCTGACTGAGATCAAGAGTCACATGCTGAGCCACCTGAGCCAACCAGGCATCCTCTTTATATTCTGGATACAGTCCTTTATCAGATATGTGTCTTGCAAATATTTTGCAAGCCAGTCTTATTGTTTCTAAATGGTGTCTATGACATGCAAAGTTTTGAGTTTTCATAAGTCCCATTTACCTTTTCTTTCTTTTTTATGGTGTTTGTAATGTCATATCTAAAAAATCTTTGCCTATGTTAAGGTCTCAAAGATTCTTACCTACATTTCCTTTTTAAAATTTTATTGTTTAGCTCTTATATTTAATTTTATAATCCATTTTGAATTAATTTTTGGGTATAGCATGAGGTTGGGCCTAAATTTATGTTTTTGCATGTAAGTATCTAATTATCCTAGCACTATTTGTTTAAAAGGCTCTCCTTTCCTCAATGGAAAATCAAAAGGATTTGTTTTTAGACTTTTGATTCTGTTCCATTGATCTATATAACTATACTATGCCAATTCCATACTCTTGATAACTGTAGCTTTTTAGTAAGTTTTGAAATTGGAAAGTAAACATTCTCCAACTTTGTCCTTCTTTTCAAACATTATTTTTTTTTTAATTTTTTTTTCAACGTTTATTTATTTTTTTGGGACAGAGAGAGACAGAGCATGAACGGGGGAGGGGCAGAGAGAGAGGGAGACACAGAATCAGAAACAGGCTCCAGGCTCCGAGCCATCAGCCCAGAGCCTGACGCGGGGCTCGAACTCACAGACCGCGAGATCGTGACCTGGCTGAAGTCGGACGCTTAACCGACTGCGCCACCCAGGCGCCCCTCAAACATTATTTTAGCTGCTCTGGATTGTTTGCATTCCCATATAAATTTCACAATCTGCTTATAAGTTTCTGGGAGAAAAAAAAAAGATCTGTTGGACTTTTGAGAAGGATTGCATTACATACATAGATCAATTTAGAGAGAATTGCCATCTAAACAATGTTGAGTCTTCCAATCAAAGAACATGGAGCCTCTAGGTCCTGTTCTTTTTTATATGTTTTAAATTAAAAAAATATGAAGTTCAAATTCACATAACATAAAATTTACTATTTCAAAGTGAGCAATTCAGTGGCATTTAGTACCTCTATCTGTTGTGAACACTTTTTCTGTCTAGTTCTAAACATTTTCATCACTCTGAAAGAAACCATACATCCATTAAGCAGTTAGTCCCCATACCCTCTTCACCCACCTTTGGAAACCACCGATCTATTTTTATCTCTATGGATTTAACTATTCTAGATATCATAAAATATGTGACCTTTTGTGTCTGGCTTCTTCTACTTAGCATATTGTTTTTGAGGTTCATCTACATTGTAGCATGTACCAGTACTTCATTCTTTTTCGTGGCTGAATAACATTCCATTGTGTGGATATACCACAGTTCATTTATGCATTTGTGTGTTGATGGCCATTTGGATTCTTTCCAAATTTTTGGCTATTATGAGTAGTGTTGCTATGAACATTTCTACGCAAGTTTTTTTTTTTTTTTTTTTTTTTTAAAGACTTATTTTCAATTCTTTGGGATATACACCAGAGTGAAATTGCTGGATCATAAAGTAATGCTATGTTTAACTTTTTGAGGTAAAGATCCTTGCTCTTAAAGGAGAAGTATGTCTAGTAGGGGATGAAAATCCCATTAAGCTTTAAGTTATGTCTTTCACCTAGTCATTTGGAGCTCCTTGTGCCGGGAGACCAACAGATAAGAGATGGAGCATCCTGGCAAAGATAACTGAATCCTGATAAGGAGAAGTTAAGGATGTTGTTACACAATGAGGACAGGGAAGAATACATTTGGTGCCTGTATGGTCCACTAAAGTGTCTCTTTGTCTTCCTTTGTTTAATTTTGCCAATATATGGATAAGTGTAACAGCCATGGTCTGAGAAAGTTACCATATCCCTCAGGGTCACTCCATCAGATTTGTCCCTAGACCAGTAGAGTGCTAATCAGTAGTGAGGGGCATCTAGAATAGATGATGGAAGAAGACAACAATGAGAATTATTTTGACATTAAGACGAGTTGGTTTGACAAAGATTACAGTCCATCCCACTCAACTTCCACAGAAAGAGAGACCAACTAGATTCCCGACGAAGCTGTTTCTAGAATTTATCATATAAAGAAAGTGGAGCCAAATGGCATTTAGTGTATGCTGTGGTATGCACCCAGATCTCCCCTTCAGGATTGGGGAATTTGTTCCCCCAGTTGCCAGGAGTGTTGACAATGAGAGCTTTCAACTGCAGAGAGCCTCCTTGCCTAAAGCACGCCTCCTTCCCAGGGATGGTCCACATCCAACTTCTGGCTGGGGCCATAAAAGTCCCTGCTTGCTGAGAAGTCCCAGAAAGACTAAGTTCCTTGTATGACTGCATCACAGTTCAGCTCCTCCTTCTGCTGAATCTGACTTCTGACTTCCTTTACATATAGGTGTTGATCCCTAAAGCATATCCCATTGAAGTTATCTATTCAGCATGCAAATCTCCTTCTTAGGATTTCAATAGGACCCCTAAGAGTCTGTATAATTTTGGGGGTCATTAAAAATAGAATATTTGAATTATGCAGAAATGAGTCCATAGCACTCTGAACTGGTTAAATAAATGGCATTTAGAAGATTGTATTCTATCTGGTGCCCTATATTTTAAGGGAAACACTAACAACATAGCTACGTCCAGAAGAAATCAATGAAGATGGAGAGTGTAAGAAAATGTTACCTGGAGTAGAAAAAGGAATTGAGACTTTGGTGAACTGTTTTAATCCCACAAAGGCAGTCATTGGGAAGATGGAATAGAAGTTTCTGTGCTGGAGGAGGGAACAGGGGTGCAAAGGTAGATTTTATAAGAAGACAGATTTTGGTTGAAAGGAGGGAGGAATTTTCTGAAGGATAACCTGTCACTTGTATTGGGGAGAAGTGATCCAGTTTCTTAATATGGCTGGATGATCATGGGTCAGAGATGTTAGAATTTCTGCAATAAGTTGGAGACTGGGCTAAAGTCCCTTCCAACTTCCAAATCCCATGATTTTAGGTTGTGATAAATGGAAGCTTTTCAGGGGTCTTTAATATAGAATCTTATGGAATCTGTAAACCATCATGCAGGTAAACTTTATTACGTTAAGTTTTCTTAGAAGGAAAATACTGTCCTTCACCTTAGCCCATCTGCAATGGTGCTAAATGGGGTAGTAGAAGTACATGATACTCCCTCAGCTTTCCTTAGCCCCAATGGGTTTGCTGTTGAATTCCTTTTTATTTTATTTTATTTTATTTTATTTTATTTTATTTTATTTTATTTTATTTTGTTAAGACAGTGAGAAACAACTAAGGATGTTCTTTGAACAGTTTTGACTTTTATTAATAAGCATGTTTGTAGGTTTTTAGGCCTCAGAAGATAATTTATGCCCTTCTAGAATTATTTTTAGCTTGTCTTATCATAGCTTAGGAATCCAGATTTACCACTTTTACTGATAACAAAGTTAAGCACCAGGAAGTTTGCAGAATTGACTCAAGCCACTAAAGAGACTATATGCCAAGGCTGGAATCTAACCTCATATTTTAAATGACAGAGCTTTTGTGAATTTACACAAGTCATCCAAATTCCAAGTCCTCTTGCCTTCCACTTTCACCATATTTTATGGATTGATTTGTGTTCCCCCAAAAAGGTATTTTGAGGTTCTAACCCCCAGAACCTGTAAATGTAAACTTATTTTGAAATAGGGTCTTTGCAGATATAATCAAATTAAGATTGGATTAGGGAAGGATCTAATTCGATGACTTATAAGAAGAGGGAAACTTGAAAACAGACATATAGCAAGAGAACGCCATGTGAAGAAGGAGGAGAGATTGGTGTTCCTCTGCCCCACTTAGGGACATTAAGGATTGCTGGTAACATCAAGATCTAGGAGGAGGCTAAGAATGATCTTCCCCTACAGCCTTCAGAGAGTATGGCTCTGTCAACACCTTGATTTTGGACTTGGAGCTTCCAGAACCATGAGATAAATCTCTGTTGTGTTAAGCCACACAGTTTGTGGTCATTTGATACGGCAGCCCTAGGAAACTAATGCTCCGTATCCAGTGTGCTTCTCTCAGGAGAAAAGAGATGGAGTAAGAAGAAAGGCCGTTAGGCTGAGACATCATGAGGAGCAAAGATGGAAAGTCTTGAGGAATACCTGTGTTCTGATCCTCATTCCCTGGCCAGGAGAGGAACAGAGGCCCCAAGGTCACCTTTAGCAAGCACGTATCTGCCGTTAGCCTGGTGTCATATCACTCTATACTTGGGCACATGGCTGGATGAGCAGGGAAAGGGTGTGCTGTTAGGGACTAGCCATTTGCCTAACAACTTCGCTACAAATCCAGCCAAGTATCCTGGGAACATTTAGGGAATAAAAGACAAGAGAAAAATCAGATTTCATGTGGGAGGCTGAACAGATTGTGCCTGATAGCATGAGACAATTAGAGAATCAGCAAAGAGAAAGAAAGATGGGCTGTGAACCAGATAGCAATGATAAAAATAGCTGCTTAGGGGGATGATGATGATGATGATGATGATGATGAAGATGATAATAATATCAATGATAATAATCTCTCACACTTGTTAGAGCTTATCGTTGTCAAACACTTCTAATTCATAATGTAGTCTAATCTTCATCTAGTGAGTAAGGCCATTGGGATGGGTGGGGCAAGACGTCCCAGGACTTGTGCTTGGCACAGACTCCTAGGTTCTGCCTCTGCTAGTGTGTGCGACAGAGCAGGGCTGACATCGGCATCACCCTCCACTGAATCTCCGTGTCAGGAGGTAGTCATGGAAACTCACTTCCCTCCTAAGCTGATGAGGAGAGAATTAGGTAGAAAGGAGGAATCAAGTTAATTGCCTGTCATCCCCTCTCTGCTCTTTGTGTGTTGACTCAAATTAAGCTTTTTCAGCTTTCTGATATCAGCAGATACCAAAGGATGGGAGCACAGGCCTGGGAGTCAGGACCTGCTGGAAACAGCCAGTTCTGAGCAAATCCCTTAACCTTTCTGCTCCTCTGTTTAGCTCTGACCCAAGCATTCAGGAAGACAAATCTCTTTGCTTGACCCCCTCGATTTCTGACCCAAACTCTCTGAACTGCCTTAATTTTAACCATCTCTGATTCTACATCCATTCAGCCAGCCATTTCTCCACTTGTATAGAAAAGAGCAAAGAATTCAAATTGAATTTTGCATTTATTGAAATTCACTGTAGCACAGAGGGAAGTAATTAAATAAGTCAGTTAAGTAAGTCGTCTGTAATGTGTGTTGCCCACATGGAGGGAAGTGGGGGAAAGATCTAGAGGTTTTCTGCAAGTTGTATCACCACCTGCTCAGTTACCACCTAAGCAGAGCTGGAGGAGGTCTCCAAAGATGAGGCCCTTTCCTTTCCTGCCCTATGGCCTCTTCTCTACAGCCAGATGGAATTATTTGAGATGCCTTGAATGCTTCTTCCTTGTTTACATCTTTAGCCCTTCAAAGGTTTTCTCTGCCTGGTACACCGTTCCTACTTTTTAATTATGTCTTAACTCTGACAATACTTGTCTGGGAAGACTTGTTAGGGCTGAATATTGAACTTCCAAACACTATATGAATTCTTTTTACTATAGACAAAAAGTAGGTCATTGGTATATGCATAAGTTAGACTTTCCCAGTGTGCTACAAGCTTCTGGGGGCAGGGACCTTGTCTTCCTTGATGTTTCCCAGCACTAACACCATGCCTGGCACACAGAAGGTGATAAATCAACATTTATTTATTTATTGAATAAGTGATTGATTTAGTAAATGAGCAATGAAAGGAGAGTTAGAGGATATGTGCTAGGAAAAGGAAATATTTACTTATGATCTAGAGTTGAATGTTGGTTGCAATCTATCCGGATTTCCACGCTTATTTGCATTTCACCCAAACAGTATGGGAAGCTCTGAGGCTTCATTAGGCCCCAGAACAGGTTTGCCCTCAACAACTCTGCTCTGCTTCATTCAGGGCAACATTTCTCCTGCAATTTTTGGCCATGCTGGCTCTGAGAGTGCAAAGCTCTGAGGTTAAGTGCTGGTTCGTAGTGGGAACTATAGAGGTGGAGGTGGTAGAATGAAGAATCCTAAGATGAAGAGGCTGAAGGGAGTGTTTGGGATTCCCTTAGAAGGCTCTGCCTGGATCAGAAGAAAATTCTGGGAAGGGAATGTTGTCTCAGATTAGAGATAAGAGACACTGTCTAGGAGAAAAGAAGCCTCTCAGCTTAATGGTGAAGGTGACAGTATGACTTTCTCCTTGTATCTATATGGAGTTTATAGTTTTTATAGAAGAGTTCAGTATATTTGACTGTGTGTCTGTCATTAGCCAACTGTGGGACAATAGTTCTGGACTTGAGTTTCCTTTTGTACAAATGAAGGAGAGAGTAGAAACAAATACTCTCTAAATTCTGTAGCATGATTTTATAAAAACAGATTATGAATTTCCTGGGTGACTGTTTTAGAAATTGAACATGGCAGGAGAGTGAGAGCAATGCCTCGGGCTGGGTTCTTCAGGAAGTTTAGGGGTGGCAGTGGGTCAGGTAGGCTGAAGCTCTCCCAGCGATCTTTGTCCCATTCTTTTCTCCCTGTCTTTTTCTCCCACCCGTTTACCTCTTCTGGTGGAAGGCAGTGTGTCATAGTAGTTAGTTGTATGGGCTTGCGAAGCAGGTAGAAGTATATTCAAATCCCAGCTCTGGGGATGCCTAGGTGGCTCAGTCAGTTGAGTGTCTGACTTCGGTTCAGGTCATGATCTCACGGTTCTTTGAGGTTGATCCCTGCAACAGGCTCACTGATGTCAGCACAGAGTCTGCTTAGGATCCTCTATCCCCCTCTCTCTGCTCCTCTCCCATTCCCCGCCCCTGTCAAAAATAAATAAACATTAAAAAAAAAATCCCAGCTCTGCCACTATGTATAACCTGAGGCAAATTTCTTGACTTCCCTTAGCCTCAATTTCCTCACCTACAAAACTGAGTTTATCTTCTTAAGGTTATCATAAAGTTTTAATGATGTAAGGTTTTCGATGTAAGGAAGGATACACAATATTTGCTATTCATTCTTCCTCATAAATATATTAGTGCTGATGTGGCTATGTTTTTATTTTTAGTACTCTAATTTTGACATGGAATTTTATTAATTTTTAACCCACTATCCTACTTGGTTTCTGTTTATTGTGCATGAGAAAATCTAGGAATCATGTACTTTTACTTCTTCAGATATGTAACTGTCTCAGTCCCCAGTTCTGCTTGCACCATAAACCTACTGAACTAGATGATATAAGGTACAAGAACTAGTGGGCACACAAAATTTTTCCACTGAGTTAAAATATAAATACTGACATACACAACAACATGTTAAAAATGCTGGCATTAAAAGCATTCAGGAGTAACAGGTAACTAAGTCACTGGGGATATATATTTCCTTCTTATACACTTAAGGGTTAGAGGAATAAAGATTGGGCAAAGGAAGCCTTGGATTCTTTGTAAAGTTCTTGTGCACTTTAAAGCTTTACCAGCACTGGGACACCTGGGTGGCTTAGTCCATTAAGCGTCTGACTCTTCATTTCAGCTCAGGTTATGATCTCACGGTTCGTGGGTTCCAGCCCGGCGTCGGGCTCCGTGCTGACATCAGGGAGCCTGCTTGGGATTCTCTTTCTCTCTGACCCTCCACCGTTTATGCATGCTCTCTTTCTCTCTGTCTCTTTCAAAATAAATAAATAAACTTCTAATAAAAAAAAAAAAGTAAAATATTACCAGGATTGCTGTGAACATCTGTCATGCCTGTGCACTAACAGCTCTTAACAGTAAATTTATTGAAGTTCGATATGATAACACTTCATAAATTATCTGTAAATTGTATCTTGATTCTGTAGTCAATAAGAAATAGCTTCTGTAGGTGAACAGGTAGTGGTGAGACTATTCAAGTTCCTTCTAAATGCAATTTTGAATGACATCGACACATTATTTTTATAATGCCTTTAATTTCAGTTGTTGGAGTGGTCACGTTCAGATTCTGCACTAGGCCTTTATAAAGACTGTCCGTGTGCTGTCTTTGGACAGCTACATGCCTGGTGCCCTCAGTTCTGAGGTCTACTGGCAGTCTAGGGGAGTCTCTTCCATGCTCACAAATGAACAAACATAGGAGCAGGTGGTGGGATCCTTGAGGGCAGGAGCTGTTTTATTCATTGTCATATATCCAGAGCCTGGGAGGTGACCGGCACTTTGTAGACACTTAGGACTTACTGGGTTTAGGGTCTGAAAGTATTGGGTCTCTGTTAAGCAGGAGATGATGCCTGGGAATAAAAAGTTTATAGCATTATGAAAAGCATATCTGAGGCATGTTATGAACTGCATGGTTTAAAGTGATACTACAGTGAGAGCCATCATTCCTTTTCCACTTAACAACCTCATCCTGAATTACTCTGAGGTTGAGTCTCTGGGATTATGGGAATGGAGTCAAAGGGTCTTCTTAGCTAGAGCTACAATACAGGGGTAACAAGGTTTGAAAGGAAGCCCATGTCCCAATGTGGGACAATGTCTTCCTCAGGGCGAGGAATTTTCCTCACCAAATGCAGCCAGATTCTACAGAGAGGTAGAAGCACTGGCCTTGTCCTTATAGTTCAGGATACAATGAACCAAAAGAATGATCAAAAGGGTGTTGGCCCACAAAAGTACAGGGTCAGCCTGATAGTTTAATTATAGGCTCGAAGGAAGAGAGACTGGCTGTTTTGCAAGATGGTTTACTGGCTGAGATTTCAAGGACCCCTGGCGAGTTGACAATTATGAGATCTGTTCATTTTTCCTTCACTGTGATGAATCATGCCTCAGATGACAATTTGGTGTGTGTGTGTGTGTGTGTGTGTGTGTGTGTGTGTGTGTAGAGTCGAGTCACGTTTTATCAGCTTCTCTCTGAATTATTGCTTATCATTCAGGGACCTCCCAAGCACTTGAAGATTTACAAGACGAAGTCAGAGTTTTAGCTGGGGAGGTAGAACATTCTATTTAGGAAGAAGCAGTTGGTTACACCTGCTACTCAGGGATGTCCTGGCTCCAGGAATCTTCCTACCCCATGCCAGAGAACATAGCACAGTCTTTCTCAGCAGGCCCTGGCCAGTTGCCCAGTGGCCTGGTAGCTAAAGGTGGCCACAGCGAGTATGTTCTCCTCTCCTTCAGCAAGACAGGATCTTGAGGAAAGCTTTACGGAACTCAACATTGAAGGTGGTATAGATCACAGGGTTGAGGGCACTGTTCACGTAGCCCAGCCACGTGGTGGCGCTGTAAAGCTCTGGGGACACATGGCAGACTTGGCAGTGGGTATTGAGAACGTGGGTCAAAAAGAAGGGCAGCCAGCAGACAATGAAGGTCCCTGGGTTACAAAGGAAGAGAGAAATTGGGTAAGGGGTTTGCTCACTCTTTCTGATATAACAATGAAAATGACTCCTGGTTGTTTGTTATCTGCCAGCGGCTATGCTGGAATTTTACATACCCATTTATTGGTATACCAACCCTATGAAGTAGGTGTGATTAGCCACTTTTTTGGCGGGGGTGGTGAGAAAACTACATGCTTACATCTTTGATTCATCTCAGGCCTTTGTTCCTAAATCAGTTTTCTAGTTTGCTATTTAGGTAGCTCTTTACCAGTCTTTTCTACTTCTCAATTCAATTCAAATGTTTATTTAATGTCTAGCTGTGCGAGACCTGATCCTAGGCACTGATAGGGAAGAAGACCTTAAAGACATGACTGACAGTTCCTGCTGTGGAGATTACATCTAGATGTTCTCACAAAGTCCCTAAGATATGAAAAAGTGAGGTTTGTCAGTGACAATGAACAGAATAAATTGCCTTCACTAACTCTATATGGTACTTGTGACTTATTGATTTTTTTCTTAATTTAAATAAATCCTCTATTTTTCTCCTATAATGACTAACCCTGATTTTATTCATAACAGGAAACTTGGTAAATACAGAAATGTGAAAGAAGGAAAATAACCATCCACCACTCAAAGACAATCACTTTTGACATCTTGGTAAATTAATTTTCGTATTTTTTTCTCTGTATTTAAAATAATCTAGATGTTATTGCACCATATGACTGAGGTTTTTTGCATCCCTATTTTTTTCACTTAATAATTTAGAATACAAGTAAGCATTTATTAAATATCCAATACGTGCCAGAAATTTTTATTGAATTGTTATCTTCTTTATTATTTGATTTGTCCATTACAACTCCACCTAATAGACAACAAACCCCATAACTAAATGCAGCTCAACTAGGCCACTTGTTAAATTTCATGTTTCGTAAATTTCAGGCTAGGTCTTTTGAATTTTCACTGGAGTTAACATTTATACATAACCCCTCCTCAGTTGTATTGCAAACATTTATAAATATTACAGCTATTGAATTTCCAATTTCTGACGAATGCGGTTCCTTAGTACCCCCAGTCAGCTCCACTAACTCAACCTAACCCGACCAAATCCAACGCAACTCAATGCAACATGACCCAAACTCACCAAGCACAATGGCCAACATCTGGGTGGCCTTTTTCTCCCGAAGTGGCACTCCACGGGATTGCAAGGGCCCCAACTTTAGAGATGTCGACAACCTGCCGTTACTGAGTTTTCGAACCTCTAAGCTGAGCTTGGGTGCCATGGTGGGGCTGAGGGAGTTCTGAGTCCTCCCCTCCCTTTTCAACTCTCCTCCTGCTTCTTGGAAGCCTGGTTGCCCCAAGGCAGTATCTTGGCAGATGCTGTAGTAGCGCTTCAGCTCCAGGTGTGCCCGGCCAGGGGATAGTGGCTGCAGGTGGGACAAGAGAGGGTCCTGAGACTCCTGGGGACACTGTTTACCTTCTGAATGTTCCTGAAAAGGAAAGAGGATGCAAAAAAGT
Organism: Felis catus; assembly: GCF_018350175.1. NCBI lineage: Eukaryota > Metazoa > Chordata > Mammalia > Carnivora > Felidae > Felis > Felis catus. Next base: position 60,443,453 of record NC_058376.1, read on the forward strand.
TAGAGGAAACCATCATGTTGTGAAACCTACATCTGAAAGTAGTGGGATCACGAAAAGTTACGGTATGTGAAATCTGCTTCTGACTTTACAACTAAAAAACACCCATCAGATATAGAACATTTGAGAATCACAATAATCCCCTTAGGAGGGTCGTATAGGGTTATAGCCTGGCCTTTTTGAGCTAGAATGACCTGGATATACAGAGGAACACATTAAATGACACTACTAAGATGTAAATCATAAAATCTGGAATGTGGGGAAGTCTGTAAGATAAATGACTCAGTTTTCTTTTTCTCCAACAAATAAATTGCGACAAAAACAACAGTAACATTTACCAGTTGCAAAGTATGGGTCTTATTTGAATTTTGATTCAAATAAACCAACTACAAAAAATTTACAAAACAATTGGGGTAATGTGAACACTGGATATTTAATGATATTAAGGAGTTATTGATTTGATATTAAGGAGTTATTGATTTGCTTAGTGTGATGTCTTGTGGTTACATGTTTATAAAATAGTCTGTATCCCTTAGAGAGTCTTACAGAAATATTTTTGGCTTAAATGTTATGATACTTGGGATTTGCTTTGTAAGAATCCAGTAGGCATGGGTGAGTATAGGTGGGAGTGTAGATGAAACAAGACTGGCCATGAGTTGATAACTGTTGAAGCTGGCTGATGGCTACTGAAGGATTTGTTAAATTTGTCTTTCTACTTTTTTATTTTTGAAATTTTCCACAATAAGTAGGGCTCTGTCTGGCTGACAGAGCCCTCCACTCCCAGAAAGAAAAAAAGAAAGAAAGAAAGAAAGAAAGAAAGAAAGAAAGAAAGAAAGAAAGAAAGAAAGAAAGAAAGAAAGAAAGAAAAGAAAGAAACAAACCCAGGATTTTCATCTCAGCTTTCCTACTTATCAGATATATCCTTGGGCAAGTTAATTAAATACCTCTGAGCCTCATTTGTAAAACAGAAAAGAAATTGGGGAAAAAAAAGGTTTAGGATGAGTAGACCCTGAGAGTAAAAAACTGCAGCTATTTGGATGTTTCTGGTATTTGGCGGGGATGTATGTGCTCAACATCTGAACTTTTCTATGCTTGAAGAATCAGACTCTGTCAATCTTGAGTAGTAGGCAGGACCCCTCAGCTCCCATTATTGAAGCCATAAAAGCCATATGTTTACTCTCCCCACATCCTCACTGGTCATCTAGAACTCTGGCACATAAACCAAGCCCAGCAAATTAGAGAATCGTACCTAAGACCTTGAATTGGAGCTTGTGAAGCAGGGAGACTTTAGAATATGTCTAGCAGTTGGGGCACCTGGGTGGCTCAGTCGGTTAAGCGTCCGACTGGCTCAGGTCATGATCTCATGGTTCATGAGTTCGAGCCCTGCATCAGGCTCTGTGCTGACAGCTCAGAGCTTGGAGCCTGCTTCAGATTCTGTGTCTCCATCTCTCTCTGCCCCTCCCCACTCTTGCTGTCTCTCCCTCTCTCTCTCTCAAATATAAATAAAAACATTTAAAAAAGAAAAGAATATGTCTAGCATACTGTGGCAGTCAGTGTCCAGTATCCTAGGTCTTCCAACCAGATTCTTCCTTAGGCATGAACAGCATCATCTGAAGTTATTCTTCATTGTCTGAGCTACTTTGGTATCCTTCTAGTAAATTCCTTTTTCTGTATGTTAGTCAGTGTTGGCAACCAACAATGCTCACTACTTTCTCCTTAGTTCAAGGAATCACAGTGCTAGTGCACTGTACACACTCAGAAACATCGCTGACTGAATGAATGCAATAGGCCTTTAATATGATACAGTATTTTTAAAACTCTGCTCCATAGAGGTGTTCATAGGGATTCTAGTATAACATAATTTAAAATTTTTTGATGGGGTTTTAAAATAATTCATATAAACATATTGTGTTTTTTTTAATTTTTAGAATTTATTTTATATATAGAGAGAGAGAGCACAAGTGGGGGAGAAGGGCAGAGGGGGAGAGAGAGAATCTTAAGCAGGCTCCACGCTCAGCATGGGGCCCAACCCAGGGCTCAATTCCATGACCCTGGGATCCTGACCTGAGTCGAAATCAAGAGTTTGATGCTCAACTGACTGAGCCACCCAGGTGCCCTAGGCATATTGTGTTTTTATCTGAATGGCCATTTATAACCAATATTATGATTGTGCTGGCATCTAGTAATCTAAAAGTGACAATATTTAACTTCAAATGCATTACTTCTGAAACTAAAGGACTGGGGACAAATTCTTGAGTATTATGAAATCTCAGGTTTGAGAACATTGATCTAGTATAATTTGTCTCTATTTTACAGATGTGGAAAGTCAGTTCTGAAGAAGCAAAGTGATCCTTTCAAGCATATATATTGGTGAGTGTATTTTTCAGCTCTCTGCAAATGCTCATCACTACCGTCATGACTGGCATGAAGAAACACTGGATTCCTCTGGGTCTGGCTGACAGAGCCCTCCACTCCCAGGTGGTAGGACAGGACCTGTTTCTCCATACTCCTGGCAATGCCAGCCTCTTGGCTCTCCATTCTCTCTTTAGAAGTTACTGCTTTTCTTCCTTTTGGCCTTAGAGTCTCCTCAGACCTTAGATCTGCTATAGGCAACTTTAAAATTCTTGCCTATTTTTAAAAAATTATTTACAGCAAGAATCTCTATCTGCTATACCAGGCATGTGTAAAAAGTGGTTAATTAACTATACAGAGATTGGACAAAGCTCAGACCTTCATCATTATGAGGTTTTGAAATTTTATTCCTAATGTTTGCTTGGAGTTCAGGGAGAGGAATATTGATCTTCTATTTAACAGCTCCATTCTGTGCTCAGCTTACTTGGGAAGGCAGGGCTGGATTGAAGTAAAAGGACAAGGATAAGGGTGACCACAAAATTGTCTTGGTTTTCCCCCATATACAGTGGGAAACAGAACACTTGAAAGTCTCACATTAGCATCTCTTCTCTGCTTTTTTGGCTCTGCCCATGTATGCTTCATTGATACCCTGTTCCCTCTAGGCAGGTGACTCTGGATGACATCCTCACACCACACCAAGAGTCAGTGGTTCTAGTCATTGGGATCTATCTCCATAGTGATATGCTTTCTGAATATCATTTGGAGATTCCTATTCTGGAGCTCAAATCAGGATCTCATCTTTATTAACAAGTAAGGGATTGGGGCCAGTCCATTCTGGGGTGGAAGTGGAAGCAAGTCAAGTCAGCATCTTGAGAAAAGGTATCCTATTCTTCTCCTATAATCAAAGCCATGGCTTACTTACCATTTGCCTCGTGGCATCTGATGGAAATCTGTCCCTTATTGAAAACTGCCGAATGGGGTGCAGCCTCAGACAGGAAGACTAGGGTAGGTTGAAGGAGAAAAAGCTGTAGGTTAAGTTCTACATGGTTGAGCCATATAGATGCCAATGTTTGAAATATAATATATTCCTATCCTCAGTCTCAGGTCCTTACCTCTTATTTCATGGGGACCAATATTCTTGTTCTACCCAAGTCTTGGAATTTCAACTTTGAGAGACTGACTCTCACTCAGGTCATTATAGGTTAATCTAAACATCCAAATTGGACCTGCCTTCAAGATCAAATTCAGTTCTTACTCTGTTTATGACGCCCTTTCCTAAGCATATTGACCTCTCTTTTCTCATAACCTCCACAGCACTTATATTTTGGTGCTTAATTGTCTTCATCTCAGTTCATAAACATTGCATCCAGTTTGGGGCTGTTAGTTAACTTTGAGTGGAGGGAGGTGTGCTTTGTTTGCTTGTCTGGATTCTAAACTCCATGAAGGCAGAGGCCGTATAATATTCCTGCTACCCCTTCTTTAGCAGATTGCAAGTGACTGTATCCATCCATTTATGCTTCAAGTACATCTTGTGCCAGACACTGGGATAAATAGGCTTTATAGCTCAAGCAAATGGAAGATCAGTGCTGAGGTAGCCCTCCTTTTCAGGGCCTTGAAAGGCCCCATAAAACACATCATCAGTTTTCCATTTCACAAGCTGGGCAGCATCTTGACACAGGGGCAGATCTAGTAAGGAAAAGAGGTTTCCGTGGACCCCAGTGATTCTTAGAATAAGATGTCTGCTAAAAAGTCAGTCCTGGGGACCTACCAGTGGTACGTGGAACAACTGCACACTAAGACTGCGAATCCTGTGTGACATTTGAACTTCTGGCCATTTGGGAGCAATGAAAAACTCTGATGGAAAGGAGAAGTCCAGAAACCATCCTATAATATTGCCAAGCAATATGAGCTCCAAGGAAGACTAGCAGTGCACTTTTTGATTTAATTTCCTACTCTAAAGCATAGCTAATCCCAGCGGATTAGAAGGTGGGTGTCAGATGTGTGTCTCCTGAGGGGCAGTATGGCAAAAGCATGTCCTGCTGGACACAAGGCTGGAGGCCACCAGGCTGGGGACTGTTTCTCCTCTGTCCCTCCAGGGTGCTTACTTGTTGTGGGAAGCTAGGTCTGACACTGATGCACTGACTGTTCTGTCGAGTGAGGATCCGTTTCCGTCTCCTCTGTCTCAACACCACATAGATCCTGGCATAGACAAGGACCGTCACTCCAAAGGGCAGGTAGAAGGACACCACTGAAGAGTAGATGACAAAATCAGGGTTGGAGATGGAGCAGACGGTGGGGTCTCCTGTGAGTGAGAGAAAAGGAGAAAGCAAAGCAGTTTGCCAAGTAGGAGAGATCAGTGGGGAGTGTACAATATGGTCTCATATCTTGTGTGGCGTCTCCACCATCTAATCCACACAGAGCTTTGGGAAGCAGGGCTTCCCAGCCCCCCCCCCCCCCACTCCCTCATCATGTCTCGGTTCACATCCTACCTCATATGCAGAGGCTGTTAAAAGCCAGGAGCAAAAGTGAGTATAAGTATGCTTCTATTTGTGGAAAAATGGATATACCCACACATGGACACACACATGTGTGTGTCTACATACTTGTTTCAAGCATTGTCTTTAAGATTACTAGTGTTTGCTTCTAGGGAGGGTCACAGGGCAGCTACCAATCTAGGGTTGAAGGGAGACCTACATATATGTATGTGTATATATATTCCCTTACACCTTATGTTTTACCATGGGCAAGAATTTTTCTCATTAAAAATATTGAAAGCATATGCATGAGAAAGAACAAAGAGAAAACACAGAGCTATTTCAGAATCACTGACCCCTGAAGACCCTCAGTATACCATCACTGAGCCTGCACTGTCATCCTGTCCTTTCTCTCCTATCTGGGTAAACTGCTGCCTGTCCCTAGATTAGGCTTTGAGACCTCTCCCACAATTTCTCCATGCTTGAAGTCCTGTGAAGCCTGTCAGTGGGCAGAATGACACTATGGTGAGCAGTGAGTGGAGCCCTGCCCCAATTCCCTTTGGGTCTGGCCTGAGTGTATGTCTTGTCAGTGGGGCAGCAATTCTGGAAGCTTCTCTCTGCTGAGTCCCAGATGAGGTGGTGAGGACAGTGAGTCCTCTCGCCCAGGAGATGAGGTGATTTGTCTCAATTATTTCATTGAAATAGTACTGTGCTGTTGGTACAATAACTATTGGGTGAATCCAAGAATGATGAATATATGAGCAAAGCAAACAAATGAGCATTTTGCAGGAGCACAGAAGCAGTCATTGGCTGGAGCATAGAGGGGAAAGCCTCATAATGTGATTGACGATATTTACCCCAAATAATTTCAACATTTAAGGAGGAAAGGATGATAAGCACTCACCAACTTCCTATTTCAAAAAAAGTATATAGAGCACCTACTATGCTCTAGGCACCATGCTGGGTGATAAAAACACTAGGTAGCCCTACTAAGTGGTCAAAGAGGCTTTTGTGAGCTAGCCTGGGAACCTGAGTCCCACAGAGGTGTGAAGGGCAGGGCTGGAAGCAGGTTGCCTTGACAGGTCATAAACTTAAAGCTATTTGAAGGCTTTGTCTTCAGCTTGTTTCCAAAGACAGAAGAGCCTGATGCATCTGAATTTAGGATGAGTCTATTATTCTTTTAGTTTTGGGTTTCTCAACTGGGATCCCACAAGCTCCCGTGTTCTGAAAGCCAGATGAGGTGTTCTGCTGCTCAAATCTAGATAGCAGTCCTCCATTTCCTTGTTTCGAAGGAAATTTAAGACCACGATTTTTATCTGTGAAATGAAGGGATTGTGCTGCCCATTCAGAGATTTTTAGAGTTTCCTCTAGAGCCACCACTCTCTGCTCCACTGCTGTCAATGATGGAAATTTCAGCTAGACTGCTGGGTCTCGGTGGGGAGCTGGGGCAACTCTAGTGAGCCAGGACCCCCAACCTTGGGACTCTCTGCAACCCAAGATCCTGCCTTATTTCTTATCCAGAAATGCATGTTGCTCTTTTCTCGTACAATGAGGACAACACCAAGATGGAAGAAACTGATGTTCAACTTTTTTCTGCCCTGTGTTGTCTGACAATTCACAATCTCATATAGCAGCCTATTTCATTAAAAAGAGCTCTGCCAGGGGCACCTGGGTGGCTCAGTCAGTTGAGCATCCGACTACAGCTCAGGTCATGATCTCACAGTTCGTGGGCTTGAGCCTAGCATCAGGCTCTGTGCTGACAGCTCAGAGCCTAGAGCCTGCTTCAGCTTTTGTGTCTCCCTCTCTCTCTCTGCCCCTCTCTCACTCATGTTCTGTCTCTCTCTTTCAAAAATAAATATTAAAAAAATAGCTTTGCCAGAAAGTCCTTTTGTGTTGCACTTCTTAGTGAAAATCCAGCCACTTCCAATATCAGGTGTCATTGGCAGTATCCTGCCCTTTTCTCCTCTACTTTTCACAGGGTGAGTAGAAAAAATGGCCGAGAGAAGTCATTTATATTGGGCTTTCGAATGAACTTGGGAACTTCCTTATAGATGGAAGAGGTGCTAGAGGAACCCACATCCATCACAATAATGAAACTGTACTGTGAAGGTCAGGCTGAGGCAGAGAAGGACGGCTGGGCTTCCTCCCTTTGAGTTCTGCTCACTAATTCCCTGAACTGTGCTCTAGGATGAGGTGACTGGTCTCTATGTCCACCAGCAGAACTACTAGTGCTTAGATTTTCTTTGGAGCAGGTGCATAGTTAAATTTTGATGTATAGAAACTTTTTCTAATACACAATAATAACAACAATAGCATTAGCTCATATCCATTGGGCCCTTACAATGAACCTGAAGCTTGGATGTGATACATGAATAAGTGGAGGGCTGACTATCGTCTTATTAATAAACTTAAAAGTAAGAGAGAGCAGGGCGCCTGGCTGGATCAGTCAGAAGGGCATGTGACTCCTGATCTTGGGTTGGTGAGTTCGAGCTCCACGTTGGGTATAGAGATTACTAAAACAAAAATAAATTAAAAAAGAAACTTAAAAAAAAATTTGCAATAGAATAAATCATGTACTTAAAAAAAAGTGAGAGAGATTGAAAGAGATGAGACGGAAGTGAGAATGTACGTGTTAAGTCATGGGCATTTTCTGCCTTCTTAATTCTATATTTGAAAATCCTTTTGGAAAGATTTTTCTGAATTTTGTTTCTGGAATAATAATGATCTCACTGGTGACAACAACACCAATTAGCTCATCATTCTTCTGCACTTTAGATGTAGTCATTAACTGGGAACTCTGTCTAACGTCAGAGCTTGAGACTGTTTTAACTGTTACTAGGGTGTGTGTATCTGTGGGAGTGAGTAAAACAGCCCCCGCCAACCCCCATGAATGAGTAAGAGGAACCACTCACCCGAGTGAATGTGGTGGGGATTTGCTGCTGGCCAGGGGCAAGCAGTGCCTTCGTCTAGCAGTGGTTGTGAGATCCCATACTACAAATTCCAATTTAGAATAATGTATTTTTGTATAGAAAGTAGGTTATAGAGGGTGGTTTAGTTATCAGACTAACCCACAAAGCACATTTAACACTCATCAAAAATAGCATTTTATTTATTAATTTTTTTAACATTTATTTATTCTTGAGAGACAGAGAGAGACAGAGCATGAGCAGGGGAGAGGCAGATAGAGAATCCGAAGCAGGATCCAGGCTCTGAGCTGTCAGCACAGAACCCCACGTGGGGCTTGAACCCACAAACTGCAAGATCATGACCTGAGCCGAAGTTGGATGCTTAACCAACTGAGCCACCCAGGTGCCCCTCAAAAATACTATTTTAATGCCAGGCAGCCTCTTAGAGTTGGGTTAGGGAATGTTGCTTTGGGGAGTAAATGTGTGTCCACAACCATGTTTGTGTGTATAAAGTGTCATTCAGTGAAAACAACAAAGTAACTAATGGTAAAGAGTAATGCAAACATGATAGTAACATCGTATTTTGGGAACACTTTGAGTTAACTAGGCAAATATTTGTTGGATGATTCAGCTGCTTAACCTTTAATGAAGCAGAGAAAGAAGCCTGACCTTGAGCATGCAGTGTGTGTTTGGCAGGTCTATGTATGTTATTCCAATTTATTCTTGACTTAATCATAAAAAGAAAAGCTCTATGAAGGAAGGAGAGTGGAATTATATCACATGTAGTGTCAGAGTCTAAGGTCAGTGATGAAAGTGAACATTATATAGAGCTGAAATTTGCTTTGAAAAATCTCCTGAATCACATACAAAGATATACATGGTTTTATTACAGCCCTGAAGAGCAGTAAGTAAAGATGTGTGATACATACATTAATATGTCATATATGTATTCTAAAGAGTTCAAACACAGCATGCAATTTTAGAAATGAAGTTACTAGGTTTATTTGCAAGAGGCCATATATACAAATAAATGCTGGTAACTTTCTGACTGAGTATATAGACTCAGTCTATATATTTCAATTTGCTCAAGTTTATGCTTCAGTGTATCCCAAATTTATCAATATGAAAACTTAGAAAAGTTAAGTAGATTGTTCAAGGAGACACAGCTGGTAAGTAGTAGAATTGAAGTTTGAATGTAGGTTTTTCTAATTCCAGAGCCTCTGTTTTCCTAAATGTGTTTTGACTTTTATTTTATTTTTTTTAATTTTTAAAAAATGTTTATGTATTTATTTTGAAAGAGAGAGAGACAGAGAGAGAGAGAATCTCAAGCAGACTCCATGTTGTCAGCATAGAGCCTGATACAGGGCTTGATCTTATGAACCATGAGATCATGACCTGAGCTGAAATCAAGAATTGGACACTTAACCAACTGAGCCACCCAGGTGCCCTGTTTTGACTTTCAAATTATTGGTCAGCAAATGACTCTTTGATGACTATTTATAAATTAGGATTTGCCTGTAATTATATGCAATGTGTTACATATAATATCTGTATATATATAAATACACAGCTATGTGATTTGTACATATATACCAGAAATTAATGATCTTAGAAGATAGTAGGACTTAAATCAATCCAAATGGACAAAATAAGAATTCCAGGTGAACACTAAAACATGACTCAATTAATTCTCTTTTAGCAAATACTCAGTGTTTATTATCAATACCTGTAACCTTACTATATATGCTAATAGTTTTCATTCAACACATGAAATTCCTGAGGCTGAAAGATGGACATGGAACAGCGAAAGAAGACTGACCCCTATGAGGTATAGATTTGGATCAGGGTCTTACATCTAAAAACCAAACATCTCAGATATTCACATTGTTAATCCACATGTCCGTCCATCCATCCATCCATCCATCCATCCATCCATCCGTCCATCCAATAGAAGATGTACCATGTGCCAACCATCATGGCCAGAATTTTTGTATATTAAGATATAGGAATATCCTCTCAAATAATTTAGGGATCTATACTAGCTCTCAAATGCCAGAAATGATTTTTATTCAGTGAAAAATTAGAAATATAGATCCTGTTTGAGGGCTTTTATAGCATTATTTTGCATTGTAAGCCCATTATGAATTGTCATTTTTTCATTAGCAAACTTCACCTGAATTACTAAATAGCTTAATTTGTTAACTGGCACATTGCTTCAAATGAATACAATATCATTTCTTTCAAAATAAGGATGTGCTAGAGTTTTCACTAACTCGGGCAGAACTTCATGTGCCAATAAGTGATGAGATTTTGCTTTATGCTTTAATCAAAATCCAAAACATTGCAGCCTATGGTATCCTTATTGGATTACAAAGTATGCTGATCAGGGTCAGAAATTTCCAGGCTAAGTACCACTGATAGCCACTCAGGCGTGCTATGAATCACATGGGTGTTGTAAGAGGGACCATCATTTTTACCTGTGGTGTTGAAGCCAAAGAGGAGAGGGCAAGACACGGCAAAGGCTAGTACCCACACAGCTGTAATCATGAGGGCCACACGCCGACAGGAGCTCTGTCCTGTGCCATGTTGGTAGTGGACTGGCATGACCACTGCAGTGTACCTGTGAACAGAAGGGGAGAGAGGATAAACATGATGAGAAGGGATGGGGGAATTGTTCAAAAGACAAGTTGATAGAGGCTCGTAGAGAACTAATGTGGGTGATACATGTGGCAGGAGAGAAACAGTTTGGTTGGAGGAAGAGTGAAAGGTTATTTGCGTAAAAATGCAGAAAGGCTGAGATAACAGAGATGAACCCACTGAGCAGGGAAAGGGAGAAAGAAGAAAAAAGTGAGTAAAGCAACAGACTGGGCGGCTGGAAAGCTTGTTTGCCAGTGGCGGTTGAGGACCAGCATACCTGAGCCTTGTATTCATGTACCCTAACCCCAGACTCTGGGTACTGGTCTGCGTGCCTTTACTTTCTCCCACAGTTTTTCAGGTAATGCTAGAACTGTGCCCAAAGAGGCTGTTCGCCCCTGCTTGTATCCTAATATAAATTCCGACCCTCATAGTGACAACTATTTCAAGTGGCAGTCATTTTAAAAAAATAGAGATGAGTAATATCTAGTGAAGGCTTATTTCAAAATCCAGTTTTCATGCTCTCTTAGTCCATTCAGGCTGCCATAACAAAAATAGCGTAGACTGAGTGGCTTAAGCAACAAACATTTATTTTTCACAGGTCAGAAGGCTGAGAAGTCCGAGATCAAGGCACTGGCAGATTCATTGTCTGGTGAGAGCCCATTTCCTTGTTCATTGATGGCTATTTTTTCACTGTGTCCTCACGTGGCTGAAGGGGCAAAGGAGTGATCTGGGGTCTCTTTTCTAACGGCACTAATCTCATTTCTGAGGGCTTTACCCTCATGACCTAATCATCACCAAAGGCCTCATTTCCTAATACCATCACTTTGGGGGTTAGGATTACAACATACGAATTTGGGGGAGACATAGACATTCAGTCTACAGCAAAGGCTCTTGCATGGTTAATACACAGTTCTTTGTGTTATTGGACATCGTCTTTTCTGTGGCAACTCCTCTCACACATTTCCAGCTACTTAGCAGAAACATAGCAGGTCTTATACATTTGCTTACTATGATGTCTTCCCCATTTATCCATGCATCTCTTTCCTACCAGCTGCTTTCTGTGATGGCCACAGCCTCCTGCAGGTCTCTGCTGCCAGGTTCTAAAAGGAAATTTAATCATGTCGTCCCCATCCCTGACCCCCCAGCTGGAAACTGAGAAAGGCAGAATTTCTGCCCTGTACAATCCCCAAAGTTGAATGTAGACTGAACTTGAGAAGAGGACATGATGTCACTGCTGTGATTGGATTACTAATCAATAGACTGAGTTATTCAAAAGAGAGATTATCCTGGGTGGGCCTGGCTTAATCAGCCTTAAAAGGGATTGGGCAAGTTCACTAATGAGACCAGACAACTGCCTGCCTCAGGGTTGGAGAGAGATAGCTCCCAAATGATTTGTTACTTGATGGCCAAATCATTTTATAGCTTTGGTATTCCTCATAGGTCCTTGCACAAAGCAAGTAGGAAGAAGCTGTTGATTGATTGCCTTGTGGATTCTGAAGGCCTTCCACATGAGAGGACAATTCTAATTCTAGTCAGGCTCAAGGAATCCAGTGTGCATTTCTGTGTCCATAGAGGCTTAAGTTTTCTTTGTGTTCTCAGTGTCCAGGGAACATAGAGGCCAGATTCAGGGTAGGATCCTCCTTAGCTCCCTTGTGTGTCTCAAGGAAGGGGAGAACAGCCTCTGGGCGGGAGGGGGTGGGGCACAAAATCTCCTCCTCTCTGTGCCAGCCTGCCTAAATCATCAGCCCCTGGTGCACCTGGCCTTGGAGTTCATGTGTTACATTTGCATTCCCACAAGAGCTGCTTGAGAGTCAGCTCTGAGGGCTGAGATGGAGGCAGACTCTGCAGGACTTGGCCTTGGTACCATGATATGTGATAGAAGTGGCTCCTTTCTCAAGAAGGAGAAATAGAGGTCCTTATTTAATAAGTTCAAATTAAGATCCCACCATCAACCCCAAGGGAGGCCTGTGGGAACTCAGTTCCCCTCTTCTGATGCACAGACATTATAAATCCTGCCTGGAATCCTTAACTTGGCAATCAGGGAGCAGGCCTGTAGTACCTTGTGTTCCTCTAGGCTTCTTGCTCTCCTCAGGGCTTTGGACTCAGGGCAGTGGGCTGGGGCTTTGAGTCAAATATGTCTGGCCCTCAGCAGTGATCCCTGAGGCACCTTGGAAGAAAGACTGAGCCTTGAAAACAGCTGTTAGGAGCTGGGTAGGAGAGGTGGGACCAACTTCCTCCTCTCTAGACCAGCAGTTGGTCCTGGGGCCTTCTATTTACATAATGTCTTTTGATAAAAAAAGAGCCTGGCTCTCCAGGTGGAAACAGCCCTAATTTGTACCATTTGTCAATTTCCACGGTAGAAGTACTCCCACCTTTGCCCATTTCAAGCCACACCAAAGGTTTACTAACTGGTTCAAAAATTCTTAAAATGTTGCCCTTTCAGCTCTTGCCAGCTATTAGGAGCTGGCTCCAGGCATGCCGCTGAGCATTTTCCTAGGTATGCTTCAATGTTCAGCAACTCCTTGGAAGCTCCTGTTAATTCAAGAAGTGTGGGGAATGCTGGTTCCATTTTCTAGAGGAGGAATCAGAGACATAGAGAGGTTACATGATGAACCCAAGATCCCACAGCTGGTCGTGGAAGAGCCAGGTCTCCCACCGCTGAGGCCAGTGTCTCTCTGGTGTGCCTCACTTCCTCTCAAGGGCACTGTCAAGTCTCTGAGGCCTTGTGGGGAAAAGGGCTTCCTCAGGAAAGGCGGCATTCTATTCCCAGAGCATGTGGGATTCCCAGAATTTTCCCCAATTAGTTTGATTCTATTAATTACGGGCAGGGGTGCGGTGGGGCAGCGCTCCTGTTATAATACAGATTCCCAGGCCCCAGGCTAATTTAATTAAGTACTTCCAGAGTGGAACCCAGAAATGCGCGGTTTTAAATGCACCCCTACCTATCGTGGGGCCTATCCGGGGCTTGAACTCAAGACCCTGAGATCAAGACCTAAGCTAAGATCAAGAGTCCAAGGCTTAACCGACTGGGTCACCCAGACACCCTAAATGTGCATTTTGAACAAGCAAGTGTGTCTTACAATTAGACAAGTTTGAAGTCTGCACCAAGGAAAATTTCCGTCAGAAATTCTTGTAACGGTTAAGAAGTGAGAGACGACGCTACATTTACCACTGTTATGTTACTTTTGGGGGGGGGGGGTATTATTTTTTAAACATGATTAAACTTCTAGAATAAACGAGGCCCCCAAGTTCGCCTGCAGGGTTTTCCGCCAGGAAGCCTGTTGCGGGTGACCGAGACAAAGGTGCTGTTCCGGAACTAGCCATCGGAGGGCACCATAATGCAGCGAGAACTGCCAGCGCGGCAGGGTGAGAAGTTCACGGCTCACCTGGTGGCGTTCCGGACCCCGTGGGGAGGCAGGGGGGCGGGGAAGGCTCGGCTCTGCAAGTTCTCGGAGGCCTGCGGCGGCCCAGAATTCCCACCCGGGTAGGCTGCTCCACAGCTGGTCTCCTCCCGAATCGGCCGCAGGTGACCGCCGGCAGCGAGGGCAGGGCTGGACGTAGACGCGAGCAGCTGGCGGGCCTGGGCTGTCTCTAAGTGCGGCCGCTGCGCTCACCGAGCTGTTCCAGGGCGACTTTGCGCGCCACCTCGCTTCCTCGCCTCCTGTTTCAGCGCCTAGTTCGCCGGGCTCTTTCCGGCGTGGCTGGAGCACTGGCAGTGTGTAAGGTGGTTAAGTCCGTGGCGGTCGGAAACAGACTGATAAGCGTCTGAATCCCAGTTCTTCCACTTAACTGTGTGGCCACGGGCCAGAATTTGGCTTCTCCGTGATACAATTCCCTTATGTGTACATTGGGGATAATGATTCAGCCCGATAGGGCGGTTATGAACACTAAATAAGATTATCTCTGTGAAGTCTTTTAGCACAATGCCTGGTACCTATCCAACATTTAAAAAGCCCCATTATTATTATTATTATTATTATTATTATTATTGTCATAGTATTGTGCTAGCCCAAAGAATCTGTGATTATTCATATGGATGAGTTTACAGGTATCTTCCCCTTGTTCCTGGGAACATTAAAGGGAACATTATTTATCAAACAAATATATATAACACTTTCTATGTGCTAGGCAACTGTTTGAAGTGCTTTACAAATATTAACTCATTTGATTCTTGTAATAACTGTGTTACTATGATCTCCACTAAACAGATAAGGGAACAGAGGCCCAGAGAGGGTAACTGACTGGCCGGTGGCCACATTGCTATTAGGTGGTAGGGCCAGGATTTGTAGCCAGGCAGTGGGGCCCCGGAGCTAAGGGGCCCAGAGTGTGGCTAGGCGCCTCTGCGCAGGGCAGCGTGCTATAGAAGAAACCGTGTGACTGGATCCTTACTCCTGCACCTACCAGCGGTGTGGTGTGAGCAGACTACACAGTCTAGCCTCAGACTGTTCACTTGTAAAGTGGGGATAACACACCTGTCTCGCTGGGGTGTTGTGACGGTTAGCAATAATGAAAAGCTTTTAGCGTGGCACACAGTACATTCTGCACAAGTGGTAGCTATTTGAGATTAGCACGGAGCAGCCAGGGCACTGAAGACATAGGAGATATGCCTCTTTTACTCCAAGTTGCAGTGGGCTGCCAGAGGCAGCATGGCCAGAAGCTTTGCTCTTGATGTCCCATCCCTACTTCCACCAGTGAAGGGGTGGCTCATTATAATAAAGTAATGGTGGGGGAGTCAGGAGGCCCCAGTTCTAGTCCCAGACCGAAGAGGCTGCGGGAGCCCCTACAAGCATGTAACATTTCCGCACAAAGGAGTTAAACTACGATGCCCCTTCTGACTCCCAGTTCTGTGACTGGGCTTTGTAGGCTCCTCACTCTGCTGAAGCTCTCAGGATCCTGGCAGAACGTGACCTCCACCTGAAGCCCCGTCCTAAGGCAGGAGGTATGTGTGGGGGCACTGACGAAGGTGCCTCCTCAGGAAGCTGGCGTGCAGAGTGGGGGAGGAAAGAGACTGGTCTGGGTGGGAGGGCCTGAGTCTAACTCCCTGCCTGGGTTTAATGAGCCCCAGAGCTCTGTGAGGGCTGCTTTTCACCACCTTTTATTTGGTCAGACAGGGGGCTCAATAAATCTTTAGTTCTGTGGGCTCCCCTCCTGAAATTGTTGAAGGAGAAAGCTTTTTGCAAATGACTGGAAAGCCCTTTGCAAATATAAAGTACTTATTTAGATGCAAACTAAAAATCCAAGGTGCCTGTGACTCATCTGGTACCTATTGTGCTTGCTGCAAAGACGCGGAGGCTTGCCTGTGTGATGGGTGCCATTTGAGAGCCACTTAAAGAACTCCCTGGTGAATGAATTTGGTTGCATTATTCCTGGGCCCCTAGCGGAGGACTCTAATTCTCACCACTCAGAACGTGTCCTCCTCCTCTGACACTTTCTCAGCCCTCTCCCAGAGTCAGTTCTGACCCAGGATGCTGTGGGAGGGGGCTGGTCCCCTGGGGAGGCAAGGAGCCAAGGAGGGGTGGGGGGGGGGAAGTAGGGGTTTGTGCTTTTTAAAGAAGAAAAGGCAGCATTAATCCAAGCATCCAGGGCTATGCCTGAGAATCTAATGACAATAGTATTACTTGCTTTCAAAACCCCTTTTTATCATTTCCTTTTCTTTCCTATCTCTTACTACCCTGTTATTACATAGCAGGGCTTCATGGCCAAAAAATGCTGAATCCATTCGGTCAAGTTTGTCAGACTGGTGACTAGCATTGTGTGAAGACCAAAGGTCTGCATGAATGACTGCATTTTTAATGAATTGACCAGTGATTTGGCATCACATGAACAGAATTTAATGCTGTGTACTGCACACTGCCATGAAGGATGATGGAGACAGCTTTTCCAAGGCCTGTTTTCATTCCTGGAATAGAGAGGAGCCTCCATCTTGAGATTTGGTGAGGATTGGTTCATGTAGATGTACCAGCCAAGAAGAAAGCATCCTTCTCTGTTGGAGTCTAAGGCATGACTTGTTCCTCAGATTTCAGGTAGTGAGGGCAACGCCTTCTGGGAGTTGTCCCCTATGGGACAGAGCCAATTCAAGGTTTATCCTTTTGGTTGTGAAAGTGGTGAAAAGTAGAAGTGTCTGTCAAGCGTGGCTGCTGCCAGTGCAATGGTGCTCTTATGCAGGCTAGGAAAAGGCCCCCTCTCCTGGCCGACTCAAGATTTGCAAAGAAACACTGGTTGAATTCAGTTCCCAAACGCTTGTGCAGGGCACAACCTGCACAACCTCACCTGCCAGCCCCATGCTTGTGAATGTGTGTGGATGGAGTGTGTAGGCACACTCTTAAGAGGGTGGAGAGTAGGGTCAGGAGCCAAGAGACAAGGAGGGGGCTGCCCCAGAGCCTCTTCTAAGAAGCTCCCTGCTCTGCTCTTCACCTACTCTCTCATGTTCTTTCTGAAGGTACACATTTGTGCTATAAACGTTGGCTACCCTCAGACAAAGACCGCTCAGTTTGGTTTAATATTCTTTGTTCAAGGTCTGTAATAGGCGCAGCAGGGAGACTCACAGTGATAAGGAACTAGGACTAGTATAAGAGTTTGGGGAAGTGGAGGTGATGATATAGCAAACTAGATGCAGCCTGCTACTTATGTAAATTATATATTTAGGTACTGAATGGCCAGAAATCACACAAAAGGCTTAGAAGAGTTCTGTTCTCAGAGACCTAAAAATATTATAAAATCCCCAACTATCCCTTCATTTTAAAACAGCTTTATCAAGATATAAGTCGCATTCCACATAATTCAATGTGTACCATTCAATGTTTTGGGGTATATTTATAGAATTATGCAACTATCTCCCTTGATTTTGAAATACATTCTTTAATGGTGGGAGTCCCAGCTGTATGGACATCTTCTTTAATTTTCCTTCTCAGGTGGATAGCCAATCAAAGGATAAAGACAAAAGACTATCCAGTTGACTGGTTGGCCTGCAGTATCACTACAGGGAGGGGTTTTCACATCCATTCTTCGGTCACTGTTCAAGATTCCCATTTCAGCCCGTGAAAGGGGTTTAGGGTGTTGATAGGGAGAGCACAACCCTGGGTGGTGCAAATGTCCAACACAGGGAAATGAGAAGGACCTGCTTTAGATCCTCTAGCGTAGTTACAGAAAAAGTGCTATGAGAGTTCAGGGGTAACTGAATCAAGTTTGTAGAAATTGACAAGTGTGATAGACCTTGAAGCAAGAGAGGAACTTAGGCAGGGCAACCCAGAAAGTGATGAAATTGAAAAGATAGACGGAGGCCATATTGTAGGAAACTTTGAATCCTAGGCTGTGAAGGTAGTTTTAACATTTATTTCACAGGCCAAGGAGACGCTGAAGGGTTGTGAGTAGAGTAATGGATGTTTGGACTTTACTTCTGGGGAGAGTAATTCTGAGAGTGGTGTGCAGGACCAGTCAGGAGGCTGTGGCAAAAGACTGGGGGAGAGGTCATAGGAACCTAAAATAAGCAGGCATAGTAAGAAAGGAAAGATAGGGGCAAATTTGGGGGAAAATGGCAAAAATGGAGTCTGTAAGCCTTGAGTGCTTAGATGTGGGAGATGAAGAAGAGAGAGGAGTCGAACAAAACTGAGACTGTAAGGCAATGATGTTGCCAATAAGGGATGATCAAATTAAGATGGTTTTGGTTCTTTGATGGTTTGATGGTTTGGCTTTTAACATGTTGCCTTGAAGAAGCCAGTGAGGTATCTAGGTGGTAATGCGGTTTGAAACTCAGGGAAAGTATTAGGGGTATAGCTGGCGATTTGAGGAGGCTTAGCACAAAGCCTAAGATTATGAACTTGGAGTCAGACATGAATTCAAATGCTGGCACTGCTCTGTACTAGGGGTGTGACTTTAGGCAAATTCCTTAATTCCATTCAGAAGCCCGGAAATGAAGATAATAATAGCAGCTGAGTTGTGAAGATGAAGTGAGTTAGTGCACGTTAAAGCCTTAGTCCAGTATGGTAGATTCTCAGTGATTGGCAGAGTTTGTTTGGGAGTGAGTGGATGGTTTTGCTGGGAGAAAGAGTATAGGAGGGAGAAAGGATGGAAGAGGAGGGAGGTGGGAGGGGACTCAGAGAAGGGAAGGTTGGAGGCTCTTGCGTGGCAACAGAGGCTGTGGGCTGGAGAGCAAGCTCCTTTCCCCAGACCCCCCTGTGGGCCTGGAGATGTCCATGGGAGCCATGAGCAAGTCCAAGGCCCAGGCAGGGGAAAAGGGAAAGAGGAGAGGAAACAAAAGGAGAGGAGAAGTGAGGAACAGAGGCTCCTAGGGCCAGGGCTGGGCACTCTTCGGTAGGGAAAGCGAGGCTGCTTAGCTGGGACATGCACCGAGGTGACTCACAATCACAGAAATCCACTCCACCAACCAGAAAGCAATTCTAAAAACATCACTGTTTCCTTGTTTTCCTTAAACTCCACGACGGAAATAAATAGATCGTAGCCATAATGCCTAAAATCGCCTTTCTCCCCATACGCTTCTCTCTTCTCTCCCTCCTTGCAAATACTCCCAAGCATTTCTCTCTCCTCTCTCTTTGCCTCTTTCTCCTACCTCTTCATCAAAAACAAACAACATGATAATGGGAAATTTTTCCTCCAAAGTCTTGTCAGCTCACCTTTTTTGTCTGTGTCCTGCTCTCCCTTTTCTCCCAATTAGAAATCACAAAAACCCCAGAGGATGGTGGGAAGGCAAAACCAGAATCCTCTTTAGGGGTCCAGGAAGAAGGAAAGGCTAGGAAAGCTATAGGATAATTATTTTTCTCCTGCCACAGGGGTTTCTTCTCTTCTGCAAACATTAGTTTAAAAGAAAACGACAAAGATGTCCTAAGTGGTAAGTTCTACTTGACAGTGACCCCAGTGTCCTCAAGTGCAAAGCCTGGGCCTCAAATATAGCAGAAGCAGCTTTCCCAGGCTGGTTTCCCACACCACCTGGCAGCCTAGACCTGGTAGAAGGGGAATCCAAGCTCTACCTGTCGATGCTGATGGCGCAGAGGTTCAGGATGCTGGCTGTACACATCATGACATCCAGGGTGACGAAAACATCACAGCAAATTCGGCTGAAAGTCCAGACTCCACCTGTTACCTGAGCATCAGAGACAAGGATGTTAGTGTTTCCCCCGACAACCCAGTCAAGTCTGTTGCCTTCCCTAGGCTAGCCTGCACGTGCTGACATGCCCTACCTCTGGCTGGTACCATTGTGCCAAGGGGAGTCAGACACTGAGGAGTTCCAGGCTGCTCAAGATGATCGGTCACCCAAGAAAGGACAGATTCACAGAATGTTAGAAAATTAGTGCTGGAATTAGTCCAGTGTTTCTGAAAGTGTGGTCCACAGTGGGGTGCTTCTTAAAGATACAGATTTCTGAACCCTTCCTTAGGTCTACTGAGTCAGAATCTCTGAATCTGGAGCCCATGAATTTTCATTAAAAAAAATTTTTTTAATGTTTATTTTTGAGATGGAGACAGAGCACGAGTGGGGGAGGGGCGGAGAGAGAGGGAGACACAGAATCTGAAACAGGCTCCAGGCTGTGAGCAAGCGGTCAGCACAGGGCCTGATGCGGGGCTCGAACCCACGAACCTTGAGATCATGACCTGAGCCGAAGTCGGGCACTCAACCGACTGAGCCCCCCTGGGTGGTATTTCATTTTTAAATACTCCCTCTGGCCCTCTCCCCCACTCCCTCCAAATACACCAAGATTTGAGAGTTACTGATCTAGTTCAAACTCAGGAGGCAACTAAAGCTCCTCGTGGTTAAGTGGTATGCCCATAGATGCCCAGCTGGTAGTGAGAAGAGCTTGGGTGATAGCCAGATGTGTGCATTGTGCCAAGACTGCCTTTCTGAAGCCCTCCTCACAGTGGAGAGCTTACCATGTACCCAGGAAACAGGCTGGGAACACGTTTTTCATGACACTTACCTCTAAAATGAAAAATCTGTCTGGCTTCTGGTTTTAAAGCTTGGAAGCATTCTAGAACAATATCTGTAAGAACCTGTGTGAAGTTAAGTCTGTGCCAATGTACCTGGCTTGGATGCCCTGGTTTCAGTCACCAGGAGGTGGGGGAACAATGGGTCCAGGGCATCAGAAAGGGGTGCTGATTCTATGACTCACAGCACCAGTGAGGATGGTCCTGGCCTCACGCATTTACATGTGTGTTCTAAGCTCCCAAACTTCCTTCTGGTCATGCTTACAGAGTGCCAGGAACTTAGGTAATTTAATTGGTATCCTAGCATATTTCTATTTTATTTTAAAACTTTTTACATAAGCGAATCAAACCAGACATGTTCAGGGAGACTGTTACTTTCACAGTGCCCATAAACTCCATTCTTGGGCCCTGAGGCATTTGTGCCTCTGCCCTTGGGGACCATGCTTCTCAAGGGGAAACCTGTGAAGCTTTGTGCCCCTGGCAGTAGCTGGGTGCTCATGATATCCCTTCTGGGCAGGCCCAGTGGCTCTCTAAGAGAAAGGGGATTGAAAAATAGGTACACGAACCTCTGAAGTAGCTTCTCAAGGGAGAAAACAGGTATTGTCCAAATGAGAGTGTGTGAAGATGGTGTTGTTCCTCTGGTTAGTTTTTCTCATCCAAGATTCATGTTACGTGGCCAAGTCACTTTACTGTTCATTTCTGATTTATTCCACTAAAGAAAGGTTGTGAAAGTCTCTCTTCCTTAATCACTTCTTTCCCCTTAGATTTATTTCTTTTCAGCACCCGATGTTAGCCCTGTATTTGGTCTTCTCCAGACTCTATTTTGAGAAGCGTTCACCAAGGATATTTTGTTTAAAAGCAACAATGAAAAGTTCAAACTAGTGATGAAGTTGTTATTTTTGTTCATTAGGTTGTGGATTTACTTTCTTATAGTTCAACCATTTGGCTCTATATAAATAAGGCCTAATATGAATTTATAGGAATTCTGAGAATGAGAAACTCATCAAAAGGGAGCTGTATAGTCATAATAACACAATGATTTAAGGGAGCCAGGAGAATAAAGGACGGTTTTCTCAGTACACTGGATGGTTGTATACTGTAAAAGCTTCTTGCAGAAGTTGAATTTTGTATACTAAGTCTCATTTTAACATAAGTCTGCTATGCAATTTATGTCTTAAATTGGGTAAAGCCTACTTTTTTTTTTTTTTTTTTTTTTGCAAAATTGTGAATGCCTGTGTCTGTGAGTTGGGGGTGAAAATGTAGGTGAGAGAGAATAGTTAGAATAATAGCAAACTCCAGTGCTTGCTGGGTATTCGTTCATTTGTTCATTCATTCATTCATTCATTCATGAAGCAAGTAGTTGTGAGGCCCCTTAGTTTGTAGAAGGAGGATTTGCTTTGTGTTTTAAGAGGTCTTAAAAATGTACTTCAGGCCTTGTCCTTGAAGAACTTATGTGATAACTGAGGAGCAAGGCATTCTTAAATAAAATGACTAGAGATCATTATGAGATCCTAACATTGTTAATACAATCTAACATTTATTGAGAACTTACTCTGCACAAGTCACTGACCAACATGACCCATTCTGGGAATGTCTATACCTTTGAAGCTTTAGATTCTGAAAACTGAATTTGTTCTTTACTGTATGTGCCCTTAAAGCTTTTGGGGGACAAATGATATGCTTACTTGATAGGAAATTGAATTACTGTTCCTTAATTCTGTAGGAGCAGGGACTATTCTGAAAGAGTCAGTGGTCTCTGACATAACCTGTATTAGTACAAATAGCTAACATTTCTTGAATGCTTACTAAGTCTTGATTCTGCAAAGCACTGTACATACATGGCCTCTATTGCCACTTGTAATCCTATGAGAGACTGCTACTGTTTTTACCACAGAGAAAGGGACGAAAGCTGGGAGAGGGTCAGCACTTCCCCCAGGGTGGCACAGCTAGCAGAGGCAGACAGGGCATTGGGATGGAGGTCATTGCCTGCCCTGCTATAGGGGGGTAGTGAAAGCACTCACCTGGCAGGATTTTTGGTACCCTGCTTCTTTAGCCTCTGGGGGCCAAAGCCCTCAAGGTCTCCCCTGGCTTCCCCTGTGCCACCCTGTTCTGGTTCCCTCTCTCTTTTTTAAAAATCTTTATTTATTATTATTATTTTTTTTTTTTTTTGAGAGAGAGAGAGAGAGAGAGAGAGAGAGAGAGAGAGAGAGGGCAAGCGGGGGAGGGGCAAAGAGAGGGAGACACAGAATCTGAAGTAGCCTCCAGGCTCAAGCTGTCAGCACAGAGCCCGACGCAGGGCTCGAACTCACAAACTGTGAGATCATGACCTGAGCTGAAGTCGGACGCTTCACCGACTGAGACACCCAGTCGCCCCTACTTTCCTCTTTTCCTGTCCCCACTTCTACCATCAAATTTCCCATTCTCCTTGATCTCAACTAAGTGTCAAAAGGAAAAAAAAAAAGTCTGATCAGCTGATTGAAGTAACTCCCACTAAGGTACCATCACTAGCCTTTCCTGGAGCTTACTCCTGAAAAAGAATCTCTAACTGGTGGGATATGTAATGGAAATCCTTTTTTTTTTTTTTCTTTACTGGAGTCCTCCACACCAAGTAAATACTAATAAGCAATCAATAGAGCTGCAAAGGACCAAGCACATGGTTAAGTAACTCTCACACGTGAGGTAAATATTATTTCCAGGTTAAAGGTAAAGAGGTGGAGACTGAGAATGGCCAAGTGGTTTGCCTAAGGACGCATCGCTAGTAAAAGCAGCTGGCGTTACAAACCCTGAATATTAACGATTACTCTATTTTGCCTCTCACAGGTTAGCACCTTGGTGCACACCTTCTGGGAAGTCTACAGGTCCACCCCGTTCTACCACCTGGGAGGGAGAAGAGCTGGTCCTGGCCCATCCATCCACCACACAGCCGATATCAACTGAGTGTCTGATACTTCGCTCTGGTGAGCATATTCAAGTGAGTGGAGCCTGTGTTTGCCCCCAGGGCCTCAGACCGTAGTGTGCACATGTTCGGGGGAGTCACGTATGAATGGGTCCGGGGGTGAGCTGAGGGCCCATGAGGGAGACACGCAGGAAATAACTAGGATACAATGTGAAAAGTGCTCATGGGGACATAAGGACAAAGTGTGGGGAGAACATAAAAGGTAAGGTGAGCTTGGAAATTGAAGGAGAAAAAAAAAAAAAAGCAAAACCAAAATCTGATCGATTTAAGGCTCTGTAGAGACATGATTCTACCTTTCTCCTAAATTCTAATGAATAACTCACTCCAGAATTGTGCAGTGGCCAGGTGGTGTTACTCTCACTTGCTAATGAATATAAGTAACTCCCTTTGGCGATACAGAAGGTGGGAGTAAGCAAGGCAGCGTCTTCAGGTACTGAAATTGGCTATTGATTTCCAACAGACACAGCCTGAGGCAGCATTTCCCAAATTTACTGATTAGAAGACAGCATTCCCCAAATCACCTGAGGCTCTTGTTAAATAAAATGATTCTCAGGCCCCACTCGGAATAATAAGTCCCTCCAGTGAATCTTACTGCCTGGGAGGTTTGGGGATGCGGGGGTGGGGGTGGAGGGCAAGACACTGTCTTCAGAAACGGTCATCCCTAAAGCACAGCTTCTTGAGCATTCGATGCCCCATGGATCCCTTTGGTCTGATGGTTCCCTTTCCAGAAGAATATTTTCAAGTGCATACAATCAAATACAGTGGATCACAAAGAATATCAATTATACTGAAATACAGTTACCAAAGTATTTTAATGTATGTGCTTCTTTAATAATGCATTAAATCACAAGACCTAGTGGCAGGCAGGTCCAAAATGCCTATAATTTCAAAGTACTGGTGAGTGTAAATGGTATTTCAAAGTGTCTGCAACAACTGTAATGTGATTTGAAAACGTAAATATCTGTGATTTCTACTGGTGACACTAAAGATTTTTTCTGCTGTGGGTTGATGCCTACATTCATAATTGAAGAAAATACTAAATGTCAGTCTAGTGAAAATAAAGGAGTAATTTTATTTACATCCAAGTTGATGGCCTCCCCTGATTAAGAGTGCTTGCTCTAAGGGATGGATTTTTAGTTGTTTGGGAGATGTCCAAGAGGCAAACATGGAACTACTTCTCTAGCCTCTTCATTCCATTTTTGTTTGCCACATTTGGAATCTTTTTTTGGGGGGGAAGGGGGATGCTGTGGGGAAAGATAGGGGATTCAATATGAATCCCAATTTCCTCATCTGTGAAATGGGGGGTTTTAAAGATTAGTGGTTCCTAAATGTCATATGGTAGCAGATGGCCAGCTGCCTGCACAAATTACTCAGGCTAGGAGTAGGGCTGGGGCAGGGGGTGCTGGTACAGTTACTACAGACTTCCAGGGCCACCCCTGGACATTCTGGTTTGGGAGATCTTGAGTAGGTCCAACAGTCTGTATTTTGAACAAGCAGCTCCCTATAATAAAGGTTTAGCTCAGAACTGCTCAAAGTTTAGACGTGTAAGACTCGTGGAGAACCCATTTAAAATGCTGACTCTCCTTGGGACACCTGGGTGGCTCAGTCGGTTAAGTATCCGACTTTGGCTCAGGTCATGATCTCAAGGTTCCTGAGCTGGAGCTCCGTGCGGGGCTTTGTGCAGATAGTGTGGAGCCTGCCTGGGATTCTCTCTCTCCTCTTCTCTCTCTGCCCCTCCCCCATACATGCATGCTCTCTTTCTTTCTCTCACAATAAACAAACAAACAAATAAATAAATAAATAAATAAAAGCAGAGATAAAAAAGAGAATATATACATAAAATAAATAAATAAAATACAGACTCTCCTTTATTTCTAACAATCAACATCATTATAAGGGCCAGAGGCTCCTTTCTCAAAACCCGGTAGCTCTTTCTCATCATCACTATCTGACCTTGATGACTCCTTGGGGTGAGTTTCCTTGCCTGAACCCCACCCTGCTCTTTTTTGCTAGGTCTGCATTACTTAACTCTCACATCTTTTCGCCTGTCCACCCTGGGACACAAGTATTCTGAGTTTAGTATTCTAAATGTTCCTCTGGCTGCTTACGTTGTCTTTCTGGCCTGATATAAGTGCATTAAACATTACAAAAGGTGGTTAACCGAGTGGAACAAAATGGGATGTTTGTGCTTGGAGAGGGAGCTCCACACAGACTGCAGCTTCTAAAGCAGGAAATTAAAACCTTGAGAGGGAATCAGAGATAGAACTATTTGTTATGGCACAGAAAAGAGTTTTCGAGAAAATGCTGCAAACTGAATTAATGAGACAGCCAGGCCAACACCCTCTAAAATAGAACCTGCTTTGAGATCACCTGCATGATTTTTATCCTGAACTTCCCTGCTAGGCCTGAGGACAAAGAACACTGAAGAAGGCCTCTGCTAGCCCCCCTGCCGAAGCCTAGGCTCCTGTGAGCCTTAGTGATGAGAATGGTATCAGTGAAAGCCACTGTAGTGCATACTAGCTGGTTGTTCTCTGGAAAGAACACATCATCTATGCTAAACCGACTCTTCTATCCAGTGATTAGTTCAGAGAAAATCATGTGCCAGAAGCCAGTTCAATCCAAGTACACCTTGACACTTCTACTTGGAATTCTGAGACACAGATTTCCTCTCTTGGTGGAGTGGTATGGGGTACACATGTAAGGCCTATCGCTTACCCTGTGCCTGTGGATAAGGCCAATACATAAAAGAGAGCTGAGAGAATTGTGGGGAAATGGAGCTGGAGCCCTGTTCAAACTGTGCCTGTAGCCTACCCTACCACAGGACTTTTAAAGTTCCTGGTATGAGAGCCAATGCATTCTGTTTATTGGCTTAAACAGTCAATTGGAACTAGGTTTTCTTTTACTTACAACTAAAAGTATCTTCCCCTCCCCCCCCCACCCTTTTTAATTTAAATTTTAGTTAACAGTGCAATATTGGCTTCAGGAGTAGAATTCAGTGATTCATCATTTATATACAACTCCCAGTACTCATCACAAGTGCCGTCCTTAGTACCCATCATCTATCTAGCCCATCCCTCATCCACCTTCCCTATAGCAACCCTCAGTTTTTTCTCAGTCATTAATGGTCTCTTGGTTTGTTTCCCTCTCTTCTCTTCCTTACCCCCTTCCCATATGTTCATTTGTTTTGTTTCTTAAATTCCACATATAAGTAAAATCATGTGGCATTTGTCTTTCTCTGATTGACCTATTTTGCTTAGCATAATACACCCTAGCTCCATTCACATCATTGTAAATGGCAAGATTTCATTCTTTTTGATGGCTGAGTAATATTCCTTGTAAACATATACCACATCTTCTTTATCCATTCGTCAGTTGATGGACATTTGGGCTCTCTCCATAGTTTGGCTATTGTTGACAATGCTGCTATCAACATTGGGGTGCATGTACCCCTTCAAATCTGTATTTTTGTATCCTTTGAGTAAATACCTAGTAGTGCAATTGCTGGGTTGTAAGGTAGTTCTGTTTTTAGTCTCTTGAAAAAGCGTCTTAACTGAGATATTTATAGCTCACACTTCTTAGTTATCAAAGTGCTTTCTCAGTTGATGACAGTTAAGCCTATCATGAAGCCTGTGACATAGGGGAAGTATAGCTGTCACCTCCATTTGATTCACTTAATTCCATGTCCTCTGACTCCCAGTTCTGAGTCTTTCCGTAGAATAATCCTACGCTGGAATGACATTCATCCCAGTGAATTTCACCAGAAGTGCAATGTTATGGGACATTTTATTTGCCTATCTCACAGCAATTCCTCCCACCACATCTTCCTTTTAAATAAAACCCACATTTTCACTTTCTTTTCTATCCTCCCTTGTATCCTTCCCTTATGATCCAGCTTTGGCTAATTAAACTTAAGTGAAGTCCTTTAGGAGATGCTTTGAGGCACTCCAGGGAAAGGGCTTCTTTCTTTCTCTCTTCTTTTCTTTTTTCCTTCCTCCCTTCTGCTCACTTCCCTTCCCTTCCCTTCCCTTCCCTTCCCTTCCCTTCCCTTCCCTTCCCTTTCGTTAAAAAAAAATAAATTACAGTTTATTTACTATTGAGAGACAGAGAGAGACAGAGCATGAACCTGGGAGGGGCAGAGAGAGGAGGAGACACAGAATCCGAAGCAGGCTCCAGGCTCTGAGCTGTCAGCACAGAGCCCAACACAGGGCTCGTACTCACAAACCGCAAGATCATGACCTGAGCCGAAGTTGGGCGCTTAACTGACTGAGCCACCCAGGCACCCCTCGTTCCCTTTATTTCTTTTTCTACTGTCCCCACCCATCCTATCTATCTATCTATCTATCTATCTATCTATCTAGTTTTAAATTTACCTCCAAGTTAGTTAGCATATACCCACCCATCCTATTTTTGAATATGGCCATGATGCTGAGAGTTATGGCAGCCATCCTATGAGTAGCATGAGGCACTAAGCCAGTTTGCCAAGGATGGAAGAGATTGGTCCTTGATGACACCTGGTGCAACTGAATCAACACAAACAATTGACTTCCTCCAGAATTCTGGTTGTGTGAGAAAAGTAACTCCTATTTGTTTAGGCCACAGTTAGTCATATTTTCCAATATTTGTAGCCATACATACTGGAGCTGGCAAAATTTGGCAATTTTCCTTTGAAAGAAGGTATCTGGCTGGTATGAGCCAAAGTTTCCTTCAAAGAATATGGATGTATTCAAGTCAAAGCACAGGAAGCTATGAATTTGGCAGCTAGTTTGGCCACCACGTGGTGTTCTTCTCATTCCTGTGCTCTCCTCTTGGGTGCCCTCATGCCTACAGCAGTCTCTGTGCTATGGTCAACATTGCATCCTTTCCTCTTTCTAAGGGAGCTCTTAGGTATGATCATGTAATTACTCGACCAGCTGCTCAAATCGTATGACCATTAGGACAAGTTAGTGAGAATAATGCTTTGCTCTTCTCTGAGACCCAGGGACTTATATAGTTACAGTCCCTTTAAGGACTCAAAGTACTCTTTTCTCTCCTTAAGATTCCCTGTCTACTTTTGAAGTCCACAGAAAGCAGGCAGGTATTTAAGATGAGGAAAAGTATATACTGTGGTTGGTTAGGGAGACCTGGTCCTTTGGATTAGAACCGTCTAATATCTTAACTGGCTGTCTGTTAATTATGGCTGCTTTAAGTCATGTTGTCTTTTATTGAGAGAGACTCTTAGTGGACTGTTGGCCAAATTGGTACAGAAATATTGAGTTGCATTGACTAAGAGTTTTAAAGAAAATGTGTAAGACAAAAAAGAGGTCTCAAAGCCCATTTCCCAGTGGAGAGATGTCTCTCAAATTTTCTCTATAAGATTGTAGAGTTATTTGACCATGATTTTGATTACTGAATACTTGCCCCAAAGAACCTGTTGGACAGAATGCCTATGGGTTTTTATGAGAGGTAACCAAGAGCTCCACCAGAGCTCATCTCAGGAGGGAAAACTCATAATTTCCCAGGGTGCCTGGGTGGCTCAGTTGGTTAAGCATCTGACTCTGACTTCAGCTCAGGTCAAAGTCTCATGGTTTGTTCATGAATTCAAGCCCCGCATCTGACAGTGCAGAGCCTGCTTCTGATCCTCTGCCTCCCTCTCTCTCGGCCCTTCCCCTGCTGGTGCTCTCTCTCTCTCAAGAATAAATAAACATTAAAAAAAAAAAAACCCTCATAGA
Organism: Felis catus; assembly: GCF_018350175.1. Lineage (NCBI taxonomy): Eukaryota > Metazoa > Chordata > Mammalia > Carnivora > Felidae > Felis > Felis catus. The sequence continues at coordinate 60,472,416 of NC_058376.1, forward strand.
CCTAACCTACAGAAAGTCCAGTAAACCTCTGGCAAGATTTCCTGCTGGCTCTCTGGGGGCTCAGTTAGTCTTCTACACTCAGCAGTAGAAGGGAGACATCATCAATTTTGGCAGGTGTGGCTAGCAGGGGATGGCATGGGTGTCTAGTGTGGAAAAATCACAATGTCCATATCCTACACTGGTATCTACAGAGATTTTCCAATATGGTCTATCCAGAGTCTTGGAAGCAACCACAAATGGACAGTTGATGAGTGACCCTGAATGGCTTTGTTATAGACACCAGAAGACTGGTTTTATTTCAGAGGCAATTAAGGTGTTCATTATCATGGAGGTCCTCATCTTGACCTGTCTGACTGAAAGACTTAAGAATCTTTGTAATGTATACTGAGAAACACTCTGAGGTGTGGGATGGTGGTGTGTCCATATTATTTATTATGGATCACTAAATAATCCATACTGGTTTGTAGCACCTAAAGTCTGCCTTACTCTTGAACAGAAATATCATATGTGTCTAACTCCTTTTCAGTCTCACTATTGTTAGATGTAAAAAAAAAAAAAAAAAACAACAATTCATTGTAACAATAGATATAGCTGCAGACAGTACAAGCAGGAATTGCCCATATAATGCATACATTACAGAAAGGATGCATTTAATCATTCATATATCAAATATTTATTTAGTACATATTATGTGCCAGGTAGTACGTTTGGGCTACAGGAGAAAAAGAACAAAGATATAGCTTCTGACTTCAAGGTTGCTTCAGTCATTTTGGGTTGACAGAAAAGTCAAGATAATTATAAGATCTTTTGCCATCAGGATTATCCTAACTGGGAGAAATTAGTGCTTATTTTTTTGAAGTCTTCCCTCAGCCTTTACCTCTGCCCCAATAAGCCTAGATGTTTTTCTGCTTTTCCTTTACTTTTCTATTTTCTTGATTTCTTTCTTTTATGTTTCCCCTTTGAGATCATAAGTCTAATTTTAGTTCCCAGTCATTCTTTAATAGGGGTACCAGCCTAGGCAGTCTATGGTTGAGGTTTTTACTCTCCTGTGATATGTCATACTTAATTAACTGTCACCTTCACTATTAATATTAACTGAGATATTAATTTGATGAATTTTAATTTCTCTTAATCATAGCATCATTTTGATCCTTCATTGGATACCTCTTTAAAATGATACATGATACACGGTGCAGGAGAGACGTATTTATAGTACATTAAAGTGTTTTTTTAAAAAACTCTTCAGTAATTGCATGTTTTCCTGGTAAGAATATCTGTTTCTTGAACAGGTGTACCCTGATTCCTTTGTTAGCAAATGGATGTTTTGTCTTGATCACCTCCTGACTCTGTTTTGCACTTTCAAATGAAAATACTTTCAAATTTAAGAACTGTTTCTCTCCAGAAGAATTCTCCAGGGTTTGCTGCATTATCTGACTGGTAAGGGCTCTGTACTATTAATGGAGGCATCAAAAATATAAATGTGAAGGTTGGGTCTATTTGGTAGCAGAGTCTGTGGAGAGCTGGTACCCAGGAGGAAAGAACTGAGTCCGAGGGCAACTAAACCATCAAAAGAAGTCTGATCTATTTGCAGACTGTTTTTTTCTCTTTTTCCCCTCATTCATTAAAAAATTCTTTCTGGTTTTTCTGTGATTCCTTCTGAGTCCCCCTGCACCCTCACTGTTGTCTCAGGTCCTTTCTGCACATCCCCAGCCCTCTATATATTGAAACACTGATGCAAACACCCATGGACTGCCTCCCCCAAGCCCCCACATCTTTGCAATGTGATTGGCAAAGAGAATAAACCTGATTAATTTTTTTAAGTAGGCTCCAAGCACAGCGTGGAATGTGATGTGGGGATTGAACTTATGACCCTGAGATCCAGGCACCCTGGACCTGATGCATTTTTAGGATGAGTCTCCTCACTCAAGTCCAGTCACCTGGTTGTTGGAGACCCAGGAACACAATCAATTCCCAGCTCCTTGGTTCTGATATGGGCAAGTGAGGCTGGATAATGACAGCTCTCAGGCCTTCAGTTTCCTTATGAAAGGGAGAATGAGAGGGGCTCTCCTTCCTTCCCAGTCCCTGGATCATGACAGGGAGCATTTTGAACCTGGAAGGCCACTACTCAGGGAAGACAAGGACAAGTACAGTCACACAGGCAGCCTGCACTTGGGGCTTACTCACCTCCAGGTACACCACCCAGGGCATCACCAAGGTGGCCACCAGCAGGTCCGCCACGGCCAGGCTCACCACCAGGTAGTTGGTGGTGGTTTGCAAAGCCCGTTCCCTCAGCACTGCCACACATACCAGACCATTGCCGAAAACGATGGCCAGGATGAGCACGCAGTAGGAGAGGGCATAGTAGGCATGTGGGCGGGCTCGGCTGGCCCCCGTGGAGTTCTCTGCCCCACAGGTGGAGTTGATGTGGCCACTCAGCTGGCTCAGAGGCGCCATAGCCCAATGGGAGAAGAGTGACCCCAATGGGTTTCCTGGGAGGAGACAGAAAACAATGTCTATAAAATTGGATACTTTGGAGCTTTTTTATTTATTGCTTTAACAAATAATTATTGAGCACTTTCTATATGCCTGGTAGTATTTTAAGCACTGGAAATACAGCAATGAACAAAAGGGATACATATTCTTGCACTCATGTAGCCCCCATTCTGGAGGAAAATACAGTAAGAAATAAGATAAATAAAGGATGTAGTATGTTCAATAGTGATATGCATTTTGGAGAAGGATAGATCAGAGAAGGAGGTAAGGAGGTGGGGAGAAGTGTGTGTGTGTGTGTGTGTGTGTGTGTGTGTGTGTGTGTGTGTGTGTATGTGTAGGATATCTGAGGGCATTTTTTAATCAGAGTAATCAGGAAGCCCTCGTGGAGAAGGGGACAACTGAGTCAAGACCTGGAGGACATGAGGAAGCCAACCATGCAGATATCTGCAGGAAGAGTGGTTCAAGCAGAAACGATAGCAGGTACAAAGGCAGGACAGGCTGATGTGTGGAAGGTGGCAGGGAACCAGAGTGTCTGGAGTGAAGTGAGGCAGGTACAGAGCAGAAGGGGGTGAGGTCGAGAGGTTGTGCAGGGCCATTGAGAGAGCTATGCTTGGACTCTGAGTGAGGTGGAGAGCTGTGGCTGGATTAGAATCCCAGCTCTGCCACTTCCTACCACTGGGCCCTTGGCATCTTATTGCATCTCCCTGAACTTCATTGTCCTCCTCTGTAAAGTGGAGGGAATCCCATAGGGTTTTTGTGACTAGCGAGTGAGCTATTAAGTATGTAAGACATTGAAAGTTATGATACCTAGCAAGCTATGTAAGTGTGAGCTCTTTTTCTCTTACTGGTCTGTCTGCCTTAGCTTCCCATCCCCCTTTCCTTGTTTCCTCTGTCTTCTTCTCTGTTGCCTCTGTTTGCTTTTTCCCCTGCTCCCTCTGTCTCTTCCTTTAGTTTCCCATTCTCCCTCTTGTATTTTACATGAGGCATGGTAGGAATGCGATGCTGGCTTGTGGGAGAAAAACTCAAGAGTAATGGGGTATAGAGGCAGTACAGTGGTTTTTATGTTTAGGGAAAATCCACGTGTGGAATTTTATTTGAAACCTCCTAATTTTAAAATATTGGTTACCAATTAAAAAAAATATTTAAGCCCCGTGGAGTCCCTCCTCCTTCCACCTGCAAAATCCCACATCCATGGGCCAATGACCCATGACCATCAGTTTTCGGCCTCTGACAGGGTCCAAAGCCCTCACTTTCCAAACAGGGAAATTGAGACCCAGAGAGGTGAGTAATATGTCTTAGGTCGTAAAGCTTGTTAGCAGCAGAACTGGCATGCAGGCCTTCTGATTTTTCCAACACTCTCCTTTGGCATCTGAAAACTACAACAGTTGTTGTGTTGTGATCCCACTGGGATGAACTAATCCTCAAACTGTGGGGACTTTGGACTTAGAGTGGGAAAGGCTCAGAGCCCATCCGTTGCCCCCATGACACCAGCCTGTTGGGGCTGAAGAAGAGACTCTGGGCTCTTAGAGCCACATTTGTGCATGTCTGGGTAGAGATGGGGGTGGGGAGAGAAGGAGACAAAAATCACCATCTCCTGTAGAAAAATATGGAAATACCTGTGTCACAATGGTAGCAGTGCATCAAAGCCTTATGTGCTGGAAGAGGGACTCTTGCCCTGCAATCTTTGCTTTAGAAGGTCCCACTCTGGACCCCCTCTGTCATATCCTCCCCATGGGATGAGGTCATGCCCCCACCCCTCCAACAGTGCCAAGGAATGGGTCCACCAAGAGTTCACACTGCTATTCTGGATCACACTCTGGGTACCAAAGTCACAGAATTCTCTGCCCCAAATGCATGGACCCTGTTTCCAAGGCACAGGCCCTATTTTGGATCTGTCACCCTGAGGGTAGACTGTGTCATGTGTATTTGGGGCCCCTGGGCTCAAGCAATAGCTCTTTCGGGGGCCTCACATGAGTGGCTTGGATGTAGCCTGAGGTAAGGAGAGAAGAGGATGGTGTCCCTGGGGCAGGAGTTGGGATGGAAGGCAGCTTCTCATGCCCTCTCACATTTTGCATTGAACTTTTAAGTGCCCAGGAATCCTGAATTCAAACCTAGCCTTCCAGATGGTTATGAAGGTATATTTGTCAAGGCAGGAGGATTAAACATTTTATTCACTGGTCTGTTGGTTATAACTAAAATATTTAGACATGGAGTACACAGGAACGCTCGCTCCAGCGTATCCCTGGCAGAGATAGAGGCTGACTTGGTGGCCAGGATTTGCTGTCAATCCTGTATCTGCAGCTCTCCATCGATGAGGGGATTGGCCTAATCATGTCTGTCATTTTATGCCTCATTTTGAAATGTTTCATCCTGGAATGCAAAAGTGTTAAAATGAATAAATGATTGTAAGGGGCTGACTTGGAATGAATGCAGAGAATTGTTTTTTTTTTTTTTTAAATTGTTCTTTATCTTGGCACACTATTTGTACTCAATATATTTTAAAATATAATAGTAGTTTTTGATAATAATTATAATTTTCTCATTATTTGGAAAGGGCAGCTGCTACCCTGAAGATATCAGTGCTGCTGCCAAGAGCTTTGTGAAAAATACAATGCTTTCTGATTGTTCAAGGATATTTTCACCTTTGAGATTGGCTTGGACACAGAACACCTTTCCTTCTGTGACTGGACCACTTTGAAAAGTAGTGGCCAGAAATTAGTCTCTCATGGGGTCTGTAGCTGACCAATGATGTCTTAGTGTCATCTTGTCTGATAGGTAAGATAAAGCACAAAACCTTGGGATATTTGTTCTGATCTTGGACTTCTTACTCTGCTGAGGTTTGATAGTTACTTAAAAATAGTACAGCTGAGGGACGCCTGGGTGGCTCAGTCAGTTGGGCGGCCGACTTCGGCTCAGGTCATGATCTCACGGTCCGTGAGTTCGAGCCCCACGTCGGGCTCTGTGCTGACAGCTCAGAGCCTGGAGCCTGTTTCAGATTCTGTGTCTCCCTCTCTCTGACCCTTCCCCGTTCATGCTCTGTCTCTCTCTGTCTCAAAAATAAATAAACGTTAAAAAAAAAATAAAAAAAAATAGTACAGCTGAGTGTCAATGACTAGTTATACAAAAAGAAACCTCAACTCTGAAAGTCAATTCTGAGCCTGATGTTGGAATCACAACTGCATGGATTTCTGATTTATTATTATTTTTGCATTGTATCATATTTGGTCTAAGATTCTTTATAGTAGAAGGTAGGTGTGAACCTTGGTTGTCCAAGCAGTTCCTGATGAGTTGTGGGTGTGGGGGATGGAAGCAGAATATGAGTGAGATGCTGGATAACTCCCTGCCTCTCAGCTAATTGTATCAACTTTCTCCCTCCTTAGGTCTATCTATCCATCTTTTCTTTCTTTCTTTTTCTTCCTTCCTTCCTTCCTTCCTTCCTTCCTTCCTTCCTTCCTTCCTTCTTTCCTCCTCCTCCCCCCTTTGCCCTCCTCCTCCTCTTTCTCCTCCTCCTCTTCCTTCTCCTTCTCCTCCTCCTCCTCCTCCTCCTCCTCCTCCTCCTTCACTAGGATTGCTTATATAACACATAGCTGGGCTGGGCTTCTTCATTTCCTTCTCCCTCTGATAAATATATTACCAGATAGCAAACTGGTTTCAGGAGAGCCTGGAGAATTTGTTACCTTAATAATCACTCTCTAAGTAATATATATTTATAGTCTGGTTTCCTCATCAGCAAAATGAGGATATCATACCCACTCCATGGAGTTACTGTGAAGATCAATAAAATTATATATGTAAAGGTTTGGCAGTACTGACGATTTGGGCTGGATAATTCTTTGTTTGGGGGACGGTGTTGTCCTGTGCATTTTAGGATCTTTAGCAGCATCCCTGACATGTACACACTAGTACCAGTAACACTTCCCTTCACCCAGGTTGTGACAACCAACAAATGCCTCCAGACATTGTCAAATGTCATTTGGGTGGCAAAATTGTCCTCCCAGGTGAGAATCATGACTCTAGCATAATGCCTGGCACAAGCACTTGAAGTACTGTGGCTTTTATTGTTAAAGGAGAAGAAGGAATAAGTGAAGCGGTCAGGTAAACTACTACTGCAGAGTGGCTAATGGACCTGGAGATTAGGAGATTACTGATGACCTCAATAAAGAGTGGTAGTAGTTAAGAATGGATGGGAGGTGAGAAAGTGGAGAAGGCAAGGACTAGAAGATTATGGCTGGCCTTACTCTTTTAAGATTCATTCTACATAACACTACTCACAAATTTTAATGAGCCTTTGATCTTACAAAGTATTGATTTATTTTGGTTTTTATAGTTTATTTTAGCATCTCTGAAAGTGAGTGCATAATCTATTTTAAAAAGGAAAGTGACAAAGAGTGGTCAGGTCCCCATCAACTATGACATATATCCTGCTTCACTGATATTCAGTCCCTCAGGGCTGAACTACCTCATGCCTGGAGCATTTGTGGGGCGCCTCCTTGGCATTTGGTTGCATACCAGGCTTGTTAGGAAGATACTCATTAAGGCTTACAAGGTTTTAATTATTTGTTCCCTTTCCTTAAGGATATTAAATTAGGCAAAAAAACAAACACAATAAAAACTAAAACACTTGAGTTCTCATCTCCTTCTGAAGATAGTAGTCATCATCTCTTCTGGTTACTACCACGTGCCAGGCACTGGTACTTTACATGTATAATCTTAATATTTACAGTAGCCCTGAAGGTGGATATTGATATCCTTTTTTTTATATAGATTAAAAAACCGAGTCAAAGAAAGGTTCAGTAACTTTCTCAAGATTATATACTATATAGGAAGCTGTATAGAGCCTAGCTTTGATCTTAAGTCTCCTTAAATATGAAACTCACAACTTATTTAATGTGTCTATTCTGGGGGTGGACATTGATGTATGGAGTCATTTCCAAGTAGAGATGTTTTTTTTCTAAACCCAGAACAGAACACCTTAATAGCAGGGTTCCATGGACAAATCTTCATTTGTATCATAGATTCCTGTCTTTTGCTATCTCTAACCTTTCACTCAGTTATATCCTGACCTCTAGTCTCCATAGCTTTTCTGGTTCTGGGCTTCAATGCAGATTTGCTATATTGGTTGAAAAGGTTGATAATTATGGCTAAAATTTGTAAGCATTTTCATATTTAAATCTCACAACAACCTGATAAAGGAGGTAGGTGCTAGTATTACTCCCATTTTGCTGATGAAGAAAGTAAGTAATAGAAAGGTTAAGTATCTTGTTGGGGTCATACAATAATAAATGATGAAACTGATTCAACCCGAGATCTGTTTCTAGACCTTATTTTCTTAACTACTCCACTATTGAGGTAAGGAAGACAAGCTTGAAATAGAGACTCATTTGAAAACCTTGCCTTTTCAGAGTATCTTGTTCATAGCACCTGACCAAGAACAGTGAAGTCAGTACAGGTGCACACTGCATTTGAAATAGTGGGAGTTACATTGTCATTATTATTAGAAGTAGTCTTTAGCATTTCTATGGCACTTTGTTCTTGAAAATTGTTGTCTAGTTTATTTTCCTAATGAAGATTCACAAATGCATTAACATACATAGCATATTTATACATTCGGGCATATTTACACTGTTGGAAATTGTACAGGGAAAAACCATAGCTAGTCTCTGAGATCCAGTAGTTAAGGTAATATACATTTTTTTCTCTAATTAAACCTGCCCCATAGAGCAGAGAATTCCCACTTTCCATCACAACTTCGAATGACCAAGCATTTTATCATTCTAATCAGAGATAAAATGGGAACTCAATAGATCAGTCAATAAATAAGAAAATTATAATCAATGGCAAACTTCAGTGCATTAGGTATTGACTTTAATATTGAGTAAGACCTATTTGGTATTTGCTTTAATTCATATTCTATAATAAGCAACCTTATGTATAGATGCTTTAATATCAGGCATTCATTTGGATACTGTCAGTATTTTCCTTGCTTGAGACCCCTGCTCACTGCTAGCCATACAGACCTTTGAAAATGTTCAACTAAAAATAAACAAGTGTCTGAGTAAGAATCTTTTTCATATCATGTTTGCTTCTCTTTGGCTACAAGAGATCCAATGGTGTGTCAAGCAGTGATTCTTCACTATTACCCCAGGACAGATACCTTACTGACCTTTTAGTATTAGTAAGCAAAGGGCTTCACCTATAAAGTGCAGATAGGAATGCAGAATGAGTTTAGAATCCAAGTTCCACTTTGCTATTGCTGCATTATTATTGTGCGTGCGTTTTGATAGTATTCAGTTAAACTAAATGCATGAACTGGATATGCATAAACTAAATGCATGCCTAATTACAATGACTTCCATTGACCCAATAAGCTACAATAAGTAATGAAAGTCCAACAATTAAACAACAACAATACCCTCAAAATCATATGCTATCATTAAAGAAAACATACACAATCATCATCTCAAGTACTGCATATCTCTGTTGGGAATAATTGAATTCTGACTTGGAAACAGCCTGACTTTAAATAGACCATTGAAAACAATGCCTCTCTAAACCCTCAGCCCTGGATTACCAGGATGCTAAATTGGGAAGTTTAAAATGACAGACCCTTACAATTAAGTGAGACCCTTAAGGGGAATACAATCAACTTCCATACAAATCCCAGGGATAGTAACAGCTTTTTATTTTCCATCTTTTAATTCTGTCTTGATATAGCCTCTAGAGCCCATGAGGATCTAATTTTGGGGGAAAAAGAGAAAGAGAACAGGTTTCTATTGTTCAAGAAATGAGGGAAAAATGACAACAGTTTCTTTGGGGATTTTAGGTTTTTAAATAAAAGAGGGTACAGAGTTTTAATGCATATTCTTAGAGAACCACAGAACCCCAAGCTGGTTAAATAACCTTCCAGGAAATGCTGTGTATTAAATTAGAAACAAAAGGAAGAATTACTTACCCTGAAAATTTCTTCTGATTTCTGGAGATTGTGGAGTTTAGCACCTCAGCTCCTGCAGTCATTTACTGACAGCAGACATGCCCAAGCAAAGCAAACTTTGCCTTTCCTAGGACACAGAAACTGTGGAAATGAACAGAAGGAAAATCACCCATTTTTGCTTCTAAGGTGAAATCACTTGTGGGCTGCTCTTAAAGCTTTCCTATTAGACCTTACTGCATGCTTCATAGCTGCTTTCAAATTCATGCGTTTTCTCTGGAGGACTTGGGAGGGACCCTAAACTGATCAGTGCTTGGGTCAGCCCTTCAGAGGCTCTGTCCTTGGTGCTGAAAGCGAGATGTAGCAGGCTGAAAGCAGGATTCGTTTTCTATCTCGCTCTCCTCTTTTCCCTCTGAGCCTCTATCTGCTGCGTGCTATGCTTTTTTAGTACATGTGTGTTTTCCCCTCGGTGCTCTTTTTATCCCAGTTATTCCACTGTCTTTCCTTCAATGCTTTAATTTCTTTTGAATAACTCTAACCTTCCTCAGCTTAATTGCCAGTGCAGGTTTCGGTGGGTGTAAAGATGATTGGTACAGAAGAAGCAACAGATCAACAAATCGATACCACAAGTGGTTAATATAAATCAGTGTAATTTAAAACACAATTGACAGAATAATTGAACTTGGAGGTGTAAGCTTGTCTGGGAAAAGAAAGTTAAAGGAAATATATTACAGTGGAAGCAAAACCAAGGCACGGAATATAACTGGTGATAAAGATGCGATAAGCTTAATACTGTGAGAAATGTTAAATATTTGTTTAACAGCACTCCTTGCATTCAGAGAACTTTACAAAATCATTTGCGGATTCACTCTCATTGTTCTTCTGAGGTATATGTGAGTAATTTTTCTTTTCTTTTTTAAGTTTGCTTTATTTTGAGAGAGAGGCAGAGAGGGGGGAGAGAGAATCCCAAGCAGGCTCTGCACTATCAACCCAGAGCATTATATGGGGCTCAAATTCACAAACCATGAGGTCATGACCTGAGCCAAAATCAAGAGTCGAATGCTTAACTGACTGAGCCACTGTGTGGCTGATGCCCCTATGTGAGTAAATTTTCTAATTTTAGAACTGGCTAAAGCGGGATACAACTAAGTGCAATGTAAGTAAAAGTCAGTTTCTGAAGCACCACTAGAACTTAATCTTAATATGGTCACCTGTCCATATAACATCCTACCATGGAATCCTAACTATTCTCTGTTCTCTTGTTTTTGAGCTCTTCTTCTTCCTTCAGACAGGGTGGCAATTCTTTCACTCCTTTCTCTGCCAACAGTGGATGTGCTTGGCAGTTGCACTGCAGATTGTCATGGGGAAGCTAGTCCCAGTTTGACTATGCTGGAGACCTCTGCTGGCTGAGAAAGAAGCAGAGGCAACAACAAGGTTTAAATACTGCTGTTACTAACAACAACCACGTTTATTGAGCATATACTATTTAGTCAGTCATTTTTAATGCACTCTTTCTTTTAATCCTTTCAACAACCCTGAAAGGTAGGTATTATTTTTACATCCCTAATTCATAAGTAGGAAAACTGAGGCTTAGGGAGGTTAAAATAATTTCTGAAGGTCACACAGCTGACAAACGGTGAAGTCAGGATTTGGATCCAGACATCTTAGTTCTGGAGCATGTTCTCTTATCCACTGTGCTATAATTCTTCAAAGGTGAAAAATTCAGATTTCCTCAGAGACTGACAATATGTCATAGAGAATAATAATTATAATGACAAAAATTATGATATCAATGATACACTATTTGTGTGGTGACTTATAATTTTAAATTCATGTTCTTGTCTGCATCTTACATAAATCCTTATGATGCCCATTTTTATAGAGGCCGTTGTGGATTTAATTGTATCCCTCCACCCGCTACTCCCACCCCAAATCCATATATTAAAAGCCCCTCAGAACATGACTAGATTTAGAGATAAAATCTTTAAAGAGGTGACTAAGTTAAAATGGTGTCCTTAATCCAATCTCACTGGTGTCCCTATAAAAAGACAAAGAGATACCAGGGAGACATGCAGAGAGGAAAGGCCATGTGAGGACACAACAAAAAGGCATCCATCTGCAAGTCAAGGAAAGAGGACTCAGGAGAAACCAAACCTGCTGACATGTTGAACTTGGACTTCTAGCTTCCAGAACTGTGAAACAATTAATGTATATCATTTAAGCCCCAATCTGTGGTATTTTTTTAAAAATTTTTTTTTCAACGTTTATTTATTTTTGGGACAGAGAGAGACAAGAGCATGAACGGGGGAGGGGCAGAGAGAGAGGGAGACACAGAATCGGAAACAGGCTCCAGGCTCTGAGCCATCAGCCCAGAGCCTGACGCGGGGCTCGAACTCACGGACCGCGAGATCGTGACCTGGCTGAAGTCGGACGCTTAACCGACTGCGCCACCCAGGCGCCCCAACAATCTGTGGTATTTTGTTATGTCAGCTGTAGGAAACTAATACAGAGGCTAGAGAGGTTAGGTCCCATATCCAAGGTTGCTTATGATTTATAAGGCATAACTACATTGTTATGTGGCATAATTGTATTGAATGTGTCCTAAACCCGGAACTCCCAGCTTGAATGTAAACCCTTAGTGTCTTCTCACGTGGGCTAGGGGATCAAAAGAATATGCACTGTCCAGGGTTGGCATGTCTGACATGTAAAATCAGAGAGAGTGTGTGAGTGGAATGAAGCAGAGGTGTATTAAAAATTCAAGGTCTTAATTGCTCATTTTCAGTATCATGGTTCTGTGCTTATTTTCTTTAACGTCTGAAGATCTTGTATCTAATGATAATACTGCTCTGGAAATGCATAAATGTAGCAGGGAAGGCCACATTTCTAAACTTTCTGTGTTGGGATCCCATGGTGTATCCTCACAGGGCAGCTATAAATGTTGCTGGCAAAATTTTCCTCAGCATTTTTTGGAATGTCTTTTTGGGCAAAGTTCAAAGGAAGATAATGAGGGATAAAGATTCTTATTCTAATTCTATATAGGAGCAATGGATAGAGGAGTTAACAGATCCAGGATGTCACCTCAGTCTCCAACAGCTGTCTCTCTCATAGACTTCCTGACTGCCTTGGTGAATAGAAGGGGATTGGTGTAGGAAATGAAAGGGGGTGGTGAGTGAGGTGGTCTTTTCTCTCAGGACATCAGTGTAGGTGAAGATCAGCAATTGCTCCTTTTAATCTGGCACTTTTCATTCATACTCACAACACTGAACAAATTTAATTATTTTAAGTAAATGGAACTCTTATTCATGATTGGCATTGAAGATTTTGAGATCTGCCTTCTGGGAAGAACTCCAGGACGCCTACAGAACAGACATGCTTGGGCAGAAATCAAGAAAAATGCAGATCATTTTTCTCATCTTCCTTCCAGGAACCCATCTCAATAGCATGACTGGAACATTCCCATGCATCAGCCAAACAGTGCTTCATGAGGGAAGTCTTTATCTTTTGAACTTGCAATAAGAGGTTTAGAGCAAGAGTTGAGAGGCAGTGGGTTTCTGATACATAGGCATGCTCAGTGGTTTTGTTTCAAAGGGAATTGAGGCAAACGTGTGGTAGAAATATTCCCTTATGATTTTTTCAGTACTGTTCCAGGGTAGCGATTTTTTGGTTTCATCACTGGAATCTTGCATTTCAGCACCAAAGACTGAGTGCAACATGGCTGTTTCGCACTACTCTAAACTTCCACAGAGCTCACACTCAGCAGGACAGTGTGGAAACCAAATGTGGAGGTGTGGGGAGCCAATTTACAGGGCCCTGTATGAACAGAGGAACATTTTTGTTTCCGTGTCTCAGCAAAACTAGCATTTCTTACTGTGAAATGGAAGATATGATTATGATCATCTTAAATTGCATAAGTACCTATCTAGCCCCTCAGTGTGTTTTTCCCTGGAATCGGACCTCATGTTGTAGCATGTAAATGTAAGCTAGCAAATGCAGTAAGTGGTCCAGACAGTATAGTTGCCCCTTCCTATCCCAGCCCTATTCCTCCCAATGACACTGTGGTCTTGCCATAGATGAGAACTGTCTGAGAAAGCCTTAGGTCTTATGTTTGAATTCACTCTGCTGCTGTCATAAATTTTTTGAAAGAGAAAAATAGCTGAATTCATTTATTATTGGCCAGTACTAGGCTCCAATATTGATTCCTTTCTACCAGAGAATGGCAGTAAATAACTTATTAGGCCTCCCAGCCAATCAGATTGGTATCCAGTCACTCTTTTACAGATAGCAGAGTGAGGGTAGGGAAGGTGGGGTGATATTTGTCTTCATATTCAGACCTACTGTTCTGTGGGCTTGCATCTTACTTCCTTCTTAAACATCCTTCCTCACTTTTCCAACTATTTTCTTCCTGTTTTTTTCTACTCTGTATCAGATAGTCGTCTATTCTTCTACCTTTTCTTCAGTTTCTTCCAATGTATTCTATATTTCTTTTCTTCTCCAAAAAACATATAAATGGGAATGGAAGTGGGCTAGAATAGAAAATGTATACCATGATTAACTTATTGTATGTTCAAAAAGGATTTGGGGTTGATAAGTATGGCATATTGTATTTCCCAAAGATGACACAATTGTATTTCCCATCCCTCATGCTCTTCTGGAATTTTGTCATTTCACCATCAAGAGGTAGAGTCTCTTGTCTCTCTTCTTGAACCTGGAAGGCCTTTGTAACTTCCTTAACTAATAAAGTATGATGAAAAGGATGCTGTGTTATTTCTGAGGCCAGGCCATGAAGATGCCATATACTTCCATTTTGTTGTTTTTGAGACACTTGCTTTTGGAACTCTGTCACCATGCTGTGAGAAGCCCAAGCAGCCCATGGAGGGGCCCACATGGAGAGGAACCAACATGGTTGTCCCACAGACCTGTCTGAGCTTCCAGCTGAAAGCCATCACCAACTTGCCACCAGTGATTCATTTTGAAAGTGACTTTTCTAATTTCCAATTGACCTATCCCACTTAATGTCATGTGGAACGGAGACAAGCTGTTGTGGCAAATTTCTGCCCAAATTTCAGATTCATGAGCAAAATAAATGTTTGATACTGTTTTAAGTTAGTAATTTTATTGTGTAGCAATAGATAATACATATACAGAGACTCAGTCTTTCCAGAACTTGTTGTATTTAAAATTTTTTTATGTTTATTTATTTTTGAGAGAGAGGGAGAGACAGAACATGAGCAGGGGAGGGTAGAGAGAGAGGAGGGAGACACAGAATCCAAAGCAGGCTCCAGGCTCTGAGCTGTCAGCACAGAGCCCAACATGGGGCTTGAACCCACGAGCCACGAGATCATGACCTGAGCTGAAGTTGGACGCTCAGCCAACTGAGCCACCCAGGTGCCCCAAGAGAACTTCTATTTAGTGTTCAGAAATGCACATCTCAAATTTTATCAAATCCCATCACATTTTGAAACAATTGCCGTTTTGTTATTTAGTGTGTTTTGTTTGAATCTCAGATGCTGTTTAGCTTAGACATTTTATAAAAATCTTGTTACTCAAAGTATGGGCCATGGACCAGGTCTGGCAGCTTCAGTTTTACTTCGGAAACTGTTAGAAATGGAGAATTTACAATTGCACAAAAAACCATAAAATACCTAGGAATAAATCTAACCAAAGAGGTGAAAAATCTATATGCTGAAAACTACAGAAAGCTTATGAAAGAAATTGAAGAAGACACACACACACACAAAAGGAAAAAGATCCCATGCTCCTGGCTAGGAAGAACAAATAAAATGACGATACTACCCAAAGCAATCGACATATTCAAAGCAATCCCTATCAAAATAACACCAGCTTTCTTCACAGAACTAGAACAAATAATCCTAAAATTTGTGTGGAACCAGAAAAGACTCTGAATAGCCAAAGCAATCTTGAAAAAGAAAACCAAAGCAGGAGGCATCACAATCCCGGACTTCAAGCTATACTACAAAGCTGTAATCATCAAGACAGTATGGTACTAGCACAAGAACAGACACTCAGATCAATGGAACAGAATAGAGAACTCAATAATGGACCCACAAATGTATGGGCAACTAATCTTTGACAAAGCAGGAAAGAATATCCAATGGAATAAAGACAGTCTCTTCAGCAGGTGGTGCTGGGAAAACTGGACAGCGACATGCAGAAGAATGAACCTGGACCACTTTCTAACACTATGCACAAAAACAAACTCAAAATAGATGAAAGACCTAAACGTAAGACAGGAAGCTATCAAAATCCTCAAGGAGAAAGCAGGCAAAAACCTCTTTGATCTTGGCTGCAGTAACTTCTTACTCAACACATCTCCAGAGGCAAGGGAAACAAAAGCAAAAATGAACTACTGGGACCTCATCAACATAAAAAGCTTCTGCATAGTGAAACAAACAATCAGCAAAACTAAAAGGCAACTGAAAGAATGGGAGAAGATATTTGCAAATGACCTATCAGATAAAGGGTTAGTATCCAAAATCTATAAAGAACTTATCAAACTCAACACCCAAAAAACAAATAATCCAGTGAAGAAATGGGCAAAAGACATGAATAGACACTTCTTCAAAGAAGACATCCAGATGGCCAACCGACACATAAAAATATGCTCAACATCACTCATCATCAGGGAAATACAAATCAAAACCACAATGAGATACCACCTTACACCTGTCAAGATGGCTAACATTAACAACTCAGGCAACAACAGATGTTGGCAAGGATGTGGAGAAAGAGGATATCTTTTGCATTGTTGGTGGGAATGCGAGCCGGTGCAGTCATTCTGGAAAACAGTATGGAGATTCCTCAAAAAGTTAAAAATAGAACTACCCTACGACCCAGCAATTGCACTACTAGGCATTTATCCAAGGGATACAGGTGTGCTGTTTCAAAGGGACACATGCACCCCCATGCTTATAGCAGCACTATCAACAATAGCCAAAGTATGGAAAGAGCCCAAATGTCCATTGATGGATGACTGGATAAAGAAGATGTGGTATATGTATACAATGGAGTATTACTCAGCAATCAAAAAGAATGAAATCTTGCCATTTGCAACTACATGGATAGAACTGGAGGGTATTATGCTAAGTGAAATTAGTCAGAGAAAGACAAAAATCATATGGCTTCACTCATATGAGGACTTTAAGAGACAAAAGAGATGAACATAAGGGAAGGGAAATGAAAATAATATAAAAACAGGGAGGGGGACAAAACAGAAGAGACTCAAAAATATGGAGAACAAACTGAGGGTTACTGGAGGGGTTGTGGGAGGGGGGATGGGCTAAATGGGTAAGGGGTGCTAAGGAATCTACTCCTGAAATCATTGTTTCACTATATGCTAATTAATTTGGATGTAAATTTTAAAAAATAAAATAAAATAAAAAAGAAATGGAGAATCTTGGGCCCAATGCCACACTTACTAAATCCAGAATCTGCATCTTAACAAGCTGCCCAGGATATTCTTTAAAGTTTGAGAAGCACTGGTATAAAGAATAAGCTCATAAAACAGATGCAGGTATAGACGTTAGACAACTTATTATTTGTTTTCCATTTGCTTTTCTTACCACTCTATGAATGAGGAGGCTGTGTGTGGGGGAGGAGGGGAATGAAGGAAATGGATGACAGGTGTTAACAACAGAAGTAGAAATGGCTGGGAAAGTGAGGACATAGAAGCCCAAAAGGGTCCTTGAGACTCTAGACTATGTGGATTATGTTTCAATTGTTTTACTCTTGGAGGTTTGGGACATTATGGGGAATAAGATGGAGGAATAGTAGAAGTAATTTACTTTTTCATAATTGACAACATTCTATTATAGAATAGACTGTGATTTTCTTGAAGATAATATATATGTTTATTTTGTAAAAATCGTTTTAAAACCCTTTAGGATTTCCCAGGAGGAAATGTTCTCTGAGATTGGAAATAGACTATTATTATTGTTGCCATAAGTTGGGGTTTCAGTGTTCACATGCCATGCCTCTCTTGGGTAAGTGA
The DNA here is from genome assembly GCF_018350175.1 of Felis catus. Lineage (NCBI taxonomy): Eukaryota > Metazoa > Chordata > Mammalia > Carnivora > Felidae > Felis > Felis catus. The sequence continues at coordinate 60,489,845 of NC_058376.1, forward strand.
CTTTATAATGGCTTGATCCCTGCCCTAGAGTACAAAGGAGCTCTTTTATCTTCATATCTGGTTTTTCAAGATACTCAGCATGTGTAAAGTATATCTATAGTCCATTCTCTACAGGTTACACTTTCTAATCCTCACAATTTAGTTCATACAAGCAGACAGGACTTGTAGAACTTTGTATGTTAATGACAATAATCTTGCATTCAGTGGTAGCTTTTGTTCCCTCCACAGCCTTTTAGCAAACTTTTCGTTGATGTCCAAATATCTTACTGCACTGCTATGATTGAAATATGGTCACTTCCAGAGTGAAGAGAAGTGACAGACAATTATAAATGGGCTGGTTTGAAAAAGGACAAATACAACCATCAAAACAAGGGCATTAGGTGTCATTAGAGCTCTTGAGGGAGTTAAAAACTCCCATTTATTGAGATATTATCCTTTTTCCTAGACATGGCTATTTCTTCCTCTTTCCTATCTTATTTTATCTTAAGAGAGGATTTCTCTCTCAAACTGGTCTCAACTCTTTTTGTCTTAAATATGCCCTATAAAAGTGCTGATGGTCATCAGGCCTTGGTCATGGTAGGATACTTAGTAGAACCATAACTGATAGCTCAAGGAAGTGGATTGTGCTTATATCCATCCTGACCACACCTCTGAAATGAGTCACTAGATAGAGAATTTCAATGTGGTCATGATTCCTATGCGTTAGGATTAGAAAAGAAAAGGAAAAGATGTGAGTATATTCCCCTCTGCATAAAGGTATCCAAGTGTGTTTTCCAATGTACAAAGGAAAGAATCAGTTTCATTATTTTGGCTGGAGCTTTGGCAAACAACAGAAAATCCTTTCTCTCAACTGAACTAAATGATAAGAAGTTGATTATCTCACAGAGGAAGTTCAGAGGTAGATGACTTCACACTGATTCATCAGGAATCATTTCTTTCTTTCTGTTCTGCCAATCTTAGCATATAGGTCTTGTCCTCAGGCTAGCTTGCCTCATGGTCGTAAGATGGCTGCATCAGCTCTTGGTCTTCTATTCTCACACACTGTCCAGAGGTGGAGAAAGAGATCTGCTTATAAGATGGAAGAAGCCCTTTCCTAGAAGTTATTTAGCAAATTCTCTTTATACTTCATTTGCCACATTTACATCACATGCCCATGCTTGAACCAATCCCTAGCAAAGAGAATGAGAACACTGCTATTGAGAGATTTATCAGGACATTCCTGAGTCACAGGGGAAAAGACTGGATACCTGAACAAAATATGCAGTTTTGCTAGCAAGGAAGAGGGTAGGAAGTGGTGAATGGCTACTCTTGAAATTCAAATAACCCCCAACAATGTTGTTAGGGAGAACCACCTAAAATGGAGCCTAGGTGGCTCAGTTGGTTGAGCACTCAACTCTTGATCTCAGCTCAGGTCTTGATCTCAGGGTTGTGAGTTCAAGCTCCATGTTGGGTGTGGAGTCTATTTAATACACACACACACACACACACACACACACACACACACACACCCCAAACAAAAAAGGAATATCATAGCTGCATTAAAATGTTTGTAAAAAGAACAACAATCATGCTACTCTAATTTCATTATGCAATTTCATTCTAATCTTTTTTCACATATGTGTATACTTTTACATAGTTGAAAACTTGGTTTTGTAGTCTGTGTTTACCATGCAAATTATTGTGAATATTTGTACACATTTTACATTATTGTTTTCACCTTTGATGACTAAATTATTTTTTATTGAGTTGATTTTAATCCATCTCTATCATTTGAACCTTTTACTGTCATTAATACCATTGCAAAAAAAAACTTTAAAAGAGATATTTGTAGTAAGCAAACATGAAATGTGAGGTTGTTACCGGCACTTCAAGAAAAGCAAGGGCAGGTAGCTGAAAGATCATCAGACTCGGAATCTGAGACAAGAATTTTGTCTTAACCCTGCTATATGTTTGCTTTCACTGGATTATTAATCTTTTGGGCCTCAGTTTCCTTTCTTGGAAAAAATAAATTTGGAATAAATAAGGTATAGGATCATTTCCAGCTCCCATTTTCCATAATTTTATGAATTCTAAGATCCTTTGAAAAGCATAAGTGCTTGGGCCTCAGGCTGGAATATTGACTTAGTAGAGGCATCAAATTGAAAACTGGTGGCCACGTTGTGGCTGCAGAAAACTTGGGTTTAGCCAGCTCATTTTTATGTAAAGTGAATGCAAGTACTTTTTAGATGGAGCATGCATGATCCATTTAGACCACAGTTTTCTCCACTGTTGTCTTTCAGAAGGATGCCTCATGCTCTCATAGTACTTGTCTTGTCCCTGAAGGACTTTGAGTTTGCAACCCCTGGAAGAGGGTGAGACTTGTGATTAAATGAATCACCTACCTGAATTGAGCTAGCTTTCCATGGAAGTCTTCTTGTGGAGTATTGTTGAGAGGCAGCCTTATTTGTTCGCAAGATCCAGTGATGGTTTCCATGTTATGCACATAAACACCTTGTCAGGCACCAGAGACAGGTTGGAGAGGATGATTGATGGGAGTGGGCTTGTGAAATCACACCTGCTGTCACAGCAGATGGGGAAAAAAGCCGGAGTAACCTGTGGAATTGCTGATTCTTTTTGAAAATTCACTCCTAAAAACATTATTTTAGTTCTTTTGCATACTTTAGAAAGAGCCAGTATCACAATCCAGGCTCTAGGGGAGTGACTACTCTATGAGTTTTCAGGAGCATAATTTCAATAAAATAGCAAGAACCCTTCAACAACCAGGTGAACTGGTGTTTGAGCTATGGGGTGGTGAGGCAACTCTTTCTTTGCCAAGCAAAAAAAAAAAAAAGATGTCATTCAAGCTGCAATTCCTGGCTAGCTGCCCACAGGGCATATAAGCCTATCCTCAGTGAATGTTATCCCAGTCCACACATAGCATTGCCTTTGGAGCACAAAATGCATCTTACAAAAAAAAAAAAAAAAAAAAAAAAAAAAGAAAGAAAGAAAGAAAGAAAGAAAAAGATGAAATTGACTTTACACAGAGCAAACCAATGAATGGTCAATGGGAAACAAGGGATATTTACACCAATAGGGAATCCATGAAGCAGTGCTCTGAGATCACTGTTTAAACCTCACTTATTGTTGGCTCTGTCTTACCATTATGTTATCCTAATTTTACCTGATATGCATTAAAAAATGTATTCAACAAACTAGTTGACTCTCCACTATGTTCACTGCACTGTTTTATGGAAGGTACAAAGAAGTATGTTTAGGTGGGGAGAATATATGCACATGTGCTGAGCTAAGAAGCAGGGGACAAGTTTAACAGGACTAGGCAGCAGGCTATAAAAGAGAGGCATCAAGGCAGGATATGATTAAATCCAAAGGAACCCTACAGACATAGCTGTGTGAAGAGGGAAAAGGCGCATCATCTGAGTGGAGTGAGACTTTCCAGAGAAGCTGGGAATTGATTTGGGTGTTACAGTGCATAGGAGTAAGGTTTGATCTAGGGTATGGTAAGGGAGAACAGTTTCACATACTAGAGTCTAAAATCTCAGGCAGTTCAATTATTCACTCACTCATTCATGCATGTATGCATTCATTCATTTGTTCAAAAAATACTTATTGAGCATCAGTGCAATGCCACGCCTATTTTAGGATGAGGGATACAGTGAATAATCATGACAGACAAATCCCTGCTCTGATATGGGAGACAGAGAATAAAACCAGCAAACAAAGGAAAGTTTCAGGTAGTGATTAGCATTATGCAGAGAGGTAGAATTGGGTGATGTGACAGTGATTGGGTGACTACAACAGAGTAGGTACTTTCTTTGCTGCTCTGAAGAGATGATGGCTAAGTGAAGATCTGAACGACAGAAAGCAGCCAGCCGTGCAAAGGTCAGGGGGAAGAGCATTCCTGGCAGAGGAAACAGCTGGTGCAGAGACCCTGAGATGGGAACATGTTTGGCACATTTGAGGAGGCCAGTGTCACTGGAGTGTAGGGGATGACAGGAGGGGTGGAACAAGGTGGGACTGGAGAGGGAATATGCCAGATGGTATAGGAGTTTGGATTTTATTCTAAGTGGGATGGAAGGCATTTGAAGGCTTAAGCAGAGGAATGATATGTTTGCAATGCAGAAATTTCTGGCTGCTGTATATGAGAATGGGTCACAATCGGAGGAAGAGAGGAAGCAGTAGTCAGGGAAGGGGCTAGCGTGGCAATCCAGAAGCACACTGGAGTTTCTTGGACTCCAGTGGTGGAACTGGAGATGGGGGAGAAGTGATTACATTTGGGTTACATTTGGGAGACAGAGTTGACAGGACTTAACAGTAGGTTGAATGTGGCCGTGAGGGAAATGGAGTTGCCAAGATAGTGACAGCATTGGACTCACTTATTAAGAATGTGCTGATGTCTCTGAAATGCTTATGGAAACTCTATCACAGCATTGAACTCTCCAAACAAAAGTTAACGTATTGTGAAAATAAACAAAGACCAACCAAATGAGAAAACCAAGGATTATTTATTCAGAGCTCTTAAAAGCAAGAGAGTCAGCCACTGTCACTAGTGTTATGGCAGACACTCAAAGGCAGGCAGCTTTATAGTGAAAAAACGGAAGGCTGTACGTGTGCCCTGATTGGAGGCTGTTGGCCTGGGGGAGCTCTATGTGGGCTAGAGGAGGGTGTCCTACGTGATTGGTTAAGGGGGGATATTTGGCGTTCTGTGGTTAGCCCTAAGTTGGAAGTAGGGAAAATCATTAGGGAAGCTGTCAGTTACTAATGAAAACCTCTTCACTTCTGGCTGATTGTTACATAAATTATTATTTAGCTCCTGGGTTGTCACTAGAGATAGAAATCTGGCTTCCTGCAAGTCTGACTTACAGCAAGATGGCTTCCTGGGTTGTTTATTCTAGGTAAAGGGTTGCTTTCCTCAGAAGGTTGCTACAAGTTGTAGGGCCAACTTCTATTTTTATATATGGTCTGACTATTGTAGTCAGACTACATAGACTCTCAATACTTGAAAATCCTTGTTTTTATTTTCAAAGCATGTCATAAATTTCTACATATCTTTTTTTTCCCTCCCAGCTCCTGCAAATCTATTTCTCTTCACCTCTTTCTTGTTCCATGTTTCTATTTCTGCTCCAACCTCAGTTTTCCATTGGAAATTAGACATTCCTTCAATGGCTCATAGAGCTCTCACCTTTCCCAGATAACTATTTTATAACAGATATTAGTTGAGTTTCCAATCATAAGACCCAGGGTTGCCCAATGACATTTTATGTCCACCTATTTTAATCATCAAAAGAACATTCTCTAGAGTTCAAAGAGTGGTTTACCAAGTAGTGCTGATAAGTAAACTTTGTTACTGGTCTGAAACAGGATAAATACAGAAATTGAGAGTAAGCCTTCAGAAACATATGTAACAGTTTGACAAGATAAATTTATATCTGTTGAACTTAATATTTAAATTTTAGGCTTACAACCTTCCCCCCCCCCCCCCCCATTTCATCAATCCAGTGTATGGGTTGGAAATTAAAAAAAAACTCAGACTTTCATAACATTAGTTTGAGAAGCACTGTGCTAGAGTCCTCACAGGGATCAATACTAGAAAAACTGGAAGGAAAAGAGGAATGGAAAGGAGAACAAACAGTTAATGCTTCCATATAGGGTTGAAGATAGTGGCTGAGCTGACTGAGGAAGGGCTACTTCTCCAGCCTAGAAGGCTTCCTGTCCCTATATCTCAGAAGGGTTCCTGAGTCAACTGGGCCTACACTGGACTTTGGTTTCTTAAGCTCTGCCAACACAGAACATCCCAAGCTCTGGCTTGGTGGACAGAAGTGGGTACGGGTCAGGCAGAGGAGGAACACTTGCTCTTTCCTTGTTTCCTAACTGGAGTCTCCCTCAAACACTCACACCTCCTCTTTCTGGGGTTTGTATGTATCTAATCCCTGGAGTCCTTTACACATTAAAGATGTAGAGGGATACAATACCAAAGTCTAGAGAAAAATCTTAAAATAAGCATCTTAGATTTCATTTGTTCAGTTTTTCTCTGGACAAATGATCACACATGCACAGTTTGGGCATATGAACCAGGTTCAGTCAGCGTTTTTGTTGAGTTCACTGAGTAGATACAACTTAGGTTGTCTTGTTGCCCTATTCCTCCGTCACCATCCCTTCTGGGGTCTCCCGGTCAGTTCTAATTTAAAATATTCTATCCTATAAGTAAATTCCTATCTGTTGGATTATGTCTTCTGATTTTTGATTTATAGAATATGGTCAAGGTGTCAATCATATTCCATCCGTGTCCACCTCAATGACCAAGGTAGCATGCCCTAAATGATATCCCAAAATGACAAGTGTGATTTTTGTCCTTCTCCAAGTCAGTGTTTTAAAGTCACTTTCCTCATTCTATTTCCATCTAGCTAGTGGTTTTCCTGTCTAGTTGTGTTTTGGAAGGCACATGCTGGCGGGTCCTCCTGAATCCTAAATCCATTGCATTTTCTTTCCTTCACACCTCTATAGACGTGCCAGGAATGCCAGCCTTTCTGATCTTATAAAACCATGGTGCATGCTGTCATCAGTTTTCCCTGGGATAACCTTGGAGTGACCACCTGCTTTTCCACGTTCCTTTGAAGGAAAGCATGTTGTCTTATTTCACAAAAGTCACTTCCTGCCTTGCCTCCTTCCACAGAAAAGACTGACATAAGTCTTGGGTCATATTGCAAAGATTTTTTTTTTCTTTTGAAATCACTCAAGTAAAACAAAGTCTCCTCTTGCTTTCAAGTAATTTGCTACTAATGTTCAGAGCAAAATCTGCTTCTTGTAGTCATCCACAGTGAAGGAGGAACAACTTTCTTAAGACTTGGGGAAGCTGTCTGCTCTCAATTCTTGGGAAATTCCCCCAGGCAGCCATCTCCAATCAGCTCTAATCTACTCATCAGTGATTTTCCTTCAAAAGGAACCACTTGAGGCTGAGCCAGAGGCTTTTCAAGTGCTTTAGGTCTTTTGGGGAGTATGGAGGAAGGCAAAGAGGGTGGGTGAAGAAGGGGGGGGGGCGATGGAAGGATTTATGAATCTGCTACTAAATACCAGTAAAACTGTTTCTGGAGGAAGACTGAATTCTAAGAGGGAGAATGTTATTTCATGTAAGTTACTTTTGTTTTATTTTTGTCTTATTTTCAATAACTGGAAGATAGTTTCAGAAATCTCTGCAAAATGAAGGCCAAGTATGTACAGCCCTGGTTTAGTGAAGGGATGCCAAGCTGACAGGTCCAAAAATGATAATGCACCCTAGGAAAAGCACGAACATCAAAATGAGGCAATGTTAAATGTTTGCAATCACATAGTCAATAAAATGTATAACATTATGGAAAGATTTCAATTTTTCACAAGTTGGCTAAGCAAAGTAAGTTCTATAGCTGTCTTTATTATTCACATAGTAGCAGAAACTGGCAAAGAGAGACAATAAGACATAGTGTGACTTTTAAAAGTTATTGGCCTTGTGACTGAAAGTCTAGATAGTTTTGCTTTCCAGTTTGAAGTTAATTCAAAGTGGGGAGGGATAGCTAGTATAATCAATGTTGGTTTTTGCAGTTAGGATTCAAAGGGTTAAACAGAAAGCATTTCTATTTATATCATAAAACAGTTTAAAATAAAAAAAATATCTTAGTTCCATATAAAATATCAATTTATCTAAGTAGAGGATCTGACTTGACAATACGTAGGGGATTAACACTTTGTGGGGAGTGGTTGATTGGATTTTAAATTTAAAAAGATTTAACTGTCTGAAAATAGTGAGGCAAACCAAAAGAGAGAGACTCTTGAATACAGAGAACAAATGAGGGTTGCTGGAGGGGTGTTGGGTGGGGGAATGGGCTAAATGGGTGATGGGAATTAAGGAGGGCACTTGTTGGGATGAGCACTGGGTGTTATATGTAAGTGATGAATTCTACTAAATTCTACTCCTGAAATCATTATTAAACTAATGTTAACTAACTTGGATTTAAATAAAATTTAAAAATTTAAAAAAAAGGATTTAACAGTCTGATTAAAGCACAAAACTTCAAAACTCTGCCACCTAAGGCTGTAGAAGCAAAAATTTACAAAACCAGGGAGAGAATGTTCTCTTTGTGCTCCAAACTGTTCAGGCAACCTTTGGAATGTTGCTGTGCAACAAGAGCACATTCTGAGCAGGACAGTCCTATTGGTGGAGAGATACACGATGATGGTATTCATGAGGAAGCACTGACTCATGCAGTGTCTCTCACACTATGTTTCATAATCACCCCTAGAATTTTTTCTAATTTGAAGCATGCAATTCGATAAGTTTTAACATAAGTTTGGCACCCCTGGGAACATCACTATGATCAAGATAGTGAACAAATTCATCGCCCACAAGAGCTTCCTTGTGCCCATTTGTAATCACTCCCAACCATCCCTTTCTGTATCCAACCCCTATTCCCAGGCAACCACTTTTCTGTCACTACAAATTAGTTTACATTGCTAAGAATTTTCTTTAAATAGAATCAGGCAGCATGCACTTTTTTTCGCCTTTCACTTGGCATAGTTATTTTGTATTTTCCTTCTTTTTATTTTTTTAAAAAGTTTATTTATTTTGAGAGAGAGAGAGAGAGAGAGAGAGAGAGAGCGAGCGAGCACGTGCACACACATAGGGGAAAGGCAGAGAGAGAGGGAGAGAGAGAATCCCAAACAGGCTCCATACTGTCAGAGCAGAGCCTTATGGGGGCCTCAAACCCACAACCTGGGAGATCAGGACCTGAGCTGAAGTTGGACGCTTAACCAACTGAGCCACCCAGGTGCCCCTATTTTGTATTCTTTCATATGGTGAGTGTGTATCAATAATTCATTTCTTTTTAACACCAAGTAGTATCTCATTATTTATTTGTCTTAGTGCAGATATGTGCTCTATTTCTCATGGGTGAATACCTAGGAAGAATAGAATGGCTGGATCGTGTGATAGGTGTAAAAGAGTACCACACTGTTTTCCAAAGTGGTGGTACTATTTTACATTCCCACTTGCAGTGTATGAAGTTCTAGCTCCCCACATCCTTACCAATACTTGTATGGCCAGTCTTTTTATTTCAGTCATACTGATAAATGTGAGGTGATAACTCACTGTGGTTTTAACTTATGTTACCCCAATGAACAATGATGTTGAGCATATTTTCATGTACTTACTTACTATCTGTATATCTTCATGTCAGTGAAATGTCTATTCAAATCTTTTCTTCATTTTATAGAGGGCATTTATTTTCTTATTATTGAGTTTTGAAAGTTTGTTATACATTCTAGATATACGTATTTTATCTGATATTTTCTTTAATAATATATTTTTCCAGTCTGATTTAGCTTTCATTTTTTTAATAGTGTCTTTTGAAGAGTAAAAGTTTAAAATTTTGATGAAGTCCAATTTATCAATATTTTCTTTTCAATGGATTATGTTTTGGTGTCTTGTGTAAGAAATTTTGCCTAAGCCAGGCACAAAGATTTTTTTTTTCCCCTAGAAGTTTTATCATATTAGTTTGTACACTTAGGTCCATGATATGTTTTGAGTTAATTTTTGTTTATGGTACAAGACATGGATTGGAGTTCATAGTTTTGCATAAGGTTATCCATTGTTTTCTACCACCAGTCGTTGAAAAAACTGTTTTTTTCTGCACTGTATTGTTCTTGCCCCTTTGTCAAAAATGAGTGTCCTTATATGTATAGGCGTGTTTCTGGATTCTCTTTCGTTCCATTAATCTATTTGTTTATCTTGACACCAGGACCACACTGTCTTGATTACTGTAGCCTTATAATGGCTTGAGATCAGGTAGTGTCAGACCTCTGACTGTTTTTATTTTTCAATTGTTTGTCTAGTCTAGGTACTTTGTATTTTCACACAAAGTTTAAAATCAACTTTTACTTTTTACCAGAAATGTCTTCAGGGATTCTGTGTATGTTACATGTACTCCATAGATCAATTTGGAGTCTTCCTTACAAATGAATATTGAAATTTTCAACACAGGAATAAAGATATACCTCTTCATTTATTTAGGTCTCAGTTTTTCTCAGCCATGTTTTGTAGCTTTTAGTGTGTAGGCCTTTCATTTTTGTCAGATTTATCTCTAAGTATTTTATATTCTTAATGCTATTGGCAATGATATTTCATATTTCAAGTTCCAGTTATTTGTTGGTAGTATATAGAAATACAATGTCTTTTTTAAAAAAATGTTTGTTTGTTTGTTTGTTTACAGAGGGGGAGAGAGAATCCCAAGCAGGCTCCATGCTCAGCATGGAGCTCAACACAGGGCTTGATCGCACAACTGTGAGATCATGACCAGAGCTGAAATCAAGGGTTGGTCACTCAACTGACTGAACCACCAGGTACCCTGAAATATGATTCCTTCATATATATTGATTTTGTATCCCGCAATCTTGAACTTACTAATTCTAGTACTTTTTAAAGGTAGATTCTTTTGGATTTTATAAATAGATGATTGTGTCATTTGAAAATAATGGTAGTTTCATTTTTTTTCCTATCTGGCTGAGGTTTATTTCCCTTTCTCTTTCTCTGTTGGTATGACTCTTTCTCTATAAACAAACAAACACATATTTAAAAATTCTTACTGTGTTTCATATTTGATAGTTTCTATTTTTAATGTGAAATTTACTAATCTTTTCATCTGTGATGTCTAACCTGCCATTAATCCCATTCCATAAATTTTTCATCTCCCAAATTGTAGTTTTCTTATCTAGAAATTCAATGTTTTTTCCTTTGCATGCTTGTACTTAACTTTCTGCATCTCAAGAATGCAGTTATAATAATTATTTTAATGTCTTTACCTGCCAAATTTAATACCTGGATCAGTTCAGGGTCATTGTTGTTTGATATCCACCCCCACACCCCCCCATTATAGGGAGTTAATAACTATTGGAACTAACCCCTGAGTGAGATTTAAAATTTTCCTGGTTTAACAACTGATTAGCAGGCCAAAAATTAAACAGTTCAAATTATAACGTAAATCAGAAGAGCCATGAAGAATGTCTTTAAAGAGAGGCATATACATTATTAATTGGTTGTTGGGAACCTGGAAGTACAAAGTACATTACTGATGAGAAGTAGATGAATGAGAGGTGACAGCAGCTGCAACAACAGGGAAATACAATTAGAAATTCAGAAAAAACTAAGTACATACGAGAAAGTCATGTTCTAAAAATGAAGTAAATTACACTGTATGAGATGAGCCATTGATGGAAATGGAAAAGCAGCATTTTCTGAAATAATGAAGTAAGATTTCAAATATTTCAGAAAGATGAAGAGAACGAACTGATGTTTTGTATTCATGTGTCATTTCTTTGGGCTTGTTGTAATTACTAGATTTAATAATGTTCCTGCAATGTATTTAGTTTTTCCCTCTTGAAACTAATTTGTCTTTTTTATAGACTATGTTTTCTTTCAGAGCAACCTGTCCCTATTAATTTCCTTTAAAGTTTCAAGCTTTGTTCTCTTTTTAAATAAAAAAAATTTTTGTTCTTGTTGTTTAATCTTAGTGGTATCTTCAGATGCTTAAGAGACATTTGATGAAGTGTTACTTCTTGGAAAATTAAACTTATGCCCATTAAGAAACACATATTGAAAAACTTTCACGCAACTACTTAACCCTCTTAATCTCTTAATGATTTTCTTAAATTTTTTTTAACATCAAAGAAAAAAATTGGGGGATGGAAAAGTTCTTGTTTCAAAGAAATTATTTTCTGAAGTTCAGTGATGCCTAAGGTTTTTTTTAGTACATTTTTTTCTGTCACATTGACAATAAAATTATATCTCATAGTTTTTATTTAAGAAGAAAAGATATATATTGACAGCCTTTGTGTTGGGTAAGAAGTTTATCATTCATTTATTTCTTTCCTATCTCCTCTCCCAAGTCCTAGATTTTATTTATAAAATTGGACATCTTATAATCAGATTATTTTTGTTATCTTTTAGATTATTAGCTTTCTGACTACAGAATTACATTTGGCATTATTTTTACTTCTAAAAACAGTGAATAGCAATTCTTTTTTATTAGATGTACTGTAGGTGGTTGTCCCTGGGGAGCAGACATGGAGATATATTACAGTTCAACTTGTTCCTCTGCCCAATCCTGCTTTCCAGGACCCTTGTTCCTAGAGAGGATTTCCTACATCTTCCCTTTTAGGCTTCTCCCTCAGATGCCACCACCATTGCTGTTTCCTCTTATTGAAGTGTTTTCAATTTTGTCCTTCAGATTTCTGCAATATTCAATCTGTTATTCATTTGTTTTTATGACTGTTTTTAATTCTCACAATAATGGCTTGCTTGTTTTAAGTCTCCATGAAATCTTTCCTTCTTTTATATTGCTTTCTCTTTATTACTAATGGTTTTAGTTTTGTAAATAAAATGTTCTTTCTCGAGAATTCTAAAAGAAACAAGAACATTTGGGGGACATTTCTCCTTCAAAGAAGACTTTTTTTTTTCTCCATTAGAGTGATCTTTTTCTTTGGGAGTATTTACATATATTTTAGATTATATTTTAATTTACTTATTGGTTTTTTAGCTAGAATATTTGTATTACATTTTATTGCTTGCTATAAGGTGTATAATTTACATCTGTAACTGTTCATTGTCTGTCTAGAATTAATATTAACAAGAATAGTATTCACTTCACATGAAATGTAAAAATATTTCAACCATAAAGGTCCATTTATTCCCACCCAGATCCAGATTCTTTAGGCTATGGTTGTTATATGTATTTCATCTGCATACATTATAAATTCCAACAAGGTAATGCTGTTGTTTTGCTTTAAACAATTTAATGTATTTTAATGGAAATGAGAAGAATAAATAGTCCTATATATTTACCAGGTATTAACAATTTCTGATGCTTTTTATTCCTTGCTGCAGATTTTTATTTCCATTTGACTTTATTTTCCTTTAGCCTGAAGAATGTCACCTGATTGCTCTGATAGCTCACATCTACTACCGATGAATTCTTTTAACTTTCTTGATTTTGTCTCCTTTTTTTGAAGGATATTTTTGCTGGATATAGAATCCTGGGCTGACTTTTTTTATTTATTTTTTTTCCTTTCAGGACTTTAAGGTGATTCTCTCTTTATCTTTAACATTTAGCAGTTTGACTATGATGCTGCTGCTACACATCGTTTTCCTTGTGTTTATTCTGCCTAGAGTTGAATCTGCCTAAAGTGAGTTTGTAAATTTATGTTTTTCACCCACATTGGAAAACTTTTGGCCATTATTTTTCAAATAATTTTTTATTACTCCTTTCCACACTTTTCTCCTTCAATGACACAAATTATATATGTTTTAGACCTTTTGATATTGTCTTATGGGTCTCTGAAAGCTCTGTTTATTTTTTCTTCCAATACTTTTTCTTACTTTTTCAGGGTGAGTAATTTCTATCACCTTGTCTTTGTTCTCTCCTTTGTCATCTCCATTGTATTGTTAGGTCCATGCAGTGATTAAAAAAAATGTTTTGATTTTTTAGTTCTTGAATTTATATTTGGTTTTTAAAATATAGTTTCTATATGTCTGGTGGGATTTTCTATCATTTTTTTTTTCATTGCAAGCATAATTTTCTTTAACTCATCAAGTATAGTTACCACAGTTGCTAATCTAGCATTTGGGTCATTTTGAAGTTGCTCTTCATTTATTTTTCTCTTGAGAACAAGTCGTCACTTTTCCTGGTTCTGTGTGTGTTGAATAATTTCATCCTTGACATCGTGAATGGTAGGTGTGGATTCCATTATATTCTTCTACAAATTTATTTTGCTGGTATTGTTTTATTAGGCAATTAACATGATAGTACTAAAAATGCAAATTCTGTTTTTTTGATAACAACTCAAACCTTAATTCGTTTGTTTTATCTTTTAGTTGGAGTTTGCCCCATATATGTGTGGTTCAGGAGCTAACCAGAGATTTAGATGGAATTTATACACAGAGTTTGAGGTTCTTCCACTCTGGCTCCCTTTTTTCTGGGATTTATCCCTCAATTTTCAGGGACTGTGGTTCTCTAACACTGTCATCTGGTTCTTCAGGCCAGACAGATTGTGATTTTCTGTTGGAGTTTTAGCTGCTCTGAACAGTTACTGCAGCCTGCCTTCAACCTAAACACTATAAAAACGGCAATTTGACATGTGCTCATTCCTTTTTACACTCTTTTAACACTCCTCCATAATCTACCTGCTTTTGTTCATTCTCTGGTGCCTTTGGATAGTTCGCCTTTTGTATTTTGTGCAAAGTTCATAGCTGACATCTGCAAGAGAATCAGTCTGGTTGGAACTTACTTTGTCATAACCGGAATTGGAACCAAATTCTTTTCTTTTGAATCACAGAATCTTTATCAAGACAGTAATTTTCCTGTGCTTACTCATCTTTAAGAAGTCAATCTATGCTTGACATTTATCAGCTTACTGTAAAGCAAGAGTTGGAATGACTTTTTAAAGAGATTGTTGTGGTCAATTTCTCAACCCCCAAGTGCAAAATGAAGAAAAAAGTGTAAAGTAAGAGTTTACTTATTTTGTAAATCTGTGTTTTTAGTGTAGAGATGCTGAAGGCTTAAGGGAGTGAAGAGGCAGCTGGAGCCAGGAGCAAACTCTACAGGGGATTTTGCCTCTGTGCCAAAGGGTTTCTCTTTTGTGTTTGGTATGGGATAATCTTCATATGTTTCTGATTTTTTGCCTGGCAGGGCAACCTATACCATATATTATGTTGGAACTAAGCCTCGCCTATCCTCAGCTCAGCTCAGTACATGAATTAACTTTCTAATAACTAGAGGTTGCCAGTACTGAGTTTGATCCCACATAAATAGTGAGTTGTTTATTACTGGAATTATTCAAATAGAAGTTTGATGATCATCCATACTTTCTTATTATTACCTCTATTTTTATTATGAGAGGTAGTGGGAGAATATGTTACTGTGTTCCCCCTGGTACATAGTAGGTGCTCAATAACTAAAGGTTGCATAAACAAGTATTTATTGAACTCATTGCATGAATGAATTGAAATAGAGGGTTTTTTTTTTTTTTCTGCAACATGGGAAAGCATTTTGCATTTTGAAGGGCAAGGACTGAAGAATTAGGGTAAATATTATCTAATGTCTTTACTTTAGAATATTCTAGTGGAAGAGGACATGAATAGGGCATTAGAACATTTTTAAAAAAGCAATTATTTGATTACAATCAGTTATTTGAAACAATCAGCATATGAAACTGAAAATACCTATTTAAAAATAATTTGAAATTATCACTGTAGAAGAAATTTGGACCATGATGGGATGGGTCATGGCATGCTCTCAGAGCCTAGAAGAGTTCGTGTGTTTAACTCTGCATCTTTCTTTTGTTAGTTCTTTATGTTCTCAAAGAAAAAGCTGTTAGAGTGTTACACAATTGGAACACTCAAACAGGTGTTCCTTGTCTTCTGGTCTAGCTATCAGATAATCATTACAAACAGTACCAAAATGAGTCTTATTTCCTATTAAGAAAGGTTAGAACAGACTTGGTGTTTGTAATTAGTCATACTCAGGAAGCAGTGTGCTTTATCTGAAGATGTTGGCGCAGTCATATTGACTTTTCAAAAACATTTGTAACCATAAGGTGATCTGGACACTAGAAACTACCTGGAAGATTTTAATTGCTTTAGGGATTTCATCTAATTTTTACAGTTACTCCAGCCATGGCTATTATTCAATTCACACCTCCTTCCCTTACCTGCCCCACTTCATTAGTTGAACAAAGCAAGATTGCATAATAGTACAATAGAATACCATTCACATAGTAAGTGTCCATTAAATATTTGAATGGAGAAATGAATGGTCTATTTTATTCATCAGGTACCTGGAAACTAAAGTTAAATAATTCTTCCCTCATTTAAAGTGGCACAGACAGATGTTTATAAGCTTGGGTAGGAAAGTAACTTTGCTCTAAAATACTATAAGCTGTCGTCTAATGTACACTTTGATATGTGCCAGGCCCCTTCCTAGATAATTCATAATTTCATTTATACTTTATAATATCTTACGCGCTAGGCATTGTTATCCTCATTTTACAGAGAGGGAGAGACTGAAGCATTAGAGACTTTGGGTAAATAGCTCATGACCAATCGCTCAAGAAGCTGCAGAGCCAGGATTTGAACCCCAGGACACCTGGCATCAAGTCTGAGCGCTTAACCACTGACTTAGACTGCAGTAGGAAATACAGCTGAGCAACATTAGAACCTGTGGAATCACTTCAAGTCCTGAGGGAAACTGAGGTGAAAAGAGAATGATCTAATGAAGGCAAATATGGCTTTTGTCTAATTTTTACCTGAGACCATGAGCATATGTCTGTTCTCTAAATTATCGTAGGCAATATAGTAATCTCTCCCCGATTCCTTCTCAGATTATTAGAGCTGAGAATTTACAGAAAGTATAGTGCTTCAAAACTGACAACCAAGGAAGTAGCTGTCAGTGGAAGCAAATCTGACTTCCCCTTACAACCTCTTTCGTGTCGCAGATCTGGCAGGACATAGTCCAAGGCATCCACACTATTGCCTGTATGGCCTCTGCTGATGGTTAAGTATTTAATTCAATAATGTGTTGAGCAGCTACTGTACTACATTATATTAATTATTTTTTTTAATGTGGAAACATAGATATGACATAAAATTTGCCATTTTAATCATTTTAAGTGTACAATTCAATGGTGTTAATTACATTCATAATGCCACACAATCATCACTACTCTCTGTTTCTAAAAACCCTTTCATAATCCCAAACAGAAACTCTGTACCCCTTGTGCAATAACTCCCCCCATTACTCTCTTCCCCTCGTCTCTGGTAATTTCCAATATACTTTCAGTCTCTATGAATTTGCCTATTCTATACAAAGGTGGCAGTTTCTCCACATCCTTACCAACACTTAGCTCCCTTTTAAAAAAATGATAGCCGTCTTAGTAGGTATGAAATGGTATCTCATTTTGGTTTTGATTTTCATTTCCCTAGTGACTAATGATGTTGAACATCTTTTTATGTGCTTATTGGCCATTTGTATATCTTCTTTGGAGAAATGTTTATTCAAGTGCTTTTGCCCATTTTTAAATGGAGTTGTCATCTTTTTGTTGCTGAGCTGTAGGAGTTACATTCAATATCTTTAATCTTTAACACAGCCCTGCTGTGGTATTAGGTATTATTACCCTAACTTCACAGAGGAAAAAACCAAGGCTTAGAGAGGTTGGGTTGCTTTCCTGAGAGCCTACAATAAGTGGCAGAACCAAAGTTTGAACCCATGTGTGGATGAGTGGTAGGTAGTCGCTAGGATGGCTCCCCATGATGCCTTCCTCCTGGTATTCATGCCCTTGTGTAATCCCTTCCCCTTGAGTGTGGGCTGCTGTTAATGACTCATTTATAATGGATAGAATACAGCAAAAGAGATGGAATGCCACTTCTGAGATTAGGTTGCAGAAAAATGCGACTTCCATCTTGCTTGCTCCCTTTCATTCTCCTGCTTTTTGCTCTGAGAGAAGCTAGTTGCCATGTTGTGAACTATGTGATAGAGAGACTTCTGTGGCAAGGAGCTGAAGGAGGCCTCTGGCCAACAGCCAGTGAGGAGGTGAGGCCTTCAGTCCAGAATACTGTGAGGAACTGAATTCTGCAACAACTGTGTGAAGTGCTTAGAAGTGGATCTTCCCTCAATCAGGCCTTCAGATGAGACTGTAGTCTTAGCCAGCAGCTTGATGGTATCCTTGTGAGAAACCTGGAGGTACAGGCTTCTGGCTGATATGCACCCACATTCTTGATCCACAAAAACTGTGAGATAATAAATGTTTGCTGTTTTAAGCTGCTGTTTTGGAGTAATTATACAGCAACCCATAACTAACATACCATGTTTACTCCTCTTTTAGTAAGGACCTTAAATTGGCTTAAATACTAGGCAAAGATACTTTAAAGAAGATAATGGGGTAGGTCATCTTTGTGGGCCTGTTTGGGCACAGCAAGCCAGGCCAGCCTAAAGAAGAGCTAAATTGGGAAGTGGGAATAGTTGAGCTCTCTGTGGTTGTGAATGGTATACAGAAAATATATCTGTGTATTGACTTCTAGATGGTTCAGGTTCAGCTGATACTCTAGTTTCCCTGGGGGAGCACAGAAGAACAATCTTCTGAAATATCTTGACCTGCTTCTCTGGCTTCTCTTTGTTCTGTCATTGGGTAGAAAGGTACAAGGGAGAGGGATGAATGATTTCTTCCTACTATAGAACTTGTTGGAATTGCAACCACAATGTTTATATTCTAGAGTTGTTAAGGCTTTGGGAAGACTGAATTGTACAAGCGAATCCACCACCACCATCATCATCATCATCATCACCATCATCAACCACAACATCAGTAACAACTATTGATGGTGACTAGTATTATGAGCCTGTAGTTCTTGAATGAACTATAGGGGGTTCAACGAAGCCCTTGAAATTATAAGCATGACAGTGTATGTTTGTGCAAATGTACATTTTTCTGCAGAGAGGGCCCATAATTTTCATAGATTCTCAAAGGGCTATGGGATCCTGAAATAGTTAAGAACCACTGCTTGAGTTTCTTATTCCCTGCTGTAAGTCTCCTCACTGTTGTTGATTCTCTGTCTCAAAGCAATCTAGATGTTGGAGAAGATACTTACACATATGTGTATATGTTTACATTATGTTATGTTTATGCACACACACAAGTGGGTGTATATATATACACACACATATATGTGGTATGTATATGGTATATATACATATATGTGTGTGTGTGTGTGTGTGTGTATGCCATATATACCATTACCAACAAGTGTTAACATCTAATTTCCCCGCCCTGTAAAGAGAAGCCAAAGCTGTAGTAAAGTCTTCCTCTACCATCTCCACTGTGGGAGTGGTGGCAGAGAGAGTAAAGAACTTGTAGTTTTAGTCCTATAGTACATGACTAATCTGAGGGTATCAGATGGCAATGTCTATGCTGGGAGTTGATCAGGGTACTACCAAACGGATTGAAAGTAAACTTACTGCCTCTCAGGCCAGTGAAAGCTTAGAATAGTTTGTATGATCAAAGAAATAAGGAGATATAACATTATTTAACAACTTGGTTCTTTGAGGTACTTTATACCACTATTTATGGTTATTTAGTTGTATCTTGTTTATGGAAGTTTTCATACTAGATTTCCCAACTGGAATTTTAACACTACAATAAGGAGCTTGTCCATTTCAGGCATGTGTCTAAACAGTGATGATCTTTTTGAGACAGTATACAATCTGTATTCCTGTAGCTCTTCCTAGTTTACGAAACGTTTTTTGTTTCCTCCAATAATCTTATAGCGTAGGCAGGGATCATTACCCTCTATTTTACAGATGAAGAAGCAGAGCCTCAGAGAGATCAAGGGACTTTCCAAAAATCATAGATTTGGTGAGTGGTGGTGGAGGTGGGTGGTGAGGGGGCTTCCGATGCAGGCTTTAGGTTCCAAGTCCTGGGTGCCATCTGCCACTGCACACAGTGGGGCATAGTGAGCCCGGAATGGAACTTGTGGGCTGTCCTTTTCCAGCTGGTACCAGAAAGGTAGGTTGGAGATAAAGAGTATCAGAATTGCCCTTCTTTTAACTTCCTGTAAGAGACACAGAATAGTTTTTTAATAATGAAAGTATAATTTACATACAGTGAAATGCACAGACACTAAGTGTACAATTTGATCAGTTTTGACAAATGCAGATACTCATGTAATGCACATACAATCAAGATGTAGAAAGTTCTGTCACTTCCTGTCCTTCTCAATCAATCTTCCCCTCCTTCCCCACCAGTTCCTTCAATCACATCCTCTTGCCAAATAACTTCAGTTCTGATTTCTGTCCCATAGATTTGGGGAACTGGTTTATGATGGTTCTGTTGTGGTCACCTATGGGAAGAGTTAGATGGGTAGCAGTGACTGTTATCTCTGGTTGCCATGGTCAACCTGGAACCAGGCTACATGTGAGCCACTTGGATAGGTCAGCCAACTTTATCACTGAACAGAGGCAGTGTCTCTGTGACAACAAGTCCCTTCTGTACTCACTAGGCAGTGAGGAGCACTTCAACAGCTTTGAGACCTTGCCTGAGGCTCTTTTTGGCACGCACATAACATAGCACTGGAATCCAGTTAATGTTGAGACAAAATATCACCCCCATCCCATTCCACCTCTGGGGAGAGTAGGTTATAAGCACACAGATATGTACTCCCAGGTTCCTCCTCAAGACGCAGACTGTTCCCTGCATACAGGGCTGGGAAGATGAGTTACTCCCCAATGCCCATTAGCCAACATCATTATCATCTTCAGTTGCAACCACCACTACTCCCTGTTTATTAGTGGTGACTCTGGTGATTCTGTCTAGGTGATGTGCATGTGGGGGGCACTCCTTTTTAGGAGGGAAATGGGTTTGAGAAATTGCACAACAACCAGGAGGTGACAGGTAAGTGACTGGACCAGACTCAGGAGGTGCTTCTAAGGAGAGATGCCTGGCTTCCCAGTACAGTGTCCCATACCTCAGGGCCATTTCTAGCCAGGGAACCTCTTTCAGAGGGTGGGGTCAGCCAGGAGGTTTTCCCTCCCACCCCAAAACTGTCTTCCTTGCCAGTTCCTTGAAAGGATATTCTTTGTCTGCTTCCTTCACGCAGACTGAGAGAGTGAGGCCATTTTGTACTCGGAGCAAGATCCAGCTCATGGTTTTCCTATCCTAGGCTGAGCTCACTCTCTGCCCTGATTAGGAAAGGTGCTAGGAGTGTGGAGCACACTATCTAGCCAAGCTGGGGGCAGCAGCAGGAGAGAGCTTTTTTTTTTTTTTTTTTTTTTTTTTTTTTTTTTTTTTTTTTTTGGAACATGCTCACTGAAGGCTCTTCTTGGTCATGCCAATGAAGTGCAGGGGTGGGGACCAGTTCACCTACACATTCCAGGGTATGAAAGAGAGCATGGATCCAGACAGTAACTTGTTTGCATTTGTCATTGCCTATCTTTGTCTCCAACTGGCAAGCTAGAATGGAGTTGGCACTCCAGCAACGGCAGCAGGGAGTCATAGCCTTTTCATAAACGCGTGGAGAAACAGGGGATCAGCAGGTACAGGGTACAATGGCTCAGGTGGAGCACAGGGAATTTATGGTTTTATAAAAAAAGATTCTAGGTTCTTCTTTTCCCCTCGCCAACTGATAATCAGTTTTCCCAGTTGCTTCCCTATTGCCCCCAACTTATTCAAAACTGCACAAATTCAGATAATCCCTCTTCATCTAGACAAAAAACATAAAAGGAAAAGACAGTCAGTCAAGAATCTGCTTGATTAGCGTTTCAGGAGAAAGCTAACACGAGTCTTCAGGGATGAAAATAAATGGCTCCGAGCCTGGGCTGTGGTCATAAGGCTGACCTTGTCACTGCCTAAGCGAGGAAGGCAAAGGAAGGAATTAGAGCTCCCGTCCCAGTGTGATTACAGTTATACCCTTAACAGGACATGGCGGTGTTTTTTGGCATTCAATTATGTTTGCTATGCGTGCGTGCATACACTCACACACTCACACACACAGAGCTGGAATTGAAATCATCTCAAGTGAGAATTCTTGTGATGCATTTAAGGGCCTGCATTTGACAGGTTGCTACCTAGTTATGGACTAAAATCTCACCAGGCACCCCCATAGCTTATCGCCTGTCATTTCAAAACAAAGACATCCTGCTTCCCCTTTCTGTGTCACATCTCATCGACTCATTCTCAGCAGAATCTTACTTTCATTACAAGCTTGGTGCCACCTCCCTGACTTTCATCAGATGAGAACTTGAAAAAAAAAAAAAAGAATAAAGACAAAAAATCCCGTTCCATGTTTTGACTTGGACTCTAGGTGTTATTCTCTCAGTCCAGCTTGAAAGGAAAAAAGCCCACCCCACGAGGGGGCAGGCCTGCTTCCCTGTCTTCTGCCACCACACAGTCTCTGAAGTGTGTGAAGAAGAGAGGAAGAGACAATTAACACTCAGCACCAATCTGCATTTCCTTTTTAGCTGCCATTTACACGCTGCTCAGGTTTTGAAAACCAGCATTTCATGCTGCTCCCTAGAGAGCCAGCACCAGCTTCAGCAGGACCCATCTGCACAGCAGTCACAGTGCTGAAAGCTTCAGCCAACCCAGAATTCATTTATTTATTTTTTGAAAAATGAAAGAGAGGAAGAGAGAGTGCGAGCCAGTGAGCCGGGTGAAAAGAATAGATTGGAATCTGGTAATATTTAACGCACATGCTTGACCAATCCCTGTGCTGGTCTAGACAGGGGTGAGTCAGTGGAGGTTTTCTTTGATCATCTTCTAGATTAGTGTGAGCAGTGAGTGAATGAGCAAGAGCCGTGTGACAACAGGGGCTGACAGGCTGTGAGGTTGGAGGCAGGAAGGACACACTCGATAAGTTTCGGCGCTGCTCATCAGCCTGTGTGTCAGCACGCTCTTGCTGACGGGGAACAGCAGGGAGGAAAGCCATACTGGGAAGTCACTGCTGGTGTGGGACAAGTTACAGGATGCTTCTGGAGGAGGGAAATGTGTGTCATCAACTCCTCAGGTCTGGCCCACTTGCTTTATTTCCTCCTGCCCGCCACCCCCCCCCCCAAAGGGTTGGGAATGGAAGCGTAATAGCTTCGATAACCTTTGTTATTTTATCATTATTATTTTTTAAACTGAATTCAGCACCACAGGAGGTCACAGAGTCAATGGTCACAGCTGGCTTTTAAAAAGGGGTTGAGTCATGTTGTGATTGGTAAACAGAGACTCAGCCTGAGATGAGGGCAATCAAATTTCCTGCTTCAAGGCATGGGTTGATCACCACAGGGGTCAGAAAGAAGTGTTTTTCTCATGCAAGTCCTGGCATGAATATCTAGGTGAATGCATAAAAAAAAAAAAAAAGAAAAGAAAAAAAAAGCTAACTTCTCCCTTTGAAGAGGGAGCAGGGCTGAAAAGCCCATCCTTATTTCAATAGACCAATGAGTGTTCTGATTCCATCTAGCTCTGCTCAAATGGCAGTTGTGATTATAGTGTTACAGATGCATTTCCCATCTAAGCAGGGCAAGATGTCACTGTCTGCTTGGGCGCAGATTTACCAAGGGACGTGCACAGGTGTGCTCAGATGGGGAAAAATACCTCAGGGCAGGTTTGGAGGGGGTGGTGAACATATGGTAGTTGGAATAGAAACTGCTGAGGTTTTTTTTGTTTGTTTTTTTTGAAGAAGACTCCTAAGAAACCCATAGTGATCTATGGATGCAGTTACATGTCAGGTCAAACAAGATGTTCTCAGGATAGATACAAGGGTGTTTTGAATCTCTCATAATAACACAGATATGTAACTTGAGTTTCTCAGCCTGCCAGACAGGGGGCAAAAATAAGGTTATAATAAACAGCTTTTGTTCTTTTGGCTCTGCCCTCACTAGGTGGAGCCTCCAATCCTTCAAATTCGTGAATAGTTCTTAGAGGCACTGGTGGCAAGGATGTCCCTCTTCTACTGTTGTGACTCAATGCTACTGGAGTTAGATGGCATGGGTTTGAATCCCACATTCATTCATTCAAAGTACATTTAGAAAGAGTGCCCACTATGAACCCAACACCATTCTAGATGCTAAGGAAAAGGTGGTCCAAGCTCCCTTTGTAATTGAGGTTCTAGTGAAGGGAGACAAATATAATAAATAAGCAACAAAATATATAATATTCCAGAGAGGGATAAATGCTATGGATAAAAATACATTGGCATGGGGGGGTAGGGAGAACAGGTGGTGAAGGTAATGGTGGTTCGATGTTAGATCAATTAGGCAGTGAAGGGCTCACTTTTTTTTTTTTAATTGAAGTATAATTGACATACAATATCCTATTAGTTTCAGGTGTACATCACAGTGATTCAATATTTTTATACATTATGAAATGATCCCCACGATAAGTCTAGTTACCATCTGTCACCATACAAAGTTATTACAATATTATTGACTATATTCCCTATGCTGTACATTCTATCCCTGCAACTTACTTGTAACTGGAAGTGTGTACCTGGTAATCCCCTT
Organism: Felis catus; assembly: GCF_018350175.1. Taxonomy (NCBI): domain Eukaryota; kingdom Metazoa; phylum Chordata; class Mammalia; order Carnivora; family Felidae; genus Felis; species Felis catus. The sequence continues at coordinate 60,513,895 of NC_058376.1, forward strand.
CAGTTATTTTGCCAGGCCCCCAACTCCCTCTTACTCTGGTAACCAACAGTTTGTTTCCTGTATCTGTGAGTCTGTTTTCTGTTTGGTTAGTTCATTTGTTTTGCTTTTTAGATTCCACATACAAATGAGATCATACGGTATTTGTGTTTTTCCATCTGACTTATTTCACTTAGCATAAAACCCTCTAGGGTTGTCCATCCATGTTATTGCAAATAAAAAGCTCACCTCTGGGGTGATTCTTTTGTAGACACTGAAAGGGACAAGCTCTTTGGGGGAAGGAATCAAAGAAGAAAGAGCAGTAGGCACAAAGCCAAGGGAGCAGGAGTATGTTTTGTGTGTCCCAGGAACAGCAAGGAGGTCAGTTGACTACCTAAGTCCAGATATCAAAGGAGAGGTCTAGGCTGGACCTGTCACCTGAGGAATGATTGTAGCTGGAGGAGGGAAAAGATCTGAAACCCTAGGAGATTGTAACATCTCAATGTTGAGGGAGACCAGGAGGAATAAGCACAGGATACCGAGGTGGTCAACTGGTGAGGGAGGGTTGTCCCAGAATGGAAGGGGAAAAAAAGCATCTTAAGGAAGGTGTGGACACCTGCATCAAACACTACTGGCGGTTCATGTTAGAATGAGAATTTACCACTGCACTCAGCAATGAGAAGTCACTGCTGCCCTTGACAAGAGCTGTTTCCGCAGAATGGAGGGAACAAGAGCCTACTTGGGATGTGTTCAAGAAAAGACAGAAGAGAAGAATGGGAGGGAGGGTGTAAAGACAACCATTTTAAGGAGTTTGATTATAAATGGGAACAGAAATGGAGTAGCAGTTTGATTTAGATGTGGAGTTAGAGGAAGTTGTTTGTGTTTTTGATCAGAGAAATAACATCCTGTTTGTATATGGATTCCAAGAGAAGGAAACTGGTACTAAAGCAGTGTCCTTGGGTAGGCATGAGGGGGTGGGCTCTAGTGAAAAGCGGAGGGATTAGCTTTAGATAGCAGGTGGACAGTTCACCCAGAACAATGAGAGGCCAGGGAAACACATGGGCAGAAATGTAGAAAGATGGGCAGGCTTGACTGTAGAAACTTCACTTTCTCAGTGAAGTTATGAGCTGTGAGCTCTTTAGGGGGAAGAAGTATTGGAGATTTCAAGAGAGAGGAGGTGAAAGAGTCCCAGGAAGGCGAGTGGACATGGAAGGTAGGCTGCCAGGCACCGCAGGGCCCACTTGAGGTTTGTGGTAACAACTAAAGGGAGATCAGTCAGCATGGTTGTTTCCTTCAGTTGCACTTGGCTGCCCCCATGCAGACATGGGGTAAGGGGAGAGTTGAATAGCTTCGGGTTTTGCCAGCTGAGCACGCTGAAGGGAAATCGGTTGAGGCAGTTGAAGGTATACACAGGGAGTAACACCATCATGGTCCATGGAAGTTGGGTAAGGAGGGCAGAAGATAGTGAAGGGGTGAGAGACAATTATAGGATACCAGGAACCTTGGCTTGTAGGTCCTGGTGTGGTCCAAGAATTTTTGGGGCTGGGGCATTAGAAAAGGTGAGCTGGAAAGTCCAAGAGGGAGATGCTGAAACAGAGTACAGCTGCAGTTGTGGTTAGTGATGATGTCTAGGCAGGAGCATGGACATGGGGGGCTAGCTGAGGTAGGTAGAAGAAAATCAGCTTCCTGTTGTAGTTTACATGGCGGTGCTCCCTGAAGCCCAACTCTGTGTTTAAAGCACCAGGAACTGTGATAGAAGTGGCTTTGGAAAGAGTCCAACTAAACTAGAATCTTCAAAGAATAAGTGGGAGGGACACAGAGGTCAGGGATAAGGAGGGAGAGGGACAGTGAAGAGGAAGTCTAGCTCACCCTCCGGCTTGAGAGAAGCTTGAGAGAAATGGAAGTGAAGACAACTCCATCTGGGGGGGTAGACAGTCCTCCATTTGTTAGCCATGTGACCCTGGGGGCGTTATTTAACCTCCTTGTGCCTTTGTTTTTGCAAATGTAGAATGGAGATAATAATTGTACCCTCATAGGATTGTTCTGAGGATCCAATGGGAATGTATGAGGTGTGCTTAGCACAGACCCTGGCCCAACATGGGTTTGTTTCTTTGTTTTCAATTGAAGCAGTTCTGTCAGCTTCAATCCGGGTCACTGGAGCTCCTGTTTTTCTGAAGGGACAAGAATGAGTCCTTGCCAGGTGCTGGGTGCTTCTCAGGAAGGGTGAGGTGCAGGGCTGAGACCAGGAGGAGATGCTGGCTTATCCACGAGAGGCACAGTTCAGAGAGGAGGGTGAGGCTAGAAGTCCTGCCGCCAAGACGGAGCAATTAAATATGTAGAAGGCGGAGAGGCTTGACAGAAGAAATGGAAGTAAAACATGTTTCTAATCAGAGCCACGATGAGGGCTGCCTGGAGGCTCTATTGGTAATTGATGTGCCTCTGACAATAATTAGAAACAATTTCTGGGGACTTACAGGATAGAGTCACCTAGTGATATTATTTACCATGGAGAGTAGTGTCTGGAGTGAAAATGGATGTTATTGTTTCCTCAGAACACATTAGAAGGTGACTTCATGGTGAATAGATTTTTCAAGATATTTGACATTCACTGACTTTCTATTTAACTCCTCTTAGTCACAGAGGCCATTACTGTAATGACAATACCTGGATTTATCTCTTTTAATGGCAGAAGACATGTGGGAGATAAATCCTCCCAGTGTTGGGTCCCCGACTCCCTGAGCTGCTGAGACACCTGAGGCATTCTGGGAATGCAGCAGCCCAGAGCACAGCTTCAGTCCAAGGGTGACTCACCCACAGAGGCCGAGGGGCAGGATTAGCACAAACCACATTGCCTTTTTCTAATGTGAGCTTTATTTTATGCTACTTGGGATTACGTGTGATAATGTATGTAAAGTGCCAGAGCTTGGCACATAGCAAGCACTCAGAAAGTGTTGGCTCATTAATTATTATTTTCTTGGGTTCTTCTGATAAGACTTTGAGACCGTGCGTATTTGGCATACTCCAAGCCCTGGGGATGGTGGTAGAGCTGAGAGAGAATCAGTGGCATTATAGGGCTGTGGAACTAGTGGGTTATATTCCTCTTGGGACAGCCATGGTTCAGTGGCTGGAGTTTTTCCTTGAGTTGACTTTTTTAAGCCTGTAGGCAAGATGCCAAATGGCAGTCCAGCAAGGGTACTACATAGGGGTTGGAAATAAAAACTTTACAGATCAGACAACATGCAATTGCCTTCTGCCCCCTCTGTGCTGGCGGACCAGGGAGCACTGATGTGGTGTCCATGGAATGGGGCATCTAAAACTGTAACCTAGCCTCCAGGCTAGAGGGGCAAATGGAGACCTGACAGCTTACCTCACACTCCTGCCAGTTCATCAGGATGGGAAACAACAATAAAGGCTTGTTGAGGTCTAAGCCCTACAGATGGTTCTCAAAAGGAATATTATTGGCATTTGGGGTTGGGGTGGGGGAACAGTTCTTCACTGGGTGGGACTGTACCAGCAATGCAGGATATATGGTACCTGAGGCCTCTGTCTCAGTAACGTCAGTAGAGCTTACCTCACAGGTGCTGCAAGAACCAAAAGGTTTCTTAACCTCCCCAGGTTGGGAACCACAGTATGAGGAACGACAAGCCTGGGTTATCCTCCCTGCAAATATGCCTGCACACCTGCTAGCTGGTGGCCACCTGACCTCAGCTCCGTCACTCCCTCATCCTGGTTCTTTTTTTTTTTTTTTTTTTTTTTTATGTTTATTTATTTTTGAGAGAGAGAGAATATGAGTGCATGAAAGGGGAAGGGGCAGAGAGAGGGGGAGACACACAATCTGAAGCAGGCTCCAGGCTCCAAGCTGTTAGCACAGAGCCTGATGCGGGGCTCGAACTCACGAACCATGTGATCATGACCTGAGACAAAGTCAGATGTTTAACCAACTAAGCCATCCAGGCACACCCCGCCCACCCTCCCCCCCCTGCCCTCATCCTGGTTCTTAAGTGTATAAGGCTGGCAGAGTGAGTTCTCAGAGTTGAAAAGTATTTAAAGATTATAGATCCTGACTGGCCCCTCCTTGGAGATGTGGCCTTTCCTGAGGGGGCTGTATTAGTCACACTACCCCAGTCATGCTTGAGTATGACCGGCAGAGGGTGATTGAACCTAAGGCCAATGGAGCTTCAGATTCAGAACCTCTTCCAAGGCTTGTGTATGAACGAAACTTGATAAGATTCCCAAATTTGAAACATCCTAGAATTTTAGATGACATTACCAGTAACTCCTCACTTGAGAAGCTTGGCGGTGGAATGATATTAAGAATAGCTGCAGATTATTATGTCTGTGTGTGCCAGGCACTCTGCACCAGGTGCTTTCAACGGTTCTGTGCATTCCTTTTTCATTACCCCTATTTTATAATTGAGGAAATTCAGGCACAGAGAGGTGCTTAAGATCACACAGCCAACAGGGTTAAGAATCAGGATTCAAACCCCCACATTTCTGACTCCAAAGTCCCATGTGTTCTGCATTTGGCTACACGGCCTTTCAGGCAGGGGGAATAGCTAATACCAGGAAGTGTGTGTCTAGTAAAGGGGTTTGTATTTATCTGAAGAGTGGGTGTCCAGCTTAGGCTGGCAGCAAGGGGTCCCTGCAGAGGTGGGCTTTGGGCGGGCACGGCGGTGAGTGGGAGCAGTTTAAGAGGAGAAGGGGTGGGGGTGGAACACTCCGGAGGGAACTTGAAGAGTCGGACCAGGCCAAGTTCAATCCAGAAGTTACTATTCATGAAACAACAGTGGCATTGCCCTTCTCTCACTGATCAGAGGCCATGGAGCCCTCGGACTTGCCAGTTCTGGAGCAGACAGGCAAGGCTGGGCCGACAGGCAGGAGAGTCAGCAGAGAGCATTTCTCTGTTGGCAGAGATTTGGTATTTGAAGTACAGGTTGGGTAAGTATAGGCATTAAGAATGTACGTTTTCAGAAAAGAGTAAATAAAGGCACACGCACAAGACAGACACACCCCAGTATGCACTCACATGGGGCAAGAGCAGTGCCCCACAGAGAGGAGAATTCCAGAGAGGCCAGAAGGAGACACATTATCTTACCCACAGCAAGCGAGGGGATCTCTCCAACGGTTTCTTAGTGAGGAAGAGTTTGAAATGTACATGAGAAACCCCTCTTATCTCACTCGTTCAGTGTTGTATATAATTATGCTTAACTAAGCTATGTGTGATTCTCATTATATAATGTAGCTTCATTATCAACATTCCCCTCTTCGCCATCATAAAGTAAAGAATTAAAGATTCACTGGGTAATCTGACAATTAGCAAAATGGAAAATGCACAAGCTCTGTGAGCCGCTTGTTGGAACGTATCTGACAGAACTACTAGCATGGGTACATAAAGAAATATGAACAAAGATATTTATTACAGGACCAGTTGAATAAATTATGGGTCAGTAGACAGTGGATTACTATGTAATCATTAGAAAAGGCTTGAATAGATTTATATTAAGTGAAAAAAAAAAGCAATGTGTAGGATAATCTTATTGTGTAATGTGCAAACACAGTCTTTTTATTATTTTAAAATTGCTGTGTGTTATGTATATATCTACACATGTTTGTGTGAACAATGCAGAAAAAACTCTGGAAGGACTGTGGATACCTTTGAGAGCTGAAGTTAGAAATAAGAAGGAATTTTCAGTTTTTAATTTACACCATTCCCCAGAAGGTAGAATTAGTGGGTTTGTGGGTGAGTTTTGTTTCCTTTTTGCACTTTTGCAATATTTTTCCAAATTTCCCATAAAGAACCTGTGCTGCTTTGATGGTCGAGCTTCATTTCTGCCTGGGAAGCAGCATGGTGTATGTAGTAGCCCCACTGTATGCAGAAGCTGAAGCAAAGCATATGGTTGTGCAGTCAGCACACCTGAGTTCACATTCCCTCTACTGCTGTGCAATGGATGATGGCTGTGAAGAGATGACTTCACCTCTCCGTGTCACAGTTTGTATCCCATGAGATTGTTGGGAGGGTTCAGTGAGACCCTTTGTACAGAGGGTGGGGTCAGGATTTAGGAATGGTTGAGTATGGACTTCCTTGCAGGAAAGATCAAGCTCCAGTGCACAGGTAGACTGGTTGATGTTGAGCCAAGGGCTATGTTTTGCTGTCTCCATCTGAGATCGGAGGGACAGGACCCAACTGGAGGCGAAACAGGCCAGTGAAGAGATGAGAGTAGTGTCAGGACCCTGCTTGGGGTGCTTTTCCTCTCTCAGTAGAGCCACAGGGAAAAGGTCCAGAATAACCGTTCAGTTTGAGTCCTTGCCCACCTTACATGTGGTCTAGTGAGGTTTTTCCTTCCTCCTACAGACCTCACTTCTGCCTGATTTTCTGGGACTGAAGTCTGAAGGTTTTAGTAGGGGACCTACCCTTACCCTCCTCCACTGGGAGGCAGGGAGAAAGGGAACCTACCCTTTCTGCCAAGTTCTACAATGCCCTTAGCCAATCTGGTCAGTTGCACCTGTTACCCAATCTTCCCTCAGCTTTCTTCATTTTGAAGCTTGAACAAACCATCAGTCACCGGGAGCTGGGTTCTGCCTATGGTGGAAATTGGTTTCTCAGAATTTACTGTTGGCCTCTAAAATCATGAACACTGAAAATAACTTGTGGCCCCATTTGTGGTTCCTTTTCAGATAAATCATAAGCCAGACAAATCTTGTGTGAAAGTCACAGTGGCCAATGTAGATATCAGCATATTTAGGCTCTCTTATTTGACTGATTTGACTGTTTAATGAAACAGGCCTCCAAATAACTGAAAATGGTCACCTGAAGGCCGTGTAAGGACAACTACACACTGAAAAACACCCGAGCGTGTGGAAGCTCCGTGTCTGAAAGCACCCCTCCCTCTTGGTAGGTGAGAACACAGCTATGTCACTTTGCCTCTTGAGATCTCTTACAGTTCTGAGAATACAGGGGAAGGCACAGATGGCCAAGATGTCTCACAGTCTGGCCCTAGTCATTATTGCCAGCCTCACCTCCTACCAACTTCCCTTCCTGCACTTTGCCCCCTGCCTCCTAAACCATCTTGAGAGACTTGCTCCTCTCTGACACCTAAGACATGTGTCTCTCTCCAAGCCAGCTCACGCTTTCCCATCCATAGTGGTTTGTGTTGCTTCTCTGATTGGCTAATTCCAATGCATTCTGAGCGACCCCATTCAGCTATAATCTGCTCTAAATGTCTTTCTAGAGTCTTCTACCTTGGTGTTTCCTAAGACTTTGTTCATACTTCACTGGTCTTACTGTTTTTTAATTTTGGTAATATTTTGTTTACTTAGTTACTATTTGCTTTTATGATCTATACTTATACTTATTTATCTTATGGTGTGTTATATACTTAATCAGTAGCTCTCAAACCTCAGGGGGCAACAGTATTTACAAGTGGCAGTAGCAACAACAACAATTTATTGAACACCAATAACATGCAGGCCTGGGATTGGTAAAATAGTGGACTACGCAATAGACTGGGTCGTAGAATGTATTTTATGTTATTGTGTTCCTTCTTCCAGAAGGGACCTCTGATTCCAGAGCTTTACTGTGGAGCCTGGGAATCCGCAGGTACTAATTACAACCCTGGATGATTCTGATATAAGTTGTTGGAGACACACTCTCTAGGTAACAGTGTAGTAAACTTACAGTTTATATGAATGTAATGAATATCATTTACAATATTGCTGTAGAATAAATTTGAATCCAAGTGCCTTGAGCCTGGTGTGTGAGAACTAGCCACTTAGTTAGTGAGCAAAGCTAATTAACCATCTAGGACCCTCATCTCAACGATAGAGTGTTGTGTTTCTCTTCCAGTCTTGGAGTAAATGGTGTAACATTTCCTAAACAAGTATACTAGTGAACCTAATTCTGCAATACATGGGAAAATGTACTAGGTGCTATAATTGCAGAATAAAGAAAGTGCTATTGGGTAACAGAAGAGGGAGAAATTAATTTTGACTGGGATAATTAATTTATAGCTAGCAGTTGAATGAAATGCCAAAAGCAAACAAACACACACAGGTGTTCAGGATTGTTTTTCTGACACCATTTGCTATTCATTTGTGTGTTGCTTGCTATGAGCAGGAACATGGGTATAACTGGAGATCTGTGAATGCCAATCTTCAAGACAAGGAGCTGCCAAGGAGGGCTTTGATATGGCCAAAGAATTTTATTTTGCATTTCAGAAATCTCATTACAATTATGCCTTAGTAGACAATAGTGAGATATATTCAATTCCAAGCCCACAAAAATCATAACATGGAGGAAAGGCTCTGTAGAGGTTACACAATAACTTACCTTTATGGAATTTTTACATCTCCCAGAGGAAGCATGAAATTATGCAATTTTTATACGATTAATCAATTCCAGAATAGTCTGTTTGTCCAAGTAGCGGACTTTTGGTTTCTCTCTCCCTGTAGTAGTGCTTTGTTGGTTGGTTGAGGATTTCGTCGGAGAACTGGGGAAAGATCCTGGAATTTAGCAAGAAACACCATATTAACATCAGACATGTATGTATTCATCAACAACTTCTAAAACTATTTGTTGAGCACTTACTACGTGCCAAGCATAATGTTAAGCACTATAAGTCAATACCCCACAAAACAGGCCCTGACTTCACCCTCATGTAGACACAATCTAGTGGGAGTTACAGAAAAGTGAAGGGATATGGATTTACATTTGAAGTGATTGGTTAAAGTAGTTTGGTTAAAGTAAAGTGATTGGTTAAAGTAGTGATTGGTTACAGACATTTTTCATGGCCCGAGAAGTAGGGGTAGGTAACAAGCAGTTCTTTGGGAGAGTCCATAAGCTGGCTCATAGGACAAATAAGAAGTACAGAGTCCGTAAGTAGGGCCACCAAAAAAAGGCAATTAGAAGCAGCAATTTAAGGACTGGCCTCTGGGTGATCATTCCTGGGAATGGTCCGTTAGTGTGATGCCCTTAAAGACTGGCCATGGGTTTGCTGTGTGGCATATTGTCTTAAGGGTGCTGCTCAGGGACTAATGCTCACAGAAGAGAAACCCCCTGGGCCTGGAACAAGGTCAAGTAGACTGAACAAGCCTGTGCCTGGTGCCCCAGACACTTACAGTGCACTCGTTGAGCTTTGTATTGGTGGACTGAGCTTCATACAACAGAAACCACTCTAGTGAACTTAAGTAGAAATATTACCAGATACTGCTATTACCAGATATTGGCTCAAAGAGCTAGCTCTAGGATTCTCCTCAGAGAACACTTCCAGGCTTCAAAGTCATACAAACCTCAGCTATAATCCAAGCAGTTGCATTTCTGCTTCGGGAGGCCACTGAATTAAGAGGCTGCTGACTCAGATTGCCTCTGCCTCAGTCCATACCAGCAAATGGATAGGTGCTTTCTGTCTTCCTCTTTTCAAGTTTATTCGGTAAAACTGGAGTTTTTCTGGAATTCTAGCTGCAAGGGAGCCTGGGAAATGTAGTTTTTGGCTTTCTGGACTCTTCAGCATAGGAAGGCACCCTAGAAGGAGGTTAGAATAAATTTGGAGTAAGCTAATTACAGTATCTGCTATAGGTATGCATCTCTCCCTGGTCTAATCAGGTACAAGTGGGAGATTCAAATACAACATATCCAACTTCCACCATTTTAATTAATAGGATGAAGGTTTTAGGGATAGAATATTGGATCTCCTGGCCCTGCAGGGTCAGGGATTTGGGTACTTTTTCAAAGGTTGTAGGAGCTGGAGAAGGACAGCCATGAAACTGACAACCAGGATGTGATGGAAAGGGCCAGGCACAGCCAACAGAGAATACTCTGGAATGCAGTGGGAGATGAGAGAGGAGTAATGGAGGTGCATAATTCAGAGGGGTAGCTGAGCCTCAAAGGCCAGAGAAAGCAGTTGAGATTTCAAGAGCAGACACTCAGGAATGGTTCACTTTGTTATTCTGATTAATTGTTGGAGAAGTCATGATGTTGACCTATTACTGAGTTAATTAGGAGGGCATATGCATACCACCCAGTGTCTTCCCAACACTCCGGTCACTCAGTGGTTGATCTTAGTCTCAAGATTTCCTGAGAGACACAGATCACTCAATCTGATTACCTCACTGAGCAGCTTTCCTTCTGGGATAGGCTTTGTCTTCCCCAGTGGGACTGGGTCATGAGATTCACCTACAGGCTCAGTCTGACCCAGATCCTGAGCCAACTGTGACAGAGGCAGGAGGTGAGAGAATTCCAGCCTCATCATTCAGGAGGATTCAAAGAGAAAACTAGATGCCAACAGACCTGGTATGTGGACCACTATGGGTTCATTCCCTTTATTCATTCACTTAACATTGAGCCCCTGTTATGCACCAGACACATGCACACTCTGCAGGGTGATCTAATGCAAGCAAGATGAGTCAGACACCATTAGGTGGAGAAGTGATGGAACAGCATATCATGCAAGAGAAAATAGGATGTGCATAAGCCTTGTGGCTGCAGTGGAAGTAATGAAAGTCAGCGTGGCTGGAGAGATGGGCAGGGGCTGGACAGTGAAGGCTTTATTGACTCCATTAGAGACTTGTGCTTTCTCCTAAGAGTATAGGGAAGCCATTGAAAAAGGTGTTAGGTGGGAAGATGGACATTAGATCACACTTTATCATCAGTCCCATGCTTGCTTTCTTGAAGGATTGATAAGATGGGGAGAGGCTAAAGTAGGTACAGGGAGATCAGGTAGGAAGCTCTGCAGTAGTAGTGAAGGTAAGAGATGATAATCACACAGAGGGGGGTAGTGCTAAGGAGGAAGAAATTTAGAGGAGGAAGAAGACAATATAAGAAATGAACAGTTTTGTTCTTTTCTCTCTAGTCACTTCAAACACTATTTTCATTTTTATTTTTTTATAAAAATTTTTAAAATGTTTTATTTATTTATTTTTTTTTTCGAGAGAGAAAGACAGAGCGTGAGTCAGGGAGGGACAGAGAGAGAGAGAGGAAGACACAGAACTTGAAGCAGGCTCCAGGTTCTGAGCTGCCAGCACGGAGCCCAACAGTGGGGCTTGAGTTCACAAACCGTGAGATTATGACCTGAGCCAAAGTCGGATGCCTAGCCAACTGAGCCACCCAGGAGACCCTATTTTCATTTTTAGACTTGTTTTTTATTCTCATATTTATCTTTCTAACTTTTATACTAGCATAAGAAAATCAAAGGGAATAGATCTATTTAGGAAAAGTCACATCACAATATGGATATGCTTGCATATAACACATGCCAAAGATTCTGAAGTGGTATATAGTCTGTATTATATATAGTGCCATGGTCAAGAGCATGGATTTTGCAGAGTAATAGTGATGTGACCCCTGATGAGCTATTTCACCTTTCTGGGCTTCAGATTCAGTGTCTACAAAATGAGGATTGATAGTACCAAACTCGGTGGCTGCTCTGAGAATTAAATGAGACAATCCCTATAAAGCCATTAGCATAGGTCCTGGCATGATGAAAATGCTTGATGAATGTTAACTTGTGTTGTTCTTCATAGATATTATCTGACCATCCTCTACACAGTTGGTTGATGGTCCTGTGGGCCTTCAGAGCCACCGTGGAGCAATGTGTAAGCAATTATTGCAAGGACCCTAAAAAAGGTTATTCTTTAATTCTGCCTTTTTCCCCTAAAGCGAGGTTCTGTCTCTGGGACTGCAGAACTTGTTGGAGAAGGATTTCATGGCAAGGAAGGTGGGGAGGAGGGAGGAGAAAGGATTGGTGAGGGGGAAGACTATGAAGTGGGACACAGGATTTCTGCTCCTGTTGGGTAATGTTGGTAATAGTTTTATTGTGGCTCATTTGTTGTAAAGCTCTCATTTGTTTTTTATTCCTCATTCATTGCACATTCACAGTGTGCCAAGCACTGATACAGGTATTGGGGATACTGTCATGAACAAAGTCTCAGCTTCTATGGAGCTTACATTTTGGTGAGGTTATCTTTTTTGTCAGCAATTTTATCTTCCTGGAAGTCTTAGTTGGCCCTCACTTCTTCCTCCATGATAGGAATGAAAGGTTCCAGTAGAACACACTGCCTATTCTAGATCCATATTGAAAAGAGTTTTATTGTGTGGAGTTTGGTGTTTACTCTTCCTATGGAAATTCAGTTTGTCTTCTGTAAGGAAGGGGAATAATAGAGAAGTTAATCACTCCAAAGAATCATCCTCCTATCAGTCTTCAAAATATCCATGTTGTCAGAGATGAAGAAAATGAGGCTGAGAGCTTAAGTGATTTTCCCAAGTAGAGGTGGGACTCAAGATTTGGATTTTACAATCCCATGCTTGATTTCTGTTTTCCACAAACTGGGAGTTATTTGCTCAACTGTAAACAAATAAATTGAATGGCATTAGCCCAGTTGACAGTTGGCTTGATGTTGGTGGTTAGAGTTTCCAGTTAATAGATTTTACAGTGAATACACTTTCAGATAGAGTAGTCTTCTTGGCATATGACATAGCTTAGTGGTTCCCAAATGTTGAGTCCACGGACCAATGTCTATGATAGAGTCATCACCAATCTCAACAAAATGCGAAATAAATTTAAGTTAAAGGCTGTTCTTCTCATAATTTCTTTTCAACTTTTTGTTATGAGATAATGATGAAAGTAAGAGGTAGTTAGGCGTTTGTTTTCAAATTGCTATTTTACAAAATAAAAAGTTGGCAAGCCTATGTCTTGCAATTCTTTCTTTGTTACAGTTTACTGCTGGGTAAATTCAAAAGGCTGGGGAAAACTGATACAGCCAATGAAATGAAAAAATAGAAGTTCTGTTTCTAGAAATATGGAATACTAGGTGTTAAAAAAAAAAAGATCCTCCTAGTGCAAAACACCTAAAAAGGAAGTAAAATTGGAAAAATTAGATATAAAAAAATGCATAGTTGTATTGGCAAGAAAGGAAAATTCTTAGAGGCCAGAAATGACAAGAAGGCACAAATCAAAGAAAGCTACACCTGGGAGAGACAAGACAAATCTCAAGGTGTGAACAATGTGGGAAATAGGATCTAAGACTTTTGCTTAAAGCTAGTGCTCCCCAATGGTCATATCCTTGGTGAAAAGAGGAAGTAAGAAAAAAAAGTGCCCCTCAAAGGAAGCCCAGTATACAACTGCCTGTCTTACCCTTGGGATGCTAGGAAGGAATTTCTCCTAAGAAATTCATAGCCATGAGTCATTCTCATAGGATTTAACGCTAGAATTCCCATTACTAATATGAGCTGAAAAATCCCAAGCTGAGAATCCAAAATAGTCTGAGTTGGGTAGTCTCTCTCCAGGTACCTGATGGGAGCAGGTAAATTTTCTCTGAAGGTGTGCTTCTTGATTTCGGCCTTAAAGAATTCCTGCAGATATGATTCCAATTAACATTAGCTCAAAATTAAAAACCACAAAATATATGAAGAAATAAGATGTCATGGCTAGCAATCAAGAGAAACATCAAGAAACAAAATCGGAACTTTAAAAATTTCAGATATTAGAAATGTTGGATACAAAATATAAAAGAGGTATTAAAGTATAAGAAATTACCAGGTGTGTGTGTGTGTGTGTGTGTGTGTGTGTGTGTGTGTATGTGTGTATATATATATATATATATATATATATATATATATATATATATATATTTAAAAAATTTTTCATGTTTATTCACTTTTGAGAGACAGCTCAAGTGGGGGTGGGGCAGAGAGAGAGGGAGACACAGAATCCAAAGCAGTCTCCAGGCTCTGAGCTGTCAGCACAGAGCCCGATGTGGGGCACGAATCCACAAACTGTGAGATCATGACCTGAGCCAAAGTCAGTTGCTTAACTGACTGAGCCCCCCAGGTGCCCCCCAGGTATATTTTTTAAAAAGAACCAATTAGAACTTGTATAAGTAAAAAATAAAACCACTGGCATTTAGAAGTTTCACTTACACAGGTGGAAAGAGAGTTAGTGAACTGGAAGATAGATATGAAATAATTACTCTGAAAGCATGGAAGAACCAGGTTGCAAATATGGGAGATAGATTAAGAGAAAATAAAGTCAGAAGGTACAATATACATCTAAGTAGAATTACAGGAAGAAATAATAGAGATAATGAGAGAGATGCATACCCAAAGTTATAATGAAGGGAAAACTTCCAGAACTGATGAAATAGAAGAAACCTTAAATTCAAAAATCCTTATGAATACCAAGCATGATAAATTAGAAAGCCACACCTAGGGGCACCTGGGTGGCTCAGTCGGTTGAGCATCCTATTTCAGCTCAGGTCATGATCTCACAATTCGTGAGTTCGAGCCCCACGTCGGACTGTCTGCCGACAGCTCAGAGCCTGGAGCCTGCTTCGGATTCTGTGTCTCCCTCCCTCTCTGCTCTTCCCCTGCTCACATGCTGTCTCTCTCTCAAAAATAAATAAAGATTAAAAAAAAAAAGAAAGCCACACCTAGACACACTGTATTGAAGTTATAGAATATAAAGATAAACAGACCTTGGAAAAGCTACAGAGAAAAGAAAAATAAGCTATGAAGGAATGATAAGAAGTTGATAGCTGACTTCTCAACAGCATCTATCAAAATTAAAGGAGAGATACACATTCACAATCCTTCATTGAAAAACAGGTAACAAGCCACATGTAATATCTAAAGAATTATATCCTCAAAAGGCTTACATTGTAGTAGCATTATGAAAACACCTTTTTAACCATAACTGGAATGAATTGGCCCACAAACTTGAAATACAGAATTTTTCCCCTATATTTTTAGCCAGCCATTTGATCACTCATGTGTCCCACCTGCTTTATTTTCAGGAAGCTCAGTGTCTTCTTTCGAGAGTTACCATGCCCTTTAAATTGAATTGTCTAAGAACACTGGATACTTACTCCAAAGTGTATTAGTCCTCTTCTAATGCCAGATGTAGAGGGAAATGGATTTGGTCAGTTTATACCACCCAGTGCAGTTACTTTTTCACTGATGTATGTATTGTAGTTGAATTTGGCCTTGAAAAATTCCATGGATATTTGTCCATTGCAAAGACATTTTGATGAGTTCAGATCATTGTTTGATCAGTTTAACTTATAACTTTCTTGAGTAGCAATCATAACCTCCCAGAGAGCAGTGGGTCACATTGACTACTACCACCATTTTCAGATGGAAAATTACTGTACTTATTTCCCAGAGTGGTCACCTGCCTTCTCAGAGTGGAGGCAGAGTTTTAAAACCATAGGAAACACCAAAAGTCTTGTATTCATCTTTCCAAGGGCAATGACACCTGCTTAGTCTATACTTATATGACCAGGGGGACTACTCAATGACCCTCACAGGATCTTCTCCAGGGGATCATTTCTCTTCTTCTATAGACTGAATGTTTGTGTCCTCTCAAAATTCATGTTGAACTCTAAGCTCCAGTGTGATAGGATTTGGAAGCGAGGACTTTTGGAGGTAATTAGGTCACAAGAGCAGAAGCCTCATGAATGGGATTGATACCCTTGTAAAAGAGACCCAGGAGAGCTCCCTTGTTCCTTCCACCATGTAAGGACACAGTGAGAAGACAATTGTCTATGAACCAGGGAGTGGTTCTCACCAGACACCCAATCTGCTGGGGCTTTGATCTTGGACTTGGCCAGCCTCCATAACTGTGAGAAATAAAATTCTGTTGTTTATAAGCCACTCAGTTTATAGTATTTTGTTATAGCAACCTGGACTAAGACATTCTTCTAAGCTACAAGGTTTTTTCACTTCTCATTCACAGCCCACTTTCAGCAACTGATCCCAAATGGGCAGAATCTACTTATATCATGACACAGCTGCCAACTTCTCTTGCTAAAGGAGAACAAAACTCACAGAATCCATTTCTCATGGGGCAACTCTATGAGGCAGACTACTATAGCTGAAATGCCTGAACATACGTTTACCTGTGGGTAACAGGTATGCTTGTGTGAAAATCTCATTCCTTGCTTATTTCTAAATAGGGAAAGTATTTCTGATGGTATATGATTGCCAGTGAATGATGTGAACAAATATTCACATATATTGTGAGGGAGGGTGCAGGCAAATCTGAAGGTATAATCAGTAGATATCAAACTTGTTTTCCTTTCCAGAAAATAGGTCTGATTGCTTGGCATGAATATTACATTGGAAAGAGGCAGAAATACTTCATTTCTTCATTCAGAACGCAAACATGTATCATGAGGTCTGAAAGTAAATCCAGTATACCTAACCACATTCATTCTGCGGCAAATATCTAGAAATCAGCCGTGGCCTGCACACGTGTATTTATGTTTGTGTGTATGTGTGTGTGTACACAGATACATTGATTAATAGCAATGAGTACTTCCTTGTGATCAAATCCAAGGAGATTAAAAACTTGACATCTAGTACCTAACCAGTTGCAAAAGGGTATTTATAAGTTACTAGGATTTCAAAGGAAATGAATGTTCGTTGAAGACTAGCCTATGCTGAGCTCTCTTTTATGTGTTATTCTACATATATGTTAGCTCAATGTTTTTAAGCTACCTTATCATTTATTAAATGTGGTCAAGTAACTTTAGATCCTTGATCTCAGGTTTTTAAAGGCATAATAAAAATCCTGTAAAATTCAGGCCTTATAAGATATAATAGGAGGCATTTTTACTCCAAGGTGCTATTTTTATTAAAATATTGGAATCAATTATTACAAAATAATATGTGATGCTCATTTAAGAACTTGCAAACAATATTTCAGTAAATAAAGTAAAAACTGAAAGTTCCCTACACCCCTGATGGATTCCACTTCCCACTGAGAGCCACTGGTAATAGCATTACATTTCTCCCTCCTGATCTAGTTTTATTTCCTGAATCATGCTCTTTTACTTAACACTGTATCTGGGAGATATGTTAACCTCAGTACTAACAGAGATAGATTGTCCTTCCATAGTACTTCATAGAACAAATATACCATAATTATTTCTTTACTGATACACACTTAGGCTGTTTTCAATGTTTCATTTATAAAAACAAATTTATAGCAATTATTTTTATACACATATCTCTGTACATTTGTCAGAATATTTCTCTTGAGTAGATTTCTAGAAATTGAATTAATATGTCAAAGGATCTATATATTTATATTTAATGAATATATTGTATTCATTAAAATTTTAAAAAAATTTTCCTTAAAGTTAGCTAGATTTTCTTTAGTTTGTTTTAGCTCCAATTTAACCTCTAGAAAACTGCTGACATGGTTTTGGAGAAGCCCCTCACAGAGGACTAAAGATGCTGAGAAAATGTGAGGGAAAGACTTTAGGCTCACCTGCTAAAGTCACACAGCTCCAGGACCATCCCTGTGTCCCTGACAAAATGAATCAAAGCAAGTAGACAGAAGTTAAGAAAAACTGAGAGTGCTGGGTGTTCAAAACCAAAGATTTAGAAAAAAAATACCTTAGAGGATCCTGGCTAGCTCAGTCAGTTAAGCATCTGACTCTTGATTTTAGCTCAGGGCATGATTTCACAGTTTGTGGGATTGAGCCCTATTTTCGGTTCCGTGCTAGGCATGGAGCCTGTTTGGGATTCTCTCTCTCTCTCCCTTTCTCTCTGCCTCTCCCCTACTCACTTTCTTTCACTCTCTAAAAAATAAATAAATAAACATTTAAAAAACTAAAATGTTAAATAGTCTCTCTTTTTTTAAAAAAGTATTTATTTTTGAGAGAGAGAGAGAGAGAGAGACAGAGTGCAAGTGAGGGAGGGGCAGAGAGAAAGGGAGACACAGAATCTGAAGCAGGCTCCAGGCTCTGAGCTGTCAGCACAGAGCCTGACATGTGGCTCAAACCCATGAACTATGAGATCATGACCAGAGCTGAAGTCAGATGCTTAACTGACTGAGTCGCCCAGGTGCCCCTCTTTTTTTTTTTTTTTTTAAGTAAGCTTCATGCCCAGTGTGGGGGCCAATGCGGGGCTTAAACTCATGACCCAAAGATCAAGACCTGAGCTGAGATCAAGAGTCTGGCACTTAACCAACGGAGCCACCTAGTCACCCCAAAATCATCTAAATCTTAAATGATGCAGGAAGTTTCACAGGCAGTTAAATACGTAGATCCTTATCTCCTTAATTATAAAATAATCTTATGTGGCACTATTTTAAATATTCTAACTTTTTACAAATTTCAAGTATTTCATGACTTAAGCCTTCATATTTCTCACAAAGACTTATGCTCATCAAGACTAGAGGCAGCGTTTTGGAATAAAGAGTGCATTCAACAAATCCTTATAGAGCGACTCTCAACTGTCCAACTCTCCTGTCACTAGCTGTAAGTGAATATGTATATAAAGGACAAATAAAGGGCCAGGCCCTGTTAGCTTTCAGATATCCCCAAGGAAAGAAATGTATGCACATTTCCTTGGGCGTGGCTTTCAGAGAAGTATGAGAGAAGCCGTGCACTCATTTGTTTTTGTTTTCTCTCCTGCTTCCTCCCTTCTCCTTGCTCTTGTTTGTTTGTTTGTTTGTTTATTATTTTGAGAGAGAGTGAGAGCATGAGCAGGGGAGGGGGAGAGAGAAAGAGAGAGAAGGAGAGAGAGAGAATGCAGGAGCAGTAGAGGGAGAGGGAGAGAGAGAGAATCCCAAGCAGTCTCCACACTGTCAGCATGGAGCCCGTCACAGGGCTTGAACTCACAAAATGTGAGATGATGAGCTGAGCCAAAACCAAGAGTCAGACCCTTAACCGACTCAGCCACCCAGGCGACCCCTTTCTCCTTGTTTTTTGAAGTAATCTTGAAATGGGCTCAGTGACACCTATGGAGAGAAGTGTGACTGACCTTTCTTCTAAGTGCCCTACAACCAAGAGGTCTTTCTCCGCATGAATATTCAGATGTCAAGTAAGAGGTTTTCTGTGACCAAGTGATTTTCCATAGTAGTTAGATTCAAAAGTCCTTTTCCCTGTATAAGTTCTTGGATGTTGACTGAGATAGGCACGTGCAAAGGCCCTCCCACATATCTTAATGCTCAAGGAGTTTCTCTCCAACATGAATCCTTCAATGCTGAGTGAGCAGTGAGCAGCAGCTTCAGGCTTTCCTGTATTCACTGCATTCAGAGAGTCGCCCCAGCATCACTCCTTGGGTGTCAAGGGAAGGAAAAGCTGTTACAAAGGGCCTTCTCACACTATTTGTACTCAGCGTTTTCTTTCTCTAGAGCGGATCCTCATGTGCCTCCTTTTGCATGTGGACTACAAGGAGGAGGGTAGGCAAAGGCTTTTCCACATTCACTGCACTCATAGGGCTTCTCTCCAGTGTGACTCCTGATGTGTTGAGTGAGGGAGACACTGTAGTAAAAACCTTTCCCACAGTCTTTACACTCATAAGGCTTTTGTGCATTGTGGGTCATGCCATGTCCAATAAAAACAGAGTGGTAGATGAAGGTCTTTCCACATTCGCTGCACATGTAGGACTTCTGTCTGGTGTGAATCCTCTTGTATTGAGTGAAAGCAGAGTTGTGGTGAAAGGCATTCCCACATTCGTTGCACCCGGAGGCTGGGTCATGCTACGCGGGACAAAAACAGTGATAGTTGAAGGTCTTTCTACGTTCACTGCACTTATAGGGCTTCTTGCCAGGGTGGATCTGCTGGTGATACATGAGGTGTGTACATGGATGTTGTCAGCATGGGGCTAACAACCTTTCCACACTCGATGTACTTATTGGACATCTCTCCAGTGTGAATCCTCATTTGTCAAAGTCTACCTTTTCATGAAAGGCTTTCCCACACTTGTGGCATTCTTAAGGTTTCACTCCAGTGTGAATGCACTGATGTCAGACAAGGAGGCAATTCTTGTTAAATGCTTTCCTGCATTCTTTGCATTTGTTTAGGATCTACTCTGCATGAACCAAAGTGCCTTTACATGGTCCCATGTGAGTCACAGTCATGGAAAGCATCTCCTGCAGTGTCTTGCTTCTGTAAAACCCTTGAGTGCAGACTCTTCATCTGTCCCCAGCCACTTGTATTCAAGGCTCATCTTCTCCAGGAGGGCCTCCTTGTGGGAGACTGCAACTGGTCTCAAGTGCCCTTCCTGCATTTCCAGCAATCATTCCTGATCTCTGGCTTGCCTCAACCTGCAGGACCTTCTGGTGTCCTGAGTGAGTCTTGAAGCAAGTCCTTCTGAGACAAAGCTGGCTACTCTTGGGTTTAACCTGTCACCTGGACAGGTGCTTCAGTAAAGACCTCTCTGTCTCTTACCAGTGCCTCAGCTGTTAGGTCAACTCTGATTTGGGAACTGCATGCTCCAGTGAGACCAGGGGTCTGCAGGTCTCCACACGCACTCCCCAGAATGGGGTCCTCTGGGCCTGGTCCAGTTGCCCTCACTCCTTCCAAGTGAAGGTCATGGACGGGTCCAAACACTGCCTCCTGGAACGCTGTGCACAAAAGGCGCAGGCAACACTGCTTCCACCTGCACAGAGCTTGCCTGAGACTGTGGATACCAGAGCACACAGTGCCCAGCTGCTGTAGCGGAACTACAAGTCCCAGAGGCCTTTAGTTTAAGTTTTTTATTTTTGGGAATTGAACCTTCAGTTACCCTGCAACAAAGTTCATACTTTGTGTGTGGTAGGAAGTACACTCCAGTTGTGTCAGGGAGAACTTCTAAACATGTACTCAAATATGCATGTGACCATGCTGCAAGGAATTTTGTCATGCAGGGTGTGGGGCATGTCCTACTTGCCGCTTTATTCTCCGTACTGACCCACATAAAACTGTACACAGGGGCTGGGTATGAAAGTCAGTCCAGTCCAGATACTGAGTGTTGGGGAAGGCAAGGAAATTCAAGATGTCTTTTATGGTGTGTATGGTTCTGTCTTTAGTAAAACTGCTTTGAAAAAGTGTGGCCTTGCTTCCTACCAGTCTTTCCAAGGAGAAGCTTTTCCATGTGTGCCTCAGGAGACATGTACAAGAATGTTCAGGACAGTAAACATCTGGAGGGAGTCCTGGAAAGAGGGTAGATGAATGCCTTCTCCACAGAATGGAACATTTCCTCAACCGTCTGACAGTGCTCTAGCCTAGGCTGTAGCAGGGAACTGGAAGCATCACAATTGACATTGCAGAACCTGGGAAAGTTAGGGCCCAGCAGTGCCAAGTCCCTCTGGAGCTGGTGAGGAGCAGAGGCCATCATGGGGAGCGTGGGGAGAGAGTTTGAGCATGACCCTGAGCCACTGCCCTCCCCTGTCCAAGCTGGAACTAGTTATGACCATGAAGAGCAGATCTTGGGACTAGAGAAGGAGAGGCTAATTTGAAGGTTCTGGTAGGCACTGGAAAGAACACCGGTGGTCACTGACACTCTGGATGTTGAGACCTCCACCTGTCATTGCTCTTCTTGAAGTTGTTTGGAATGGTCATCTCTGATAGTATGACCAGCTCAAGAGGAGAGAGCTAAAGATGCTGCCATTACAGGACTCCCAGTGAAATGGCTTGACAGGGTGACTTTCAGCCAATACTTAAACTTTGTTTTATTCTTCTGTCTTCTGTGCTGGCCAAAACCTCCATCTACAATGCTGAAGAGAAGGGGCGATAGCAAGTGCTCTTTTTATTTCCCTGATGTTAAAAAAATCTAGTATTTCATAATTGAGATTATGTTTAGTATAGATTTTTGTTGACATTACCTGCTTGATCACTTTTATAACATTTGTAAGTATTAGGGTCAGAGAAATGAAAGACTAGACAAACATATCACCCGGGAAGATCCAACAGAGTTTTCTCATCCATGGGACTTATTGGAAGTCAGTGCAGTGAGGATACAAGGCAGAGAGGTAGCTGTGTTTTCTCAATATCGGACTCTCTCCAGAATAAGAGGCAATAGTGGATGGCCATGACTATGGCTGGCAGCTATGCATGAGATAATCTGAATAGGTGCTGGACTGTCTTGGCCAGGACAGGTGCCCCCATCAGCCTCAGGATGCTACACATTTGAGACAAAATTTTCTCCAGCAGTGGTTCTCCAAGTGTGGTCCTTGGTCTCAGCTGTATTCACTTTTAAGAGTTCAAGAAAGGCTGGCCCCTAAATACTGATGTCATAACCAGGATAGTGTGGGCAATTACAAAATGAGTTAGCTTTGCTTCTTGAAAAGTCCATTTTTTTCTTTAGTGAATTTAAAATAGTTTCAATCATATAGAGCAGTTTCTGAAATGATTAATACTTTCAGTCATTTGAGCCATCAGTAGCAATGCTTTTAAGTAGCCTGAATATCTTAGCCAGGAGTTGGTACAAATTAGGTCACATCAGAAGCAATGCTATACTCAGAGTCTGTTATTAGCCATTCTCAATGGCTTCACATGAGGCTTCTGTGTCAGCCAGGGCTGCTGCAGTTGACAACCATTGTGAGTGCACACTGTCACAACTTTTGGTTCCTGACCATACCCATGGTCCACCACTATTCCTCTGCCTCCCTTTAGCATTGTAGTCCAAGCATGAGTATAGACTTTTTCTCTGGTATTAGACCGGATTATGAGTTTAATAAGACTTTGCTAAAGGCTGGGGATTTTGAGGGGCTTCCACACAAAGAATAACTTACAATTGGCTACTAGCTATCATTCTTAAAGCCCTCAGTTCCTAGTCTGTCCTCCTGGGGCCTCCATAAGACTGCATTTCTATTCAGAGAACATTCTTTCCCCTTAAGGAAGAACCCAGGTTTTCTCTAACACCAAGAAACACCTTAAACATGCCTTAATTCCTCAGAGTCTAGGCCCCAAGACAAGGTGCAGGGAGAGGAAGTTTCCTTCCCAACTCCATCTTAGGCCTGTCTTTTACTACACCCACCAATCAGGAGAATGATATAGTATCTACTTCCTTTAGTGGAGACTCTGCCCCCATTCACACAGTATTACCCTGTGTCTTCGTTAGTACATCCCTTTTGGACATAACTGGGTAATATTTATATAAAATGTACATACTTACTGGTTGATTGCATCTCCTGCAAAAGATGTTGAAGTCCTAACCCCCAGTAAGTACACACAAATGTGATTTTATTTGGAAAGAGGATCTTTGTGAATGATAAAGTTAAGAATAAGGTCATTAGGATGGTCCCTAGACTAATACAGTTTATCCTTATAAAAAACTTTTAGAAAAAAGAGCTGCTTTCATTAGAAAGAATGATTATGATGGGAAAGAATAATGTTTTCAACAGATGGTGCTGGGACAACTGGATCCTCATGCAAACGAAAGAACTTGAATTCTTGCCTCACATACACAAAAACTTAAAATGGATCATAGACTCAAATGTGAGAGCTAAAACAATAAAACTCTTCGAAGAAAACAGGCGTAAATTTCTATAATCTCAGTTTAGGCAGTGGTTTCTTACACATGATACCAAAAGCATGAGCAACAGAAAGAAAAAATAGACAAACTTGGTTTCATACAAATTAAAAATTTGGGCTTCAAAGGACACCATTGACCAGGTGCCTAGATGGCTCAGGTGGTTAAGTGTGTGACTCTTGATTTCAACTCAGGTCATGATCTCACACTTGTTTAGATTGAGCCCCACATCAGGCTCTGTGCTGGGTGTGGAACCTGCTTGGGATTCTCTCTTTCCCTCCCCCTTACACCCCCCCAAACAAACAAACAAAAGAAAAGAAAAACAAAAACAAAGGACACCACAGAATAGGCACAAATGTTTACAAATTATATACTTGATAAGGGATTTGTATTCCTTGTATAAATAACTCTTATGACTTAATCAAAAGACAAAGAACCCAATTAAAATGAGCAAAGAATTTGAAAAGCTATTTCTTCATAAAGGATATGTAAGTAGCCAATAGCACATGAAAAAATGTTCAGTGCCATTAGCCATTAGGAAAATGAAAATCAAAACCACAGTGAGTTACCATTTCACACTTAGGGGATGACTAAAACTGAAAAGAATAACAAGTATTGGTGAGGATGTGGAGGAATTGGAACCCTCATATGCTGCTGGTGGGAATATCAAATGCTGCAACTGTTTTGGAAAACAGTGTGGTAGTTACTCAAAATTTTAAATGTAGAGTTAGTTACCATTTTAACTTTTACCATTTTAGTTTTGCTAAAGGCTAGGTTGTTTCATTTTAAATAACACCTTGTAGAGGACATCCACAGTGTAATCCAGGCTGCATTTCCACAAGCTCTGTGGGGATCTCCTTTCAGAAGCCCCGAGTGAGGTGAAGATCATCTACTTGGCCACTCTTCGGAAGAATCTAAATCTATTGTTAGAAAGGACACATTCCTGCAGACACCCTCTACTGAGGTACAAGTTTGTCTGCCATGCAGACTAGGAACTGAGGTCCTATGAACTGAGGTCCACAGGACCACACAGAAAATGTAGCTTGTTGGAACCACAACAGCTCTATGATCTCTACTTTTCTGTGGTCTCCACCTCTTCTAGGAGGTGTTTCCATATGGTTAAGTTCCACTGGTGAATGCTGTGTTTTACCTATTCTGGAAAATATGTGTTTTATTTTCCAGATCTGTTCTGTTGCCAGTTAGCAGAAATACAATACAGTAAAACCTTGGTTTGCGAGCATAATTCATTCCAGAAACATGCTTGTGATCCAAAGCACTTGTATATCAAAGCAAATTTCCCTATAAGAAATAATGGAAACTCAGATGATTCGTTCCACAACGCAAAAATATTCATATAAAAACAATTACAATTCTGTAATATAATACAAAATAATAAATAAAAATAAATAAATTAACTTACCTTTGAAAACCTTCCTGGCTGGTCTGAGGGAGACAAGAGAGAAGAGAGTTATTGTGCAGGATGACTTTCACTATCACTAATGGAATTACTGCTATCTATTGGCTCAATGGAATCTTTTTCTTTCGTGCAACTTCAACATGGAACTTCTCCAATGACACTTACTTTTGTCTCCCTTTGAGGATTTCACAGAAATGTGACATTGTGTTGTTAAACAGACTTATCGCTCACACTGCTATAGCCTTATTCGGGTGGTGATTTCTATAAAAATTTGCACTATTTCCCACATTTTCCACATCTCCCTAATCTCATTTGAAATAAGGGATTCCTCTGCCTTTTTCTCCTCCTCTTCTGTAGACAAGATGCAGACTTCTTATAAAATCTGGCAATTTTGGCCACTTCGCATACCTCGTTTGTACTTCTCCATGATTTCCTTCTTAACTTCCACTGTAATCATCTCCTTCTTACCACCTTTCTTTTCAACCTATTGATGCATGGGGGGGCCATTGTATACCCTTGCACGATGCTGACTACAGTACAGTATTAATAAACTCTTGCCATATACTGTATTTAATGTAACTGGCAATAAGGCAGCAGAGGAAAGGGTCTCTACCTGCAGGCAGCCTGACCTAGATTGAAGCAAAGCATTCCTAAGCTGACTCTTGTATGGAAAAGCTAAGGACTGTCCATAGGCACTTTGAAGTGATCAAAAGTACACTAGGGCAAGTTGTGGGCACCTTCCAATGTTTTGAAAAATCACTGTTTTTTGCCAAACACTGCAGCCTGAGACTGAGCATGGGAGACGATCACCCACAATCTCACAGAGAGAGAAAGAGAGAGGAGAACCATTGGCTCAGTTGTGATCATGGGACATTCAGTGTCACGTACTACTCATATTGCAAGACATCACTTGTTTATCAAGTTAAAATTTATTAGAAATGGTTTGCTCATCTTGTGGAACACTCACAGAACAAGTTACTCGCAATCCAAGGTTTTACTGTGTTCCTGTCATTTCATCTTAGAATCTGACTCCTGAGTCCATCTGTAGTAGCAAATGATCCCAGTTCTGTCTCAAAGAAGACCGGGAGCGAGTTATTTCCACCTGGGAAGTCCTTGAGCATGTAGAACGCCCTTTGACTTCTTTCCCACTCAGCACAAGGTACTTCATGGGTTCATCAGTGCTGCTAAGCTTAGAGTCTTCAAATTTATCCTATGCAAATGTTCAGGCCAGGGTGATTGTCCTTCACTTGGTCAGATCCATTTACCATGGCTCTCTGCATAAAACATAGAGGAGGAGAAGGAGGAAGAGGAACTTATAGCATGAAAACATGTAGGACCTTGCTGTGGAGCCAAACCTCCTGTCCCCTTTTCACTCTGTGCTGGTAGAAAGGAGGGGAGCAGATGGGCCAGGAATAGGCCTGGGAAATGGAAGAGAACTAGAAGCCTCCCAGCCCTGCTCAGAACTTCTCTCTGGATGCTGCTGGCCCCACACCAGACTAGCTGGTGGGAAACCCACTCCAGGCAAACCCACAGATTTCTAGAATGCAGTGCAGTCCTACCCCTCGCATCACAGCAAGCCTGCCCAGCCACTCTTTAAATTCCTCAGTAAGGAGATGAGGAAGAGAAACTCCAAAAGCTGATGGGCCGGGGCTCTTAGCAACAAGATCTCCTGACCTGCAGGCAGGAAAATGAAAATCAAAACAGTGACTTTTAAAGAAACTGACAAGAGTGATATATTTCAATGCTGGCACATACTTTGCCTCCAGAAGCAAAATCCAATGGAAAGGAAAGGTCTTGAAATGTTTTTAGAGGTGAGTTAAAACAGCTTTAAGGGCTGGTGGTCTTTTGATTGCTCCCCTCCCCCAGCCCAGGCTCCCAGAGAAGGGAAGCCCCGTGGGAGATTCTCTATTTAAAGTAAAAGGAAGCAAAGAACTAAATCTCCCCAGGCACTTCTGGTGGCAAGCCAGATTCTAGAAACTTTGTTAACTCAATTTCCTTCCTCCTGTAGAAAGGCCTCTTGAAGAACTCATCCTTTCCAGACTCACCTGTGATTTCTTCCTTCACCTCTTTGCCTGTTTCTTGCCCCTGCATGGCAAGTTTTTATTCCTTCTCTAAATGTTCAAGGCCCACCTAAAATGCCCTTCCTCTAAAAACGTGAATTCTCCTTGATTCTCCGTATTAGGAATACATTCTCCTTTGTATCTCTCTAGTCCTTTATCCTTTATCTCATACCACTTTCACCTTCTGCCTGGTGATGAGGCTAATATTGTGCTCAGCCTGACTCTCCCCACAGACCACAAGCTCGCCAGACCGGAATTCCTGTTGAATTCATCTTTATATCTCCCAGAGTAGGAAACACTGTCCCTCGCATGTGGTCCTTGAGTGAATACATGTTTTGTCTAATTTGATTCCTTATATAACTCAGAAAAAAGGTGTTTTATACCCCTTTTTTATTGTGAAGTATAATCATCACACAGTCTCCTATCAGTTGTACATCATGGTGTTCATCGATCGGTTGTACATCATGGTGATTTGATACTTTTGTACATTATGAAATGATCCCCAGAAAAGTCTAGTTAACCATCTGTCACCATACAAAGCTATTACAGTATTACTGACTATATTCCCATGGCCCAAAGAAGAGAATGAAGTCTTACCAGTGCTTCCTGCTTCAAACAAGATTAAGTCTAACAAACAACAAACAAAAATACCACAACAAAACTCAGGGAAGTGTAGCCATTGATTATCTGTTTGGGGAGCCAGCTTCCCCTTGTGTGGGAGTAGTCCACTTCCAAGGCAGCAGGTTGTTACACCTGCCACCTTGAGGACCAGCTCCTCCTCCTTTCCTTCTGTGGGGAGTTGCCCGTGGGAAACGGATCTACTGCCATGAGCTGAACACCTGCCTCTCACATGCCCAGTGGACTCTGAAGTCCCTTCCCATGGTGGTTACTGTGGGGAAGGATGAATTTCTGTTTTCTTCAGAAAATATCCTTTCTGACTAGAGGTTTCCCATGTGCTTCTTGTCTGTTCTACTTGTCTACCATTTGCTGACAGGTTGCCCAACTCCTCAATTATTCATATGCATATATATAAATAAATAAATACTTATTTATTTCTTCTTTGGCATGTTTCCCATTACCAGGCCGACGTTAGATCCTTCACAGGTTGTTATGAGATATCAAAGTCTCCCTCAGTAATATCCCACTAGAAACATTCAGGACTAGGAAACCGAGAGAAAACCTTGCTGTTTTTCTGTCTAGGAGAGTTTGACAACTCAAAATGTGAAGGCCAAGGTTTGAGATAGAATTGACTTGTTGGATAACCTTAGGAAATTCACTTCACCATTCAGTTCCTTCATTTGGAAAACGAAGGATGAGCTTTGATAATCTGGACCTATGAGTTTTCCTCTCACCACTTTAAGACTATCTCAGTCTTCAGTGAGACTATGGGATATGGGGCATATGGATCCAAGTGTGAAAAAAACTACATAAATCTCAGAATAGGGAGGGTATATTAAAGAGAAAATGTGATCAGGGGCACCTGGGTGGCTCAGTCGGTTAAGCGTCCGACTTCAGCTCAGGTCATGATCTTGCAGTTCGTATGGTTGAGCCCCGCATGGGCTCTGTGCTGACAGCTCAGAGCCTGGAGACTGCTTCAGATTTTGCGTCTCCCTCCCTCTCTTGTGCCTCCCCAACTTGTGCTTTGTCTCTCTCTCTCTCTCAAAAATGAATAATCATTAAAAAAAAAGAGAAAATGCCATCAGAAGCAGATTCATGAATTTGTAAAATCATAATTGCATGTATAACTCCAATTTGTAATTTAAAGGGCAAATATCACATGGACCACTGTGTTCTGTTTTAATTCAATATAACTCAGGATTCCCACCTCAAAGCTCTCAAAGTCCTTTGCCAAAAAGTCTGATCCAGTCTTGGCTATCTCTAAGTGTTGGATGGATGACCATTCCACCTCTAAGAACTCATTAACTAACTCCTCCCATGCGTGTCCTTCCCAGCCTGCCACCCCCAGCCATAAGATTGGACTAAGATGAGGAAGGAAGGATCCTGAATACAGTCTTTACTAAAGCCTAACTAGGGGACCTCCCAAACCATGCTTTCCCAGTCTTGGCTGCCTTAGCCATTATCCGTGGCTGCTTCTTGTTTTCTTATCCTTCCAAAGGCTGATCCATAGAGTTGCCCAAAGCTGCCAACTTGAATTCAGTCCCTTCTATCAGTGACTGAATAGGTGTGGCTGTTACTGTTTGAGACCTTCAACTCTCCTGAAGATTTTTTGGCTTCCCTTCCACAATGGGAGTGAATGGAGCTCATCTGGGAATGTTCTAGAAATGTTTTGATCTTTGGTAGAAGTAGGACTGGTTGCTGTGGTACTGCTCTCTGGAATTAGCCTGATGCAAGGTAGCCTGATTTATTCCAGCCCACTGTCTCTCCAGACTCTTCATTAAAAAAATGCCCAGTTTTGTAGGTTTTTTTTTTTTATTATGCCCACAGTTTGAAACTCTCCCCTCAGCAATGATAGGGGGTAGCTCCTCATCACTCCCATATTCAGAGTACATTCCAGAACCCCTCTACAACATTCTCCATAATAGAAGAGTATACATCCTTCAAAATACCCAACTGGTTTGGTCCCTAAATATTTCTCAAAGAGCCTCTTTGATTTATTCATTAAAGCTTAATAGATGGACTGTGGTTCTGGCCAAGATAGAACAGCTCCATTTCTCACTAGTCTTCCCTCTTACAACTAAAAAGTTCCTGATATAACAAACACAGAGACTCTGAAAGGTAAATGGAACAGATGTATTGCCTTGAAACTCAAGACTTGAGAAATGATACAATGGTGAGCTTCCTGGGTTTGTTTGTTTGATTTTGCCTCTATAGCCCAGACTTCAGGATGCTGAAGTCTTCAACCTGAAACCTACAACAGGTAACAAAACAAAACAAAAACAACAAACAAACAGATAAAATCCAAGAAAAATTTTCTCTCTCTAGTCAAAAGAGCAGCCTAGTAGAACAGAAAATCTTTTTGGTACTACCTGGCTTACTCCAGCTAATGAATAGCCAGTATACTGGAAAAAGAACAATCAATTTGTGGTGGCAGATGTATAAAGTACAAGAGTGAATGAAGACACATAGACAGGTCTTCATGAAGATGCAAGCAGGGCCAACACATGTCAGAGAGCTTGAGTGGTAGATGAAGTACTATTGCTGAAATTCTTTGGACTCTATTTTTTAGATAAATTTAGAGGCACTACAGACATGATTTAAGGAGATAACAACGGGTTCATATTTATTTAAGTTTTAGGTGCATTGTGTCAAGGGCTAACAGGAGGCAACTGAAGTATTCCATGTGAGAGATGATGAAAGCTTCCATTTTGGCAAGGACATTGGAGATGTGGAGGTGAGGGAAGATTCCAAAAATTTAAGGATTTGGTAATTGGATGTTAGGGTGGTGGTAAAGAAAAATTAGGTGTCAAGAATGACTTTTAGGATTCTAACTTGGATGACTGTGTAGATGGATGCCATCAACTGAGATAGAGAGTATAGAAATGAGTGTGTTGGAAGTGGAAATGTTGAGTTCAGTTTTGAACATGGTGAGTTTTCAGTACCTGTGGGTCACCCAGGTAGAGAATTCTCCCCATATCATCAGTTGTTCAGGTGTGAAGGGGGTCTTACAGTAGGGAGGAGAATAGATCCTTGTTTTTATTTAAAGTCTTCTCTCTCACCAGGATCCAGGACCCAGGATCTAGATTATGACTAAGGGTTGGGAGCTAGGATGGGTCCAAGTGACACATTCCATTCAGGAACTGACAGGAGCAGAGATTCTGAGAACTGAGGCTTTGTTCCTAAATCAGACTACCAGTGACTCATGCTGTCTTTTCATGCAGAGTCTTGTTTCTTGGGATTTCTGGTTTTTTAGCAAATTTTCCAGTCTTTCCTGGGAGGTCTGCCCATCTGGGTCAGACATACCCACATTCCAATTTTTACAATACAAAGAAGGGGTTGAGATGGGAGCAGGGCAAGAGGCATACAAGATAGAAAATTGATAGCTCTGAGACACAGGGGTGAGAGTGATGAGCCTGGTAAAATAGCTCAAAAAGGGAAACAGAGGGCATCACAAAATATCTTCCCGGCATGATGAAGAGATAGGGTGGGCATGGAGACTATAGAAAGTCAGGACTTCCTATGACCTGGCATAGCAGCCAAGTTAGTGAACAAGGATCCACTATGCCAAAGT
This sequence comes from Felis catus, assembly GCF_018350175.1. Classification (NCBI taxonomy): domain Eukaryota; kingdom Metazoa; phylum Chordata; class Mammalia; order Carnivora; family Felidae; genus Felis; species Felis catus. Next base: position 60,544,773 of record NC_058376.1, read on the forward strand.
TGGAGTGTTTGGATCATTAGGAAAGATTCTGAAGAATTAATGAGGTCAGATGGCAGATGGGGCCTGAAAGGGACCATTTGGTTCTTATAAACCAGAGCCACCTTCATCGGCCCTCAAGAAACAGAGGGGAACTCATGGGACTAAGAATAACTAGTGTTTATAGAGCTCTTTTCATTTGAGTCAAGATGACTGAGTGGTACGAAACTTTGTAGATGATAAGGCTGAACT